>NC_088377.1:51888333-52597500 GCF_037993035.2 Macaca fascicularis
AGGCATGGTGGTGGGCATCTGTAATCCCAGCTACTTGGGAGGCTGAGATAAGGTAATCACGTGAACCTGGGAGGTGGAGGTTGCAGTGAGCCGAGATTGTGTCACTGAACTCTAGCCCGGGCAATAGAATGAGACCCTGTCTCAAAAAAAAAAAAAAAAAAGAGAGAGAGAGAGAGATTGGGGTATTCATCCCCCAGCTGCCTCCCTGCCACAGCACTTTCCACAGTGACTGTGGGTTTTCTACCTAAGGTCACAGCTCTGGGTACATGCCTACTTTCCCATGACCAAAGCCCCCATCAGTTTCCAGCACAGCTCCCTCCCCTTTTCCCTTTAGGTCTAGAAATGGTAACAGCTTCCTGGTGTTCCAGTAATATCTGGTGCTTTACCTGTCCTGGTTGATTCCCTTAACCCAGGTCACACTTTTGTACATAGTTCCTTGTCTTTCTTTTTCCTGAGAGATGGTCTCTGTCTCTCAGGCTGGAGTGCAGTGGTACAATCACAGCTCACTGCAGCCTCGACCTCCTGGGCTCGAGGGATCCTCCTGTCTCAGTCTCCTGAGGAGCTGGGATTACAGTTGTGCACCATCACACTTGGCTTTTTTTTTTTTTTGAGGCAGAATCTCACTCTGTTGCCCCGGCTGGAGTGCAGTCACATGATCTCAACTCACTGCAACCTCCACCTCCCGGGTCCAAGTGATTCTTGTGCCTCAGACTTCCAAATAGCTGGGATTACATGCGCATGCCATCACACCCAGCTAATTTTTGTATTTTTATCAGAGACAGGGTTTCATCATTTTGCCCAGGCTAGTCTCAAACTCCTGGCCTCAAGTGATCTGCTCACCTCGGCCTCCCAAAGTGCTGGGATTACAGCCACTGTGGATGGCCACAAAAAATTTTTTTTTAATTAGCCAGGCATGGATGGGCATGGTGGCTCATGCCTGTAATCCCAGCACTTTGGGAGGCTGAGGCGGGCAGATCACTTGAGGCCAGGAGCTCGAGACCAGCCTGGCCAACATGGCAAAACTCTGTTTCTATTAATAATACAAAAATTGGCCGGGGCATGGTGGCACGCACCTGTAATCCCAGCTATTCGGGAGGCTGAGGCAGGAGAATCACTTGAACCTGGGAGGCAGAGCCTGCAGTGAGCTGAGATTGTGACACTGCACTCCAGCCTGGGCAACAGAGTGAGTCTCTATCTCGAAAAAAAAATTTTTTTTTTTTTTTGTAAAGAGGGCGTCTCCTGGACTCACACTGTCTCCTGTACTGGCCTCCCAAAATACTGAGATTACAGGTATGAACCACCTCACCTGGTCCATAGTTTCTTCTTAAACTCTCATTACTCCTTTCAGTGTGTAATCTCTTTCCAGTTACGACTCCAATACAACTTCACAGCTGCCAACACCACCCTCGTGGCTAGTCTTTATCTCCCAACAATTCCCAGTCTACTGATGTACCCCCCGCAGGTCCCCCGACACTGCCTTCTTCACTCGGCCTTGGAGTTACTTTAGTTTCTCCTATTTATTTATCCCCAGTTTCCTGTTTCCATCCACCCACCAGCCCATGGCTGTATCTTTGTTGATCTTACTCTGTCTAAAATTGAGGTCATGGCTGGCCATGGTCACTCATGCCTGTAACTCCAGCACTTTGGTAGGGCAAGGTGAGAGGATCGTTTGAGGTCAGGAGTTCAAGACCAGCCTGGGCAACATAGTAAGACCTCATGTCTAAATAAATAAATAAACAATATAAAATAAAATAATAAAAAAAAATTGAGGTCAGGCCAAGCTTGGTGCCTCATGTCTATAGGCCCAGTGTATTAGGAGGCTGAGGCAGGGGGATTGCTTGAGCCCAGGAGTTTCAGGCTGCAGTGAGGTATGACTGCATCACTGCACTCCAGCCTGGGCAACAGAGCGAAGGTCTGTCTCTAAAAAAAGAGAGGAAAGAACTATGTACAAAGGTGTGACCCGAGTTAAGGGAATCAACCAGGATGGGTAAACTGGCAAAGCACCAGGGACTGCTGGAACAGTGGGAAGTCACTACACCCTATCTCTAAATAAATAATTTTTTTTTTAATTGAGATTTTTGTTGTTGCTGTTGTTTTGTTTTTTTGGAGATGGAGTCTCACTCTGTCACCCAGGCTGGAGTTCAGTGGTGTGATCTCAGGTCACTGCAGCCTTTGCCTCCCAGGCTCAAGTGATTCTCCAACCTCAGCCTCCCGAGTAGCTGGGATTACAGGTGCATGCTACCACACCCGGCTACTTTTTTGTATTTTTAGTAGAGACAGAATTTCACCATGTTGGCCAGGCTGGTTTTGAACTCCTGGCCTCAAGTGATCCGCCCGCCTCGACCTCCCGAAGTGCTGGGATTACAGGCGTGAGCCACCGTGCCCAGCTAAGGTAATTTCCTCTTCCTCTGTTAGCGCCCCTACCGTGCTCCCACACTCAGTTAATTGTCATCTCCCTCTCCCTAGACATGAAAAATCAGGTGACATCTAATCTCTCCCAAAGGAACCCAAGGGAGGGGGCACTCCCAAAGCCTCCCACAGATACACAATTTAAGTAAAGGTGAAACCAGTCCAGTGCTTCCTATGCAAATGTAGCCTGAATGGCACCACTATTGCCCACCCTCCAATCCCTGTGTCCAAGCCTTATTTGCGTAACCTCCCACGGGACAGAACTTCCTCCTCTTCCTTCTCTTCTAGGCCCTCATCATGTCTCACCTACGCTAGAGTCTCCCCACTGGTTTCTTCCCTTCCATCAGGCCCCCATAATCTATCCTCACAACACAAGCTCCTCAGTGCACCCATCTGAGCAAAAGCCTTCAGTGTCTCCCTAGTAACGGCAAATGCCCACCCCTCTTTCACTTCTCTATTGAATGTGTGAATTTTTACCAAATGCTCTTATTAAACAAAACAAAACAAAACACGCCAGCAGGGTGGCTCACACCTGTAATCCCAGTGCTTTGAGGTGGTATGATCACTTGAGCCCAGGAGATCATGACTAGCCTGGGCAACCCAGCAACATACCCCTCGCTACAAAAAAAAAAAAGATATATATATATATATAAATATATATAAAAAATATATAAATATATATTTTAAAATATAATATATATATATATATATTGAGATGGGGTCTCACTCTGTCTCCCAGGCTGGAGTGCAGTGGCACGATCTCTGCTCACTGCAACCTCTGCCTCCCTGGCTCAAGTAATCCTCCCACCTTGTGAGTAGCTGGCACTACAGGCTTGCACCACCACGCCCAGCTAATTTTAACTTTTTTTGTACAGATGGAGTCTTGCTATGTTGCCCAGGCTGGTTTCAAACTTTTGAGCTCAAATGATCCACCTGCCTCAGCCTCCCAAAGCACTGAGATTACAGGTGCGAACCACCGCGCCTGGCCAAATTAAAACAAACAAAACACACACACACACACACACACACACACACACACACACACACACACACACACACACTTGAATCACCAAATTGTAATGCCTAAAGATGCCATTCATTACTCTGAGTTTCAAATAACTTTTAAAAAATACATCTGGCCGGGCGCGGTGGCTCAAGCCTGTAATCCCAGCACTTTGGGAGGCCGAGGCGTGTGGATCACGAGGTCAGGAGATCGAGACCATCCTGGCTAACATGGTGAAACCCCGTCTCTACTAAAAATACAAAAAAAAAACTAGCCGGGCATGGTGGCGGGCGCCTGTAGTCCCAGCTACTCGGAGGCTGAGGCGGGAGAATGGCGGGAACCCGGGAGGCGGAGCTTGCAGTGAGCTGAGATCCGGCCACTGCACTCCAGCCTGGGCGACAGAGCGAGACTCCGTCTCAAAAAAAAAAAAAAAAAAAAAAAAAAAAAAAAAAAAAAATCTATGCCGGGTGCTGTAGCTCATGTCTGTAATCACAGCACTTTGGGAGGCCAAGGTGGGAGGCTTGCTTGAGGCCAGGAGTTCGAGACCAGTCTGGGCAACATAGAAATCCTCCATCTCTGCAAAAAAAAAATTAGCCAGGCGTGGTGGTGTGCACCTGTAGTACCAGCTACTCGAGAGGCTGAGGCAGGAAAATTGGTAGGACCCAGGAGCTCAAGGCTCCGGTGTGTTATGATCTGCACTCCAGCCTGGGCGACAAAGGGAGACTGACTCCAAATGAAACAAACAAACAAACACCTAAATTGGAGTTTAATGGAAAACTTTTAACTTTCTCCAGCATTCCTGCTAAGCATCACACTTCTCTCTGCTTGCTGACACCCTGGTTGACGTCTGAGCAGGATGGGACGCGCGGCTCAGAGCCTAAGATAAAAAGAAAGTGTCTGCAGGGCTTTCTACCAATAAATAAGTTCTGACGGGTTCATTAATGAGGTTTGGAAGGGAGGTCCCGGGAGGTGCCCGCGGACTCAGCCCGGAGCTCCGGGACTTGGGCTCTGCGATCCTTGCAGAAGGCATGGGCAGGGGCAGGATGGGGAGGTGCAGGACGGGGAAGCCTGGCAGTTGGGTGGGGGCGGCCACCCACTGAGGCCGGATCTGGCCAGGCGCCCACGTTGCGCCCGCCCGCGGGGCTGCGCTTCCCCGGGCTGCGGCCGCGGAGCTGGTCAGTCCGGCGCTCCCCGGTCCCAGGCCCGGAAGGAGCTAACGGGCTATTCGTAGGCGGGCCAGGATTCCCCCGGGGAAGGCCCCACTCCCCGGTCCCCGTCATTCCTGCCCACCGCCCCGGGCCCTCGCGGGGTAGCCCCCTGCACGAGCGGGCAGGGCAGTGGGCGGCGCTTGGCGGAGGGCAGCGCGCTCGGGGCGCGCGGGGACTGTGGCCGAGGGGAGGAGAGGGCGGCGCGCGGGCGGGGACCGGGCGAGCGAGGGCAGATCAGGGCAGCCCGCCCAGGCCACGCCCCATACAGGCCCCGCCCCGTCTTCACCCCGCCCCAGCCCTGCCGGGAACGGCGGGACCACGGTGACTGACACGACTCCAGACCAGTCACCAAGCGCCTCGAGGCCCCGAGGGGCTACTCGGGGCCGAGCCAGCTGAGGGGCTCCTGAAGGGGCGGGGGCGGGCGGGGAAGCCTTTCGGCGAGGGGCGGGGTCTCAGGAAGACTGGCAGAACTCACAGCCAATGGCAGGCGGGAGCCGTCCCGTTAGCGCCGGATCCCCGCGGGTAGGGCGGGGCGGGCGGCGCCGTGGGGATCCCGGGGCGGCTGAGGGCCCCTGACTCGGCTCCTCGCGGCGACATGGATCGGATGGCCAGCTCCATGAAGCAAGTGCCCAACCCGCTGCCCAAGGTGCTGAGCCGGCGCGGGGTCGGCGCGGGGCTGGAGGCGGCGGAGCGCGAGAGCTTCGAGCGGACTCAGGTGAGGACGGGGGACCCCGGGGCATCCCTGGGGCACCCTGAGGGACGCGGTGTCCGAGAGGGGCTTTGAAGGGAGTAGGAGTCTTGCAGGCCCCAGTTGAGGACGGGGCGAGGGGGTCGTGAGCGGGGGCATTGGCGTGCAGATCTGGGCGATCCCAGGAAGGTCGGAGACCCCAGGGTACCCCAGCTGGCCTGGGGAGAAGGGCAGAGGCGGGCTCGGAGGAGATGGCAGGATGCGTGCGGCCAAGAGGAGCCTGATCGGCTGGGGACCGGGCAGGAGTCCCAAGGTGAGGTGAGAGGGGAAGGAACTGAAAAGGGGCGGAATGGAAGGGGTGCCCCTAAACAAGGGAAGCGCACGGTAGCCGCTTGGAGGCTCAAGTGTGGGGTCGGAGAGTGGGGGAGCCAGGCTGGGAATGTGAAGGGTGAGGGGTCCTCTCTTCCCCTCCGATTACTTCTTGGTTGCACTGACACCCCCTCCCACCCCCCACTCCTTAGCATCCCCCTTTCTCGATGCCTCTTGCTTGGCTCTGGCCAGCCCCAGCTGTCAACTCTGAGGCCGGGCCGAAGGGGTCGGAGCAGGGAAAAGGAATGTAGGAAATGCAAAGTGTGGCCACTTTGTGGGAAAATTACTCTGGGGGCTAAAGTGGAGACCATGGTGCCCCGAGCCCTCACTTGGGGTCTTGGTTTTATCCCCCAAGATGTGCCTGACAGCTAATAGGCAGACTGCCCTATTTGTCCTGCCTGACCAGGGCTCGAGGCCAAAATTCCTCAGTGTCATCAACAAAAAGCCACAATCCATTTTTACCTCCGAGTTTTTAATGCCTGGTGTATTGATTGGACTGAATTAAGCTGACATGTTGATGGTGTTCATCAGTTCATTTGTATGTAAAATCCATTTCAAAGAGTACAACGCTTCTTTTAATCCCAGTGCCAATGCTGGAGGGGCAGATTTGTTCTACACTCTTGCGCTCAGAGTGGAACCTTTGAAGATCCAGTTGGGTCTCCCCCCGCGCCCCCCCCCCCCCCCGCCCCCAGCCAGAGGCTGGTCCCGTGGTGTGTTGTGCAAGGAATACTTCCCCCAAACACAGTTGGAGGGAAAGGGCTTTGGGATTTTAGTTAGAGAACACAATGGGAATCTGACTGAAAGTTCTGTGTATGGAATCTTTCAAAGAATAAAGCTTTTGGCCAGGCGCGGTACCTCACACCTGTAATCCCAGCACTTTGTGAGGCGGAGGCGGGTGGATCACCTGAGGTCAGGAGTTCAAGACCAACCTGGCCAACATGGTGAAACCTCGTCTCTACTAAAAATACAAAAAATTAGCCGGGCGTGGTGGCAGACGCCTGTAATCCCAGCTACTTGGGAGGCTGAGGCCAGAAGAATTGCTTGAATCTGGGAGGTGAAGGTTGCAGTGAGCAGAGATCGTGCCACTGCACTCCAGCCTGGGCAACAAGAGTGAAACTCCGTCAAAAAAAAAAAAAAAAAAAAAAAAAAAAAAAAAAAAAAAAAAGAAAGAAAGAAAGAAAGAAAAGAAAGAATAAAGCTTTTCACCCCCAGAGGACTTTATCCCCTCTTCTTATTCTGAAAACATTTGGCCCCCCCACCTGGGCAACATAGTGAGACCATGTCTCTACAAAAAATAAAAAAATGAGGCTGGGTGCATTAGCTCACACCTGTATTCCCCGCACTTTGGGAGGCTGAGGTCGGCGAGGTGGGAGGATCAGTTGAGCCCTGGAGTTTGAGACCAGCCTGGGCAACACAGTGAGATCCTGCCTCTATTTTTTAAAAAATTGAAAATTAGCCTCGTGTGGTGGCATATGCCTGTAGTCCCAGCTGTTCGAAAGGCTGAGGCAGGAGGGTCACTTGAGCCAGGAGGTTGAGGCTGCAGCGAGCTATGGTCGTGCCACTGCACTCCAGCCTGGGTGACAGAGTGAGACCCTGTCTCTACAAAAAAATGAAAAAAAAAAAAAGTGAAAAAAAGAAAGAAAACCTCACGCAGGTGTGTCTGGATAGTGTGCAGCAGTGAGACCCTGTCTCTACAAAAAAAAAAAAAAAAAGAAAGAAAAAAGAAAGCGCTTCCACGCAGGTGTTTTTGGATGGTATGAAACAGGGAGTCGCCACTATCTGGTTTTCCTACCCCAGGAGGGAAGTAGGAAATGGTCATTTCACTTCACTTCATTTCACTTCTGCCTCCCAGGATCCAGCTGGGTTTGAGGCTTGTTCTCTGGTTTCATGGACCCGGCCCCTGAAAAGAAGGAAATTTTCCATTGGTCTTGGATGTTAGTACCTCCGCTAGCTTCCTAGTCATATGAGGCTTCTTGCTCCATGAAACGGCGTGTATGTTCCTTTTATTTTTTTTGTTTTTTGTTTTTTGTTTTTGTTGTTGAGATGGAGTCTCGCTCTGTTGCCCGGGCTGGAGTGCAGTGGCCGGATCTCAGCTCACTGCAAGCTCCGCCTCCCGGGTTTACGCCATTCTCCTGCCTCAGCCTCCTGTGTAGCTGGGACTACAGGCGCCCACCACCTCGCCCGGCTAATTTTTTGTATTTTTAGTAGAGACGGGGTTTCACCGTGTTAGCCAGGATGGTCTCGATCTCCTGACCTCGTGATCCGCCCATCTCGGCCTCCCAAAGTGCTAGGATTACAGGCTTGAGCCACCGCGCCCGGCCTATTCCTTTTATTTTTATATTTTCATAGAGACGGGGGTCTCACTGTGTTGCCCAGACTAGTCTCAAACTCCTGGCTTCAAGTGATCCTCCTGCTTCTGCCTCCCAAAGTGCTGGGACTACAGGCATGAGCCATGACACCCAGCCCTATTTTATTTTTCTTTTAATAAATGACATAAGAAAATAAATAGATATTATTTTTTAACAACCCATTCCTTCTAGAGTCTCAAATATGTAAAAACTAGAGCAACAGAGAAATATGCGTAAGACTTTGACCTATAATAGTGAAAGAAATTAGGTTTGTGAAAGTTTCCACCCATGAGTGGTATGTTTCCCTGCTATCCAGGGACGGCCCAACAGGAGAGTCTAGGTCAGTGTTTTCTGGTGTTTTACATTCTGTGGGACATTTGTGATTGGTCAGATTTGACCTGGGTGGGGTGGGTGGGGATGAGGTAGAGTGGAGCAGAAAAAGAGAATTTTTCTGATGTTGAAACTCTTATTTTTAACTTTTTTTTTTTTTTGAGATGGAGGTCTCACTGTGTGTTCCTAGGCTGGTCTTGAACTCCTAGCCTCAAGCGATCTTCCCACCTCAGCCTCCCAAAGTGCTGGGATTTCAGGTGTGAGCCACTGCACCCAACCTCTGGTATTGAAACTCTTTAGGGGTGTAGGAGAGTAAAGACAAAGAACCAGCCTGGACAACATAGTAAAACCCCATCTCTCCAAAAAATAAAATTAGCTGGATGTGGTGACACATGCTTGTTGTCCCAGCAACTTTGGAGGCTGAGGTGGGAGGATTGCTTGAGCCTGGGAGCCTGAGGCTTCAGTGAGCAAAGATTGTGCCACTGCATTCCAGCCTGGGCAACAGAGTGAGACCCCATCTAAAAAAGAAAGAAAGAAAAGAAAAGCCCTAAAACCCAACGTTAGTCAATCTACAAAAAATTATTTTGTTTAATGACTACCTATCAAATGTATCATGAGGTTGCAGAGCTTGGTAAGCAAAGGGAAAAAAGGGGAAAAATGTACTATGAGATATAAAAATGAATTATAAAAAATTTAATGAGTTAGGAGACCATGAGAATCAGCCAAGGTATAATAATAACTAACTAATTATTGTGTTTGGCACCATTCTAAGGACATCATTGTATTACCTTTTTAAATCTTGACAAGAACGGATGAGGTTCACAATTTTACTCTCGGGACAATTGAGGCACAGAGAGGTTAAGTAACTCACCAGAAGTCACACAGCTGGAAGTGGTCTCAACCTTTACCCACTGCCTCGGGCAGCCTGTGAGTACTGAGCAGATGCTGGCATTGGAGTTAGAAGGCATTTGAGTCTTACAGCTGGGCGTGTATACGGGCCACGGGGTCTCAGGGAAGTTGTCTAACCTTTCTAAGCCTCAGTTTCCTTATTGTCAAATAAACATAACACTTACCTGGCTGATTTATTGTGCGGATTCAATGAAGCCATATTCTTGAAGGCATTTTGTAAACTGTGGAGCACTAGTTCAGTGATTATTGTTATGATCTGACTGGGGAGACGAACCCGAGACAGCAGACGCGTGATCTATCAAGTAGGCTGTGATTAAGTCTTCCTTAGACGGATAGATGTGGTACTAGGTAATAGGATAATTACCAAGAGCACGTGGATAAAACACAGGCTTTGGGGTTGGGAGCCCTCCCCGAGGACTGAAGCACATCTTTTAGCATGAGTTAGCGTTTGCTGGGTGGAGGAGAGGATGGGGCATTCCAGTGATGGAGGAACATAAATAAAGAAACATCTAGACTAGGCAGATAAACTTCCCAGCGGGTGCAGTGGAGACTCATTGGCTGGGGTAGAGAGAGGGGCAAAATTGGCCACTCCCTCCTCTGAACTATAGCAGGGCTGGTGACCTCTCCTAGTTCCTGTGAGCTTGTGCTGGCATCATTTCTCTCTGTGGCCCCCAGTGAACGCTGAGCTTATTGAGGGCAGGTCTGTGTCTTGCTCTTGCCTACATCCTGAATCTCATGGTTAGTAGTGAATGGGGTCAGCAAGGGAACCCTGGGTTCAGCCCTGGGCCACGGGATATATTAATAATTGCTTTATTTATTTTTTTTTAAGAGATGGTCTCGCTCTATTGTCCAGTCTGGAGTGCAGTGGCACGATCATAGCTCAGTTTTGCCTCGGACTCCTGGGCTCAAGTGATCCTCCTGCCTTAGCCTCCTAAGTAGCTGGGACTACAAGAGCATGCCACCATGCCTAGCTGATCTTTAAAATTTATTTATTTATTTATTTTTTGACACAGAGTCTCACTCTGTTGCCTAGGCTGGAGTGCAGTGGCACCATCTCGGCTCACTACAACCTTTGCCTCCTGGGTTCAAGTGATTCTCCTGCCTCAGCCTCTCGAGTAGCTGGGATTACAGGCGAGCGCCACCACGCCCAGTTAATTTTGTGTGTTTTTGGTAGAGACGGGGTCTCATGTGTTGACCAGGCTGGTCTCGAACTCCTGACCTCAGGTGAGCCTCCTGCCTCAGCCTCCCAAAGTGCTGGGATTACAGGTGTAAGCCACCGATCCTGGCCTAAAATTTTTTTTTTTTAGAGATGGGGTCTCGCTGTGTTGCCCAGGCTGGTCTTGAACTCTTGGGCTCAAGCAGTCCTCCCGCCTTGGCTTCCCAAAGTGTTGGGATTACATGTGTGAGCCGCCGTGCCCGACCTATAATTACTTGATGTTTTCTCGTAATGCTCCAGGTTCGCTCTTGGTCTAGCCTTGCCTCCTACGTACCCAGTCTAGAGCCTGGCAGCATGCCCATCAAAAGACTCTCACTGCTCTGCCTGCCTTCTTCTGTCCTGGCATCTATAACCTCAGACCAGCCTTGCATCCCTACTCCTGCCAGCCTCCTCCAGGAAGCCTTGCCTC
The DNA here is from genome assembly GCF_037993035.2 of Macaca fascicularis. Taxonomy (NCBI): domain Eukaryota; kingdom Metazoa; phylum Chordata; class Mammalia; order Primates; family Cercopithecidae; genus Macaca; species Macaca fascicularis. The sequence continues at coordinate 51,899,223 of NC_088377.1, forward strand.
CTCAACTCTCCTGCACCATCCTCACATTTCACCTGGCCACTGTCACTGCCAGAGTAGGCACCACTGACCTGCCTGATGGCCCAGCCACTGCCCCCATCTCCAACCAGACCCTTGGTGTGTTCCCCACCCAATCCATCACAAGCCACCTTCAAGCTTCAGGGAAGTGAAAAGTACTTCCTGCCCTCATAAAAAACCAGCCATAATAGGGAGACCTTATCAGGAGTACTTTACAGTTTATAAAGCATGTTTCTAGCCATCATTGGGACCACACAATGGTTAGTCATTACCATTTTCATTTTATGGATGAGGACATCGTGACTCAAAGAGCTTGGTAACTTGCCAAGGGTCATCCCACGGGTGAGTGGAAGGGCCAGGATTAAAAACCAGGACTCCAGGTTCCAAGTGTCAGGCCCGTTCGACCACACTGTCCTCCCCCCAGCCAAGAGGGCAATTCGAGAATCAGCCAGGAGGGCTGTCAATCACAGGACAAATAAAATAACCTGTCTGTTTTTACTTAGCTGGAAAATGGTTTTCTCCATGGTTTGTTTATTTCTTCCACATCCGTTTAGTAGCACATACCGTGGAGGAGACACAGAGATGAGTAAGATAAGGAGACCAGCTCTAGGGGGCTTGTGAGTCAGCCGGGAGGCAGACTGGCCGCTGCGCAGCCCCTGGACAAGCCTTGGCGCTCTGATGTGGTCAGGCGCCGAAACACCAGCATTACCAGGGCCATTAGGATGTCGGGCACCACCCAGAACTACTGAATCAGGGTCTGCCATGTTCACCAGAGCACCGGGTAGTCTGTGCATGCTGATGTTTGAGCAACAGTGCTCTGTAGTAGGTGAGTTCTGGGATTAGAGGAAAAGACACAGAGGTGGGAACACACCTTTAGAAAGTCTCAATCTCCTTGGGTGGGCCGGGCACAGTGGCTCATGTTTATCATCCCAGCACTTTGGGAGGCTGAGGTGGGAGGATGGCTTGAGCCCAGGAGTTCGAGACCAGCCTGGGCAACATAGCGAGACCCTGTCTCTACAAAAAAATCAAATCAAATCAAATAATTAGCTGGCCAGGGTGGTGCTGCCTGTAGTCCCAGCTACTCGGGAGGCAGAGGGAGGACGATTGTTTAAGCCCAGGAAGTTGAGTCTGCAGTGAGCCGGGATCACACCACTGCACTCCAGACTGGGTGACAGAGCCAGACCCTGTAAAAAAAATACATAAATAAAAGCCAGAAACAACAACAACAAAAAATCTGTGGGTGGCGCATATGTCAGAGCAAAGGATCTTAATGCATCCTGTGTTGAGAAGAGCCTTGGATCCTAGAGAGAAAGAGATAGAAACAAATATTTATTGAGGGCCTGATGGGTACCAGGAACATGCTGGGTGATTTACATCTATGATTTCATTTTAATAGCTCAGGATCAGAGAGGCTAAGTGACTAGTCCAAGGTCACACAGTGAGTGAACCGAGAAGCCAGGACTTCACAACCAAATGGCAGGTTCCTTTCTTTCGTGTTTACGTTGGGGGTACTTCTGCCCTCTTGCTGATGATCTTCAGCAGATGCTTAGCCTTTGTTCAGCGGCTAAAAAATTTTAGGGCTGAGCTAGAAGGATTTGCGGTTCTCAACCCTGGCTGGAGAGCTCTTTAAAAAAAATAAGGCCGGGCGCAGTGGCTCACGCCTGTAATCCCAGCACTTTGGGAGGCCGAGGTGGGCGAATTACGAGGTCAGGAGATCAAGACCATCCTGGCTAACACGGTGAAACCCCGTCTCTACTAAAAATGCAAAAAATTCGCCGGGCATGGCGGCGGGCACCTGTAGTCCCAGCTACTCAGGAGGCTGAGGCAGGAGAATGGCGTGAACCCAGGAGGCGGAGCTTGCAGTGAGCCGAGATCGCGCCACTGCACTCCAGCCTGGGGAACAGAGCGAGACTCCATCTCAAAATGAATAAATAAAATAAAATAAAATACTGTTTTTCTGGGCCCCCTGCATAAGGACTCTGTCTCATTGGTATGGGGTGATCATTGACACTTTGTAAAGTCCCAGGTGGTTCTCATGTGCAATCAAGATGGTGACTGTGGGTCCTGATGGGTTCCCACACCCCTGGCACCCCACGGACTTTGGGTGGCTCAGTTGGTTCTGGTTATACTCAGAAAACCAAGATGACCCTAACCCTGCTTCTTGCGGGTAGGAAGCATCTGTGTCAGGTTTGTTTGTTTGTTTTTTTTTTTTTGAGACGGAGTCTCGCTCTGCCGCCCAGGCTGGAGTGCAGTGGCCGGATCTCAGCTCACTGCAAGCTCCGCCTCCCGGGTTCACGCCATTCTCCTGCCTCAGCCTCCCGAGTAGCTGGGACTACAGGCGCCGCCACCTCGCCCGGCTAGTTTTTTGTATTTTTAAAGTAGAGACGGGGTTTCACCGTGTCAGCCAGGATGGTCTCGATCTCCTGACCTCGTGATCCGCCCGTCTCGGCCTCCCAAAGTGCTGGGATTACAGGCTTGAGCCACCGCGCCCGGCCCAGGTTTGTTCTTTGGGAATGCAAATGCTCAGAGCCAGGCTATGTAGCACCCTGAGCCTTGAACCTGGTGCCCCTCCTGCTTCTGCTTGTGGAGCAGGTGCACAAAGAAGTCACACCTTGCCTGAAGTCTGAGCAGGTGCCTTCTTGCAAGGGGAGCTGCACGTTAACCCCATTTTTCCATTTATTGACAATCAGAGCTGGCTTCTTTTTTTTTTTTTTTTTTTTTTTTTTGAGATGGAGTCTCACTCTGTCACCTAGGTTGGAGTGCAGTGGCGCCATCTCGGCTCACTACAACATGTGTCTCCTGGGTTCAAGTGATTCTCTTACCTCAGCCTCAGGAGTAGCTGGGATTATAGGCATGTGCCACCACACCCAGATAATTTGTGTATTCTTAGTAGAGATGAGGTTTCATCATGTTGGTCAGGCTGGTCTCGAACTCCTGACCTCAAGTGATCCGCCCGCCTTGGCCTCCCAAAGTGCTGGGATTACAGGCCGGAGCAACTGCTCCCGGCCCAGAGCTGGCTTCTTAAACTTCTGTGACCTTCTGTCTCCCCCACCTTGCTCCTTTAGTGGGTATTGAAAACGTAAGAAGGAAATTAAGAGCTTTCTTTTGGTCCCTGGTTTTGTACTGATGGTAATGGTAATAGTCAACATTTACTGACCAGGCACGGTGGCTCATGCCTGTAATCCTAGCACTTTGGGAGGCCGAGGCAGGTGGATCACTTGAGGCCAGGAGTTCGAGACCATCCTGGCCAACATGGTGAAACCCTTTCTCTACTAAAAATACAAAAATTAGCTGGGCGTGGTGGTGCGTGCCTGTAATCCCAGCTACTCAGGAGGCTGAAGCAGGAGAATCGCTTGAACCTGGGAAGTGGGGAGGTTGCATTAAGCCGAGATCACGCCACTGCACTCCAGCCTGGGCAACAGAGCAAGACCTTGTCTCAAAAAAAAAAAAAAGAAAAATTTACTGCCCACATACTGTGTGCAAGTGGTAAAGGCCTTACACGAGCCACCCTTTTCAATCCTTGCAACACATGTATGAATTATAATTCCTAGTTTAGGCTGGACATGGTGGCTCATACCTGTAATCCCAGCACTTTGGGAGGCCAAGGCAGGCGGATCACCTGAGGTCAGGTGTTCAAGACCAGCCTAACCAACATGGAGAAACCCTGTCTCTGGTAAAAATACAAAATTAGCTAGGCGTGGTGGCGTGCACCTGTAATCCCAGCTACTAAGGAGGCTGAATCACTTGAACTCAGGAGGCAGAGGTTGCAGTGAGCCGAGATTGCGCCATTGCACTCCAGCCTGGGCAACAAGAGTGAAACTCTGTCTCAAAGAAAAAAAAATTCCTATTTTACAGAGGAGGAAATTGAGGCTTTCATGGGTTGATAGCTATTCTCTCTGTTTGTCCCTCTGTCACTGCCTGGCACCCTCTGCTCTCTTCCTCCTTCCTCCTCCTGATGCTTGGGGTCCCCAAGGCGCTGTCCTCACCCTACCTCTCTTCTACCTGCTGTCCACTTCCTTTGCCCTCACCTCTGTCTGATGGTTTCTGTTCTCACTTCTGTGGCACTGACTCCCCGCATCTCCCTCCTGACTTCCCAGCATGAGTGACCACTTCCCAGTGGACAACTGTACCGCCTCGGGCGGCCCCATGGCGGGACGGTGGTCCCCACCTTCTTTCTGGTGTCAATTCTGATCCCTCCCTCCCTCCTGCCCTCACAGCCGCATTCTGTTGAGTGCCTCTGTGAGACTTGTCTCACCCATTCATCCTGTGTTTCTTGCATTTCCTGCTCTTTTTTTTTTTTTTAATTTATTTATTATTATTATACTTTAAGTTGTAGGGTACATGTGCATAACGTGCAGGTTTGTTACATATGTATACTTGTGCCATGTTGCTGTGCTGCACCCATCAACTCGTCATTTATATCAGGTATAACTCCCAATGCAATCCCTCCCCCCGCATTTCCTGCTCTTATTACATCTTGCCTGTATTTTTGTCATCTCATCCTGCCTGCCCTCTAAATCGTCTGTCCTGGACAGAGTGTCCCTCAAATGCAACACTGCGATTTTTTTTTTTTTTTTTTTGAGACAGAGTCTCACTCTTGTCGCCCAGGCTGGAGTGCAGTAGCAGTAGCACGATCTTGGCTCACTGCAACCTCTGCCTCCTGAGTTCAAGCTATTCTCCTGCCTCAGCCTCCTGAGTAGCTGGGATTACAGGCACCCGCCACCATGCCCAGCTAATTTTTGTACTTTTAGAAGAGACTAGATTTCACCATGTTGGCCATGGCTGGTCTCGAACTCCTGACCTTAGGTGATCCGCCTGCCTCGGCCTCCCAAAGTGCTGGGATTACAGGCGTGAGCCACCGCGCCTGGCTGCTTTTTTGTTTTTTAAGAGATAGAGTCTTGCTGTATTGCCCAGGCTGGAATGCAGTGATGCGATCATAGCTCACTGCAGCCTCGAATTCCTGGGTTCAAGTGATTCTCCCACCTCAGTCTCCTGAGCAGCTGGGACTATAGGTATGTGCTGCCACACCCAGCGAATTAATTTTCTTTTTTTTTTTTGTAGAGACAAGATCTCACTATGTTGCCCAGGCTTGTCTCAAACTCCTGGCCTGAGGCGATCCTCCTGCCCCAGCCTCTCAAATTGTTGGGGTATTGAGCCATTGCACCTGGCCCAACAATGCTTTTTTATTTTTATTTTTATTTATTTATTTTTTTCTGTTCTGTTCTAGTTTTTTATTTTTATTCACTTGTTAGAATTTTGTGGGGTTTTTTTTTTTTTTTTTTCTGTTTTCTCTGCATTTCTTTCCGCTCAACTTTTAAGTTCAGAGGGTACACGCGCAGGCTTGTTACATGGGTAAACTGCATGTCACTGAGTTTTGGTGTATGATCCTGTCACCTAGGTAGTGAGCATAGTACCCCATAGGTAGTTTTTCACCCCACTTCCCCCCACCACACTCCTTCTTCACCGACAACTACTTTTATAACTGTCCTTTTTCAAAAACTTTTGCTGCCTCCCCCGAGACCCTACCTGATGTGGCACCATCAGCGTCCCTGGTACCTGGTCCCTGTCCTTTTTTTTTTTTTTTTTTTTTTTCCTTTTTGTTTGAGACAGTGTCTTGCTGTGTCTCCCAGGCTGGAGTGCAGAGACCCCATCTCTGAAAAAGAAAATTAAAAAAATAAAAATAAAGAGTTGGTGCCGCACGTTAAGAAGGATGGGGCGTGTCCCTATGGCCCAGGAGATCAGATTCCCTGCCCCACTTGGGCACTGAAAGGGTTCCTGTCTGGCACTTGTGCAAGGCACTGATGAAGACCGTTTTCTCTCCCCATTCATTGGCCCACTTATTCCACTACCTCAAGGCGAGGTGTGGCGGAGACCTGGGTGTGGCAGCGGGCACAGCCTTGTGCAGTGGGCTGGTGGCCAGCTCTCCTCCTGCATCAAGGAGGGTTGACGACCTGGAGAGATGCCCACCTGGGAAAGAGAACTTGTTAGCCCCACCTCCCGGCAGGGTGGTGGCTGCTTCCTGTTTTCCTGCCTGGGCAGCCAGGGAGGAGCTCCGTTCCCAGCTTGTGGGCAGGACTTGCGAGGGGAGAGGGGCTGTGACTTAAGGTGTCTGCTGGCTCAGAGGAAGAGAGAATGGCATCTTTTCTTGGATCAGAAAGGTGGCTGCTGCTGCCTCTGCTTATACTGCCACAAGACAGCTCAGGAAGCCAGTGTGGCCTATGGCTTGCGTTTAACAACTAACACTCTATAGTTTAAAGGCGTGTTGATACATTACCCCTCTGAAGCCACAGAGCAAGCATGCAGTAGATGGTTGTGGTCAGTTTTCAAATACACACACTGAGGCTCAGAGAGATGAAAAGCCTTGTTTGAGAGCACTCAGGAAGTGGCAGAACTGAGGTTTGAACCTGGCTTGTCTGGCCCCAAATTTTATGCTTTCTTTCTGTATCTCCCTTTAAAGCGGAAGCCGGGTCAGTGGCTTAGAAATATGTGACTTAGGGAGCGGGGAGGGATAGCATTAGGAGACATACCTAATGTAAATGACGAGTTGATGGGTGCAGCACACCAACAAGGCACATGTATACATATGTAACAAACCTGCACGTTGTGCACATGTACCCTAGAACTCAAAGTATAAGAAAAAAAAAAAAAAGAAAGAAATGTGTGACTTAGAAAAGGTACAGACATTTATTTTGCTAAGTCTTTTTTTTTTTTTTTTTTTTTTTTGAGATGGAGTCTCGCTCTGTCACCTAGGCTGGAATCCAGTGGTGTGATCTCAGCTCACTGCAACCTCCCCCTCCTGGATTCAAGCGATTCTCCTGTCTCAGCCTCCTGAGTAGCTGGGACTACAGGCACATGCCACCATGCCTGAATAATTTTTCTCTTTTTGATAGAGATGGGGTTTCACCATGTTGCCCAGGCTGGTCTCAAACTCCTGACCTCAGGTGATCCACCCACCTGGGCTTCCCAAAGTGCTGGGATTATAGGCGTGAGCCACCCCACCCAGCCTTATTTTGCTAAATCTTTTCCAGTTGACTTATTTGGACACTGAAAATTCCTCCCAGAAGAAAATATTTGCAACACACATAATTATCAAAGGGCCTATATCCAGAATATGTAAAAAATGTAAGAGAAACAAACAAACAAAAAACTTAAAAAGAAAAAAAAGGCCAGACACTGTGGCCCATGCCTGTAATCCTAGCACTTTGGGAGACTGAGGTGGGTGGATCCTTTGAGCCCAGAAGTTCGAGACCAGCCTGGGCAACATGGCAGAAACCCGCCTGTACAAAAAATACAAAAACTTAGCCAGGTGTGCGCCTATAGTCCCAGCTACTCGGCACTAGGAGACTGCGGCAGGGGACCTGGGGAGGTCAAGGCTTCTGTGAGCCATGATCATGCCACTGCACTCCAGCCTGGGTGACAGAGTGAGACCCGTGTCTCAAAAACAAACAAAAAGACAAACCTAATTTAAAACAAAATAAGCAGGAGATAGTTAATGAAAGGGGATAAACAAATGGCCAATAAATTTGTGAAATGTTGTGCAGCTTCATTAGCATCACAAAAATGCAAATTAACATTTAATGTGGCCGGACGCGGTGGCTTACGCCTGTAGTCCCAGCACTTTGGGGGGCCTAGGCAGGCAGATCACGAGATCAGGAGATTGAGACCAGCCTGGCCAACATGGTGAAATCCCATCTCTACTAAAAATACGAAAATTAGGCAGGCATGGTGGGGTGTGCCTGTAATCCCAGCTATTTGGGAGGCGGTGGTTGCAGTGAGCCGAGATCAAGACCGCACCACTGCACTCCAGCCTGGTGGACAGAGCAAGACTCTGTCTACAAAAAAAAAAAAAAAAAAAGAAAGAAAAACATTTAATGAGATACCTCTACATGCCCATCAGGATGGCCGAAATTAAAAATATTTTTTAAAAAAACTTGACAGTGCCAAGCATTGGCAAGGATGTGGAGTGATAAAAATGCCCCGCCAGGCACGGTGGCTCATGCCTGGAATCCCAGCACTTTGGGAGGCCTAGGCGAGCGGATCACGAGGTCAGGAGTTCGAGACCAGCCTGGCTAACATGGTGAAACCTCGTCTCTACTACAAATACAAAAAATTAGCCAGGTGTGGTGGCATGCGCCTGTAGTCCCAGTTACTCAGGAATCTGAGGCAGGAGAATCACTTGAACCTGGGAGGCGGAGGTTACAGTGAGCCAAGACCGAACCATTGCACTCCAGCCTGGGAGACAGAGCGAGACTCTGTTTCAAAAAAAAAAAAAAAAAGCCCAGACACTGCAGGTGGGACTGTAAACTGGGGCTACCACATTGGATAATGTCTAGTGTTATGCTAAAATTAAAAACAGGCATTCTCAGTAATTTAGCCATACCACTGCTAGTTATTACCCAACAGAAATGCATAACACAGCTGGGCGCGGTGGCTCATGCCTGCAATCCCAGCACTTTGGGATGCCGAGACAGCGGATCATTCGAGGTCAGGAGTTCAAGAACAGCCTGGTCAGCACGGTGAAACCCTGTCTCTGCTAAAAATACAAACAAACAAACAAAAACTGGGCATGGTGGTGCATGCCTGCAATCCCAGCTACTGGGGAGGCTGAGGGAGAATTGCTTGAACCCAGGAGATGGAGATGCAGTGAGCCGAGATTGTGCCACTACACTCCAGCCTGGGCAACAGAGTGAGACTCAGTCTCAGGAAGAAAAAAAATATTCATAGCACATGCACCAACACACATTTAGAAGAATATTCATAATCATATTTTATAATAGTCCCAACCTGGAAACACCCTAAAAGCCCATGAACAGTAGATGGATGTATACATAATATACTCTTTCATCAGAATACTATACACCCATGAAAATAACTTTAGTTATATTCAGCAACACGGATGAATGCTGCAAACAGAATGATGAGTGAAGAGAAAGGCAGACACAAAAGGACATTTTCTGTATACTTCAGTTTGCTTGCTTAGATGGTAAAACTGTAAAGAAAAAAGGAAGTGATTCTCATAAAAGACCAGTAAAAGTTATCTTTGGGTGCAGGGGAGGTTGGTGATTGGGAGGGTGGGGAACGGGAGTTTCTGAGGCCTCGCTAGCATTCTGCTAGCCCCGGTAATGGTTTTTGATAATTCATTAAGCAGTACAGTTTTGTGCAGTTTTCTTTATGTTTCAAAATACAAACTTAAAAGAAAAAAACAACTCCTGGCTGAGCGTGGTGCCGCATGCCTGTAATCACAGCACTTTGGGTGGCTGAGGCGGGAGGATCACTTGAGGCCAGGAGTTGGAGAGCAGCATGGGCAACATAGTGAGACCCTGTCTCTACAAAAAAAATTTTTGTGTGTGTATGTGTTTCTTTTGTGTGTGTGTGTGTGTTTCTTTCTTTCTTTTTTTTTTATACTCTAAGTTCTAGGATACATGTGCACAATGTGCAGGTTTGTTACATATGTATACATGTGCCATGTTGGTGTGCTGCACCCATTAACTCGTCATTTACATTAGGTGTATCTCCTAATGCTATCCCTCCCCCCACCCACCTCCCCACAATAGGCCCCGGTGTGTGATGTTCCCCTTCCTGTGTCCAAGTGATCTTATTGCTCAATTCCCACCTATGAGTGAGAACATGCGGTGTTTGGTTTTCTGTTCTTGCGATAGTTTGCTCAGAATGATGGTTTCCAGCTGCATCCATGTCCCTACAAAGGACACGAACTCATCCTTTTTTATGGCTGCATAGTTTTTTAATTAGCCAGGTGTGGTGGTGCCTGCTTGTATTCCCAGCTACTAGGAAGGCTGAGGTGGGAGGATCGCTTGAGCCCAGAGTTGGAGGCTGCAGTGAGCTATGATGGCACCACTGTACTCCAGCCTGAGTGACAGAGTGAGACTCTGCCCCTAAAAAGAACCAACACAACAGAACTCCCCCGACAGTGTCTAGGAACCTGCCCCTTACCCTGTTGATGCATCCTTCGAGGTCTCTCTCAAATTCTGCCTCCCCTCGAAAGCGTTCCTGATGCTGCCCTAGAACTGGGGAGCGTTTGATTCATGAACCACGCATCTGCAAGCAGCATCTTCCTAGAGCTGCTGTAACTTGGAGCCAGGAAATTGAGCTCTGTCGTTAGTCACACTCAGAGTGTTGCTATTCCACATGCTGAAGTTGTGGCTTCCATTCATTCGTGTCTTGTGTCTACCTTCCTTAGTGGTACACAGGCCCTACATTTCTCATTCAACCTTTAGTATATTGCCCCAACATCTAGCAGAGGGCTTTATCCCAGCTAAGGCTGAGGGTGTCTGTTAAATAGAAAATAAATTAGGTGGCGATGGCTGGGCACGGTGGCTCACACCTGTAATCCCAGCACTTTAGGCAGTTTTTTAGGCCGGGTGCAGTGGCTCACATCTATAATCCCAGCACTTTGGGAGGCCAAGATGGGCAGATCACCTGAGGTCAGAAGCTGGAGACCAGCCTGGTCAACATGGCGAAAGTCTGTGTCTACTAAAAATACAAAACTTAGCCAGGCATGGTGGCAGGTGCCTGTAATCACAGCTACTCAGAAGGCTGAGGCAGGAGAATCACTTGAACCCGGAAGGCAGAGGTTGCAGTGAGCCGAGATCGCGCCGCTGCACTCCATCCTGGCAACAGAGTGAGACTCGGCCTCAAAAAATAAAATTAGGCTGGGCGCGGTGGCTCACGCCTATAATCCCAGCACTTTGGGAGGCGAAGGCGGATCACCTGAGGTCAGGAGATCGAGACCAGCCTGGCCAATATGGTGAAAACCCGTCTCTACCAAAAATACGAAAATTAGCTGGACGTGGTGGCACACAACTGTAATCCCAGCTACTCAGGAGGCTGAGGTGAGAGAATTGCTTGAGCCCCGGGGGTGGAGGTTGCAGTGAGCTGAGATTGCACCACTGTACTCCAGCATGGGTGATAGAGCGAGACTCTGTATCCAAAAAAAAAAAAAAATATATATATATGTATATATATATATGGTAATAATAAAAAAAAATTAGCTGGGCACACTGACACACACCTGTAGTCCCTGCTACTTGGGACAATGAGGTGGGAGGATTGCAGAAGGGTCTTCAGGGCAGGAGGCCTTCTACAAGGCAGAAAGGACTTTGCAAATGTAATTAAGGACCTTAAGGCAGGGAGGGTCTTGGATGATCCAGGTGGGCCCAGTCTGATCACATAGATCCTTAAAAGCAGAGCAACTTTTCTAGCTACAAGCACAAGAGAGATTCCCAGCATGAGAAGGGTTTCATGCACAGCTGCTGACTCTGAGATGTGGGAGGACCAGAGGGAGGGCTCTAGGAGCTAAGGGCGGCCCCTGACCGAGAGCCAGCAAGGAGACGGGGACCTCGGGCCTGGCACTGCAAGATCTTTGATTCCACCAACCACTTGAATGGACTTGGAAGCAGATTTTCCGAGGACCTCCAGGACAGAAGACAGGGGTGCTGATGCCTCGATTTTAGCCCAGTGAGACCTGTTGCATTCTCACCTGCAGAACTGTGAGATAATAAATGGCTGGGTTTGTTTTGTGTTTTTTTTGAGATGGAGTCTTGCTCTGTCGCCCAGGGTGGAGTACAATGGCGCGATCTCGGCTCACTGCAACCTCTGCCTCTTGGGTTCAAGGGATTCTCCTGCCTCAGCCTCCCGAGTAGCTGGGATTACAGGGATGCACTACCACGCCCAGCTAATCTTTTGTATCTTTAGTAGAGATAGGATTTCACCATGTTGGCCAGGCTGGTCTCGAACTCCTGACCTCATGATCTGCCTGCCTCGGCCTCCCAATTAGTGGCTGTTGTTTTAAGCTGCTGAGCCTCTGGCAATTTGTTACAACAGTGATAGAAAACGAATACAGGGGCCGGGCGCAGTGGCTCAAGCCTGTAATCCCAGCACTTTGGGAGGCCGAGACGGGCGGATCACGAGGTCAGGAGATCGAGACCATCCTGGCTAACACGGTGAAACCCCGTCTCTACTAAAAAATACCAAAAAAAAAAAAACAAAAAAAAAACTAGCCAGGCGAGGTGGCGGGCGCCTGTAGTCCCAGCTACTCGGGAGGCTGAGGCAGGAGAATGGCGTAAACCCGGGAGGCGGAACTTGCAGATTTTCCGAGGACCTCCAGGACAGAAGACAGGGGTGCTGATGCCTCGATTTTAGCCCAGTGAGACCTGTTGCATTCTCACCTGCAGAACTGTGAGATAATAAATGGCTGGGTTTGTTTTGTGTTTTTTTTGAGATGGAGTCTTGCTCTGTCGCCCAGGGTGGAGTACAATGGCGCGATCTCGGCTCACTGCAACCTCTGCCTCTTGGGTTCAAGGGATTCTCCTGCCTCAGCCTCCCGAGTAGCTGGGATTACAGGGATGCACTACCACGCCCAGCTAATCTTTTGTAATCTTTTGTGAGATCCGGCCACTGCACTTCAGCCCGGGTGACAGAGCGAGACTCTATCTCAAAAAAAAAAAAAAAAAAAAAACGAATACAGGGTAACAGGTAACTCCTGCTTCAGGGCAGGAGGCCTGATAGGTCCCATGTCTCGCTGCACAGACAGGCTGCCCTTTCAGACCTACAAGAATACTTGTCGTTTCATTGGTGCTTGTCGTGGCTGCGGATCAAACACTGGATTTCCACCCCTGGCACTCACGCACAGAAGTCTTATCCTGGAAAAACCATTCAGCAGCCTGTTCAAAACATTTTTTTTTCCTGCTGAGCCATGGAGTTCTTTGGTGCGATTCCAAGTTGGAGAATCACAGATATAATTTACTTAACCTTTAAAAAGGTTTTTTTTTTTTTTTTTTTGATCAAGTGCTATGCTGTCTGTTAAAAAAAGGCAAGTGGGAAATCCCAATGCGACTGTAGGATCACGATGGCGTCTCTGCTGGAAAGAGAGCCTACAGCTAGGAAAGGGTGTGGGGAGTGAATAGGTGCTTTCCCCAGGGTAGGCCTGCTGCATCCAGATACTTACTCAGGCTCATGGTGGTGATCTGGAACGTCCCAGCATTCTGGGTTTGGCTGCGGAGGAGCCAGGAACTCCCAGAGCCCTGGATTAGGAATGGGGAAGTCTTGCTTCTCCAAGCTGTGGCTCTCTCTGATCTGCATGGTCCCTGCCCACTATAACTATAGGTCTTCAGTCTGGGTCTGTAATGAGGGGTGTGGGATGAGATTGTCTCAGAGGCTCAGACACTTGGTGATTCTGTGAAAGTACGGTTATTACTATTTTTTATTTTTACTTTTTTAGAGACAGCGTCTCACTCTGTCACCTAGGCTGGAGTGCAGTGGTGTAATCACAGCTCACGGCAGCCTCAAACTCCTGGGCTCCAGCGATCCTCCCACCTCAGCCTCGCAAGTAGCTGGGACTACACATGCACACCACCATGCCTGGCTAATTTTGAAAATTTTTCTTAGAGATGGGGATCTCACTATTTGGCCAGGCTGCTCTCAAACTCCTGGCCTCAAGTGATCCTCCTGCCTCTGCCTCCCAAAGTGCTGGGATTACAGGCGTGAGCCACCACGCCTAGCGTGCAGTTATTGAAGCAGCAGCCTGTCAGTTACACTGTCAGTTACACTACTGAGGTAGCAGCCCTGTTGGAGCCCACTGCCTTTTGACACCTGGCCCTTGTTAGGCTAGCTTTGCTGTCCTGATTCTTGGCTTTGCACGTGGGATCCTGTTTGCCTCTTCCCTCTCTATGAGACTCTTTCTCCTGGTTAACAGTAGCTGCACATAGCTTCTGTGGGTAACTTCTGCATTGATCACATGGGCCTTTGCCCCCGAGAAGAACTGGTCTCCCAAAGTTATTCACCCAGAGAACTTACCCAGTGGGGAAGACTTTTTGCAGTTGGTTACTTCTGCCTACATACCGTCTTCTGCTCTCTGCTTAGGGCTCCCCAGATACAGTTCCACAGGCTGAGCGTTGCACAACTTTGGGAGTGTCTTCGGATCCTGGCCTTCCCAGTAGGCCTAGCTTGTAGCATATAACAAAAATAATTTTCCAGAAAAGCTTTTTTTTTTTTTTTTTTTTTTTTTTTTTGAGACAGGGTCTTGCTGTGTCACCCAGGCTGGAATGCAGTGGTATGAACATAGCTCACTGCAGCCTCGAACTTCTTGACTCAAGCCATCCTCTTAGAGCCTCCTGAGTGGCTGGGACTACAGATGTGTGCCACTATGCCCAGCTAATTTTTTTTTTTTTTTTTTTGAGATAGAGTCCCACTCTGTGGCCCAGGCTAGAGTGTAGTGGTGCAATCTCGGCTCACTGCAACCTGCACCTCCCAGGTTCAAGCAATTCTCCTGCCTCAGCCTCCTGAGGAGCTGGGATTACAGGCACCCACCATCATGCCTGGCTAGTTTTTGTATTTTTAGTAGAGATGGGGTTTCACCATGTTGGGCAGGCTGGTCTCGAACTCCTGACCTCAAGTGATCCGCCCGCTTTGGCCTCCCAAAGTGCTGGGATTACAGGTGTGATCTACTATGCATGGCCGTGACCAGCTAATTTTCTGATTTTTTGTAGAGATGAGGTCTTGCTATATTGCCCAGGCCAGGAGAAAAACCTTTCGACACTAAATAAGAGACCACACGGAGTGTCTGAATATCATGCCATTGCAGTAAACCTGTGGCCCAAACGACTAAACCTGTTTGACATAGAGAATATTAGACCTGGCAGGGATCTGAGAGATTCTTTAATAAGTGATTGCAGGCTAGCAACCACAGATGTTTCCTTAACTTCTTTTGGAAGTGGGGATCAGCCTTTTGAGCCAGAGGAGGTTCAGAGAGACTCCTTTTGACTTTTAAGAAGAAACTTGAGGCTGGGCGTGGTGACTCACACCTGTAATGCCAGCACTTTGGGAGGCCAAGGCAGGCAGATAGATCACTTGAGGTCAGGAGTTTGAGATCAGCCTCACCAACATGGTGAAACCCCGTTTCTACTAAAAATACAAAAATTAGCCAGGCATGATGGCAGGCACCTGTAGTCCCAGCTACTTGGGAGGCTGAGGCACAAGAATCACTTGAACCCGGGAGGTGGAGGTTGCAGTGAGTTGAGATCGTACCACTGCACTCCAGCCTGGGTGACAGAGCAAGACTCTGTTTTTTTTGTTTTTTTGTTTTGTTTTTGTTTTTGTTTTTTAAAGAGCTTGAAACCTGTAGTCAGTGCATAAACACATTGGTTTGCCAGAGTCCCCACCATTCTCTATTGTCGTCCACCAGCTTCATGCATTGAGCCTTATTTTCCCAGTTCCTGGAGTTGTCTAATGTGTGGTCTCTGATTTAATCCAGTTTCCTAGAGGAAGCTGAGGATTAGAAAAGGAAAAATAACTCCCCTAGGGTCCATGCCACAAGTAATTGCCCAAATCTGAGGGAGACCCAGCCTTGTGTCTGGGTCTAGGTTGTGTCTAAAGACTGGAGAGGTTCTGAGCCTGGACTTTGGAACCAGACAGTTTACCTGCTATGGGTACCAAGCAGACTGTTTTACAGAGAGGATGGCAGACATGGGTCAATCTGAATCCATTCACTAGAGATCCATTAAAAGAGCAGGGAGGGCCGGGTACAGTGGCTCATGCTTGTAATCCCAGCACTTTGGGAGGCCAAGGCAGGTGGATCACTTGAGCCCAGGAGTTCGACACCAGCCTGGACAATATAGGGTCATGGAAAGGATTAAACAATAAAAAGCATGAAAAGTGCTCAACATTATGCCTGACATGTGAGCACTGAGAAATACCAGCTCCTATTCGTCTTCTCGTACTAGTACTTAGTAACATCTAAGGTTATTTCTCTTTAATTTTTATTAATTTATCAAATAGAGACAGAATCTCTCTATGTTGCCCAGGCTGGCCTTGAACTCCTGGGCTCAAGCGATCCTCCCATCTCGGCCTCCCAAAGTGCTGGGATTCCAGGTGTGAGCCACTGCACAAGGCCAACATCTAAGTGTTGGGGGTTAGGGTACTCTTTGGCACAGAGCAGGTGCACAGATGTTGGATAAGTAGATTAATGCATCCTGGTCTCCGGGTTTATCTGCTCCCTGGTTAGGCCTGAGTTGAGGGATATCTAAGCGAGGACATGCAGGGGGAACTCCCTGAGTTTGCGCTGTGTGGTTTCAGAGAGTGGCGAGCAGAACCATGAAAAGAATTGCTGGGAAATTTCAGGTATTTACCTGGACTGTGACCCGTCTTTGTTCAGGGCCTTGGGAGAACTGCGTGCTTGGAGCAATCTGTGTGTTTCTAGTTCTGTGACCTCAGGAAAGACATTATGGCACAAAGCCAGCTCAGAAGTGACAACTAAAATGATGAGGGATGCAGAGAGAGTTATCCAGTCTGGAAAGGCAAAGGCTGGAGAGCAAGGGTACAGATGGGCTGGGAAGAACGTTGGCTCCAAGTCAGAGGACTGGGGTTTGTGTCTGCCTGTCATCAGTTGTTGATCTTGATTTGTTCTGCATTTTATTTTCATTAAAGGTATACATGTACAGAGTTGCCAGAACCGAATAGTTATACAGGCTTGTTACCAAAAACAGCAGTCTCTCAGCCTTTTTCTCCTTCTCCAACCATTTCTTGATTCCCAGAAGCAATCAGGTAATCAGCTAATCTTTTTCATTATGTTTTTTAGAGACAGAGTCTTCCTCTGTTGCCCAGGCTGGAGTGCAGTAGTATCATCATACTTTACTGTACCCTCCAACTCTTGGGCTCAAGCGACCCTTCCACCTCAGCCTCCCACATAGCTGGGACTACAGGCGTGTGCACCACCATGCTAAGCTAATTTATTTTTATTTATTTATTTTTATTTATTTTTTTTTTTACCATAAGGCTTCCTTGGAAAACTAATATAATTTTTAAATAATTTTTTTTTTTAGAAATGGGGTCTCACTATGTTGTCCAGTCCAATATTGAACTGCTGGCCTCAAGCAATCCTCCTACGTCGGCCTCCCAGTGTGCTGGGATTACAGGTGTGAGCCATCATGACTGGCCCCTGCTAATTCTTTTTTTTTTTTTTCTTTTTTGAGACAGAGTTTCGCTCTGTCACCCAGGCTGGAGTGCAGTGGTGCAATATCAGATCGCTGCAACCTCCACCTCTGGGTTCAAGCAATTCTCATGCCTCAGCCTCCTGAGTAGCTGGGACTACAGGCATGTGCCACCATGCCTGGCTAATTTTCGTATTTTTAGTAGAGACGGGATTTCACATGTTGGCGAGGCTGGTCTTGAACTCCTGACCTCAAGTGATCTGCCCGCCTCGGCCTCCCAAAGTGTTGGGAGGACAGGCGTGAGCCACCGCACCCAGCTTTTTTTAGTAGAGACAGGTTTTCACCATGTTGGCCAGGCTGTTCTTGAACTCCTGACCTCGGGTGATCTGCCTTCCTCAGCCTCCTAGAGTGCTGAGATTATAGGTGTAAGCCACCACACCCAGCCCCCGCTAGTTCTTTTCACTGGTATAGTTTGTAGCCATTGTTACGAATCTGCCATTATGGAAGATAAAGATCCAACATTCACTTACTCAAATGTCCCCTCACTTCCCATGACAAATATTTTCCCCCGGTCCCAGCAGAGTTTTAACTCCGTGTTCACTGTTGACTTTATCTCGACTTTCTAAGCGCTAGGGGCAGCTGAGTTCCTTGTGTACTTGGAATCTTTTTCCTTTCCTGCACACATTTTTGTTATTCCTGGGGTAGCTGTCTCTGTTTGGTTGGGTTTTTGTGTACTTATCACCAACGATCCATAATTCTCCCTTCAGTATGTAATTGCCACTTAATACCATAGGTATTCCATCAATTTCATCATGCATGAGTCAAGTAAGACTGCACATGGTGACTCATGCCTGTAATTCCAGCACTTTGGGAGGCCGGGGTGAGAGGATTGCTTGAGCCCAGGAGTTTGAGACCAACCTGGGCAATATAGTGAGACCCCATCTTTACAAAACAAAATTTCAAAAGTAGCTGGGTGTGGTGGCATGCACCTGTGGTTCCAGCTACTTGGGAGGTTGAGGTGGGAGGGTCGCTTAAGCCTGAGAGATTCGAGGCTCTGAGCGACAGAGTGAGACTGTTTTCCAAAAGAAAAAAGAAAAAAAAGGCCGGGCACAGTGGCTGATGCCTGTAATCCTAGCACTTTGGGAGACCGAGGCTACAGATTGAGCTCTGGAGTTCAAGACCAGCCTGGGCAACATGGTGAAACCCCGTCTCTACTAAAGTACAAAAAATTAGCTGGGCATGGCAGTGTGCTAATCCCAGCTACTTGGGAGGCTGAGGTGGGACAATTTCTTGAATCCAGGAGGCGGAGTTTGCAGTGAGCTGAGACTGTACTACCGCACTGCAGCCTGGGTGACAGAGCAAGACTCTGTCTCCAAGAAAAAAAAGAAAAGTCAAGAAAAGTCAGGAATCATGAACATGACATAAATTGGTGATGATTGTTTTTGTCTGGAACTTTCCAAACTGGAAAGTAATTATAGGGTGATGTGGTTTGGATATTTGTCTCCACCAAATCTCATGTTGAAATGTGATCCTCGATGTTGGAGGTGGGGCCGAGTGGGAGGTGTTTGGATCCCTCATGAATGGCTTGGTGCCCTCCCTACAGTCATGAGTTCTCATTCTGTTAGTTCATGTGAGAGCTGGTTGTTTAAAAGAGCCTGGCTCTCTCTTGTTCCCTCTCTTGCCATGTGACATGCCTGCTTCCCCTTCACCTTCCGCCTTGAGTAAAAGCTTCCTGAGGCCTCACCTGAAGCTAAGCAGATGCGAGTGCCATGCTTATATAACCTGCAGAACTGTGAGCCAGATAGACATCTTTTATGTTTTTTAATTTTTTGAGACAGGATCTCATCCTGTTGCCCAGGCTGGAGTGCAGTGGCATGATGTCAGCTCACTGCAATCTCTGCTTCCTGGATTCAAGTGATTCTCCTGCCTCAGCCTCCCGAGTAGCTGGGATTACAGGCGCCCACCACCACACCCCACTAATTTTTCTTGTATTTTTAGTAGAGATGAGGTTTCACCATGTTGACCAGGCTGATCTCGAACTCCTGACCTCAAGTGATCCTCCCACCTCAGCTTCCCAAAGTGCTGGGATTACAGGCATGAGCCTCCACACCTGGCCTCTCTCTCTCTCTCTGTCTCTCTCTCCCTTCTTTCCTTCTTTCCTTCCTTCTTTCTTTTCATTCATTTTTTTCTCAGGGCCGCATTCTGTTGCCCAGGCTGGATTACATTGGCACAATCATAGCTCACTGCAGCCTTGACCTCCTGGGCTCAGGTGACCCTCCTGCCTCAGCCTCCTGAGTCACTGGAACTACAGGCACACATCACCATGCCCAGCTAATTTTTTAATTTTTTGGCAGAGACGGGGTCTCACTATGTTGCCCAGGCTGGTCTCAAACTCCTGAGCTCAAGTGATCCTCCTGCCTTGGCCTCCCAATGTGCTGGGATTACAGGCATGAGCCTCTGTGCCCAGCCAGCTCTGTGGTTTTCTTGCCCAATGTGCATACCCTCAGTCTTATGAGAAAACATCAAACAAACCCATATTGAGGGATATTGTATAAAGTACCTGACTAGGACTCCTCCAAAGTGTCAAGGTCATGAAAGACCAGGAAAGGCTAAGGAACTGTCACAGATGGGAGGAGGCCAAGGAGACATGGCAGGCAGTGCAGCGTGGGATCCTGGATTGGACTCTGGAACAGAAGGAGGAAAACAGTAGTGGAAACACTGGTGAAATCCAAATTCAGTCTGTAGTATAGTTAATAGTATTGTACTAGAGTGAATTTCTTAGTTTCAGTGACTCTTCCACGGTTATGGAAGATGTTAGTTAATACAAGGGGAAACTGGGCAAAGGGTGTCCAGGAACTCTGCACTATTTTTGCAACTCCTCTGAAAATCTAAAATTATCTCAAAATAAAATGTTAAAAAGGCCAGGCGTGGCGGCTCATGCCTGTCATCCCAGAACTTTGGGAGCCAAGGTGGGAGGATCACCTGAGGTCAGGAGTTCAAAACCAGCCTGGCTGACACCGTGAAACCCCATCTCCACTAAAAATACAAAAATTAGCCAGGCATGATGGCGCACGCCTGTAGTCCCAGCTACTTGGGAGGCTGAGGCATGATAATCACTTGAACCCGGGAGGCAGAGGTTGCAGTGAGCCAAGATCATGCCACTGCACTCCAGCCTGGATGAAAGAGTGAGACTCTGTCTCAAACAAAAAGAAAAAATAAAACAAAATGAAATAAAATAAAATGTAAAAAAAAAAAAAAAAAAAAAGAGGCCGGGCACAGTGGCTCATGCCTGTAATCCCACACTTTGGGAGGCCGAGGCAGGCGGATCACTTGAGGTCAGGAGATCGAGACCAACCTGGCTGACATAGTGAAACCCCGTCTCTACTAAAAATACAAAAAATATCTGGGCATTGTGGTGCACACGTGTAGTCCCAGCTACTTGGGAGGCTGAGGCAGGAGCATTGCTTGAACCTAGGAGGCAGTGAGCCGAGATCATTGCCACTACATTCCAGCCTGGGCAACAGAGCGAGACTCCACCTCAAAAAAAAAAAAAAAAGAATGGCACGTTGGTCAGCAAACCTTTAGTCAGGGCTAAGTGAATGCGCTTTCCCTTGCCCCACTAGACCTTTCATCCTTGGGGACTCTAGAGACCCACGTATGCAGAGGAACAGGACAGGATGATTGCCAAGGAGGGAAAGTTGGAATAGCCCGGGTTGCATCAGAGGGTGGAGAATGTCCATTGCCTGCTTTAAAGAGGAGCTGCTCTGTGTACCCTGGGTCTCGGAGGCAGAGATGGAGTAGAACCTTCCTAAGCAGCCTTGCAGAAATTTTGCTGTCTGCCTCCCCCTGTTGCAGTGCAGCTAGCACCGGATACTGGTAAGACTTTGCAGTCAGTCTTAGTTCCAGCTTCAGTTCTGTCCCTTATTACTTTGTGGAGACCCAGGGAAAAATGTCATTGCACCCATAATATGGGATCTTGAACTGACACCTGGGCTCATTGTGTGCGTTGAATGAGAAGGTCTGGAGCTATAGCCAGTGCTGGTGGCTGTTTCTTCTCCCCACAGCCTTCCCTAATGCCTCCAGTGAAAGTGCCCACTGCCCGCCAGGTTCCCCATGGCACTCACTTTGTGCCCCTCCAAGGGCCCTTTTCAGGGATGGCCCCTGGTTTGTGTCTTCTCTGCTTTATGACCTAGAGCTCCTGTAGGCCACAGGGCTTTGCACATAAGGGCTACTGAGGAAACGTGTTGAGTGAGTGAATGAATAAGTAAGTAAAGGAGTAAGTGACCGAATGGATGAGTAAATGAGTGAGTGAATGAATGGTTGAATATGTGAGTAAATGAGTGAGTGAATGAATGATTGACTATGTGAGTAAATGAGTGAGCGAGAGTGAATGAGTGAATGAATGAATGAGTGAAGGAGTGATTGAATATGTGAGTAAATGAGTGAGCGAGAGTGAATGAGTGAATGAATGAATGAGTGAATGAATGATTGAATATGCGAGTAAATGAGTGAGCAAGAGTGAATGAGTGAGTGAATGAATGAATGAGTGAATGAATGAGTGAATGAATGATTGAATATGTGAGTAAATGAGTGAGCAAGTCAGTGAGTGAGTGAATGAGTGAGTGAATGAAGGAGTATATAAATGAATGGATGAGTGACTGAATGCATGAGTAAATGAGTGAGTAAATGAGTGAGTGAGTGAATGAGTAAGTGAATGAATGAGTAAATGAGTGAATGAATGAGTAAATGAGTGAGAGTGAATGAATGAGTGAATGAGGGATTAAATGAGTGAGTAAATCAGAGATTGACAGAGTGAGTAAATGCATGAATGAGAGTGAAGGAATGTGAGTGAATAAAGGAGTGTGTGAATGAGGGAGTCAATGAGAGTGAGTGAATAAGTGAGAGCAAATGAGTAAATGAATGATTGAATGGATTCCCCTCCTGCCTGTGAAGGAAGGCTATCTGTGTACTACATATGGGCCCAAGGAGTTGCCCCTCGTCAAGCTGTTCTCCAGGATGACTTTGGAAACGTTCAGACCAAACATACACTCCTTTGTGATTTTTCTCCCTACTATTGGAGTGTGAGCCACCTATCCAGAAAAAGCACTCAGCTCACTTTTTCATACCATTTGGGCATCTCAAGCTTTAAAGCTGTTTGTCAGTGCCTGGAACACTCCTGGCCTCTCTCCTTGCTGCTGAGAACTTTTTGCCACAGGAAATCAGGCTCATTTTGAGGGCCAAATAGTAGCTAAATATAGCTTCCCGGCACAGATATTTAAAGAGCTATGTTGATGATGTTATGTCTGAACGGAGAAGAAGGGGAAGAAAATAATTTTTTTTCCCCCGTAAAGAAGAGCAAAGTTACACCAAGGTTTTCTGTGGGGCTGCAGGGAACCGAGCGATGGTGAGGTGTCAGTGTTTTAATTATAGAATCACCAGATGTTCATGCTACAACTGTCACCAGCTTGGGGCTTGGGATTTAGATTTCTGTTGCCAGGCAGTCATTTCTTTATAATTACTTCTCGTTTCTATTTAAAAATACCTTCTCTTTGGAAAGTAACCCCAGATGAGTGTGTGCTTCTCACCAAACCCAGAAGAGCTACCAGAGGGAGGCATTATGAGAGCTGTGCTGCCCCCTCACCCCAAGAATGGCAGGGGACTGGGTGGAGGAGCCCTCTGTCTCCCAAGTGCTGGTTGACAAGCAGCAGGTGATAAGGGATGAGGCCCTGGGATCTTTCCTGGTGAAAAGTCAGCTGCAGATGCAGAGGCCAGGAAACAGGGCATACCTCAGAGAGAGGTCTGGACTGAAATTCCACTCATGCCTTCCCTGGAGCCAGACGGCTTCCCCTCTATCCTCTCCTCTGGTTTCCATCTTGGGCTCGTTGGGTGATCAGGATAATGTCCAAAAAAGTATAAAAAGTATAAAACTTTAGGATGATGTTTTTTATCTCAAATGTCCCTTCCGGACTATAAATAGGACTATCCTAGGAGTTCTGAACTTTCCTTGGGGCTGAACTTGTATCTCTTGGGAGAGAAACTACATAGCTCTTTCTATAAGAAGCCCTCTGCCCAGTGAACTCCCTTAAAGTTTGTATGTCTGTAAATGTCTACATTTCACCATCTTTTTCTCCTCCTTTGTTATAGCCAAGATTTTATTGGTTCTTGCTTGGTGATCAGTATACACACATCATGAATTATTAATGCTAGTATTAAAAATCCTAAGCAATGTAATTGTGATACTTTACTAAAGAGTTTGCTAAAGAGTTACTCAAGTGATGTTGCAATCTAAGAGTTGGAGATAATTTACCCACAAATGAGGACATTAGAACTCAGAATCTTAGAAGTTTGCTAATTTGTAAGTCTTTCATAGGGAATATCCTAATAACACAGGATGTGCTATATTACACATTATACCCACAACATATTAACAATTTGGGGGAAATTCTGGACTTTCAGGAGCACGATATTGCCACAGATAGTGTGTGATTCTCATAGGGAGACAAAAGACAGGAAACAGTGATAATAGTAGGGGAACAAACACACATATGAAACATGAGTAATTTAAAAGGTTTGCTTATGTCTTGGTCATTTGGGGCATGTGTCACTTTAGAGGATTTTTAATAATATTCTTTATAGTCTGTGGAATGGTAAGTTAACATCAAATAAAGCCTCCCTTAATTAACTTCCACTAATTTCTGTACAGATTAACCAGTACATGATTTTAACTCTTAAAAAGGTATTAATTTTTTAAAAAAATTACAAGATAGAGTCTCACTGTATTGCCCAAGTAGCAGTGCAGTGGCTATTCATAGGCATGATCATAGTGCCCTGTGGCCTTGAACTGCTGGCCTCAAGTGATCCTCCTACCTTAGCCTCCCAAGTAGCTGGGCCTACAGGCATTTGCCACCATGCCTGGCTCTACAAAAGAATTTAGAACTAACACCAGTTCTTCTCAAGCTTTTCCAAAAAATTGAAGAGAAGGGAACACTCCTTAATTCATTTTATGAGGCCAGGATTAACCTGATACCAAAGCTAGACAAAGACACTACAAGAAAACTATTGATCAGTATTCCTTATAAACATTGATGTAAAAATCTTCAATAAAATATTAGTATACCAAATTAAGCAGCATATTAAAAAAATTATACACCTTGACCAAGTAGGATTTATTGCCAGAATGCAAGGATGGTTTAACTTATGAAAACTGGTCAATATAATACACCACATTAACAGAATGAAGGAAAAACTCACATGATCATCTCAATTGATGCAGAAAAAGCATTTGAGAAAATCCAGCACCCTTTCTTGATAAAAACACTCAATATGCCAGGCATAGTGGCTCATGCCTGTAATCCCAGCACTTTGGGAGGCCAAGGTCAGAGGATCACTTGAGCCCGGGAGTTCAAGACCAGTCTGGGCAACATGGCAAAACCCTATCTCCACAAAAAAAAAAAAAAAAAAAAGAGGGAAAGGAAAATTAGCCAGGCATGCTAGCATGTGCCTGTATTTCCAGCTACTTGGGAGACTGAGGCAGGAGAATCACTTAAGCCCAGGAGGTTGAGGCTGCAGTGAGCCATGATTGTGCCACTGAACTCCAACAGAATGACACCCTGTCTCAAAAACAAACAAACAAAAAACACTCCACAAACCAGGAGTAGAGGAAACTATCTCAACATAATAGAAGTTATGTATTAACAACCCACAGCAGACATCACATTCAATGGTAAAATACCAAATGCTCTTCCTCTAAGATCCAGGAATGTTACAGGGATGCCCAACTTTGCCACTTATATTCAACATAGTACTGGAGGCCGGGCGCGGTGGCTCAAGCCTGTAATCCCAGCACTTTGGGAGGCCAAGACGGGCAGATCACGAGGTCAGGAGATCGAGACCATCCTGGCTAACACGGTGAAACCCTGTCTCTACTAAAAAAATACAAAAAACTAGCCAGGCGCGGTGGCGGGCGCCTGTAGTCCCAACTACTCGGGAGGCTGAGGCAGGAGAATGGCGTGAACCCGGGAGGCAGAGCTTGCAGTGAGCTGAGATCTGGCCACTGCACTCCAGCCTGGGCGGCAGAGCAAGACTCCGTCTCAAAAAAAAAAAAAAAACCAAAAAAAACCCAAAAAAACAAAATATAGTACTGGAAGTCCTAAACAGAGCAATTAGGCAAGAAAAAGAAATAAAAGGCATCCAAATCGGAAAGGAAGAGGTAAAATTATCTCTGTAGCTGATGATATGATCTTATTTTAAACGCTGTGATCCTAAGGATACCACCAAAAAGTCTGTTAAAACCAATAAGCAAATTCAGCAAAGTAGCCAGATACAAAGTCAATATGCAAAAGTCAGTTGCATTTTTAAACATGAACAATGAACAATCTGAAAAGGAAGTTAAGAAAACAGTTTCATTTACAATAGCACCAAAAAGAATAAAATACTGGGGCCGGGCATGGTGGCTCACGCCTATAATCCCAGCACTTTGGGAGGCCGAGGTGGGCAGATCACCTGAGGTCAGGAGTTGGAGACCAGCCTGACTGACATGGTGAAACCTCATCTCTACTAAAAATACAAAAATCAACCTGGCCTGGTGGTGTGCCCCTGTAATCCCAGCTACTGGGGAGGCTGAGGCAGGAGAATTGCTTGAACCCAGGAGGCAGAGGTTGCAGTGAGCCAAGACTGAGCCATTGCACTCCAGCCTGGGCAACAAGAGCAAAACTCTATCTCGAAAAAAAGTTAAAAAACAAAAACAAAAACAAAAAACAATAAAATACTTAGGAATTAACCAAAGAGTTGAAAGGCTTGTACAATGAAAACTACAAAAAAATTCTGAAAGAAATTAAAGAAGACATAAATAAAAGGAAACACATCCCATGTTCATGGATTGGAAGATTTAATATTGTTAAGATGTGGCAAAACAATCTACAGGTTTATTGCAATCTCTATCAAAATCCCAATGATGTTTTTGCAGAAACAGAAAAACACATCTTAAAATTAATATGAAATCTCAAGGGATTCCGAGTAGCCAAAACCATCCAGAAAAAGAAAAACAGAGCTGGGGGACTCATTTCCTTATTTCAAAACTTATAACAAAACTATAGTAATTAAAACAGTGTGGTACTGGCATAAAGACAAACATATAGAACAATTAAATACAATAGAGAGCCCAGAAATAAACTCTCCTCAATATATGATCAAATGATTTTTCAACAGAGTGCCAAGAGCATTCAATGAGGAAAAAACAATTTTTTTTTTCTACCAGATAGTGCTGGGGAAACTGGATATCCACATGCAAGAGAATGAAGTTGGACACTTATCTTACACCATATACAAACATTAACTCAAAATTGATCCATGACGTAAATGTAAGACTTAAAATTATAAAACTCTGAGAAGAAAACACGGGGCAAAAGTGTCATGACATTTGATTTGGCATTGATTTCTGAGATATGACACCAAAAGGCACAGGCAACAACAACAAAACCAGACAAATTGGACTTCCTGAAAATTAACACTTTTAGGGCATCAGTAGACACTATCAACAGTAAAAAAGGCAACCTACAGAATGAAAGAAAATATTTGTATATCATATATCTGATAAACGATTAATAACCAGATCATATAGAGAACTCCTAAAACTCAGCAATGAAAAACTCAATTCAGAAATGGGCAAAGGACTTGAATAAACATTTCTCTAAAGAAGATATATACAAATGGTCAATAAGCACGTGAAAAAATGCTCAAAATCATTAATCATTAGAAACATGCAAATCGAAACTATAGTGAGATACCACCTCTCACATTAGGATGGCTACTATCAAAAACAAACAAACAATAAATAAAACCCCAGAAAATAACAAGTACTGGTGAGGATGTGGAGAAATTGAAACTCTTGTGCAGTGTTGGTGGGAATGTAAGATGGTGCAGCCATTGTGAAAAACAGTCAGGTGGTTCCTCAAAATATTAAAAATAGGCTGGGTGCGGTGGCTTACGCCTGTAATCTCAACACTTTGGGAGGGCAAGGTGGGTGGATCACTTGAGATCAGCAGTTTGAGACCAGCCTGGCCAACATGGTGAAACCCCATCTCTACTAAAAATACAAAAAATTGGCCAGGCACGGTGGCGGGCACCTGTAATCACAGCTATTTGGGAGGCTGAGGCAGGAGAAAATCACTTGAACCCAGGAGGCCAAGGTTGCAGTGAGTCAAGATCGTGCCACTGCACTCCCGCCTAGACAACAGAGCAAGATTCCATCTCAAAATAATAATAATAATAATAAAATAAAAATAGAATTACCATATGATTCATCGATTTTGCTTCTGGATAGATACCCAGAAGAATTGAAGGCAGGCTCATAAAGAGATGTTTATAGACCCATGTTCACAGCAGCATTATTTACACATCAGCTAAAATGTGAAAGCAACCCAGGTGTGCATCAATGGATGAATGGATAAGCAAAATGTGGTTATTTATACAATGGAATATTATGGAGCCTTAAAAAGGTAGAGATCTGGCCAGGCGCGGTGGCTCATGTCTATAATCCCAGCACTTTGGGAGGTCGAGGCAGGCAGATCACCTGAGGTCAGGAGACCAGCCTGCCCAACATGGCAAAACCTCGTCTCTAACAAAAACTTAGGCAGGCACGGTGGCAGGCACCTGTAATCCCAGCTACTATGGAGGCTGAGGCAGGAGAATCGCTTGAACTCAGGAGGTAGAGGTTGCAGTGAGCCAAGACTGTGCCACCGCACTCCAGCCTGGGCGACAAGAGTGAAACTCTGTCTCAAAAAAAAAAAAAAAAAAAAAAAAGATAGCGATCCTGTTACACGCTACAATATGGATGAACCTTGAATACATTATCTTAGGCGAAATAAGTGAGTCCTAAAAAGACAAATACTGTATGATTCCACTTCTATGAAGTGCCTGGAGTAGTCACAAACATAGAAACACAGAGTAGAGTGGTGGTTGCCAGGGACGTGGGGGAAGGGAGATGGGGAGTAATTGTTTAATAGGATAGAGTTTCAGTTTTGCAAGAGGAAGAGTTCTGCAGATGGATAGGGGTGATGGTTGTACAACAGTGTGAATGTACTCAGTGCCAGTGAACTGTACACTTAAAAATGGTTCAGATGGTAAATTTTATATTATGTGTATTTTACCACAACTTAAAAATTGGAAAAGAAAGAAAGAAAAAGGCATTTGTACTTATTTAAAGATGTATTAAAACATGGAATAAGGTGGAATTTCAAGCTTTAAAAAAATTTGTTTCTGGAACTAGAGAATTTGCATTATTCAAATAGTTGGCCAGGTGCAGTGACTCACACCTCTAATCCCAGCACTTTGGAGGCCGAGACAGGCAGATCACCTGAGGTCAGGAGTTCAAGACCAGCCTGGGCAACATGGTGAAAGCCCATCTCTACAAAAATACAAATATTAGCCAGGCATGATGGTGGGTGCCTGTAATTCCAGCCACTCAGGAGGCTGAGGCGGGAGGATCACCTGAACCTGGGAGGTGGAGGGTGCAGTGAGCCGAGATCAGGTCACTGCACTGCACTCCAGCCTGGGCAACAGAGTGAGACTCGGTCTCCAAAAAAAAAAAAAAGTTGATTAAGCTGTTATGTAGGCCGGGTGCAGTGGCTTATGCCTGTAATCCCAGCAATTTGGGAGGCCGAGGTGGGCGGATCACCTAAGGTCAGGAGTTCGAGACCAGCCTGACCAACACGGAGAAACCCCATCTCTACAAAAAATACAAAATTAGCCAGGCGTGGTGGCGCGTGCCTGTAATCCCAGCTACTTGGGAGGCTGAGGCAGGAGAATCGCTTGAACCGGGAGGCGAAGGTTGCGGTGAGCCGAGATCACGCCATTGCACTCCAGCCTGGGCAACAAGAGTGAAACTCCGTCTCAAAAAAAAAAAAAAAAAGCTGTTATGTAAGAACTACCACTAGGACTGGTGTAAGACTATTTGTTTTGTCATTGTTGTCTGTGAGATCATCTTTGGTGGAGCTTATATTCTGTGGGGTCCTGCATGTGTCTTGACTTATGGAGATATTTCTTGGGACAGTTGTATGGCTGTCTCTGCTGGGTTCTTACCAGGTTCACTGGTTCCAGGCCAATTTTTATTGGTTTTCCAGGGCAGGGTTTCCATGCTGCATGAGTCTTGGGGGAACTTGGCACACCTATGCAGCCCAGGCCAGGGGCCCTGGCTTTTCCCTAGACTCTTCACCAAAGGCTTCGTGTCAGCAGCTCTGGCTAGGAGCTCAGTTCCGATCCCTGAGGCACACACAGTCAGTGGTCTCTACTTTGGTCCCTTAGAGCTGATTTGTTTATCCCATAGCATGTGGCTTTGATTTGCAATTAGGAAGCCACTGGAAGGTTTTAAGTAGGATCTGAAATGATCGATCTACTTTATGTTTTGTTTTATATTTAAAGACCTCTCAGTGACTGGGCGTGGTGGCTCATGCCTGTAATCCCAGCACTTTGGGAGGCCGAGGCGTGGATCACCTGAGGTCGGGAGCTCAAGACCAGCCTGACCAACATGGAGAAACCCCTTCTCTACTAAAAAATACAAAATTAGTCAGGCGTGGTGGCGCATGCGTGTAGTCCCAGCTACTAGGGAGACTGAGGCAGGAGAATTGCTTGAACCTGGGAGGTGGAGGTTGCGGTGAGCCGAGATCGTGCCATTGCATTCCAGCCTAGGCAACAAGAATGAAACTCCGTCTCAAAAAAAAAAAAAAAAAAAAAAAGACCTCTCCACCTGCATTGTAGATGAATACTATGGCCTTCTGGTACCTGGAGGTACTTCCAAGCTCATCTATACATTTGATTTTTTTGTTTGTTTTGTTTGTGTGTGCGTGTGTGTGTGTGTTTTGAGACGGAGTGTTGCTCTTGTTGCCTCCGCCTTCTGGGTTCAAGCGATTCTCCTGCCTCAGCCTCCTGAGTGTCTGGGATTACAGGCATGTGCCATCACACCCGGCTAATTTTGTATTTTTTGTAGAGATGGAGTTTTTCCATGTTAGTCAGGCTGGTCTCAAACTCCCAACCTCAGGTGATCCGCCCGCCTTGGCTTCCCAAAGTGCTGGGATTACAGGTGTGAGCCACCGCACCCAGTCTACATAACAGCTTAATCAACTTTTTTTTTTTTTTTTTTGAGACGGAGTCTCGCTCTGTTGCCCAGGCTAGAGTGCAGTGGCCTGATCTCGACTCAATGCACCCTCCACCTCCCAGGTTCAAGCGATCCTCCCACCTCAGCCTCCTGAGTGGCTGGAATTACAGGCACCTACCATCATGCCTGGCTAATTTTTGTATTTTTGTAGAGATGGGCTTTCACCATGTTGCCCAGGCTGGTCTTGAACTCCTGACCTCAGGTGATCGGCCTGTCTCGGCCTCCCAAAGTGCTGGGATTACAGGCGTGAGCCACTTCACCAGGCCAACTATTTAGATAATGCAAATTCTCTAGTTCCAGAAACAGATCTTTTTAAAAGCTTGAAATTCTACCTTATTCCATGTTTTAATACATCTTTAAATAAGTACAAATGCCTTTTTCTTTCTTTCTTTTCCAATTTTTAAGTTGTGGTAAAATACGCATAATATAAAATATGCCTTGGCCTCCCAAAGTGCTGGGATTACAGGCATGAGCCACTGTGCATGGCTTTTTTTTTTTTACTTTTGAGACTGAGTGTTGCTCTGTCGCCCAGGCTGGAGTGCAGTGGCATGATCTCGGCTCACTGCAACCTCTGCTTCCTGGGTTCCGGCAGTCCTCCCACCTCAGCCTCCCAAGTAGCTGGGATTACAAGCATGCACCACCATACCTGGCTAATTTTTCTATTTTTAGTAGAGATAGGGTTTCGCCATGTTGGCCAGGCTGGTCTTGACCCCTGACCTCAAGTGATCCGCCCACCTCGGCCTCCCAGTGTGTTGGGATTACAGGCGTGAGCCACTGCGACTGGCCCTTTATGTTAATAATATTTTCATATTTTTTTTTCTACCAGAAATCTTCATTCCTGCTATAGTTTGGATGTTCGACCTCCTTCAAACCTTATGTTGAAATCTGATCACCAGTGTTGGAGATGGGGGCCTAATGGGAGGTATTTTGGGTCTTGGGGGCAAATACCTCATGAGCAGATTAATGCCCTCCGTGAGGGGAGGGGGTGAGTGACTTGTTGTTCTGTTGGTTTCCTTGATAGCTGGTTGTTAAAAAGAACCTGGCACCTTCCCTCGCTCTGTTTTGTTTGCTCCTCTCTCTCTCTCTTTTTTTTTTTTTTTTTTTGAGACAGGATGAGTCTCACTCTGGTGCCCAGGCTGGAATCCAGTGTCTTTCCTCCTTCTCTGTAACCATGGGATCTGTATGGATGCCAGGTCCCCTTCCCCTTCAGCCATGAGTGGAAGCAAGCCTGAGAGCCTTTCAGAGGCAGATGCAGGCACGATGCTTCCTGTGCAACCTGCAGTACCATAAGCCAAATAAACCTCTTTTCTTTATAAATTACCCAGCCTTGCCGGGCACAGTGGCTCATGCCTGTAATCCCAGCACTTTGGGAGGCCAAGGCAGGTGGATCACCTGAGGTCAGGAGTTCAAGGCCAGCCTGGCCAACGTGGTGAAACCGTGTCTCTACTAAAAATACAAAAATTAGTCCAGGCGCAGTGGCTCACGCCTGTAATCCCAGCAATTTGGGAGGCCGAGGCGGGCAGATCATGAAGTCAGGAGTTCGAGACCAGCCTGGTCAACATGGTGAAACCCTGTCTCTACAAAAATACAAAAATTAGCCAGGCACGGTGGTGCGTGCCTGTAATCCCAGCTACTCGGGAGGCTGAGGCAGGAGAATCGCTTGAACTCAGAAGGCAGAGGTTGCGGTTAGCCAAGATCACGCCATTGCATTCCAGCCTAGGCAATAGAGTGAGACTCCATCTCAAAAAAAAAAAAAAAGAAAAAATAGAATACAAAAATTAGCTGGGTATGGTGGCAGGCACCCTGAGTCCCAGCTACTTGGGAGGGTGAGACAGGAGAATCGCTTGAACCCAGGAGGCAGAGGTTGCAGTGAGCAGAGATCACGACACTGCACTCCAGCCTGGGTGACAGAGCGAGACTGTCAAAATAAATAAATAAATAAATAAATAAATAAATAAATAAATAATAAAATGAGTACAGTCATACCTGGCAGAGTTGGGATTTTCAGTGTCCTGTTGTTACCGTTGTTGCTATGAGGTCTCACTTTGTCACCCAGCCAGGAGTGCAGTGGTGCGATCATAGCTCACTGCAGCCTCAACCTCCTGGATTCAAACAGTCCTCCCACCTCAACCTCCTGATTAGCTAGGACTGCAGGTGTGCACCACCAGGCCAAGCTAATTCCTAATTATTTTTAGTAGAGACAGAGTCTTGCTCTGTTGCCCAGTCTGGTCTCAAACTCCTGGACTCAAGTGATCCTCCTGTCTTAGCCTCCTGAGTAGCTGGGACTACAGGCATGCTCCAACATGCCCAGCTTAATTAAAATTTTTTTTTCTTTTTTTTTTTGAGACGGAGTCTCGCTCTGTCACCCATGTTGTAGTGCAGTGGCACAATCTCGGCTCACTACAAGCTCTACCTCCTGGGTTCACGCCATTCTCCTGCCTCAGCCTCCCGAGTAGCTAGGACTACAGGCGACCGCCACCATGTCCAGCTAATTTTTTGTATTTTTAGTAGAGACAGGGTTTCACTGTGTTAGCCAGGATGGTCTTGATCTCCTGACCTCGTGATCCACCTGCCTCAGCCTCCCAAAGTGCTGGGATTAGAGGCGTGAGTCACCATGCCCGGCCAAAAAACATTTTTTTAAAAAATAGATATGGGTCTCACTATGTTGCCCAGGTCAGTTTTGAACTCCTGGCTTCAAGTGATCCTCCTGCCTCAGCCTCCCTAAGTGCTGGGATTACAGGCATGAGCCACACCAGACTGGCATTTGATAGTGTTTTTGTTTGTTTGTTTTGTTTTTGAGACAGAGTCTTGCTCTGTTACCCAGGCTCGAGTGCAGTGGCACGATCTCAGCTTACTGCAACCTCTGCCTCCGAGGTTTGAGCGATTCTCCTGCCTCAGCCGTTAAGGTGGCTGGGATTACAGGCGTGCACCACCACGCCTGGCTAATTTTTGTATTTTTAATAGAGACAGGATTTCCTCACGTTGGCCAGGCTGGTCTGGAACTCCTGACCTCAAGTGATCCGCCCAACTCAGCCTCCCAAAGTGCTGGGATTACAGGTAGCATGTGCCACTGTGCCTGGCCTTGGTAGCGTTTTTATGAGAATGAAATGTGAATATTCTCATCCCATCCGGAGAGACTACAGCAGTCATTCTTGTTTAGGGGTTACAAGTTTTCACCAGGTCACCGTAACCCCAGGAGACGTTTCTGTCCCCTTCTCATTGGTTTTCCTCAGGTGTTGTCTTTTGTCTGTGTCGTGGCTGTGTTTTGAGTGACTGTGGATAGTAAGTTCCATGTCAGTTAACCAGCAAATATGTTTTTCAGGACTCACTATAAGTATCAGGTGTGAGAAAGCAGATCCCACCCTCATGGAGACCGTGTGGTCCCTTGAGGACAGGGGACCTGTCGTCGTCGTCTTCTTTCTCTGCAAAGGCCCATCAGGGTTCTGGGTGAGCAGGTTAGCTGGAATGTCAGTGTGCCCTCAATAGTGCCATCATGCCACAGAAAAGGTTTCCCAAGCGCCTGCAGGGCCAGGCACCACAATCAGGGCTGAACCCAGCTTGATTGCTGGGTTCAAGTTGCTCTTGGACCCCAGGAAGAGCTGACGGGCTCATGGTCACCGCAGTCACTTTCATAACCACAGTGGAGAGGATGTGAAAAGGGTGGGATGAGCCCAGGAAGCCAGCATGAACTGTCTCAAACTGTTTATTCAAGAACTCAGTGCCGGCCGGGCACGGTGGCTCACGCTTGTAATCCCAACACTTTGAGAGGCCGAGGCGGGTGGATCACTTGAAGCCAGGAGTTCCAGACCAGCCTGGCCAGCATGGCAAAACCCTATCTCTATTAAAAATGCAAAAATTAGCCAGGAGTAGTGGTGCGCACCTGTAATCCCAGCTACTAGGGAAGCTGAGGCAGGAGGATCGCTTGAGCCTAGGAGGTGGAGGTTGTAGTGAGCCAAGATCACACCACTGCACTCCAGCCTGGGCAACAGGGCGAGACTCTGTCTCAAAGGAAAAAAAAAAAATCAGTGCTGCTCCCATGGCTGCACAGCTTGTGGTTGGTATTCCAAACCTGACAACCATGGAAAAGAAAAGAGAAGCTCAGAGGAGCCAGATGAAGGAGGAGCCCGCCTTCAGGGTCTCGTGGGCCTGGACCTGGAGCAGGGCCTTGGAGGATTGGAGGGTGTGGCTGAGGGGAAGAGAGGAGGACGATGTGAGTAAGCAGAGACCACTCTGCAGCAGAGGCTACAGACTGGCGTCTTGAGGGCTGGATTCTTTTGCGGGCCCGTTTTCTTTGGCCCAGGCCATGTTCTTTAAAACTTGGAACTGAATGTCTTTATATGGAGAACTCACTCTTTCCTTCCCCACAGCCGTCACCATCCCCATTTTCTATCCTGATCTACTGAAACACATTGATGGAACCAGCCTAGACCCTTGCTCTATCCACTGAAAATCCAGGAGATCAATGGAAAAAGGTCTTAGAATTAATAACTAAGTTCAATATAGAGAATAAGAGTACTGGGAGTAAGCTACATAAAAATCAAGAGTATATTTTCTAGTATATCGGCAACTAGTTTGTAGCAGAAAACAGATCCTGTTCACCAAAATAGCAAGACCAGAAAATACCTTTGTAAGAATCTTTGAAAGCCAAGTGCCTATAGTCCTAGTAACTTGGGAGATGGAGGCAGGAGACCACTTGAGTCCAGGAGTTCAGGTTCAACCTGGGCAATATAGAGAGACCCTATCTCTAAAAAAAAAAAAAAGAAAAAAAAATGAAATCTCGTGTCATTCACTTGAAACATAGTTACTGCATATCTGCTAATATATTTTAGTTTTTAAATAGGTAATACATTCAAGTGGTTCCAGAAAACAAAAGTAAAAGGAGTCCCATCCACTCCTGACCTCCCACTGCCTAGCTCCCACTCAATCCTAAGAGAGAACCACTAATCGACTGATCTCTTATTGTGTCCATCCAAGTATTTTATTTTCACACACAAGTGAATATGAATATATTTGAATATTATCTTCCTTGCTCCTTGTATATAATATATTTGGAATCTTTTTTTTTTTTTTTTTTAAGAGGGAGGATCTCACTCTCTCACCCAGACTGGAGTGTTTGGTATGATCACAGCTCACTGCAGCCTTGAACTCCTGGGCTTAAGTATTCCTCCTCCCTCAGCCTACTGAGTAACTGGGACTACAGGTGTGTGCCACTGTGCCTGACTTAAAAAAATATATATATATATTTAGAGTTGGGATCTTGCTATGTTGCCCAGGCTGGCCTCCAACTCTTGGCCTCAAGTGATCCTCCTGCCTTGGCCTCCCAAAGTGCTGGGATTACAGTCACAAGCCATCACACCTGGCTGGAATCCTGGCAGTATTTTTACATCAGCTTTACAACAGACTTTCTCATTTCTTTTTACAGCTGAATAGTAAAAATAGTGATTTTTAGATAAGACCAGGGGCTCCAAGAGTAGAACTGCCTGGGTTTGAAACCTGGTTCTACCACTGTGACAACTGGCCTAATCACTTGTCTCTCTGTGCCTCAGTTTCTTCATGTGTAAGTGGACATAGTAGATACCTACTAAACTTGTTGCAAGAATTTAGTGAGACGGTGCTTCTAAGAATGCTTACAACAGTGCCTGGCATCTAATGAGCCCTCTAAATATTAGCTACTTTTCTTAGTCTTTTAATAGTAAATAGGAAAAAGGATAAAGCGTGACTTGGGAGGATACTTTACATAGAATAGACCTGTCGATAGTTATAAAACTTGGCTGGGCATGGTGGCTCACGCCTATAATCCCAGCACCCAGCTGGGAGGATCACTTGAGCCCAGGAGTTTGAGATCAGCTTAAGCAGCCTAGTGTGTGAGACTTCAATCTCTACAAAAAATGTTTTTTAATTATAAAACTGTACTAAGAAATATGTCAGATGAATTAATGGAGAGACATACTTTGTTTCTGGATGGAAACTATGGAATTTGTTATGTCAGCTCTTCCTAGAGTAACTTAGACTTATCTCATTTATAACCAAAACCCCAATAGGATTCTTTTTGGAACTTCTTTGTTTTTTGTTTTTGAGACAGAGTCTCGCTGTGTCGCCCAGGCTGGAGTGTAGTGGCACAATCTTGGCTCACTGCAACCTCCGCCTCCTGGGCTCAAGCGATTCTTCTACCTCAGCCTCCCAAGTAGCTGGGATTACAGGTGTGCACCACCACACCTGGCTAATTTTTGTATTTTTGGTAGAGATGGGTTTTACTATGTTGGCCAGGCTGATCTCGAGCTCCTGACCTCAAGTGATTCGTCTGCCTCAGCCTCCCAACATTTTGGAACTTTTAAATTCTAAAATTTATCTGGAAGAATAAATGAGGATGACTTTTAAATTTCGAAGAAGAATACATCCAGGAGAAAGTTGTCCTATTAAATTTTTTTTAACTGAAAAATTAATTTTTTTTTTTGAGATGGGTCTCACTGTGTTGCCCAGGCTGGTCTCAAACTCTTGGCCTCAAGCGATTCTCCCGCCTCAACCTCCCAAAGTGCTGGGATTGCAGGTGAAAACACATTTTTAATGATTAAAACAATGACTCCATTAATAGCTTAAAAATGAACAGATCAGTAGATAGAATACATAGCCCAGAAACTTACCTTTATACACATGGAAATTAACTATATGATAAAGATGACCTTGCAGGTCAGTAGGAATAGACACATCATTTTATAAATTAGGCGAGGCTAATTTGGTTAGCTGTTTTTGAGAAGAGAATGTTTTAGATTCTCACCTTAGGCTGCATGCCTGGATAAATTCCAGGTCGATTTAAAAAGTTAAGTTTCAAGAAGAGAAAAATCAAACCATTTAAAAAAAAAATCCTTGGGAAGGCAGAAGGAAGCATTTTGGGATGGGGGAGGACCTGTGAGTTGTAAAGCACTCAAAAATATGCAAGTGAAAAACACATTGGGCCGGGCACAGTGGCTCACGCCTGTAATCCCAGCACTTTGGGAGGCTGAGGCCGGTGGATCACTTCAGGTTAGGAGTTGAAGAGCAGTCCGGCCAACATGGTGAAACCTAGTCTCTACTAAAAGTACAAAAATTAGCCAGGCATTGTGACAGGCACTTGTAATTCCAGCTACTCGGGAGGTTGAGGTACAAGAATCACTTGAACCCAGGAAGTGGAGGCTGCAGTGAGCCAAGATCACACCACTGCACTCCGGCCTGGGCAACAGAGAGAGACCCTGTCTCAAAAAAAAAAAAAAAAAAAAAGAGAGAGAAAGAAAGAAAGAAAAGAAAGGGCTTTAGCTAAAGTAGCAGAATGGCTACACACCTTTCCAAGATTAGCTGCATACATAATAGTAAAGAAATAAGAATGATAAAACCCACAAGGATAAAGAAAATGAGAAAGGGATCATTATCGAATAAGCTCTTTTAACATATTTTGGAAAGAAAAGAAGAAATGATAGGCCGGGTGCAGTGGCTCACACCTGTAATCCCAGCACTTTGGGAGGCCGAACTGGGTGGATAGCTTGAGCCCAGGAGTTCAAGACCAGCCTGGGCAACACAGTGAGAACCCATCCCTACAAAAAATACAAACATTAGCCAGTCATGGTGGCTCGCACCTGTCCCATCTACTCGGGAGGCTGAGTAAGGCAAGAGGATTGCTTGAGCCTGGGAGGTCAACACTGCAGTGAGCCATGATCACACCACTGCACTCCAGCCTGGGTGACAGAGCGAGACCATGTCTCAAAAAAAAAAAAAAGAAAAGAAAAGAGATGTTGACAGGAGGAAAACAAACGCCAAGAGAGGCTTGAACTGGGAGGCATCATGCTGGAGGTACGGGGGCAGAACTGAAGGCAGGTGGAGAGGATGTGTAAGAACCAGTACCAGCTGGGCGCGGTGGCTCACACCTGTAATCCCAGCACTTTGGGAGGCTGAGGCAGGTGGATCCCTTGGAGTCAGGAGTTCGAGACCAGCTTGGCCAACATAGTGAAACCCCATCTCTACTAAAAATACAAAAATTAGCTGGGCGTGGTGGTGCACGCCTGTAATCCAAGCTACTCGGGAGGCTGAGGCAGGAGAATGGCTTGAACCCAGGAGGCAGAGGTTGCAGTGAGCCAAGATTGCGCCACCGCACTCCAGCCTGAGTGATAGAGTGAGACTCCATCTAAAAAAAATAAAAATAAAAATAAAAAACTGGTATCGCCCCACAACCCCTGCTGAATATCAGCAGGCAAGTATTTATCCTGCAACTGCCTTGGGCTGGAGCAGTGGAGTGGGCTGGAGAGGCTGACCCAGAGGAGCTCCTAACTCAAGAGACTTCATGTGGCAGAGGTTTGGGCATAGCAGATGCTGAAAACAAGGAGGATAACTGAAAGTCTAGAATGTTTCCTCCTTCCAGATGAGCCAGGTACAAGCCACCTGACATCCACATCCCATCCAGGTGATCAGAGGATGTTTCTCTGCAGAAACCCAAGGTCTCAGAGAAAAAGCCTGCACAATCTGACATTTAGGAGTCCCCAGTGAGAGTGCTGGCTGCCTGCCCACTGTCCCAAAAAAGGAGTTTGCCAGCTGATGGGCTCCGCCGTGCACACGGAATTTCCAATTAACTTTTTAGAGCCTCACAGCTAATATAAACATCTAATAATTATATAAACATCTAACCAAGCATCGGCTGATGTGTACGGAGAATCAAGAAACGATAGGAACAAAAGCACTAAAATAAGCAAATGGGGAAAAGGCAATCTTTAGGAAACAAAGACAGTGCTATTTCAGAAGACTGAAGGAACTTTTCCATAGTGTTCTCATAGAGTTCAAGAGGACAGTGCCTCATAAAACAAAAATAGAACGTTGTGGAAAGAACTCAACATTTCACCAGAATGCAGAGAAGATAAAGTCGAGGAGCTCTCTCAGAAAGTAGCCCAAAAATCCAAGAGTTGGAAAGTACAGAGAACAGATAAGAGCGACAGAGAAGCAATCCAGACTGGGTGCGGTGGCTCATGCATGTAATCCCAGCACTTTGGGAGGCTGAGGTGGGAGGATCACTTGAGGCCAGGAGTTTGAGATCAGCCTGGGCAACATAGTGAGACCCTATTTCTTAAAAAAAAAAAAAAAAAAAGTAGCCAGGTGTGGTGCTGCTGCCTGTAGTCTCAGCTACTCAGGAGCCTCTGGTGGGAGGATTGCTTGAGTCCAGGAGGTTGAGACTGCAGTGAGCTGTGATCACACCACTGCACTCCAGCCTGGGAGACAGAGTGAGACCCTGTCCCCCTCCTCAAAAAAAAAAAAAAAGAAAGAAAGAAAAAAGAAAGAACCAATCTAGAAGGATCAATATGAAAGTATCTGGAGTTGCAAAAAGAGAAAACAGAGACAACAGAGGTAAGGAAATGAAGTTGTACAAGAACATTAACCAGAAACACATCTGCAGACCATGAACGCCCAGCATAATAAATGACAAAGGACGCACCAAGGTGCAGCTGTGAAATTTTAGAACACCAGGGTTAATGAGGGGATTCCAGAAGCTTCCAAAGAGGAAAAACAGGCATCTAGTAAAGAAATGAGAATTGGGCCAGGTGTGGTGACTCAGGCCTGTAATCTCAGCACTTTGGGAGGCCGAGGTGGGTGGATCACGAGGTTAGGAATTTGAAACCAGCCTGGCCAACATGGTGAAATCCCGTCTCTACTAAAAATACAAAAATTAGCCAGGTGTGATGGCACATGCCTGTAATCCCAGCTACTGGGGAGGCTGAGGCAGGAGAATCGCTTGAACCCGGGAGGCGGAGGTTGCAGTGAACTGAGATTGCCCTACTGCACTCCAGCCTGGGTGGCAGAGCAAGACTCCATCTCAAAAAAAAAAAAAATAATAATAATAATTGGATGGTTCTGAACTTTTCGAGAGCAACACTGGATGTTAGGTATTGCTTGTTATCAGCATTGCTGCCGTGCGGGAGTGATTTATTTTCTTTCTTTCTGTCTTTCTATCTGTCTTTCTTTCTTTCTGTCTGTCTGTCTGTCTTTCTTTCTTTCTGTCTGTCTGTCTGTCTTTCTTTCTTTCTTTCTTTCTTTCTTTCTTTCTTTCTTTCTTTCTTTCTCTCTCTCTCTTTCTTTCTCTCTCTCTCTCTCTCTCTGTCTCTCTTTCCCTCCCTCCCTCCCTCCCTTCCTCCTTGTATTTT
Organism: Macaca fascicularis; assembly: GCF_037993035.2. Taxonomy (NCBI): domain Eukaryota; kingdom Metazoa; phylum Chordata; class Mammalia; order Primates; family Cercopithecidae; genus Macaca; species Macaca fascicularis. Next base: position 51,939,485 of record NC_088377.1, read on the forward strand.
TGTATTTTTGGTGGAAATCAAGTTTCGCCATGTTAGCCAGGCTGGTCTTGAATACCTGACCTCAAGTGATTTGCCTGCCTCAGCCTCCCAAAGTGCTGGGATTACAGGCATAAGACACTGTGCCTGGCTGCATCGTCATAATTTAAACAGTGATTATTTACTAAAATATTTGTGTAACTCTTGTTCAGAAGATAGGGAAGAGAGATGGTAGGATATCCAAGAGAATTATTTCGTATCTGTCATGATAGGAAGTACTTAGGTAATATTTAAAATTAATAAAGCGTCTGGGCACAGTGGCTCATGCCTGTAATCCCAGCACTTTGGGAGGCAAAGGCGGGCAGATCACTTTATGCCAGAAGTTTGAGACCAGCCTGGCCAACATGGTGAAACCTTATCTCTACTAAAAACACAAAAAAAGAATTAGCCGGGCATGGTGGTGCATGCCTGTAATCTCAGCTACTTGGGAGGCTGAGGCATAAGAATGGTTGAACCTGGGAGGCGGAGGCTGCAGTAAGCCAAGATCGCGCCACCGCACTCCAGCCTGGGTGACAGAACAAGACTCTGCCTCAAAAAAAAAAAAAAAAAAAAAAAAGCCAGGTATAGCAGTGTGTGCCTGTAATCCCAGCTACTTGGGAGACTTGAGGCAGGAGGATTGCTTGAGCCGAGGAGTTGGAGGCTGCAGTAAGCTATGATCAAACCACTCTGCTCCAGCTTGGCCAATACAGCAGTAATTAAATAAATAATTAAAGAAAAAGCCATGCAGATATATTAATTGGAAATATCAAGTTTGTCATTACTGACCAGAAGGGAAAAGAGGTTAAAATGCAAGACTGCATTTGGGGAGTGGAATTGGGACGGGGGGAGACAGAACGGAAACTGGAAACTGCTGGCTGCTTATTAGAAACTGTGCCTAGCGGTTGGTTGGTTGTAATTGAGGTAAAATTCACACAACATAAAATTAACCATTAACCATATTAAAAGGCGCAGTTCACCATTCAGGACTTCCACAGTGTTGTACAGCCCCCACCTCTGAGTAGTTCCAAGATATTTTCACCCCTCCCCACCCCCTGCAAAGGAAACCACATGCCCATCACACGGTCACTCCCTATTCCTCTGTCCCCTCCTCGCCAGTCCCTGGCAACCACTAGTCTTTCTGTCTCTATGGATTTGCCTATTCTGGAAGGTTTTTTTGTTTGTTTGTTTTTTGAGACGGAGTTTTGCTCTTGTTGCCCAGGCTGGAGTGTAGTGGCACAATTTCAGCTCACTGCAACCTCCTTCTCCCGGGTTCAAGCAATTCTCCTGCCTCAGCCTCCTGAGTAGCTGGGATTACAGGCACCCAGCTAATTTTTTGTATTTTTAGTAGCGACGGAGTTTCACCATGTTGGCCAGGCTGGTCTCAAACACCTGTCCTCAAGTGATCCACCCGCCTCAGCCTCACAAAGTGCTGGGATTAAAGGCATGAGCCACTGCACCTGGCCCTATTCTGGAAGTTTTTTGTTTTTTTGAGACAGTCTCACTCTGTCACCCTGGCTGGAGTGCAGTGACTCGATCTTGGCTCACTGCAACCTCCACCTCCCAGGTTCAAGCGATTCTCCTGCCTCAGCCTCCCAAGTAGCTGGGACTACAGGCACATGCCACCACGCCTGGCATGTTGTCCAGGCTGGTTTTGAAATCCTGACCTCAAGCGATCCTCCTGCCCCGGCCTTCCAGAGTGCTGGGATTACAGGGATGAACCACCACACCCGGCTCTTTTCTGGAAGTTTTATATAAATGGAATCACACACATGTGACCTTTTGTGTCCTGCTCCTTTCACTTAGCGTGTTTTCAAGCCTCATCTACACTGGAGCATGCATCAGAACTCGATTCCTGTAATGGCTGCACAACATCCCATTGCATGGATTAGACCACCTTCATTTATCCATTTCATCTGCCAATCCACATTTGCTGCTTTGGGGTTATTGTGAATAGTGCTACTGTGAACATTCCTGTATAAGTATTTACTTGACTACCTGTTTTCACTTGTTCCATATGCATATCTAGGAGTGGAATTGCTGGGTCATATAGTAATTCTATGTTTAACTTTTTTTTTTTTCTTTTTGAGACAGAGTTTCACTCTTGTCACCCAGGCTGGAGTGCAATGGCACAATCTTGGTTCACTGCAACCTCCGCCTCCCGGGATCAAGCAATTCTCCTGCCTCAGCCTCCCGAGTAGCTGGGATTACAGGCGGGCACCACCACGCCCAGCTAAATTTGTATTTTTAGTAGAGAGGGGGTTTCTCCATGTTGGCCAAGCTGGTCTCGAATTTCTGACCTCATTGATCCACCTGCCTCAGACTCCCAAAGTGCTGGGATTACAGGTGTGAGCCACTGTGCCCGGCCCTACGTTCTTTTTAAGGCATAACCAAACTTCTCCACTGTGGTCACACCATTGTACATTTCCACCAGCAGTGTACAAGGGTTTCAGTTTCTTTACATTCTTGCCAACACCTGTTATTTTCTGTTTTTAAAAATTATAGCTATCCTAGTAAGCATGAAATGGTATCTGGTATCTCATGGTGTTTTTTTGTTTTTTTGTTTTTTTGTTTTTTTGTTTTTTTAGATGGAGTTTCACTCTTGTTGCCCAGGCTGGAGTGCAATGGCATGATCTTGGCTCACCGCAACCTCCGCCTCCCGGGTCCTAGCGATTCTCCTACCTCAGCCTCCTGAGTAGCTGGGATTACAGGCATGTGCCACCACACCCAGCTAATTTTTGTATTTTTAGTAGAGACGGGGTTTCACCATGTTGGTCGGGCCGGTCTCAAATTCCCGACCTTAGATGATCTGCCTGCCTCGGCCTCGCCACCACACCCAGCCTCATTGTGGTTTTAATTTGCATTTCCCTCATAGCTAATGATGTTAAGTGTCTTTTAGTGTGCTTATTGGCTAGTTGTATGTCTTCTTCAGATAAATGACTATTCAAGTCCTTTACCTTTTGTGTGTGTGTGTGTGTGTGTGTGTGTGTGTCAAAGTCTCACTCTGTCACCTGGAGTGCAGTGGTGCAGTCACGGCCCCTTGCAGCCTGAACAGCCTTGTGCTCAGACGATCTTCCCACCACAGCCTTCTGAGTAGCTGGGACTACTACAGGCGTGTGCTGCCACACCCAGCTAATTTTTAAAAATTTTTTGTAAAAATAGGGTTTTGCCATGTTGCCCATGGCTGATCTTGAAATCCTGGGTTCAAGCGATCCCCCCGCCTCAGCCTCCCAAAGTACTAGGATTACAGGCATGAGCAAGACCCTCTCTCAGAGAAAAATAAAGAAAATAATGCCATCAGGGCTTCAGACCGGGAGCCCGGGCTCGAAGATCTCCATGCGTGCCTAGTGACGGATGACAATGACACTATTTACAAGTTTTCCACCAGCGCCCTTAGCACACCCATCACAATCCACTTAGTTGACATCCCTCGTCCAACAGCCAGTCCTGGCTGAGCAACCTAAAGGAGAAGTATCAGAGCACTTCTTTGAACAACAGTCCTCTCCCTGGATTTGTTCTTGTGGTTTCTTTGTGGAGGCACAGCTGCAGTCGAAAGCTGTACTCTGCGGAGCCTGCCCCTGAATGCCACAGCACAGCCAACATTTTTATTTATATATGCATATAATGTGTATCTATGAACACACATTTATATATACGTGCATGTATGCATGTATAAATAATTTTCTACAGTGAGTTATTACCTTTATTTATTTATTTTTGAGGTGTAGTCTTTATTTATTTATTTTTATTTATTTATTTTTATTTTTTGAGGAGGAGTCTTGCTCTGTCACCCAGGCTGGAGTACAATGGTGCGATCTCAGCTCACTGCAACCTCCACCTCCCGGTTTCAAGTGATCCTCCTCCCTCAGTCTCCCAAGTAACTGGGATTACAGATGCACACCACCGTACTCAGCTAATTTTTGTATTTTTAGTAGAGATGAGGTTTCACCATGTTGGTCAGGCCAGTCTTGAACTCCTGGCCTCAAGTGATCCACCTGACTCGGCCTCCCAAACTGCTGGAATTACAGGCGTGAGCCACCATGCCTGGCCCATTTTTAAATATATTTTAATTTTTTAAATTTTATAATAAAGATAGGGTCTCAGTATATTGCCCAGGCTGGTCTCTAACTCTTGGGTTCAAGTGATCCTCCCGCCTTGGCCTCCCAAAGTGCTGGATTACAGGCGTGAGCCACCGTGCCCCGCCTGATATTACCTTTATTATAAGGCAGACATTGAGGCCTGCCTGTGTCTCTCTTTGGGCGTTTGGTCTGCTTGTTTGCTTTCACATCATGCTGACTGGCTGCCGGCAGGCTGCCCAGAGGCTCTGCAGTAGACAGGGGTCCTGCGCGTGGCCGCAGGGTGGACCTGAGCCAGGGACCTCAGAGAACAAAGGGGGCCTTGATGAAAGCCCCGGTCAGCTGTTCAGTAGGAAGCACTGCTGCTCTGCTTGTCACCCAAGTCAGGGACACGCAGGGGCCACGGGGTCACTCTCAGCTGCTGGTGCCTGAGGAGGCTCTGGAATTTGAAGCTGGCTGTTGGGGGGCAGAGCCGGGAGGCCCGTGCAAACCACCTCCCACCTGCTGGTGTGGTGCAGCTGTCCCGGGAGAGGACCAAAGGCCACCGAGGGAGGGAGGAAGGGAGTAGGCAGCTGCTGGCGGTGGGCACGGGGCCAGAACCCGGACGGCGGGTGGAGGGTGTGCGTGGGGGGCCTGACAGGTGGGGCTTTGTGTCCTGGATACCCAAGCAGATATCCCCTTAGTGCGGCTTCCTGTCAGCCGGGCTGCACTTGTGCGCTTGGCTGCCTGCCCGTCCCTCACCCGTCGAGGGGCTCCACCAAGAGCTCATCCCCCCCCACCCCCTGCAGACGCAGCACGATGGACTCCCCTTTGGAGCCCGGACCCGGCGCGCCCCTGGCAGTTCCGCCTTGGTTCTCATTGTAAGGCTGAGGGCCTTCTGTGTGTGTGGTGAGAGGTCTGCCTTTCCCACCACCCAACAGCTCAGCAAGCTCCTGCCCTGCCCTAGGGGAGGAACCCTCCGGTGGCTTCACTGGGGTGGTCCCACCTCCCAGACTGTGGCCCACAGAGGGCTGTTGGTGGTGTGGGCAGGTGCTGTGTTGTGTCCAGGATGTGGGAAGGACCCCAGTCTTTGTCCTCAGTTTAGTGGAGGAGAGAGACTCCTAACTAACAAGTAGACCGAGTGAGTTTAGCGACTGAGGTGTGGAGGGGATGGTAAGCGGCCTTCGGGGGGACGGGAGGCCTCTTTCTAGTGGGGGAGGATAAGCTTATAAAGGTGGCACCGCATGGGCTAGCACGGAAGAACTCTTACAGCCCGGGGCCCAAGAGAGAAAATCCAGCACTCTGGAGAGAAAATTCAGTGGTGAAAACATCATGTGGAAAGGCCTGGAGGTATGGGAGACAGCCAGGTTCTGGGAACAGGGAGGGTTCAGGAATAGGGACTGGGAAGAGAGGAAGGCACCGTGGAAAGGAGGCTGGGAAGGAAGGTTGGGCCCAGCTTGTCTGTCATCAGAGACTTTAAAGATGGAGAGACTGGCAAGAGCCACATGTTTTTTTTTGTTTGTTTGTTTGTTTTCTTTTGTTTGAGACGGAGTTTCGTTTTGTCACCCAGGCTGGAGTGCAGTGGCATGATCTCGGCTCACCGCAACCTCTGCCTCCTGGGTTCAAGCAATTCTCCTGGCTCAGCCTCCCATGTAGCTGGGATTACAGGCACCCGCCACCACGCCTGGCTGATTTTGTATTTTTAGTAGAGATGGGATTTTGCCGTGTTGCCAAGTCTGGTCTCGAACCCCTGACCTCAGGTGATCCTCCTGCCTCAGTCTCTCAAAGTGATGGGATTACAGGCATGAGCCACCGTGTTTGGCCCAGATGTGTTTTAGAAAAATAGATTTTCACAGCAGGATAAAGAAGAGGTGGCAACAAGAGAGACCAGCAAGGAGATAAACTGGAAAGTTGTAAAAATTTCAGACGTGAGAAAGGCGCTGGGTGCCAGCCACAGGGGTTGGCTCCGGCTTCTGGGAGGTGCCTCTAGACTCTTGGAGGGAAGGCCAGGGACTGCCTGAGACTTTCGGTAACAGCCTCAGAGTGGGCCAGACAGCCTGAAAATCCTGCTGCCACAAAAATGCTTGATAAAGAAAACAAATTTCCTTTTAGACGCATAGTAAAGCTCATTAGGCTGGGAGGAGTGCCTCACGCCTGGAATCCCAGCACTTTGGGAGGCCAAGGCTGGAGGATCATTTGAGTCCAGGAGTTTGAGGCCAGCCTGGGCAACATACAAGACCCTGTATCTACAAAAAAAAAAAAAAAAGAAAAAGAAAAAAAGAAAAAAATTACCAGGTGTGGCGGCATGCACCTGCACTGTAGTCCCAGCCACTTGAAAGGCTAAGGCAGGAGGATGGCTTGAGCCCAGGAGGTCAAGGCTGCAGTGAGCCAGGATTGCACCAGTGCACTCCAGCCTAGACAAGAGAGTGAAACTCTGTCTCAAAAACAAAAACATAGAAGGAAAATAAGTGCTCATCAATTGATAAGAGAATCCCTCTCTCCCCTTCCTGATCTCCTTCCAGCATTTTCCAGGGCCCCTCCCAAATACCAAGTAAGCTCCCTGCGCTGACTTCCTTGTCTCAGAGTCTGCTTCCATGGGAACCCCAGCTAAGAGGAATTCTTCAATACATGACGCTAGAGCAACTGGTTCTGCATAGAGAGAAATAAAATTAGAATATTACTTTATGCCTTAACTAAAAATAAATTCCGAGCGTATTAAAGGCCTAACTGTGAAAACCAAAGCTTTTAAACTTTTCAAAGAAAATACAAGAGAGTATCTTTATGATCTTAGTTTCAATGGGGAAAAAAAATTCATAAGACACCAAAAGCATATAAAGGAAGATGTTGATAAAATTGACAACTTTGTCAATAAAAGATGCCATTGTACATAAAAAGGCCATAGGCTGGGGCCGGGTGTGGTGGCTCATGCCTGTAATCCCAGTACTTTGGGAGGCTGAGGCAGGTGGATCACTTGAGGCCAGGAGTTTGAGACCAGCCTAGCCAAGAAACCCTATCTCTACTAAAAATACAAAAATTAGCCAGGTGTGGTGGCACATACCTGTAATCCCAGCTATCAGGGAGGCTGAGGCACAAGAATTGCTTGAGCCTGAGAGGTGGAGGTTGCAGTGAGCCAAGATCACGCCACTGTACTCCAGCCTAGGTGACAGAGACTCCGTCTCAAAAAAAGAAACAAAGAACAAAACAAAACAAAACAAAAAGACCACAGACTGAATAAGCTCTTTGTGGTACAGAAAACTGACAGGCCGGGCTCAGTGGCTCACGCCTGTAATCCCAGCACTTTGGGAGGCTGAAGTGGGCGTATCACCTGAGGTCAGGAGTTGGAGACCAGCCTGGACAACATGGGGAAATCCTGTCTCTACTAAAAATACAAAAATTAGCCAGGCATGGTGGCGGGCACCTGTAATCCTAGCTACTTGGGAGGCTGAGGCAGGAGAATTGCTTGAACCCGGGAGGTGGAGGTTGCAGTGAGCTGAGATCGTGCCATTGCATTCCAGCCTGGGTGACAAGAATGAGACTTCGTCTCAAAAAAAAAAAAGAAAACTGACAAAGAACTGGGAATCAGAATATATGAAGAACTAGCACAGAGCTATAAGAAGGAAAGAGCAACCCAGTGGAGAAGTGGGCAAAGACATCAGTAGGCATTTCACCGAAGAGGAAATGTGGACCGTAAGAAGCAGAAGCAATACCATTTCACAGCAGAAATCCAAAAGCCCAACAAAACGAGTGTTGGCGAGTAGATGGAGTGGCTGGGGCACCTGTTCCCTGATGTCGGAAGTGTCCATTGTCTTCACTACTATGCAAATCAATTTGGAAATAGAAGTTTGGCTTTTGAGTGGCTTTTTTGGTAGAAGCGGGGTCTCACTATGTTGCGCAGGCTGGTTTCCAACTCTTGGGCTCAAGCGATCCTCCCACCTTGGCCTCCCACAGTGCCAGGATTACACTCTGCCCAGCCTGGAAATCGATTTTTATTTTTATTTATTTATTTTTTTGAGACAGAGTCTTGCTCTGTTGCCCAGGCCGGAGTGCAGTGGCATGCACTCTGGGCTCACTGCAAGCTCTGCCCCCCGGGTTCACGCCATTCTCCTGCCTTAGCCTCCCGAGTGGCTGGGACTACAGGCGCCCGCCACCACGCCCAGCTAGTGTTTTGTATTTTTAGTAGAGACAGGGTTTCACCGTGTTAGCCAGGATGGTCTCGATCCCCTGACCTCGTGATCTGCCCGTCTCGGCCTCCCAAAGTGCTGGGATTACAGGCATGAGCCACCACACCCGGCCGAAATAGATTTTTTAAATGTGCATACTTTGAGCCCCAGCGTTTCACTTCTAGGGACATGTGAACAAGGATGTGTAATCAGGATTAGTCACCGAAGCACAGAATAATTCATTTTTAGTCATAAAATGTCAAAAGCAACCTAAGTGTCCATCTATATGAGGGTAGCCAAATACACTGGTACAGTGGGATACTAATCAGTGGTTTATATTTAATCAACATGGATTAGCGCTGAAAAACTGTGAATACTGGGCCCAAAAAAGCACGTGGGGCCGGGCGCGGTGACTCACGCCTATAATCCCAGCACTTTGGGAGGCCGAGGCGGGCGGATCACGAGGTCAGGAGATCGAGACCATCCTGGCAAACACGGTGAAACCCCGTCTCTACTGAAAATACAAAAAAAAAAACAACATTAGCAGGGCGTGGTGGCGGGCACCTGTAGTCCCAGCTTCTAGGGAGGCTGAGGCAGGAGAGTGGCGTTAACCCGGGAGGCAGCGGAGCTTGCAGTGAGCCAAGATCGGCCACTGCACTCCAGCCTGGGGAACAGAGTGCTCCAGCCTAGGCGACAGCGTGAGACTCCGTCTCAAAAAAAAAAAAAAAAAAAAAAAAAAAAGCAAGTGAGAGTTCAGCTTCTGCTTAGGATATAAGAAAACAAAAGCGAGGGCAAGTAGCCAAAATGGTACTGCTATTTATATACTTTTTTTTTTTTTTTGAGACAAAGTCTTTCTCTGTCGCTGTTGCCCAGGCTGGAGTACAGTGACGCGATATCGGCCCACTGCAACCTCTGCCTCCCGGGTTTAAGCAATTCTCCTGCCTCAGCCTCCCAAGTAGCTGGGATTACAGTCGTATGCCACCACGCCTGGCTAATTTTTTGTATTTTTAGTAGAGACACTATTTCACCATGTTGGCCAGGCTGGTCTCAAACTCCTGAGCTTGGGCAATCCACCTGCTTCAGCCTCCCAAAGTGCTGTGCTGGGATTACAGGCGTGAGCCACCGCACCCAGCCTTTTTTTTTTTTTTTTTTTTTTTAATATAGAGATGGAGTCTCACTATGTCGCTCAGGCTGGTCTCGAACTCCTGGCCTTATGCAATCCTCCCACCTCAACCTCCCAAAGTGCGGGGATGCGTGAGCCACCATGCCTGGCCCAGACGAGGAATTCATTTCAGAGAATTACATAGCTTGTTCAAGTTCATGTAGCTGGTTGGCTGCAGAGTGAGGATTCGACCCAAGCTCCACGACCTTTCATTAGGGACGTTTTGTAAACTGTCAAATGCTGTACAGATGTCCATTTGTTTCTCTTTTCTCCTTAATGAACTTCAGAGACCGGAACAGACCCTGTAACAAATTGGGAGCAAGTGTCCTTTTTTCTACAATGCGCAAGGATGGGGAGGGATGGGAGACTCACAGATGTCAGTGACCTCCAGCCATCAGGTGGAGGACATGGTGCTATGGGATGGGGCACCTCCAGAGGCTCCGGGCTTCAGATAGCCTCCATGCCAGAAAGGTGGGCGCTCAAAGTGGTCTGTTTTGAGCTGGCTTTCTCCTGCCCCTCCGGCTTCCCCAGGGTGCATCTGCACACACATGTACACACAGACACACACACGTCCACATACATGCACATGCCCTGCTCTCCTGTGCATCTCCCCAACGAGTCTGAGTAAATGCCTTTGCTTCTCTTGCTTGCTCTTTGGCTCAGACCAGTCCCTGCCCAGGAACCCCTTTTGGGGTCACAAGGGACCATTACAACTCATTTGGTCAAACAGCCCTCATCCAGTGCCCTCATCCAGCACCTTGAAGACCCTTCATAAATCTCAAGTGAGACCGGGTGCGGTGGCTCAAGCCTGTAATCCCAGCACTTTGGGAGGCCGAGGCAGGTGGATCACGAGGTCAGGAGTTCGAGACCAGCCTGACTAACATGGTGAAACCCCATCTCTACTAAAAATACAAAAATTAGCCAGGCATGGTAGTGCGCACCTGTAGTCCCAGCTGCTCGGGGAGCTGAGGAAGAGAATCACTTGAACCCGGGAGGTGGAGGTTGCAGTGAGCCAAGATAGCACCACTGCACTCTAGCCTGGGAGACAGAGGGAGACTCCGTCTCAAAAAAAAAAAAAAAAACTCCAGTGAATGATGAATACCTCTTGCAGGTAATTTAAATCCTCCGGCCTCCTCCCAAAGTCCTTAAATAGCATGCCCCATCCCATAGCACCATGTCCTTGCCTGATCAGCAGAGCGGGGACGGATTAGCACACAATCCCTCCAGGGCAGCAGTGTGGGGATACATTAGCAAGGAGGCAGAGGCAACATGGACAGAATAGCTTGCTCCTGTTTCTGAGTTTTGTAGCAGGTGTGTTTTGGAGTGTGTGTATGTATTTTCTCGCTCTACCGGTGCTTATTTGAGCTTTCCAAGGTTAAAGACCTGCATATACAACTAAAACTCTTGTCTCCTGGGAAATGGGAGTATTAATTCTCTCTGGGCTGCTGTTTTTTGTTTTGTTTTGTTTTGCTTTCTGTCTGTAAAATGAGGATATTGGCCAAGCACAGTGTCTCAATACTGTCATCTCAGCATTTTGGGAGGCTGAAGCAGAAGGATGGCTTGAGTCCAGGAGTTCAAAACCAGCCTGGACAACATAGTGAGATCCCACCTTTAGAAAAAATAAAAAAAAACTAGCCGGCTGTAGTAGCATGTAGCCTCCTGTAGTCACAGATACTGAGGAGGCTGAGGCGGGAGGATCACTTGAGCCCAGGAGTTCGAGGCTGCAGTGAGCTATGATCGCACCACTGCACTTCAACCTGGGTGACACAGCAAGACCCTGTCTCTTAAAAAAAAAAATATGATAAGCTGGGTGGGGTGACTCACGCCTGAAATTCCAGCACTTTGGGAGGCCAAGGTGGGTGGATCATGAGGTCAAGAGTTCAAGACCAACCTGGCCAAGATGGTGAAACCCCATCTCTACTGAAAATACAAAAATTAGCTGGGTGTGGTGGTGTGCCTGTAATCCCAGGTACCACGGGGCTCCAGCCTGGGTAACAGAGCAAGACTGTGCCTTAATGGACGTTTATTGACCATGAGCAGGGAAGGTGCCAGCCCTGGGGAGATGGTGGGTGGACACGACAGGACCAGATGCCACCTTCATGTGTCTGGTGGGTGAATAGATGTTCAAAATGGGATGACAAGTATGATGCAGTCATAAAAAAGAGCAAGTGCGCTGGCCAGGCACTGTGGCTCATGTCTATAATCTCAGCACTTTGCGGGGTGGGAGGATCGCTTAAGGCCAGGAGTTCAAGGCCACCCAGGGCAACATAGTGAGACCCTGCCTCTAAAAAAATAAAAAATTAGCCACGCATGGTGGTGTGCACCTGTAGTCCCAGCTGCTCAGGAGGCTGAGGCAGGAGGATCACGAGCCTGGGAGGTCGAGGCTGCAGTGAGCTGTAGTCATGCCACTGCACTCTAGCCTGGATGAAGGAGCAAGACCTTGTCTCTTAAAAAACAAAACAAAACAAAAAGCAGGTGCTGTGGTGCTGTGGGGTGGATAACGGAGAAACACCTTGGTCTGGGGATAGCAGGAAGGGAAGTTTTGGCTGAGATCTGAAGGAACAGTGGGAATTAGCTGGAAGAGGAGGTCAGGAAGAGCATTGTTCGTGGTTGTCCCAGCATGTGCAAAGGCCAGAAGGTGGAGAAGATGCTTCTCATTGCAGGAACGGTGCAGAGCGCCTGCAGGGTTGACAAGAAGGGGTTTAAGGGCAGATGCACAGGGCATTGGAGCCCTGCTGAGAATGTTATATTTTATCACTGGGCGCGGTGGCTCATGCGCGTAATCCCAGCACTTTGAAAGGCCCAAGCAGGCGGATCACCTGAGGTCAGGAGGTCGAGACCAGCCTGGCCAACATGGCGAAGCCCTATCTCTACTAAAAATACAAAAATTTGGGCCAGGCGCGTTGGCTCATGCCTATAATCCCAGCACTTTGGGGGGCCGAGGCAGGCGGATCATGAGGTCAGGAGATTGAAACCATCCTGGCTAACATGGTGAAACCCCATCTCTACTAAAAATACAAAAAAATTAGCCGGGCGTGATGGTGGGAGCCTGTAGTCCCAGCTACTGGGGAGGCTGAGGCAGGAGAATGGCATGAACCTGGGAGGCAGAGCTTGCAGTGAGGAGAATTTGCGTCACTGCACTCCAGCCTGTGACAGAGCAAGACTCCATCTCAAAAAAAAAAAAAAAATTCTTTTTAGCTGGGCCTGGTGGCACGTGCCTGTAATTCCAGCTACTCAAGAGGCTGAGGAAGGAGAACTTGAACCCAGGAGGCAGAGGTTGCAGTGAGCAGAGATGGCACCACTGCACTCAAGCCTGGGCAACAGAGTGAGACTCTGTCTAAAAAAAAAAAAAAAAAAGTTATATTTTATCCTAAGAACAGTAGCAAACCTTCAAAGGGTTGGAAGCAGAGGAATGTTATGATTGCATCTGTATTTAATAAAAAATACTTCTGGCATATAGTGGCAACCCCAGAAAGATTTGAATGAGGCGAGAGGATGGATGAAAGAGAGGCTTCAATGTGAAGAATGGGTTGGCAGGATTGGAGGTGGACAAGGGATCTGTTAGAATGGTGACCACAGAGGCGGAGAGAAATGGGTGGAGATGCTTAAAAGCTGGAGTTTGGGCCGGGTGCTGTGACTCATGCCTGTAATCCTAGCACTTTGGGAGGCTAAGGTGGGCAGATTGCCTGAGCTCAGGAGTTTGAGACCAGCCTGGGCAACATGGCCAAACCCCGTCTCTACTACAAACATAAAAAAATTAGCCAGGTGTGGTGGCAGCCTGTGGTGTCACTGTGAGATATTGCTAAGCAGATCTGGAGGTCAGAGAGATGGACGTTAGGTTGGTGTACAGGTGGTAGTTAAAGGCATGGGCTGTTGGAGACCGCCAAAGGAGAGAACGCACAGGATGAAGTGGGGCTGGGTCTACCTTGAGGACACCAGCATTTAGCGTACAGGTTGAGAAGAAGCCAGCCAAGGAAATGAGGATGAAGAGGGAAAGGAAGGAAACCAGGAAAGCCTGGCCCATGGAGGTAAGGGAAAGGGGTTTAATGAATGATGGAATGGCAAGTCCTGGAAAACAAGCTCTAGTTAGATGGGAACTAACCAAAAAAGTAAAAAAGTAAATCTGGATTTTGCACATAGAGATTTATTGTTGACTGGCCACCGTGGCTCACACCAGTAATCCCAACATTTTGGGAGGCCAAGGCCTGAGGATCACTTGAGCCCAGGAGTTTGAGACCAGCATGGACAACATAATGAGACCCTGTCTCTACAAAAAATACAAAAATGAGCCAGGCATGCTGGTGCGTGCCTGTCGTCCGGGAGGCTGAGGTGGAAGGATCGCTGGAGCCAGGCGGTCACGGCTGCAGTGAGCCGTGATCACACAACTGAATTCCAGCCTGGGTGACACGGCGAGACCTCATCTCAAAACAAAACAAAACAAAACAAAACAAAAAAACAAGATGTATTGTTGATCTAGCAAGAGCAGAATCTGTGAAGCAAAGACAGTCAGTGAAGACAGGTGTTTCAAGAAGTTTAATTGGGAAAGGAAGGAGGGGGTCATAGCTGGAGGAGAGTGTGAGGTTGAACATGGTTTGGTTTGGTTTTTAAGTTAGCAACCCTTATTTAAAAGCAGGTGGGGATAAACTGATGGAGAATGGTTGATAGGCCTGGCCTAGTTTGTATAGGAGAACCAAATACCCCTTGATTCTAGCTTCCTTGGCTATCGTTTGGGGCTACTATTACCTTTTAGCTTATCAAGGTGCTGACTTACTTCTTAAGGTTAGGTAGGTGCCTGGAATTTCCGTTGAAGGAACTTAAGATTCTCCTTTATTTCCATGATGCAGTGGCCTGCAGGACCCTAGAAGGGGGTCCATGCTCCATCTCAAAGCAGGAGCTGGAAGAGCATGAGCCTGGCTGCTGCTCCATGCCAACCAGATGGCCCAGCAGATAATAGGCAATGCACACAAGCTTCAGCTGTGCCTGGTGCCCTGTACCAGGTTCTTAAGAATAAAGGAGGCCAGACACAGCAGCTCACGCCTGTAATCCCTGCACTTTGGGAGGCTGAGGCAGATGGATCACTTGAGGTCGGGAGTTCAAGACCAACCTGGCCAATGTGGCAAAACCCCGTCTCTACTAAAAATACAAAAATTAGCCAGGTGTGGTGGTGGGTGCCTGTAATCCCAGCTACTCAGGAGGCTGAGGCAGGAGAATCGCTTGAAGCTGGGAGGGGGAGGTTGCAGTGAGCTGAGATTGCGCCACTGCACTGCAGCCTGGGTGACAGAGTGAGATGCTGTCTCAAAAAAATAAAATAAAATAAAAGATAAAGGAATATGACCGCTCCTTCATGGCTGCCATGCACATCTTGGGCAAAGTATCTCTTGCTAATTTGCAACAACAAGGGAAAGAGAATTCTGTGGGGTGTAGTCCAGCTCGGCTAAGCTGACAGAATACAAATTCATCATGGGGCCACTTCATTTTTAAGAAAGTATTTATTAGCAGATCCAGGTACTGTTTATAGGCTCTTGGGCTAAACTGTGAGTTAGAATGAGTCCATCCTCATAGAATGTAGATTCCAGTAGAGAAATCAGACAGTAAGCAAGTGAATCTCTGATACGATGCCATGTTGTAATAAGCACTATGGGAAAAAAGGCAGAGAAAAAATAGTGAGTAATGGGGTAGGAGTTGGGAAGGAAGGAGGTTACGTTAGAGAGGGTGGGTGATTGGAAAACCATTTGATGAAGTCCCATTTGATCAGAGGCCATAATGAAGTAATAGAACCAACCAAGCAGAGATCATGGGAAAGAGGGGTTTTTTTGGTTTTTTTGTTGTTTTTTTCAGGCAGAGGAAATGGTATGTGCAAAGGCTCCAAGGCAGTAGTAAACTTGTTCAAGAAATGCAAGAATGCCAGAGCAGCTAGAGCACAGAGTGGGGCACAGTGGGGTAGAGATGAAGCTGGAGAATTAGGCAGCAACAGAGAATAGTCATTTTGTGACCTGTCTAGGGATTCCCTTGAAGACCCTACTTGAAAGGCTTGTCTTTTTTTTTTTTTTTTTAGATGCAGTCTCGCTCTATTGCCCAGGCTGGAGTGCAGTGGTGCGATCTCGGCTCACTGCAACCTCCGCCTCTGGGTTCAAACAATTCTCGTGCCTCAGCCTCCCAAGTAGCTGGGATTACAGGCGCCCACGACCATGCCCAGCTAATTTTTGTATTTTTAAGCAGAGATGGGGTTTCACCATGTTGGCCAGGCTGGTTTTGAACTCCTGACCTCAGGTTATCAACCCGCCTTGGCCTCCCAAAGTGCTGGGATTACAAGCGTGAGCCACTGCACCTGGCTGACAGACTTGTCTTTTTTGACCTTACTTAAACTCTCCCAGTGCTAAACGCCTCTCTCAAGGGACATTTGTTGCATATTTTATTATTTTATTTATTTTTATTTTTTATTTTGAGATGGAGTTTCATTCTTGTCCCTCAGACTGGAGTGCAATGGCGTGATCTCGGCTCACTGCAACCTCTGCCTCCCGGGTTCAAGCGATTCTCCTGCCTCAGCCTCCCAAGTAGCTGGGATTACAGGCATGCACCACCACACCTGGCTAATTTTTGTATATTTAGTAGAGACGGGGGTTTCACCATGTTGGCCAGGCTGGTCTCGAACTCCTGACTTCAGGTGATCCACCCACCTCAACTTCCCAAAGTGCTGGGATTACAGGCGTGAGCCACTGTGCCTGGCCATAGGGGGCTTCTATAAGCTCTGACATCCTCCTGGTGTGCAGATGGCCATGTGCATGTGTTGGCTGTGTGTGTGCCCAGGAAGGACTTGAGAAAGCAATAATAACTCCCCTCGGACTGACCTTGAGGCTCTGTGCAAGCAGAACGTGAAAGCTGCAGAGTTAGAAACTGCCTGACTGGGTGTTGAAAGTTTCCATGGATCCAGAGACTCTCAGCAAAAAGTAGATGTACTGGTTTCAAGAAGTTAAGGAAATCTGGCTAATCATTAGCTAAACACTAAGTTAACTGCACAAAGAATTAAATGGCCTCACATGATGTAGAATACAGACTTTGCATAATTATGAGGAAAGTCACTAAACAAACAGCAACCACAATAAACAGGAACAAGAACAAACCCCACAGAGGAGGGGCAGAATCTGACTTCCAGCATGACCACATTATATTATTTGAAATGTCCAATTTTGAACAAAAATTGTGAAACATGCAAAGAAAGAAAAAAATATGATCCTTAGGGGGAAAAAGTCATCAATGCTAACAGTCCCTGAGGAAAGCCACAAGTTGGAATTATTAGACAATTTATTTACTTATTTATCAAATGATCCTCCTTCCTTAGTCTCCCAAGTTGCTAGGGTTACAAGCACACACCACCATGGCTGGCTGATTTTTAAAATTTTTTGCAGCAACAGCATCTCACTGTATTGCCTAGGCTGGTCTTGAACTCCTGGCCTTAATTATTCTGCTGCCCTGACCTCCCAATGTCCTGGGATTACAGGTGTGAGTCTAGCCTAGACAAATACTTTAAATTAGTTATTATAAATATAGTCAAATAACTAAAGGAAACCATATCTAAAGAATGAATGAAAAGTATGAAAACAGAATCTCAAAGAGAGAGAGAGAGATGATGAAATAACAGATAGAAATTATAAAAGGGAACACAAAAGAAAATCGTGGAATTGAAAAATACAATAACTGAAACAAAAAATTTAGTGGAGGCCAGGCACGGTGGCTCATGCCTGTAATCCCAGCACTTTGAGAGACCAAGGTGAGGCCAAACACCTGAGGTCAGGAGTTTGAGACCAACCTGGCCAACATGGTGAAACCCCATCTCTACTAAAAATACAAAAATTAGGCCGGGCACGGTGGCTCATGCCTGTAATCCCAGCACTTTGGGAGGCCGCGGTGGGGGGATCACGAGGTCAGGAGATCGAGACCATCCTGGCTAACACGATGAAACCCCGTCTCTACTAAAAATACAAAAAATTAGCCGGGTGTGGTGGCAGGCGCCTGTAGTCCCAGCTACCTGGGAGGCTGAGGCAGGAGAATGGCATGAACCCGGGAGGAGGAGCTTGCAGTGAGCCGAGATCACACCACTGCACTCCAGTCTGGGAGACACAGCGAGACTCCATCTCAAAAAAAAAAAAAAAATACAAAAATTAGTTGGTCGTGGTGGTATGTGCCTATAATCCCAGCTACTCAGGAGGCTGAGGCAGGAGGATCACTTGAACCCGGGAAGTGGAAGTTGCAGTGAGCTGAGATGGTACCACTGCACTCTAGCCTGGGCGACAGAGCACGACTTCATCTCAAAAAGAAAAAAAAAAAAAAAAATCAGGGTAAGGGCTGAGCAGCAGATTTGAGAAGATGAAAGAGGAATCAGTGAATTTAAAGATAGGCCAATTGAGATTATTCAGTCTAAGGAACAGAGAGAAAAAGAATGAAGATTAATGACCTACGGGATACTATCAAGAATATCAACATATGTATAATAGGAGTCCCTGTGGAAGAAGAAAGAGCAGAAAGAATATTTGAAGAAATAATGACTTGAAGACATGCTAAATTCGATGAAAAATGAATAGTAGTCCACACATCTGAGAAACTCAGTGAACTCCAAGTAGGATAAATTCAGATAAATATCCTCCAAGTAGGATAAAGTCCAAGTAGGATAAATACACCAAGACATGTCATAGTCACACTGTCAGAAGACAAAGAGGAAGCAGTGAGAAGTGACTCATCACGTACAAGGGATTTTTAATAAGATTAACAGCTGGCTTCTTATTAAAAAAAAAAAAAAAAAAGCCACAGAGGTTAGAAGGCAGTGAGATGATATATTCAAAGTGATGAAAGGAGAAAATTGCCAGCCAAGAATCTTATCTCTCGTAAAACTATCCTTCAAAAATGAGTGAGAAATTAACATTCCTCAGCCAAATAAAGGAAATCTACCAAAAACAAACAAACAAAAAAAACCCACGGCTAACATCATACTTAATAGTGAACGACTGAAAGCTTTCCCCCTAAGATCAGGAACAAAACAAGGATGTCTGCTCTTACCATTTATATTCAAGATTGACTAGAACTTGTTAGAACTAGAGGTTCTGACAAGGGCAGCTGAAGGAGAAATGAGTAAAAGGCACCCGTATTGGAAAGGATGAAGTGAAATCATCTCTGTTTTTCAGTGACATTATCTCATATGTATAGAAAACACGACAAAGTTTTCTATGACAACAACAAAAACTATTAGAGCTAATAAATGAATCAAGAAAAATTGCAGGATGCAATATTAATATTTTATTCATTTTCTTTTCTTTTTTGGGACAGAGTCTTGCTCTGTCATCTGGGCTGGAGTGCAGTGGTGCAAGCATGGATCTCTGCAGCCTCAACCTCCTGGGCTAAAGTGATTCTCCAACCTCAGCCTCCCAAGTAGCTTGGACCACAGGCATGCACCACCACGCACAGCTAATTTTTGTATTTTTTTTTTTTGTAGTGATAGCGGTTTGCTATGTTGCCCAGGCTGGTCTCGAATTCTGGGCTCAAGCAATCCACCCACCTTGGCCTCCCAAAGTGCTGGGACTGCAGACATGAGCCACCACACCTGGCCCAATATTAATATTTTAAAAATTAGTTGTATTTCTATATACCAGCTATGAAAAATCCAAAAATAAAGTTAAGAAAACCAATAGAGGCCAGGCACGGTGGCTCACGCCTGTAATCCCAGCACTTTGGGAGGCCGAGATGGGTGGATCGTGAAGTCAGGAGATCGAGACCATCCTAGCTAACACAGTGAAACCCCGTCTCTACTAAAAATACAAAAAACTAGCTGGGTGTGGTGGTGGGCGCCTGTAGTCTCAGTTACTTGGGAGGCTGAGGCAGGAGAATTGCATGAACCCGGGAGACAGAGCCTGCAGTGAGTTGAGATCGCACCACTGCACTCAAGCCTGGGCGACAGAGCGAGGCTGTGTCTCAAAAAAAAAAAAAAAGAAAAAGAAAAAAGAAAACCAATAGAAAAGATTTAACCAAAGATATGCAACAGTTGTGTATTGGAACTATAAAATATTGTTGGAAGAAATTAAAGAAGACCTAAATAAATGGAAAGATATTTTATGTTCTTGAGTCAGAAGACTTAATATTGTTAACATGGCAATACTTTGCTAGTCAATCTATAGATTCAATGCAATTCCTATCAAAATATCAAATGCACTTTTGCAGAAATAGACAAGCTGATACTGAAATTCATATATAAATGTAAGGGACCCCAAATAGCCAAAACAGTCTTGAAAAAGAAGAACAAGGCCGGGCTCAGTGACTAATGCCTGTAATCCCAGCACTTTGGGAGGCAGAGGCAGGCAGATCACTTGAGGTCAGGAGTTCGAGACCAGCCTGGCCAATATAGTGAAACTCTGTCTCTACTAAAAGTAGAAAAAATTAGCTGGGCATGGTGTTAGGCACCTGTAATCCCAGATACTGGGGAGGCTGAGGCAGGAGAATTGCTGGAAGACAAAAGTGGTAGTGAGCCGAGATCATACCACTGCACTCTAGCCTGGGTGACAGAGTTAGACTCCATCTTAAAAAAAAAAAAAAAAAAAAACACAAAGTTGGTGGACTCCCCAATTTCAAAACTTACTACAAAGCTGCAGTAGTCAAAGTGGTGTTACTGGCATAAGGATAGAAACATAGAACAGTGCAATGGAATTGGGGGTCCAGAAATAAACCCACATATCCGTGGTCAATTGATAGTCAACAAAGATGGCAAGACTTTTCATACTATACACAAAAATTAACTCCAAATGGATCAGAAACCTAAATATAAGAGCTAAACTGATAAAACTCTTAGAGGGAAACATAGGTGTAAATCTTTATGAGCTTGGATTAAGCAATGGCTTCTTAAATGTGACATCAAAAGCATGGACAACCAAAGAAAAAAGCTGTTCTTCATCAATATTAAAAATGTTTTTGCTTTAAAGGACACTATCAAGAATGTAAAAAGGACCAAGCATGGTAGCTCATACTTGTAATCCCAGCACTTTGGGAGGCCGAGTTGGGCAGATCACTGGAGCTCCGGAGTTTGAGACCCGCCTGGAGCACATGGTGAAAGCCCGTCTCTACAAAAAATACAGAAATTAACCAGGTGTGGTGATGCGCACCTGTAGTCCCAGCTGCTTAGGAAGCTGCAGCAGGAGGATCACTTGATCCCAGGCAGTGGAGGTTGCAGGGAGCTGAGATCATACCGCTGCACTCCAGCCTGGACGACAGAGCAAGACTCTCTTGAAGAAAAGAAAAGAAAAAAAAAAGAATGTAAAAAGACATCTCATAGAATGGGAGAAAATACTTACAAATCATGTTACTGATAAGGAATTGATACTCAGAATATATACAGAATTCCTAAAACTCAATAATAGAAATAAAATTCAGTTCAAAAATGGGCAAAGGAATTGAATAGACATTTCTTCATAGAAGATATACAAATGGTCAATAAGCACATGCAAAGATTCCCATCACTAATCACTAAGAAAATGCCAATCAAAACTACAATGAGGTAACACCTCATATCTGCTAGGATTTCTACTATAGAAAAACATGAAAACTGGCCGGGTGTGGTGGCTCAAGACCAGCCTGACCAACATGGTGAAACTCTCTCTCTACTAAAAACTCAAAAATTAGCCAGGCGTGGAGTGGTGCATGCCTGTAATCCCAGCTACTTGGGAGGCTGAGGCAGGAGAATCGCTTGAACCCGGGAGGTGGAGGTTGCAGTGAGCTGAGATCGCACCACTACACTCCAGCCTGGGTGATGGAGCGAGACTCCATCTCAAAAATTTAAAAAAAAAAAAAAAAAAAAAGGAAAAACATGAAATAAAAATTGCTAGGCAGGTTGTGGAGAAATTGGAACCCTTGTGCACGATTGGTGGGAATATAAAATGGTACAATGCTGTGAAAAACAGTATGGCAGCTCCTCAAAAAATTAAAAATAGAATTACCATATGATCCAGCAATTCCACTTATGGGTTTATACCCAAAAGAACTGAAAGCAGATCCTTGAAGAGATATTTGTACATCCATGTTCATAGCAGCATTTTTCACAATAGCCAAAACATGGAAGCAAGCCAAGTGTTCATCACCAGCTGAATGAATAAGCAAAATGTGTTATATGATGGAATGTTATTCAGCCTTAAAAGGGAAGGAAATTCTAGCCGGGCATGGTGGTTCACGTCTGTAATCCCAGCACTTTGGGAGGCCAAGGCAGGCAGATCACTTGAGGTCAGGAGTTCAAGACCAGCCTAGCCAACATGGTGAAACCCTGTCTCTACTAAAAATACAAAAATTAGCTAGGCTTGGTGGGAGGTGCCTGTAATACCAGCTTCTCAGGAAGCTGAGGCAGGAGAATCACTTGTACCCGGGAGGGGGAGGTTGCAGAGAACCGAGATTGCTCCATTGCACTCCAGCCTCAGCAACAAGAACGAAACTCCATCTAAAAAAAAAAAAAATTAAAAAGGAAGGAAATTCTGATACATACTACAACATGGGTGAACCTTGAGGACATTATGCTAAGTGAAAGAAGCTAGTCACAACAAAGACAAATACTGTATGATAAATACAGCATGACTCCCGTTATATGAGGTACTTAGTGACAATTCTAGAGACAGAAAGTAGACTAGTGAGACCAGGTGCGGTGGCTCACGCCTGTGATCCCAGCACTTTGGGAGGCAGAGGTGGGAGGATCGCTCGAGCCCAAGAGTTTGAGACCAGCCTGGGATACATAGCAAGACCCTGTCTCTACAAAAAAAAAAAAAAAAAAAAAAAAAAGGTTTTACTTAGCTGAGTACGGTCAGCATGCCTGTAGTCCCAGCTACTTTGGAGGCTGAGGTGAGAAGGTTGCTTGAGCCTAAGAGGTCAAAGCCGCAGTGAGCTGTGTTTGTGCCTTTGCACTCCATCGAGCCTGACTGACAGAGCAAGACCCTGTCTCAAAAAATTAGACTGCTGTTTGCTAGGGGCTGGGGAGAGGGGAGAATGGGGAATTATGTTTAATAGGGACCATTTCAGTTTTACAAGATGAACGGCAGCGATGGTTGCACAAATTGTAGATGTATTTAGTACCACTGAATGGTACACTTAAAAACAGTGATGATGAGCTGAGCACAGTGGCCCACGCCTGTAATCCCAACACTTTATGAGGCCAAGGCAGGCAGATTGCTTGAGCTCAGGAGTTTGAGACCAGCCAGGGCAACATGGCGAAACCCCATCCCTAGAAAAAATACAAAAAAAAAATTAGCCAGGCATGGTGGTGTGTGCCTCTAGTCCCAGCTACTCAGGAGACTAAGGTGGAAGCATGGCTTGAGCCCAGGAATTTGGAGCTGCAGTGAACTGTGATTGCACCACCGCAGGCCCCCAGCCTAGGCAACAGAGTGAGACCCTGTCTCAAAAAAAGAAAAATAGTGAAGATAATAAATTTTATGTATATTTTATGACAGTAAAAAATTTTTAAGGCCGGGCATGGTGGCTCATGCCTGCAATCCCAGCACTTTGGGAGGCTGAGGCAGGTGGATCACCTGAGGTCAGGAGTTCAAGCCTAGCCTGGTCAACATGGCGAAACCCCGTCTCTACTAAAAATACAAAAATTAGTCAGGCGTTATGGTGCGCACCTGTAGTCCTAGCTACTCAGGAGGCTGAGGCAGGAGACTCACTTGAACCCGGGAGGCAGAGGTTTCAGTGAGCTGAGATCGCACCATTGCACTCCACCCTGGGTGACAGAGCCAGACTCTGTCTCCTAAATAAATAAAAGAATGAAGTACTGATGCATGCTACAACATGCATGAACCCTGAAAACATTATGCTAAATGAAGAAGCCAGACAGAAATGGCCGCTTATTATAACCCCATTATATGAAATGTTCAAAATAGGCAAATCCATGGAGACAGTAGATTAGCACTTGCCGGGGGTTGGGGGAAGGATGAATACAGAGTGACTACTAACAGGTATGGTGTTTCTTTTTTTTTTTTTTTTTTTTTTTTTTTTGAGACAGAGTCTCACTCCATCACCCAGGCAGGAGTGCAGTGGCACAATCTTGGCTGACTACAACCTCTGCCTCCTGGGTTCAAGTCTGATTCTTGTGCCTCAGCTTCCCAAATAACTGGGATTATAGGCATACGCCACCACACCCAGCTAATTTTTTTTGCTTTTTTTTTTAAGTAGAAACAAGGTTTCACCATGTTGGCCAGGCTGGTTTCAAACTCCTGACCTCAAGTGATCTGCCCGCCTCGGCCTCCCAATGTGCTGGGATTACAGGCATGAGCCGCCATGCCCGGCCAGGGTTTCTTTTTGGGGTGATGAAAATGTTCTGGAATTGGTGATGATGATTGTATAACCTTGAAAATATATTAAAAATCACTGACATATATGCTTTTTTAAAATGGTGAATTCGATGGTGTCTGAGTTATATCTCAATTTAAAAAAATGTATTATTCTGATTGCATATAGAGATAATGGTGAATTCTATGGTGTCTGAGTTATATCTCAATTTAAAAAAATGTATTATTTTGATTGCGTATAGAGATAGGCTACAGGTGTCCAAGAGTGAAAACTGGGAGGATGTTGCAGATGTTGCAGCTGGTCTAGCAGTGAGCTGATGGTGCTGTCATTGGCCAGGAGGTTGGCCCAAGGGCATGATGGCTTGAAAAGTTGGGAAGTCCCGGCCGGGCATGGTGGCTCACACCTGTAATCCCAGCACTTTGGGAGTCCAAGGTGGGTGGATCACTTGAGGTCAGGAGTTCGAGACCAGCCTGGCCAACATGGTGAAACCCTGTCTCTACTAACAATACAAAAATTAGCCCGGTGTACTGGCGGCCACCTGTAAACCCAGCTACTCAGGAAGCTGAGGCAGGAGAATCACTTGAACCTGGGAGGCGGAGGTTGCAGTGAGCTGAGATCTCACCATTGCACTCCAGCCTGGGTGACAAGAGTGAAACTCTGTCTCAAAAACAAAACAAAACAAAACAAAAGTTGGGAAGTCCCAAGTGGGGAATCCTATGGAGAGGCTGTTCTCAACAGGAGGAGGGACACTCCCCGACCCTCGCCATTGAGGCAAGAGGAATGTGAGTTCAGGGGAAGGCATTTTGGAAAACTGATCTGATCTTTTTGGTGCCAAAAAGGGTTTATGAGCCATTATGGGCAGAGGACTGAAAGCTTCCAATAGCTGCCAGTTAGCAAAGGTCATGGCCTTGGCTTCTAGGAAAATCATGGAGCCCTGGAACAGGAAATCCAGGGAAGGTGTCATCTTGAAGTGTACTTGACGATAATTTTTGAGTTGAAATATGGGGGCTTGAGATACTCATCATAATTATCATGGCTCAGTAATACAAAGCATCTCCTGATTTGGGATTTGGAAATGTCTGTTTTATAAAATCAAAATCACTGATTAGTCTAGAATTGGTATTGCGTCTTACAATTACAGTATCATTTTGAACTGGGCATATGTAAATGCATTAATAAAGAAGTAAAAGGTAGAATTAATAGCATCAAACTGCCAGGTGCAGTGGCTCATGCCTGTAATCCCAGCACTTTGTGAGGCCGAGGTGGGAGGATTCCTTGAGGCCAGGAGTTTGAGACCAGTCTGGGCAACACAGTGAGACCTCGTCTCTACACACACAAAAACTGTTTAATTAGCCGGGCGTGATGGCACATGCCTTGGGTGGCTGAGATGGGAGGATCACCTGAGCCTGGGAGCTCAAGACTGCAGTGAGCTATGATTGCACCACTGCCCTCCAGCCTGGGTGACAGAGGGAGACCCTGTCTCCATTTTGAATAAATGAATAAATAATATTAAAGAACACAGTTTGGTTTATAGAATTTTTTCATTTGCAGTGTCTGTCTTGGTCTCTACAACAACCGCCTTGTGAAACAAGTTTTGCTGTTTTCAAGCTTATATTTATATAAGGAAATGGACGCTTAGTGAGTTAACACTTTTCTAAGAAGCCTGAATCCAGGTCTTCTAAATCTCATGTTCTTTCCATTATCACTCCATGAATCAAGTAAAGTACTTTTTGTTTATTCAAATTCTCAGGGTATGTTGCCAGGGTACCTTTTCCCAGAAAGTCTATTTTTATAGAATGTCTTTGATTCTTGCCCGTCCCAGTGGCTATTTTAAATAACATTTTTTTCCTGTTAATTATGTTAATGTTAATTTTAGAAAGTCTAGAAAAACAGTTTTAAAAATCACCACTCATAACCACTCTTAACACTTGAGCATATTTCTTTCCAATGTCTGCCTATAAATACATCACCTATAAATATATATACACATATATACATATATATATTTATAACCCTTTTTGCAAAACTGTGCTTATACTATATAAATGGTTTCGTGTCCTGCTTTTTTGCTTAGTATGATTTTGTGAAACGCAGTGTGGCATAACGGTGAAGGTTAATTAAGCCCTGGAGCCAGAACAAAACGCTCTGTTAGGTGTGTGTGCCCTTGTGAATTTCTTAACCTTAGTTAGTACTTAACCTTAGCACCTTAGTTTCTTTCCTCTGGTCCCAGGTGACCTGTGCTTTTGGGGTCGGGAACTGTTCTGTGTGAAACACATCCGTCTTTTCTCCCATTGGACAGCAGGGTCCTTGCCTTCCATTCCTCTCACATCTCCCTTGCCCTGTGACTTCAGTAACACCTGCTCTATCTAACCTTGGGTCCACCATGCCCAGTTTCCCGAATGCTGCTGGAGAAGACCAGGCAGCGGAGAATATCAGTGTCGCTGTTGACCCACAGCCTTCCTGTCCTTTTTCTTTCTTTGTAATTTTCTTTTGTTGGATTGTATGTATGTATTTATTTATTTTGAGATGGAGTCTTGCTCTGTCGCCCAGGCTGGAGTGCAGTGGCGCGATCTCGGCTCACTGCAAGCTCCGCCTCATGGGTTCACACCATTCTCCTGCCTCAGCCTCCCGGGTAGCTGGGACTACAGGAGCCAACCACCACGCCCGGCTAATTTTTTTGTATTTTTAGTAGAGACGGGTTTCACCGTGTTAGCCAGGATAGTCTCCATCTCCTGACCTCGTGATCCGCCCATCTCGGCCTCTCAAAGTGCTGGGATTACAGGCATGAGCCACCGCACCCAGCCAGATTGTATTTATTTTTTAAATATATAATGCATGGGCTGGGCGCAGTGGCTCACGCCTGTAATCCCAACACTTTGGGAGGCCGAGGTGGGCGGATCACCTGACGTCAGGAGTTTGAGACCAGCTTGGCCAACATGGCGAAACCCCGTCTCTACTGAATATACAAAAATTAGCCGGGCCTGGTGACGACACCCCTGTAATCCCAGCTACTAGGGAAGCTGAGGCAGGAGAATCGCTTGAACCCGGGAGGAGAAGGTTGCAATGAGCGGAGATCACGCCACTGCACTCCAGCCTGGGCCACAGAGGGAGACTCCATCTCAAAAAAATAATAATTAATTAATTAATTGATTAAATAATAAAGCATGAAAATTTGTTTTAAATCTACCATACAAGAGGATGACCAGTGCATCCCACATCCCCCGTCCTTTGGTCCTTCTCCACAGAGGCAGCTACCTGTGTGCAACTGCAAGCATATCGTCCGTGTGGGTCTGCAGTGGTATTGCACTGAGTAACATAGACCTTGGTTATTGTTTCAGTCCGTATATACAGGCCTGCCCAGCTGTTTTGTTTTGTTCGTTTGTTTTACATTGCCATATAAAAGGAAGGCTTCCTAAAGCATACCACGAACCTAGAAGCTTTAAAAGAAAAGTTGATAAATTTGACTACGGAAAGGCCAGGAACAGTGGTTCATGCCTGTAATCCCAGCACTTTGGGAGGCCGAGGCAGGTGGATCACTTGAGTCCAAGAGTTCGAGACCAGCCTGGCCAACACAGCAAAACCCTGTCTCTACTGAAAATACAAAAATTAGCCAGGTGTGGTGATGGCACACCTGTAATCCCAGCTACTGAGGAGGCTGAGGCAGGAGAATCACTTGACCCAGGAGGTGGAGGTTGCAGTGAGCTGAGATCACACCACTGCACTCCAGCCTGGGCAACAGAGTGAGACTCTGTCTCAAAAAAAAAAAAAAAAAAAAAAAAAGACTATGGAAAACTGAGAAGCTTTAGTATGAGAAAACATACCATTAACAAAGCCACAGGATAGAACGGCCTCCACATCCCACTGGGACTTCACCACTTCTCAGTGGCCTCTCTGTGCCCCACATGGTTCTCTCCACAGAGACTGCCTCAAACCTTCCTGCCCCTCCAAGCTACAACTCCATCCCTCCTAATTTTACACAGAAAACCAAATTTATCTGATGGAAATGCCCTCTGCTTCCTGCAACCAGACCCTTATTATTATTATTTTAAATTATTCTTATTTTTTATAGAGATAGGGTTTTGCTCTGTCACTCAGGCTGGAGTGCAGTGGCTTGATCATAACTCACTGTAACCTCCAACTCCTGGCCTCCAACGGTCCTCCCCCCTCCACCCCCTGGCTAGCTGGGATTACAGGTGTGCACCTCCATGCCTTTCTAATTTTTTCTTTTTTTGTAGAAACAGGGTCTCACTATATTCACTATCTTGCCCAGGCTGGTTTCGAACACCTTGGCCTCCCAAAGAACTAGGATTACAGGTGCAAACCACTAAACCCAGCCAACCAGACATCTCAATATATATGAACCCAAATTAATCTCTTCCTTCTCTCTGTTGAACTGGAAGGTATCTGGACCGGGCATGATGGCTCATGCCTGTAATTCCAGCACTTTGGGAAGCCAAGGCACACTGATCACTTGAGGCCAGGAGTTCAAGACCAGCCTGGCCAATATGGTGAAATCCTGTCTCTACTAAAAATACTAAAATTAGTCAGGTGTGGTGGTACACACCTGTAATCCCAGCTACTCGAGAAGCTGAGGCACAAGAATTGCTTGAACCTGGGAGGCGGAGGTTGCAGTGAGCCGAGATTGCACCTCTGCACTCCAGCCTGGGTGACAGAGCAAGACTCTGTCTCAAAATAATAATAATAATAATAATTTTATATATATCTGCGTATATATAGATGAAAGTATCTGTTCCCCTGCTAGAGGCTGACACCTCCCTGTGTTCTGATCCCATGAAATCTTGCCTTAGTAGGACCGTTGCTTTACCGATTAGCTGAGTCAGAAAACTAGAAGTCAACATGTCACTCACTATTCCACTCCCCTCCCGCTCCCTTCCATTACCGTCTCCTGCTGGGTTTTACCTCTTAAATACTCCCTGGCTCTGTTCTCTCATCTCTTTCCTATTTTCACTGCTCGTGGTCAGGACTTGTCTATTACACCCAGAACTTGGCAGCACCCTCCTCACTGATCCTATCTCCACCCTGGCCATCCTCAGAGCTGTCCCTGCACAGTGGTCAGTGATGCATCAAAACTCAGATCTGCTCCTGTCCCCTGGCAAACACCCTGAACTGACCATCTGCCTCCTATGTCAGTCAGCCTCGCCTGCTGTAGGGGTAGGAGCAGTGCCACCAGGATGACACACTCTGTCACCCAGGCTGGAGTGCAGTGATATAATCATAGCTCAATGCAGCCTTGACTGCCTAGGTTCCAGCGATCCTCCCACCTCAGCCTCCTGAGTAGCTGGGACTACAGGTGTACACCACCCCTCCTGGCCTGGACACTATATTTGTTTATATTATCTGTCTTTGAGTTTGCCTTCCCACTTATACTACAGACATCTGGAGAGCAAAGACTCTTTTCGGGACCTTCCTACTGGCCTGGCACACACCTGGTGCACAGCTGATTCAAAACAGAACTTGCCAAACCACCCACTGAATGTTTTCTTGGTCGTTGTACCAGAACAGATGATCATAAAGACAGTTTATGAAACGTAATTAGGATAAGTGTAAATTCTTGTAGTTACATCTGAAACTCACAGGCATGCAAATATCAGATGGGCAGCCATGGCTTGCAGCAGTTCATTTAGAAAAAAAGGTGGGGATTTTCACTGAGGAAGCCTCAGCGTGGGTCGCTGGTGTGGTGACGCTGCAGGAAATGGCTCGGATCTTAGCCACCTGTGCTGGTGTCCTCTGAGACCTTGCTCTGTCCCTGTCGCCATTCTCCTTCGTGTCTTCAATAATTATTCCTCCTCTCAGCCTATAAACAGGCCCTTGTATCCTCTAACCTTTAAAAACCTCTTTCCAGGCCAGGCACCGTAGCTCACGCCTGTAATCCCAGCACTTCAGGAGGCCGAGGAGGGTGGATCATTTGAGGTCAGGAGTTCGAGACCAGACTGACCAACATGCTGAAACCCTGTCTCTACTAAAAATACAAAAATTAGCCAGGCGTGGTGGTGCTTGCCTACAATCCCAGCTTCTAGGGAGGTTGAGGCAGGAGAATCACTTGAACCTGGGAGATGGAGGTTGCAGTGAGCTGATATCGTGCAACTGCACTCCAGCCTGGGCTACGGAGAGAGACACCATCTCAAAAATTAATTTATTTATTTATTTAATTTAATAAATAAATATCTCTTTCCAACCAGGCATGGTGGTTCACACCTGTAGTCTGAGCACTGGGGGAGTCCAAGGTAGGAGGATTGCTTGAGACCAGGAGTTTGAGACCAGCCAGGACAACGTAGCAAGACCTCATCTCTGCCAAATATAATAAAATAGCTGGGCATGGTGGTGCAGGTCTGTACTCCCAGCTACTTGGGAGGCTGAGGTGGGAGCGTTACTGGAGCCCAGGAGTTCCAGGCTGCCATGTGCTGTGATCACACCACTGTAGTCCATCCTGGGTGACAGAACGAGACCCTGTCTCAAACAACAAACAAACAAAAATAGTGGAGACCCTCCAGTGTGAGCCTCCTCGTCATCTCTGATATCATCCCCCATGACATCGCCAGCTACGCCCCCTCCCTCCCCTCCACCTTCACCCCTCGTGGCTCACCCACCCACCCACTCTCCAGTCCACCCCTCCTCAGAGACCCTGCCCACCCATCCATCTATCTCCCATTGCGCTTCCTCCTCACTCCGTTCCTTCTGCCTCCCACCATGTGCAAATCTTCTCCATCCTTAAAAGCCTGACTGTCTCCTCTGGATTTTTCCACACTCTCAGGGAACTTCCTGTGATTCCCTGCCCTTCACCACCAGCCTTTCCCAAAGAGAAATCTCTCTCACCACCTCCCTCTGCCCATCTCCCCTCAGTGGCTCCAAGGCACACATTTGGACTTAGGCCTGAGTTGCTCTGCTGCGGCTGCCCCCAAGATGGCATCAGGACCTAACAGCACGTATAGCACCTTTTCCTCCCCATTCCCTGCTTCACATCCTTGGGGATCTCTGCAGGATTGGACCCACTCCCCCTTTTTTCAGGGCCCCCCACAGTCCTTATCTTCGATTTGGTGTCCCTCCTCGCCCTTTTTTTTTTTTTTTTTGAGACTGAGTCTCACTCTGTTGCTCGGGGTGGAGTGTAGCGGCGTGATCTCAGCTCACTGCAACCTCCACCTCCCAGGTTCAAGCGATTCTCCTGCCTCAGCCTCCTCAGTAGCTGGGATTACAGGCATGCACCACCAAGCCTGGCTATTTTTTGTATTTTTAGTAGAGACGGGGTTTTGCCATGTTGGCCAGGCTGGTCTCGAGCTCCTGACCTCAGGTGATCCAACTGCCTTGGCTTCCCCAAGTACTGGGATTACAGGCCTGAGCCATCGCACCTGGCCTTTTTTTTTTTTTTTTTTTTTTTGAAACAAGGGCTCATTTTGTCACCTAGGCTGGAATGCAGTGATGCAAAGATGGCTCATTGCAGCCTCGACCTCCCAGGCTCAAATGATCCTCCCTCCTTTGCCTCCTGAGTAGCTGGGACTACAGGAGGGCATCACCACACCTGCCTAATTTTTGTATTTTTGGTAGAGACAGGACTTCGCCATGTTGCCCAGGCTGGTCTTGAACTCCTGGGCTCAA
This sequence comes from Macaca fascicularis, assembly GCF_037993035.2. Classification (NCBI taxonomy): domain Eukaryota; kingdom Metazoa; phylum Chordata; class Mammalia; order Primates; family Cercopithecidae; genus Macaca; species Macaca fascicularis. Next base: position 51,970,786 of record NC_088377.1, read on the forward strand.
ATGATCCTCCCACCTCGGCCTTTGAAAGTGTTGGCATCATAGGCGTGAGCCACCACGCCGGTTACTTGATGTCTCTTGAGTTTCTTTGCTTCCTGCAGTGACTGCTCTTCCCACCCTAAATGCAGGCCTTCCCCGATGCTCTGTCTTTGGTCCTCTTCCCTCTTTATGCTTTCCCCATTCTCTATAATAATAAACAAAGAGATGCAGAGAGGGCGCTGAGGCCTTTCAGGATGAAGGGGGTTCTTTGTTGGTTTTGTGGTATTGTTGGTTTTTTGTCGTTGTTTGCTTTTTTTCTCTTTTTGTAATGGCCAGAGGGATTCCTCAGGGCACGATGGAAAGAGCTGGAAGGAGGCCAACAAACACGTGCTTTTACTATTTTCATATGCCCCAAACATTATTCGTCTTGATGGTATTTTGCTGATCCTGTCTACCGGTTGCATTCCCTCCCTGCTCTTAACTTCTGTAGCATTCTCGTAATGCTTCTCTTACCAATCAAGTAATCATGCTGCCTTTTTTTGTGTGTTTTCGTTTTTGAGACAGTCTCCATCTGCCGCCCAGGCTGAAGTGCAGTGGTGCAATCTCGGTTCACTACAACCTCTGCCTCCTGGGTTCAAGCGATTCACTTGCCTCAGCCTCCCAAGTGGCTGGGACCACTAGTGCACACCACCATGCCCAGCTAGTTTTTGTATTGTTAATAGAAACGGGCTTTTGCCATGTTGGCCACGCTGGTCTCGAACTCCTGATCTCAAGTGATCCACCTACCTCAGCCTCCCAGAATGCTGGGATTACAGGTGTGAGTCACTGCTCCAGGTCCATGCTGCCATTTTTTACCATGTACCATATCTTAAATACTTCGGCAGTAGATTTAGGCTCTCTTGACAGCAGAACCTGAGTTTTTTGTGTGTGTTTTGTTTTGTTTTGTTTTTTGAGACGGAGTCTTGCTCTGTTGCCAGGCTGGAGTGCAATGGCGCTATCATGGCTCACTGCAACCTCTGCTTCCCGGGTTCAAGCAATTCTCCTGCCTCAGCCTCCTGAGTAGCAGGGACTATAGGTGCACACCACCACGCCCAGCTAATTTTTGTATTTTTAGTAGAGACCGGGTTTCACCATGTTGGCCAGAATGGTATCGATCTCTTGACCTCGTGATCCACCCACCTGAGTTATTTTACATCCATTAGAGCACTTAAAAGTGCTCGCATATAGTGGGTACTCAATAAAATGCTTTCTTAGCAGCATCCACTAAGGGGAAGACCATGAGCTTTTGAGGCGAATAGCCCCAGGGCTGATCCTGTTTCTGGCCTTGTTCTTGCCTATCTTCCTTTTTTTTTTTTCTTTGAAATGGAGTCTCGCTCTGTCACCCAGGCTGGAGTCCAGTGGCTCAATCTTGTCTCTCTACAACCTCTGCCTCCCAGGCCCAAGTGATTCTCCTGCCTCAGCCTCCCGAGTAGCTGGGATTACAGGTGTGTGCCACCACACCTGGCTAATTTTTGTATTTTTTGTAGAGACAGGGTTTTGCCACGTTGGCCAGGCTGATCTCGAACTCCTGACCTCAAGTGATCTACACGCCTTGGCCTCCCACAGTGCTGGGATTACAGGCATGAGCCACCGCAGCTGGCCCTGCTTACCTTTCTAATAACAGTAATTTCCACAAAGCATTGTGAATATTAAAGATGAGGATGCATGTCCGGCAACGGGCATTCCCTCCTCTTACTAAGATGGGAAGGAGCTAGAAGAAGGGGAGTGTTATAGGCACCAGCGTGGGGGACGCTAGAACACCTAGTGAGTCCAAGGCCAAATGTTTTAGCAGGCTTCAGGATTTGGGGGAAAGCCATTTGCAAGATTGCTCTGGGTTTGCCATAACACTTTCAACCCTGGGACTGGCCAGAAGTAGGACGAGACAAAATGACCCAAAGCAGTGTGTGAGAACATGTCAATATCACTTGATGTGTTTCCACCCAGCGAATGACTGGTGAGTCATTGGAATTTCACTGTACTTGGTATGTATGGCCCTGGCCCTTTTCACATTCGCATAGTCCTGCCTTAATTTGCTTTCTTCCTGTTTTTTGTTCGTTCGTTTGTTTGTTTTTGTGTGTATGTGTGTGGTTTTTTGAGATGGCGTCTCACTCTGTCACCCAGACTGGAGTGCAGTGGCACAGTCACAGCTCACTGCAGCCTCCCCAGGTTCAGATGATCCTCCCACCTCAGCCTCCTGAGTAGCTAGTACTACAGGTGATTTTTTTTTTTTTTTTAATCTTTTGTAGAGATGGGATTTTGCCACGTTGCCAGGCTGGTCTGGAACTCCTGGGCTCAAGTGATCCTCCTACCTCGGCCTCCCAAAGTGTTGGGATTACAGGCACAAGCCATGGCGCCCGGCCTCCTGCTGTTTTGACAGCCTTTTTCCTTTCCCTTTTCCTCCCTTGGCTCCCACTGCACGCATGCCAATACCCAAACCCAGCGACTTCTGTGCCTCCTTTCCTGCCCGCAAAATTTAGCTGCTGGGAGGACATTCCAACCCTTTTCTCAATTCTGGCAGGTCTTCAAATGACCTCCACAAACTAGTCCTGAAGCTGGGCAGATTTGTTCTCCACCCTCCAGAATTCCTTCAAAAAATGAAGAAGAGGCCGGACACAGTGGCTCACGCCTGTAATCCCAACACTTTGGGAGGCCAAGGCAGGGGGGAATCACCTGAGGTCAGGAATTCGAGACCAGCCTGGCCAACATGGTGAAACCCCATCTCTACTAAAAATGCAAAAACTAGCTGGGTGTGGTGGCAGGTGCCTGTAATCCCAGCTACTGGGAAGGCAAGAGAATTGCTTGAACCTGGGAGGTGAAGGCTGCAGTGAGCCAAGATCACAACACTGCACTCCAGCCTGGGCAACAGAGCAAGATTCTGTCTAAAAAAAAAATGAGGAAGAGGCTGGCAAGTCAGCAAGTAAATCCTTTTGGAGTGTCCCAGGGTATAGAGTTTGTTTTTGAAATTTGTATCTGTCGATATCTTTAAATCAACCACATTCTTTTTAACTCCTGCGTAGTATTTCTTAGAATGAAAGCACCCTAATTTTCTTTTCCTTCATTTAAATGTGTGTGGGTGTGTGTGTATTTAAATTCTAGATTCAGGGGGTACACGTGCAGGTTTGTTGCATGGACATATTGTGTGATGCTAAGGTTTGGGCTTCAAATGATCCCATCACCCATATAATACCTAGTATTAACAGGTAGTTTTTCAACCTTTCTCCCCCTCTTTCCCTCTTGCATTTTGGAGTCCCCAGGGTCTATTCTTCCCAGCATTATGTCCATGCACTCAGTGTTTAGCACCTGCTTATAAGTGAGAACATGCAATATTTGGTTTTCTGTTTCTTTTCTGTTTAATCACTTAGGAAAATGACCTCCAGCTGCATCTATGTGCTGCAAAGGACATGATATTGTTCTTTTTTCTTTTCTTTCTCTCTTTTTTTTTTGAGACAAAGTCTCGCTCTTGTCCCTCAGGCTGGAATGCAATGGCATAATTTCAGCTTACTGCAATTTCCGCCTCCCAGGTTCAAGCGATTCTCCTGCCTCAGCCTCCCAAGTAGCTGGGATTACAGGCGCTTGCCACCACGACTGGCTAATTTTTGTATTTTTAGTAGAGACAGAGTTTCACCGTGTTGGCCAGGCTGGTCTCGAACTCCTGACCTCAGCTGAACCGCCCACGTCGCCTCCTAAACTGCTGGGATTACAGGCATGAGCCACCATGCCTGGCCAATATTGTTCTTTTTTATGGCTACATAGTATTCTGTGGTGTATATGTACTGCATTTTCTTTCTCCAGTCTACCATGGATGGGCACCTGGGTTAATTCCATGTCTATTGCAGTAAATGGTGCTGCAATAAACATACATGTGCATATGTCTTTTCGGCAGAACGATTTATTTTCCTTTGGGTTGATACCCAGCAAAGGGATTGCTGGGTCAACTTTCTACTATTGCTGGAACATTCAAGTTGTTTTTGCCTTTCCCTTGGGAACAGTGCTTCAGGGAATGTCCTTGAACATGGCTCACTGTGAATTTGTGGGAACATTCCTCTAGGATAGATTCCCAGGGGGTCAGACTATGTGTGTATTTGAAATTTATTAGACCCTGCCAGATTGTCCTGTTCAAAGACTGTACCACTGCAGGACAAATGTTTTCCTTTACGGTTTCATCATTCTATATCTTGCTTAAGAAGGTCTTCTCGGCCAGGCGCAGTGGCTCACGCCTGTAATCCCAGCACTTTGGGAGGCTGAGGCAGGCCGATCACCTGAGGTCAGGAGTTCGAGACCAGCCTGACCAACATGGAGAAATCCTGTCTCTACTAAAAATACAAAAATTAGCTGGGCGTGGTGGCAGGCACCTGTAATCCCAGCTACTTGGGAGGCTGAGGCAGGAGAATTGCTTGAACCCAGGAGGCGGAGGTTGCAGTGAGCCGAGATCATGCCATTGCACTCCAGCCTGGGCAATAAAAATAAGACTCCGTCTTAAAAAGGAAAAGGTCTTCTCAATACTAAAGTTGTAAACAGATTTTTCTTTTTTTTTCTAAGTTCATAGCTTTGCTTTGTGCCTTTGGCTCCTTACGCAAGCTGGGATGTTTTTCCCCCAGAGTGAGAATTTCTTCTCACTGTTTGGTACCACCTGAATAGCCTGCCCTTTCCCTACTAATTTGAAATGCCACCTTTATTATAAACTAAATTCCGATAAATATATAGATTTGGTCTATTTCACTAACCCATGGTCTGTGCCTACCATCTGTTTTGGTGTGTGTATGTTTGTGCTTTTTTTAAAAAAAAAAAATTGGGATAAAATATATATAACATAATGTTTGCCATTGTCACCATTTTATTTTATTTTTTTTCTTTTTGAGACAGAGTCTCGCTCTGTCACCCAGGCTGGAGTGCAGTGGTACGATCATGGCTCACTGCAGCCTTCACTTCCCAGGCTCAAGTGATCCTCCCGCCTCAGCTTCCTGAGTAGTTGGGACCATAGGCACGCGCCACCATGCCCGGCTTATTTTTGTATTTTTGGTAGAGATGTGGTTTCACCAAGTTGGCCAGGCTCATGACCTCAAGTGGACCTCAAGTGATCCACCCACCTTGTCCTCCCAAAATGTTGGGATTACAGGCGTGAGCCACTGCACTCAGCCTGTAACCATTTTTTAAGTATACAATTCAGTGGCATTAATTACATCTATAATGCTGTACAACAATCCCTGCTATTTTCATAATATTTCATCACCCCAAACAGAAACTCTTACTAATAATCTACTTTGTGTTAACATGACTTTGCTTATTCTAGATCCTCATATAAGTGGACTCATACAATATTTATCCCTTTGCGTCTGGCTTATTTATTTTCTTTGCTTGTCTTCTCTTTTTCTTTCTTTCTTTCTTTTCTTTTCTTTTTTTTTTTTTTTTTTGAGACAGTCTCACTCTGTCACCCAGGCCGGAGTGCAAAGACTTTGTGTGCCCAGCACTCAGAATAGGGCCTGGCACAGTGAAGTGATTTCTTGCATGCATTCACTCACAAATTCAACAAGTACTGACTGAGTGTCTGCTCCATGCCAGGCACAGCTCGGGAGGCAGGGATTCAGCCACGAACGAGAAAGACAAAGGCCTTGGCCCCGGCGATCACTCAGTGGTCCGAGAACAAGTCCCTCAGCCTCCCAAGTAGCTGGGATTATAGGCGCCTGCCACAACGCCTGGCTAATTTTTTGTATTTTTAGTAGAGATAGTGTTTCACCATGTTGGCCAGGCTAGTCTCAAACTCCTGACCTCAGGTGATCCACCCGCCTCAGCCTCCCGAAGTGCTGGGATTACAGGCATAAGGCCTTAACCTCCTCTGCTGAAGTGATCCTTCTGCCTCAGCCTCCTGATTAGCTGGGACTACAGGCATGCACTACCACAGCCTGCTAATTTTTCTATTTTCTGTAGAGATGGGTTCTCACTATGTTGTCCAGGCTGGTCTCGAACTCCTGGCCGTAAGCAATCCTCCCGCCTCAGCCTCCCAAAGTGCTGGGATTACAGGTGTAAGCCACCATGCCTAGTCTATACCTATTTTATTAATAGATACCCTGAGGTCCACAGAGAGTAAGATGCCTCAGATGACATAACTAGTGTGTGCCTAAGGCTTGATGTGGGTGATATCTGACAGTTGTGGACACATCTCATCAAGTGCTTCATTGCCAGTGAGATTCCCAGAGCAGGCCCCCAGCCTGGGGAGGAATAGGAATTCCTCTGCTTAATGAGATCAGATTTTTTTTTTCTCCCAAACCTTTATTACCCAAATCACATATCCTAATGAATGCGGCCGACATATATAGGTTATTTACCAGGGTTTTCAGAGACACCCTCACTGACACACCCACATATACTGTTTAGCCAAATATCCGGGCACCCCGTGGCCCAATCATGTTGACACATGGAATTAACTGTCACACTCAGCTGACCTCAGGAGCACCTCCTGTGAGCTTTGCTGGGGGTTTCTATTTGCATTAACCCTTTACGACCCTCAAGAGTGGGTATTACCCTGTTCAAGGGGAGAAACTAAGTTTTAGCATTCACATCTAAAAAGATATAAAGCCTCTTCCACACTCATCATTGGTAGGAGTTCGACTGTGAATATGACTTTCTATTTTACCTCTTCCCCACTTCAGACTTTCTGTGGCTCTGATCTTCACATTCTATCCTACTCTAATATAGTATTATAAATGAGTTTTTTTTTTTCCACTAACAGTAATAATTAACATGTAGCTGGGCATGGTGGCTCATGCCTGTGATCCCAGCACTTTGGGAGGCCAAGGTAGGAGGATTGCTTGAGCCCAGGATTCAAGACCAGCGTGGGCAACAAAAACAAGACGCCATTTCTACAAAAAGTTTAAAAATTAGCCAGGAGCAGTGGTGTGCACCTGTAGTCCTGGCTACTCAGGAGGCTGAGGTGAGAGGATTGTTTGAGTCCAGGAGTTGGAGGCTGCAGTGAGTTATAATCGCACCACTGCACTCCAGATAACAGAGCAACACCTTATCTCTTAAAAAAAGAAAATGTAAACTTAAAACAATGAAAAAATTAACATACATATAACATACATATAGTGCTTTTTTTTTTTTTTTTTTTTTTTTTTTGAGACAGTCTCACTCTGTCACCCAGGCTGGAGTGCAGTGGCACAATCTTAGCTCACTGAAACCTCTGCCTCCTGGGTTCAAGCGATTCTCCTGCCTTAGCTTCCCGAGTAGCTGGGATTACAGGTACGTGCCACCACGCCCAGCTAATTTTTGTATTTTTCATGGAGACAGGGTTTCACCATGTTGGCCAGGCTGGTTTCAAACTCCTGACCTCAGGTGATCCACCTGCCTCCCAAAGTGCTAGGATTACAGGTGTGAGCCACCATGCCTGGCCTCAGGTCCTTGAAGACCCTCTCACCCTCCCCCGTTTTCATGCGGGCTGAGTCCTCCCATGCCCCTCCCTCCACCTATGTGGGCAGCTGTCTCTTGCTAAATGGCTTTGGTTGCAGAGCTCATGTCGTGGCTCTCAAAAAGAAATGTGTGGGATGAATAAGCACCTAAAAATAACCCAGGATCAATTTTTTGTGTAATGGGGAAAGGGCTGTGTTTTCCTTTCTCTTCCCTCTTCTCCCTCCCTCTGCCCCCAAGGCCGGTAAATTGCTGCTGGCTGACAGCCGGGCCAAGCTGGCTTCCTGTAAGCCGTGATAACATGGAATTAGCCTGGCTGCCAACCTCCCCAGGGCGGGGACACCAGCTCTGAGCCACTACAGGCGACTCTGAGCTGGTACTTCCTGCCCTCAGCCTGGTCCATGCTCCTGGAACACTGCTTTGGAGATAACTGGGCAGAGCCAGGTGGGGTGGCTCATGCCTGTAATCCCAGCACTTTGGATCATTTGAGGCCAGGAGTTTGAGACCAGCCTGGCCAACATGGCAAAACCCCGTCTCTACTAAAAATACAAAAATTAGACAGGCGAGGTGGTGTGTGCCTGTAATCCCAGCTACTCGGGAGGTTAAGACAGGAAAATTGCTCGAACCCAGGAGGTAGAGGTTTCAGTGAGCCAAGATTGCACCACTGCACTCCAGCCTGGGTGACAGAGGGGGACTCTGTCTCAAAAAAGAAAAAAAAAAAGAAAAGAGAGAGAGAGAGATAACTGGGCAGAGACACGTCCCTGGACTTGTCCTCCAGGGGAGAAGCGGTGGGAAAACCTCTCCCAGTACAAGGCTGGAAGCTCCTGAACATTAAGGGTGCTCCAAATTACCACTTACAGGGAGGATTTGGCGGGCAGGGGCAGAGAGGTCTGGCAGCCTGGGGCACCCCTGAGGCAAGGTGTCCAGGCTGTTTGCTGACTCAGGGACTTGGCTGAGTGGCTCCTGTCTGTCCTGGTGCCTCTAAAAGGCCCTCTGACCCCTGCCGGCCACCCGCAGCCTGCCTGGAGAGGCTTTAGAAATCCGGCAGATCTTTGCTGCCCAGAACCCGCCAGCTAATAGTGGGATCCTAAGCCCAGGTCAGGTGTTTTTCTTAAGGGTGTCTGTCTTGCAGAATGGAAAGGTTCTGGGAGTATACTAGGCAGCTCCATATAGCTCAGCCACGCTTGAAGTCACCCTTCCCCCTGTGATGTGAAATGTGTGGAAAGGGACCATGGACACCTCCTGTGTTTAATACGGGGGGAACAGCAGTGTAAGGAGGAAAAACAGATCTATTAATATCAGGGGCAAAGCGTTCAGAGGTCTCCTCCTATGCTGAACCTTTGACCAAGAGATGGAAAATTCCAGGTGGGAGCCTGGAAATTCCCCATGTAGGAGAAGCAGTAAGGGAAGTGCCACACTTCCTCGCTTCCTGCAGCCCTCAGCTTCAGCCAAGACCAGGCCGGGGGTTCCTGAGTCCTGGCTGCGGTAGTTCAGTTGTTCACAGTCTTGGCTACACATCACAACCTCCTGGGGGAAGTTTCAAGTTCTGATGCCCAGGCTGATCCCAGACCCATTACATCAGAATCCCTGGGGCGGGGCCCAGGCTTCCCAGGTAATTGGAGTGTGCAGCTGGGGTGAAGAACCGCAGCCGGCAGTAACAACCTCTGTTTTCCTCCACCCTCTGTCTGGCTCCTTTATTTCTGACCTCTCAGATTCAGAGGTAGGCATGGCCGTGCATAGTGGGTGCTTGGAAAATAGTGTTCAGTGTCACTGGCCGCTACTACCGCTAATAGTAATTTAGGTTCACTCAAAGGGCAAGGAGCATTGGAAAAGTGCTTTGCTATGATTTCATTTAAAAATGTTCCAGACTGGGTGCGGTGGCTCATGCCTGTAATCCCAGCACTTTGGGAGGCCAAGGTGGGCTGATCACCTGAGGTCGGGAGTTCAAGACTAGCCTGACCAACATGGGGAAACCCCATCTCTACTAAAAATACAAAATTAGCCAGATGCGGTGGCACATGCCTGTAATCCCAGTACTCGGGAGGCTGAGGCAGGAGAATTGCTTGAACCCAGGAGGCGGAGGTTGCAGTGAGCCAAGATCGTGCCATTGCACTCCAGCCTGGGTAACAAGAGCAAAACTCTGTCTCAAAAAAAAAAAAAAAAATTGTTCCTAGCCTGGACAACACAGTGAGACCCCATCTCTAAGAAAAATTAAAAAATTAGCCAGACATGGTGGCATGCACCTGCAGGCCCAGTGAGACCAGGTCTCACTATGTTGTCCAGGCTGGCCTCAAACTCCTGTGCTCAAGCAATCCTCCCATCTTGGCCTCCCAAAGTGCTGGGATTATAGGCCTGAGTCACCGAGCCTGACCCTGATTCCTCTTAATGTCCCCACTGCCTCCCAGTCCCAGGGTCTGCTCTCTGGGCAGGATGTCTCTGTGCCGCCTTCCTTCCCACAGCACGTCTCATGTCTCTCCTTGCCCCCTTCTTGAAGTCATGGCTCCATTTCAGGCTTCTGTCTTCCTGGCTCACCTCTGCACCCCCTGACTTCCGGCAGCTTAGGGGGTCTATCTTGCAGAATGGAAAGGTTCTGGGGGTACACTTGGCATCTCCATATAGCTCAGCCACGCTTGAAGTCACCCTTTCCCCTGTGATGTGAAATCTGTGGAAAGGGACCATGGACACCTGTGTTTAATACGGGGGGAACAGCAGTGTAAGGAGGAAAAACAGATCTATTAATATCAGGCGCAAAGTGTTCAGAGGTCTCCGCTGAATCTACAAGGGGAGGGACCATAGGAGTCACCCTTTGAGGCTTGATGCTCCTCCATGATCCCACCCAGTGACTCCAACCAGCCCCAGCTACTCGAACCAGCCTCATCTACTCCAACTGGCCCCAGCTACTCCAATCAGCCCCAACTACTCCAACCAGCCCCAACTACTCCAACCAGTCTCAGCTACTCCAACTAGTCTCAGATACTCCAACCAGCCTCAGCTGCTCCATCCAGCCCTCAGCTACTCCAACCAGTCTCAGCTACTCCAACCAGCCCCAGCTACCCCAGCCAGCCTCAGCTGGAGCTCCAAAAGCCAAGAAGTGCCCAGTGCTTTGTACCTGAGTCTGTCTGTGGCTGGCTGACCAGCATACCCCTCCCTGCATAGCAGCTTGTGCTGGCTTTCTGTGGGCTACACAGGAGGACCTAAGGGTTCTAGCTGGAACTCCTTGCCCAGCTGGAACTCCCTCACCCTCCCTGTGTATCTGCTCAGTGAGATGGCTCTGCTTCCAGCACAGAACTCACCTGGCTCACATCACGCCTCACACCTGGTCACACTGCCACTCGTGTTCAGCCCCGCTGCCCCACCTCTTCAAGCACGCTGCACCCTGATCTTCCCCTTCACAGCTGCATCCACATGTGTGAGTGCATGGTGCCTCCCAAAATGGGGACAGACCTGGCTGGTCTGTCCAGGTCCCTGCAGACCAACAAGCTGCTGCCAGGGCCAGCAGGGCCTTGGAGCAGCCATGCACACCCTGACCCAGAGCATCCTGGTGAATTGCCTGAGAGCTCCAGGAGAACTTTTCTCTTGATTTGAAACTGTTATTCGTCCACTCATTCTGCCTTTCATGTGTCCCCTCCTCTGAAGGGAAGCACACTTCTGAGATGGCTTAGCAGCAGTGAAAGTCCCAAAAGCAGCCATGGGTAAGCAGGATTAGAACCAGAATCCTAGATTCACAGAGGATAAAACTGAGGCTGAGTCACATGGTTTCTGCACAATTTTTTGTTTTGTTTTGTTTTTTGAGATGGAGTCTCGCTCTGTCACCCAGGCTGGAGTGCAGTGGCGCGATCTCGGCTCGCTGCAACCTCTGCCTCCTGGGTTCAAGTGATTCTCCTGCCTCAGCCTGCCGAGTAGCTGGGATTACAGGCACATGTGACCATGCCTGGCCAATTTTTTCTTTTTTGTATTTTTAGTAGAGATGGGGTTTCACCATGGCCAAGCTAGTCTCGAACTCCTGACCTCAGGTGATCTGCCCGCCTCGGCCTCTCAAAGTTCTGGGATTATAGGTGTGAGCCACCATGCCCGGCCATGTTCATGCACATTTTTGTTGGTACCAGAGTGAGGGGGTACTCGGAGTCTCTAAGCCCTCCCTCTTCGGAGGCCCTGGCCCTTTCCTAACCAGCACGGTCCACTTTCAGGCACCTTATGTAGTGGGCTACTCTCCTGGGCCCTGTAGGATCTGCCCCCTCTCCAGTCTGATGTTGGTCCTGGAGAGGACCTGATGATCGCAGAGCACTTGACCTTTTCTTGGCTCTGAGTGGCACTGCAGGCCTCATCTCATTATTCATTTATGCTGCAGCTCTCAGGGTTCCTCAGGGGCAGCTCCAACATCCCCAGCTGGTGCCCAGAGAGTGCCATGGGGCAGACATATCCCAGCGGATGGCCTCGCTCCTAAAAGGCTGACAGATTGTCAGCCAAAGGTGATCTCAGCCCTTGCTGTGCCGAGTGGACTCCTGGGGAAAGGGATCTGTGGATATGGGGGGAAGCAAGGAACAGGCAGGTAGATGACCAGTCGTGGTTACTCCCTGCAAGATCCTGGGCAGGTCACTAACGTCTCTGTATCTCAGTGTCCACATTGGTAAGGGTTGCTGGGAGCATCAGAGAGGACAGCATAGGCAGCATTTGGCCATGCCCCCAGCATGCTGCAGGTGAGTGGCTTCCACTTGTAGACTGTGTGGTCAACAAAGCACTGCACAGCTGCTCATTAAATTTAATGACTGTGGGCAGGCGAGGTGGCTCACACTCATAATCCCAGCACTTTGGGAGGCCAAGGCGGTGGATCACCTGAGGTCAGGAGTTCGACACCAGCCTGGTCAACGTGGTGAAACCCTGTCTCTACTAAAAATACACACACACAGCCGGGCGCGGTGGCTCAAGCCTATAATCCCAGCACTTTGGGAGGCCGAGATGGGCGGATCACGAGGTCAGGAGATCGAGACCATCCTGGCTAACACGGTGAAACCCCATCTCTACTAAAAAATACAAAAAACTAGCCGGGTGCGGTGGCGGGCGCCTGTAGTCCCAACTACTCGGGAGGCTGAGGCAGGAGACTGGCGTGAACCCGGGAGGCGGAGCGTGCAGTGAGCTGAGATCCGGCCACTGCACTCCAGCCTGGGCGGCAGAGCGAGACTCCGTCTCAAAAAAAAAAAAAAAAAAAACACACACACACACACAAAATTAGCCGGGCGTGGTGGCAGGCACCTGTAATCCCAGCTACTCAGGAGGCTGAGGTGGGAGAATCACTTGAACCCAGGAGGTGGAGGTTGCAGTGAGCCAAGATTGCACCACTGCACTCCAGCCTGGGCAACAGAGCAAGACTCTATCTCAAAAAAAAAAAAAATTCATTTTAGATTCGGGGTAAAATACATGTGCAGGTTTGTTACATGGGTATATTGTGTGATGCTGAGGTTTGAGATTCTAATGATCCCGTCATCCAGATAGTGAGCACAGTACCCAATAGGTAGTTTTTCAACACTTGTCCCCTTCCTCCCTTTTGGAGTCCCCAGTGTCTGGTGTTCCCATCTTTATGTCCACTTGCACCCAGTGTTGAGCTTCCACTTATGAGTGAGAACATGCGGTATTCAGTGTTCTGTTTCTGTGTTAATTCACTTAGGATAATGGCCTCCAGCTGCATCCATGTTGCTGCACAGGACATGATTTCATTCTTTTTTATGGCAGCATAATATTCCTTGTTGGATATGTACCACCTTTTCCTTATCTAACCCACTGTTGATGGGCACCTGGATTGATGCCATGTCTTTACTATTGTGAATAGTGCTTTGATGAACATACAAGTGCAGGTGTCTTTTTGGCAGAATGATCTATTTTCCTTTGGGTAGACACCCAGTAACGGGATTGCCACGTCAGATAGTAGTTCTATTTTTAGTTCTAAAAGAAACAATCCAGGCCGGGTGCGGCGGTTCACACCTGTAATCCCAGAACTTTGGGAGGCCGAGGCAGGTGGATCACCTGAGGTCAGGAGTTCAAGACCAGCCTGGCCAACATGGTGAAGCCCCATCTCTACTAAAAATACAAAAATTAGCCGAGCATGGTGGTGCTTACCTGTAATCCCAGCTACTCGGGAGGCTGAGACAGGAGAATCGCTTGAACCTGGGAGGCGGAGGTTGCAGTGAGCTGAGACTGTGCCATTGCACTCCAGCCTGGGTAACAAGAGTGAAATTCCGTCTCAAAAACAAAACAAAACAAATAATTATCCAGAAGCTTCCAAGAGCTAGCCACCAAGTAAGCTGAGAGACAGGTGCGTCGAGCCAGTCACCCACTGTGCTGGGTGCTTTATATACATGGTTTACTTAATTCTTTTTTTTTTTTTTTTTGAGACGGAGTCTCGCTCTGTCGCCTGGGCTGGAGTGCAGTGGCCGGATCTCAGCTCACTGCAAGCTCCGCCTCCCAGGTTTACGCCATTCTCCTGCCTCAGCCTCCCAAGTAGCTGGGACTACAGGCGCCCACCACCATGCTCGGCTAATTTTTTGTATTTTTAGTAGAGACGGGGTTTCACCGTGTTAGCCAGGATGGTCTCGATCTCCTGACCTCGTGATCCGCCCGTCTCGGCCTCCCAAAGTGCTGGGATTACAGGCTTGAGCCACCGCGCCCAGCCGGGTTTACTTAATTCTTACATTGACCCTGGGAGGAATCATGTTTATAGCCTGTTTTTCAGGTAAGAAAACTGAAATTCAGAGAGGTTAAGGAACTTGCTCATATCTAGAAAGAAATGGAGCCAAAATTCAACTTGAGATCTGTCTGGCTCCAGGGCCTACCCATACTTTCTTATTTCCATTTTGGTTTTGTTTATTTGTTTGTTTGTTTGAGACAGAGTCTCACTCTGTCACCTAGGCTGGAGTGCAGCAGCGTGATCTTGGCTCACTGCAACCTCTGCCTCCCAGGACCAAGCAATTCTCCTCTCTCAGCCTCTCAAGTAGCTGGGATTACAGGTGCCCGCCACCATGCCCAGCTAATTTTTGTGTTTTTAGTAGAGACGGGGTTTCACCATGCTGGCCAGGCTAGTCTTGAATTCCTGACCTCAAGTGGTCCACCCACCTGGACCTCCCAAAGTGCTGGGATTATAGGTGTGAGCCACCGTGCCCGGTCATACTCTCTTATTTCTTTTAATAGCCATAATTATTATGCTAATGAATATAATAACATTTCATTACATTCTCCTTATAAAAATTAAAACACCTAAGGGCCGGGCGCGGTGGCTCAAGCCTGTAATGCCAGCACTTTGGGAGGCCGAGACGGGCAGATCACGAGGTCAGAAGATCGAGACCATCCTGGCTAACGCGGTGAAACCCCGTCTCTACTAAAAAATACAAAAAACTAGCTGGGCGAGGTGGTGGGCGCCTGTAGTCCCAGCAACTCGGGAGGCTGAGGCAGGAGAATGGCGTGAACCCGGGAGGCAGAGCTTGCAGTGAGCTGAGATCCCGCCACTGCACTCCAGCCTGGGCAACAGAGCGAGACTCCGTCTCCAAAAAAAAAAAAAAAAAATTAAAACACCGTAGACAAAGTTACAGAACCTTTAGACTACCCCTCCCCAACCCACTGACCTTCCCAGGTCTCATCCATGCACTCTTCCACAATACCTGCAAAATAGGCATTATAATAATAATCCCATTATATGCCTTTCCTGACTTAAAAAAATTAATTTAAATGGAAATAGAGATGGGGATCTCATTATGTTGCCCAGGCTGGTCTCAAACTCCTGGGCCCAAGCAATCCTCCTGCCTTGGCCTCCTAAAGTGCTGAGATTACAGGAATGAGCCACCACAACTGGCCCCTTTCCTGACTTTTTAAGGGTCAGATGAAATGAGTAAAAATGCCTTTTGTAAACATTACAGCCCTCTGCACACGCCTACTACTAGCATTAGCATAGTAACATACGTTACTTAAGGCCCTTTCATAAGCAATATTGTTTGGCTTAAATATCATTACTGGGAGTTAATGGACTTCTGTGCCCCTAAAGGAGACTATAAAACCTTGCCAGAGTCTGGCAGTGAGAACCTCAGTGTGGTCTTTAGGGCTAGGCTGCAGAATCTTGATTCACCAGTAGGTGTCAGGCTCTACCAAGACACATCCACCGCACCTTCTGTTTGAATTATGTCAGGGAACTGAGAGCCTTCCAGGCCTGTTCTGTGCTTTTCAGTGGATGTTAAACGTGGAGTGCTGTGGGGGTGGAATTCCAGCTGGAAGTAAGGGGCAGGGCACTCAAGATTCAAAGACCAGTGAGGCCAATGTTTGGCCTGAGTTTGCTCACAGGTGAGCCAGGGAGTCCTGGGCTCAGACCCTCCCATCCTAGGGAGATGCAGGCTGTGTTCAAAGCTGTCCATTGTGGGAAGGGACTCCCGAGGGACCGGCTGTGTCCAGATGGGTCAAGAAAGGTAACATTTGAGGTCAGTCCTGAAGGATGAGAAAGACACTTCTAAGCTCAGGAAGAGGGAAGGATGTTCCAGGAGCATCCTGGGCACAGATGAGCAGTTGGATGGATGGGCAGGGTGGGAGGATGAGAGGATAGACAAGAATGGGGGCGGATATATCTATAGTATTGAGAACCAAATGAACCATAGAAGGGATTTGATTTTTGTTTTGTTTTGTTTTGAGACAGAGCCTCATTCTGTGGCCCAAGCTGGAGTGCAGTGGCACGATCTCGGCTCACTGCAACCTCTGTCTCCCGGGTTCAAGTGATTCTCCTGCTTCAACCTCCCGACTAGATGGGATTACAGGCACGCACCACCACTCCTGGCTATTTTTGTATTTTTAGTAGAGACAGTTTCACCATGTTGGCCAGGCTGGTCTTGAACTCCCGACCTCAGGTGATCCGCCCGCCTTAGCCTCCCAAAGTGTTGGGATTACAGGCATGAACCATTACACCTGGCCAGAAGAGTCTTTTTTGTTTTGTTTTGGAGACAGAGTCTCACTTTGTTACCCAGGCTGGTCTCGAATCCTGGCCTCAAGCAATCCTCCCACCTCAGCCACCCAAAGTGCCGAGATTACTGGCATCAGCCACTGTACCTGGCCTGTTGTTTTTTTTCTTTTTTTTCTATTTGGGATGGGCTGGCTGGTGGGGAGTCACAATTATATGTGTATACGATGAATTGGACAGGAAGAGACTGGAGGCAGAGGCTGTTGTCGAAAGTCTTATCCAGGGAAGGAACAATCAGTAAGACGTAGATTGGAAGCTACATGCAAGGAAGAATCACAGGGATGTGGGACCTGATTAGATGGAGTGGGAGCGGGGATTGTTGCTGGAGGAATTAAGGCTGCCTTTGAAGTTTCCAGCTTAACCAGCTCAGTGGAGGTAGAACCATTAGTTGAGCCAGAAAACAGGAGGAAGAACAGATTGTGAAAATAGAGAAACAGTTGGACGCAGTGGCTCACGCCTGTAATCCCAGCACTCTGGGAGGCTGAGGCGGGAGGATCACCTGAGGTCAGGAGTTTGAGATCAGCCTGACCAACATGGAGAAACTCCGTCTCTACTAAAAACACAAAATTAGCCAGGGCCGGACATGGTGTCGGATGCCTGTAATCACAACTTCTCAGGAGGCTGAGGCAGGTGAATTTCTTGAACCCAGGAGGCAGAGGTTGTGGTTAGCCGAGATCGCACCATTGCACTCCAGCCTGGGCAACAAGTGTGAGACTTTGTCTAAAAAGAAAAAAAAATAGAGAAACAAGGAGCAAATAAAAAACAAAGGAAAACCAGAAAAGAAAAAAACAAATAAAAATAGAGGGAAGGCTGGGCATGGTGGCTCACACCTGTAATTCCAGCACTTTGGGAGGCTGAGGCAGGTGGATTGCTTGAGTCCAAGAGTTTGAGACCGGCCTGTGCAACATAGCAAGACCCCAGTCTCGCTCTGCCACCCAGGCTGGAGTGCAGTGGCGTGATCTTGGCCCTCTGCAACCTCTGCCTCCCGTGCTTAAGTGATTCTCCTGCCTCAGCCTCCTGAGTGGCTGGAATTACAGGCATGCGCCACCACACCCAGCTAATTTTTGTATTTTTAGTAGAGACGGGGCTTTGCCATGTTGCCCAGCTGGTCTCGATCTCCTGGCCTCAAGTGATCCACCTGCCTCAGCCTCCCAGACTGCTGGGATTACAGGCGTGAGCCACCAAGCCCGGTTTACATTATCTCTTATATCTTGATGTTCTCACATACCCCTAGGAGGCAGGCAGATAAATAGTCCCAATTTCATCGATAAGAACTCAGCTTTGATGGGAAGGGGCCATGATAAGGCAAGCCCAGCAGGCCCTGGGGCCATGATGGGAGTTGCCTTCTCCTCAGGGCCTCTTCCTGTGGATCCCTTCATGTGGGTGCAGAGGTCGGCCTCACAGCTGTTCTGGATCCCATCACCTGTTCATTATTTATTATTATTATTATTATTGAGACAGAGTCTCCTGTCATCCAGGCTGGAGCACAGTGGTGCGATCTTGGCTCACTAAAACCTCTGCTTCCTGGGTTCAAGCGATTTTCCTGTCTTAGACTCCCAAATAGCTGGGATTACAGGCGCACACCACCCCACCCGGCTAATTTTTGTATTTTTAGTAGAGATGGGGGTTTCGTCATTTTGGCCAGGCTGGTCTTGAATTCCTGGCCTCAAGCAATCTGCCTGCCTCAGCCTCCCAAAGTGCTGGGATTACAGGTGTTAAGTGCTGGGATTACAGGCGTGAGCCCCCGGTGCATCAAGTCCCAACTTAAGGGTTGCCCCGTGGCAGCCTGGGAAGCCCTTCTGGGCTTGAGCTGGATGGTCCTTACTGAAGTCTGCCCTGACCCCAGGTGTGTGATCTGGGGCACCTCCCTCTCTGGATCTGTTTCATCTCCCTATAAAGTGGGGTTGGTCTAGGTGGACTCTGAGGTCCCTGCCGCATCCAAAACCTTACTGCCATCTGATTTTGGTGGGACAGACTGTGTTGAAACTATAGGCTTGGATGGCCAGGCTTTTCCCGGAGAACTTGCCCCAAAGGAGCATTTGACAGGAGCCCTTTTGAGGTCACCAGCTGTGTCTACTGCAGAGGGGAACGTCTGCTGTGCATTTCGGCACCGAATAAGGAAAGGGACATCGGGATTCTGGCTTGAGGAAAAGGAGCTCCCAGCTCAGGGCAGACATCATTTTGGAGCCACGGAGCCAATTTCCCTCACTCCAGGAAGGGCTGGCTGTGGCTCACGTGGGAGGGGGACGCTCAGAGCCTTCCTGGGGATACCTGTTCCACTTCCTCCCAATTGCCCATCTGTTTGGAGACCCCAGACTCATTCGGGAGGCCCCTCCAGATTAGCCGCAGGAGGCAAACAACTGGCTGTGAATTCCCCCTTTGTCCAGGGAAGCCAAATGGGGAGGGGCTGAGCGGACCCCCTGCCCCCACTGGAATGTCGGCCTCCTGCGCCCCCCATTCGCCCTCCTTTTCCACCACCTCCCCTGCTCACTTCCTGAGTCCCACTGATCCCACCACCAAAACACACGCATGCATGCACACTCACGCATGCACACACACACACGCTTCCTGGCGGGCCGGCGGCCTCTGGCTCGGGGCTGGGCGATCCCCGCCACCGGGAACTCTGGGGAGAAGCCACCTTTTGTTATTCAAATCACACCCTCGCTGTGCGCGCCCGGGGGCCGCGGGATCGGGCCCGGGAACCCGCCTCCCGGTCTCCCCCCGCGCCCCCGCCAGCTGATTCCGGGATTTCCCGGTCCCCGGGGGCTCGGGCGCGCCGGTCTCTGCCGGCGGGGCCGCGCCTCCCCCGCCCCCGGCGCGCGCTGCGGCTCCGCGCCCGCCCCCCTCCCCCTCCCCCTCCCCCTCACCGCCTCCCCTCCCCCTCCCCTTCCTTTCTCCGGTCCAGCCTCGGTGCCGCCGCCGCCGCCGCCGCCTGCCCCGGTCCGCGGGGGCCCTGCCGGCCGCCCTCCCCGCAGCATGGCACCCTCGGGGCGCGATTAGCCGGGAGCAGCTTTGGGGGAAGCGGGATCTCCAGGGGTGGGGGGGTGCCCCGCAGTCTCGGTCATGGATGTGAGCAAGATGGTAAGTGTGAGCAGGGGCTTTGCCCCGAGCCCCCTCCCCACCCCCCAGCCCTGGCGCCCTCCCTTCTCCCCCTCCTAGCCGGCGCGATCCATTGAAAGTTTCTGGATTGTTGATCCTGCCTGTTGGCCCCAACTCCAGGCGTGCCGGAGGAGGGAGCCGGGCCAGGATTCTGGAGGCGGCTGGCCGGCCGGGATGGGCTCTCGCTTTCCCGCCGCGCCGCCGCCGGGCTGCCCGGGAGATCGCGCTGGACTCCAGGGTCGGGGCTGCGGGGCTCGCCGCCCACCTCCGGAGACCTGCCCGGCAGAGGGAGGGCAGCGCCGCCGGAAGGGGCTTGTACCGTGCCCTCCGGAGCCCCCTGCCCGCACACCTACAGGAAATCGATGGGAAGATGTGTGGGGCTGAGCCCGTGGGCAGGGAGGCACAGGTGGCGCTGGGAGGACAGGGAGAAGCCAGGGTTTCAACCATCCTAGGAAGTGAGGGGGCAGGAATGGAGCCCTTGGCAGAGACGGGGGAGGTTCTAGGTTGGCTACTTGGGAACCCCAGCTTCTGTGGGCCTGGGGTGCAGCCAACACCTTCACCTCCTAAGCATGACTCCCCCTTTCCTTTAGAAATGGGCTTCTCTGGAGGGGTCTGTGCCCTCCCCCAGAGCAGCCCTCCACCCCCACCTCCACCGCGAATACAGTAGGAGCTTGAAGAAATCATTGCTTATTGATTGAGACCAAGGAGCAGCTCTCAGCCGATACCAGGATGTGATTTGGGGGATTCTGATGGGAGGGGGGTTCGCAGGGAGCACCTGGAGGCCCGGAAACTGCAGGTTTTCCCAGGGGTCTTGATTGGCTCTCACTCTGAATGGAGATTTAAGGATGCCCTTGCCATCTCCACCACCCCAACCCCCAGTTTCGACCAGGGTACTGTCTCTACCGTCCAGCCTTGCAACCTCAAGGGCCTATGTGTCAGGCTGGTCTTGTGGGAGGGAGGCAATCAGGGCTTTCGAGGAAAGAAGCTCTGTGTGTGTGTGTGTGTGTGTGTGTGTGTGTGTATTTGGGCCGTGGGGTGGGGAGGGTAGAGGGTCTGGGTCTGCCCTTACCATAGAGATGAGGAGATGCTAGAATTTGAGTTTATCTTGTTAAGAATTACATTACTTTTCCCCAGAGGGTGCCCTTTCGAGGCAACCAAGGGAGGTTGGTTCTCTGCCTGGCCCTGGCCTTTGGCACTCTGTCTTGGCTAGGAGACAATGGGATGGGGGCTGATGACAGGTGAGAGTCCTCTTCTATGGCCTGCATCAGTCTCAGACTGACTGAGCATTGCCCCTGGGGTTGGGGGCTGGGTGAGGGGTTCCATGGGTTCCTGTCTTTATTTGGAGAGAAATACCTGTCCATGGCTGGGCAGTGAGTGCCCAGAGGTTGGACCAGCATTCCCTGTCTGTCTGCCATGAAAGCTCGCTTTCTTTGGGCATGTATTAGAACTCCCTCTCAAAAAAAAAAAAAAAAAAAGCTCTGTGCAGCTATGGGGGTGGAGATGTAGAAAACTAAGCAGTAGTTCTTTCCTAGAGGTATCTGAGCAAGACCAGAAGAGTCACCTGTCTGGGCTATGATTAGGGGGTTTGGGGTCTGAAGCTTTGAAGCTCTACTCTAGTCCAATGGCCACTAAACCAAATCACCCCTGAGCATCCTCCCAGCCCTGCACCCAGGTTCCCTGCAAAGCTTGGCCTGCGAGGACCAGCTTATAGGACTCAGGGACCTCTGTCTATCCATCCCTCATTAATCAACAGCGTTTATTTAATTCCCATAATTTCTATAGCAAGTGCTGGGTAAAGAACACAAAGAAACATCATTGAAGGCCTCCCTCCCTGCTTCTCAAGGCCCTTAGCATGAAAGTGAAAGATCCAGAGAGATACAGGCCAACTCAACAGTTAGCTATCAATACAGGCCTAGATCAGAAGGCCAAAGCTTTGAGGACCATGAGGGTCTGAGAAAGGACTGGAATGCAGAGTTCAGATGGAAGACCAAGACCTCAGTTGGCCCTTGGAGGTTGGGTGGGGTAGGCATTGCCTGTTGGGAGAATCGCAGGAAGAGAATGGGCAGAGCCCATTGGGTGAGGCTGAAGACATTTGGCTGGTACAGAGGTTTGAAATCAGAAAACATCGAGATGGTTGTTTGGGGCCAGACCAGCAAGGCCTTGAATGCCAACCAAGGCATCCTGACCCTGGCCCGTAAGCACTGGGAAATCTCTGGAGAATTTTGATGCTCTGGGGAGGCGCATCTATTGCCTCTTTCCTCTTTTAGCTTGGGGTCCAAACAAAAGTGATATTAGATTCTCATTAATCATTGAGCAGCCAAGCGCCCTGTCCAGAAACAATTGTCTGCAGCTCTTTGTAAAGAGCACAGACCTGTGACTGTGTAGCAAGAAGAACCTTACCCACCCTGGGGAATTGGCGTCTGCTTTTCATTCCTGCAAGAGGCCAAAAGTACTTTCTGTTCTGGCCATTAAATTCCCATCTCTGGTTTGAAGTCCTCACTCTGGGGGCCTTTGGCTGCAGGCTTGACCTCAAATGCAGCCTTTCAGGAACATCCTTGACAGAGTCCAGTATCAGCCTTGGAGATTTCTCTTGCTTATGCAGAGTGAGAAAAAGCAGATTGTAGTTTACCTGACTCTGGGTGATTTTTTTTTTTTTTTTTTTTTGAGACAGAGTCTCCATCTGTCGCTCAGGTTGGAGTGCAGTGGCGTGATCTCGGCTCACTGCAACCTCTGCCTCGCGGGTTCAGGCGATTCTTGTGCCACAGCCTCCCTAGTAGCTGGGACTACAGGCACGCACCACCATGCCCAGCTAATTTTTGTATTTTTTAGTAGAGACAGAGTTTCACCACGTTGGCCAGGCTGGTCTCAAACTCCTGGGCTCAAGTAATCACCTGCCTCAGCCTCCCAAAATGCTAGAATTACAGGCGTGAGCCACCACACCTGGCCCTCTGCATTTTTTTTTTTTTTTTTTTTTTTTTTTTTTTTTTAGAAACAGGGTCTTGCTCTGTTGCCCAGGCTGGAGTGCAGTGGCACAGTCTCAGTTCATTTGCAACCTCTGCCTTCCAGGTTCAAGCGATCCTCGCAATCTCAGCCTCCTGGGTAGCTGGGATTACAGGCGCACACCACTACACCCAGCTAATTTTTGTATTTTTTGCAGAGACAGAGTTTTGCCACGTTGCCCAGGCTGGTGTCGAACTCTTGGGCTCAAGCAATCTACCCACCTAAGCCTCCCGAAGTGCTGGGATTATAGGTGTGAGCCACCGTACGCTGCGTCCCTGCATGATTTTGAGCAAACTTCTTCTGTAACCTCTTACCCTCATCTGTATCATGAACATAATAATAGAGAAGGTTGGAAATAATCCTTTTAAGGCATAGAAGCTGGAGTAGTAAATCTTCCATACACCTGGTGGCTGTTCTTTTTTTTTTTTTTCCCGAGATGGAGTCTCGCTCTGTCATCCAGGCTGGAGTGCAGTGGCGCGATCTCGGCTCACTGCAACTTCCGACTCCCGGGTTAAGCGATTCTCTTGCCTCAGCCTCCCGAGTAGCCAGGATTACAGGCGCACACCGCCATGCCCAGCTAATTTGACTGTTCTGATCATGATGATCTCTGGTCTCATCTGGGCCTAAGGTGACTCTTGATTTCCCTTTCATGCTTTAATTTTTTGATTGGCCTGGAGAGCTGAGCCCAGGCCATATTTCAGCTGACGGCTCTTGGGACCAGTTCTCCCAGGCCTGGTGATTTTTGTGAATGAGGGTACACACGACTGGAGACAGTGGATTTACCAGCTGCTGCGACCCATGAATTTTTGATGACATCAGATATCTGCCCAAGGGAGAGCTGGTTTAACCCTGCATTCAGGGAGAAAGTGCGGATGCCTTTTAGGGGTTGATGATGGAGGCTGTGCCTTTCACTAAACACAGAGAATGCACAGTACTGTAATTTGGAAAATGGAGTCAACACTATCAATTATTACCAAAGAACATACCGTTTACATAACAATTTATATTTCTATGGTGCTTTACAGTATACAAGGCAATTTTTTTTCTTTTTTCTTTTTTTTTTTTAGAGACGGGGTCTCACTCTGTCACCTAGCCCGGAGTGCAGTGGCACAATTATAGCTGACTGTAGCCTCGAACTCCTGGGCTCAAGCTATTGTCCCCACCTCGGCCTCCTGAGTAGCTGAGACCATAGACGTGAGCCACCAAGCGAGGCTAATTTTTATTTTATTTATTTATTTGTTTTTGTAGAGACGGAGTCTTCTATGTTGCCCAGGCTGGTCTTGAACTCCTGGCCTCAAACGATCCTCCTGCCTCAGCATCCCAAACTGCTGAGATTACGGGCATGAGCCACCACACCTGGCCTATATAAAAGCATTTTCACACTTGTTCTCACTACAACCCCATGAGGAAGGCAGGGCAGAAATGATTAGCTACGTTTTACAGATAAAATTAGTTCAGAAAAGTGACATCCGATATTCCATACCAGGGGTAGAACCAGGTCTTGTGTCCAGTTCTCTGACAGTCAAAGTATGCACTATAGCGATATAATAAATAAAAGGTGAGGAAAAAGATTTAGTGTCTAGATTCTAGAATGGACACAAGTTAATTTCAAAAGATGAGCTAGGGGTCGTGGCCTTTGGCCTCTGGGTCCCCTAGGGGAGAAGACTTACGAAAGAAGGATGAGTGTCTATATGTGGACTCAGCCTTGTAAATCCCCTCCATCTGTTTTTGTTGTTGTTTTTTTTTTTTCGAGAAGATCTCACTCTGTTGTCAAGGCTGGAGTGCAGTGGTGTGATCATAGCTCACTGCAGCCTCGAACTCCTAGGCTCAAGCAATCCTCCCATCTCGGCCTCCCAAGTAGCTGGGACAACAAGCAGGCACTACCACAATGCTTGACTGCCTTTTTTGATTTCTGGTAGAGACGAGGTTTCGATATGTTGCCCAGTATGGTCTAGAACTTCTGGGCTCAAGCGATTCTCCCACCTCAGCCTCCCAAAGTGCTGGGATTACAGGCATAAGCCACTGTGCCCTGCTCCCTATAGCCCTATAGCTATTTTTAAAATTCAGGAGTTTCTTCCTGAATCTCACTGCTTCCTCAAATGTGAGACACTTGACTTACCCAGCAGGCAGATGAGAGGGGTGGAAAGAAGGTATTTCAGATGTTCTGAGTAATGATATTGACTGTAGAGCAGAAAAGACTTCTGGTCAACCTGTTGTTGCTGCTGGTGTTAGCAGAAGGGATGTGGTAGAAGTTAAATGCCTAACTGGAGAGATCGCTGTGCAAAATGATGCCAAAGACTGCTGGGTGACCTGCCCAGCAAATAGAGCAGCATTTTCAGCCCTGGCCACAAGATCCATTTAGTGGGTTGCTGCCAGCATATGAAAGAGTGAAATAGGCCAAGCACGCGGTGGCTCACACTTGTAATCCCAGCACTTTGGGAGGCCAAGGCAGGTGGAACACCTGAGGTCAGGAGTTAGAGACCAGCCTGGCCAACATGGTGAAACCCAGCTCTACTAAAAATACAAAAATTAGCCGGGTAAGACAGCACACACCTGTAATCCCAGCTACTTGGGAGGCTGAGGCAGGAGAATTGCTTGAACCCAGGAGGCAGAGGTTGCGGTGAGCTGAGATCGCGCCACTGCACTCCAGCCTGGACAACATAGCAAGAGTCCATCTCAAAAAAATAAAAACAAGAGTGAAATAGATGAGAAAACATCCAGGTATATTCCACGTGAGAGGGTAAGCATTAGATCATGAAACGGATTTTGATTGTATCTATGCGTGCACACAAGTAAGTACTGGGTGGCCCCGTAAAATGTAGTTTTTTTCTTCAACTTTTAAGTTCAGGGGTACATGTGCAGGTTTGTGACACGTAAACATGTGCCATGCAGGTTTGCTGCACAAATCAACCCATCACCTAGGTGTTAAGCCCAGCATCCATTAGATATTCCTCCCGATACTCTCCTTCCCCACCCTCTGACAGACCCTCATGTGTGTTGTTCCCTGCCATGTGTCCATATGTTCTCATCACTCAGGTCCTACTTATAAGGGAGAACATGTGGTGTTGGTTTTCTATTCCTGTGTCATTTTGCTGAGGATAACAGCTTCCAGCTTCATCCATATCCCTGCAAAGGACGTAATCTCATTCCTTTTCGTGGCTGCATAGTATTCCATGGTGTATGTGTACCACAGTAAAATGTGTTTTTTACTATAGTCAGTTGCGTAGTCCATTTGTGCTGCTTTAACAATACCTGAGACCTGGTAATTTATAAATAACGGAAATTGGCCAGGCACAGTGGCTCACACCTGTAATCCCAGCACTTTGGGAGGTTGAGGCAGGAGGATCGCTTGAGCCCAAGAGTTTGAGACCAGTCTGGGCAATATAGTGAGACCCTGTCTCTACAAAAAAATGAAAAAATTAGCCAGGCATGGTGGTACATGCCTGTAATTCCAGCTACTCGGGAGGCTGAGCCCAAAAGGTCAGGGCTGCAATGAGCTATGATAACACCACTGCACTCCAGCCTGGGTGGCAGAGTAAGACCTTGTCCTTAAAAAAATTGCTTAGGAGAAAAGAATTTTTGATTTACCATTTGTGGATTACTATCTTTCATCGTCACTGATCATTAAGATTTTATCTCACCAAGATGAGGTTCCATTCAATTCAGGTGCATACTGAATACCCCCTTTTTATGCAGGCCCCTGGGTGAGGACGTTAAGATACTAAGGGATCCAGGGCTGAGGATGGCTGAGTCCTTGTCTGTCAAAAAGGCTTACAGAGTTGAGAGAGAGAGATTTCCTCGAAATGCACCAAGCGCGACCACGCATCAATAG
The DNA here is from genome assembly GCF_037993035.2 of Macaca fascicularis. Lineage (NCBI taxonomy): Eukaryota > Metazoa > Chordata > Mammalia > Primates > Cercopithecidae > Macaca > Macaca fascicularis. The sequence goes on from NC_088377.1 coordinate 51,997,116, forward strand.
ACATTTGCAATTGACAGAACAGTCTCACCTGGATTATTTTCTTCCTCACGTCGGCCTTGTGAAGCAGGATTTATTGTCCTAGGAGCACCTGTCTTCAGAGGCCCCTCTGGTCAGAGTTGCACTTCTGGTCAGGGGCTAAGTCCAGATGCAAACGTGGGTTTTAAGATAGCCCCTCCCAGGGAGCTGTTTTGCCCGGATCACACTATCTCTCCCTCCCACTTCCCCGCTTCCTGCCGTCTTTCCCCTACTCCAATCTCCCCCGCAACACACACGCAGCTAGGTGAGTTTCTTGAAGTTCAAGTCCAAGTGCTGTTTCCCCTCCACCTTTGTCTCCCTTCTTGCCCAGAGAGGTCCCAGTTCAAACCCAGGATAGGCACGTGGTCTCACAGCTGCCCCTGAGCCAAAGATTTCCATAATCGGAGAAGATTCCACCTGCTCCAGAGCCCCAAAGAAATTAATCCATGGGTCATTTAAGAAAAAAAAAAATTCCCCATGTCTCCTTTAGATTCCTTGAAGTCCTAATGCATCTTTAATTTGGAGGAGGTTCCTGTGGGCAGGTAGAGAGGGGTCAGGGCGGGAGGTATATTTGTAAATGGGAATGGTTGAGTGAGTGGGACCCCAGCCAGATCTGCTCCACGGCCCTGTCCCCTGTGCACAGAGGATTAAGGGAGACTCATCTGTGTCCTGAGGCTGCTCCAGATGCTGAGCCTGGGATTTGGAGTAACAGAGGCTAAGGTCCTGTTGCCACCACTTGCCGACTCTCAGATCATAGACAAGTTAGTTAATCTCGTCCATCATATTGTTTCCTCATCTCTTAAGATTGGTGTCTGCAGACTTGCAGTGCTGTCGAGGTGCTCATTTAAAGTACTTGACACAAGCCAGGCATGGTGGCTCATGCCTGTAATCCCAGTGCTTTGGGCGGCTGAGGCGGGAGGATTACTTGAGCCCAGGAGTTCAAGACCAGCCTGGGCAAAATAGCAAGACCCCACCTCTACTAAAAAAAAAAAAAAATTAAAAAAAAAAATTATCTGGGTTTGGTGGCATGAGCCTGTGGTCTCAGCTACTGGGGATCCTCCCAGCCAAGGCAGGTGGATCACTTGAGCCCAAGAGTTCAAGGCTGCAGTGAGCTGTGATTACACCGCTGTACTCCAGCCTGGGTGACAGAGCGGGACCCTGTCTAAAAAAATAAGATAAAATAAAAATACAGAACTTGGCACATAGGAGGGGCTTAGTAAACCATGGCTATCATTAGTAATATTTTTGCTTTTTCATTTAGGCTATAAATAAAATCTGAAAACTTCAGGGGAAGGGGGAGAGCATTGCTTCTTGCAGAATGATCACTGCTGGGTGAGCTCAGTCTGCTGGGGCAATCAGACCTGTTAGTAGTTGCAATACATGTTGTGCAATGCACAAAGGATGGGGCATGTGTCAGCCTGGAGAAGGGGTTAACCAACTGGCAACTTAAGGAAGGGTATCATTAAGAAAACTGGGGGCAGAGGGGAAGATGATCCCCTGGAATGAGGAAAATAAGGGTATTTCAGGCACACTAAAAGGGTAAGGTCATGAAACCACAGGGTTTGTTCAGAAACTACCTCTGGTTGATGCTTGAAAAGTAGGCACACTCCATATCTCTGTGGGCTAACAAAGTTCCCACAATACGGAACCCAAATCTTTTTTTTTTTTTTTTTTTTTTTTTTGAGGTGGATCTTGGTCTGTCACCCATGCTGGAGTACAGTGGTGTAGTCATGGCTTACTGCAGCCTCAAACCTCTCAGTCTCAAGTGATTCTCCCACCTCAGCCTCCCGAGTAGCTGGGACTACAGGTGCACACCACCACACCTGGCTGATTTTTGTCTGTTTTATAGAGACGGGGTTTCACCTTGTTGCCTAGGCTTGTCTTGAATTCCTGAGCTCAAGAAGCGATCTGCCCGCCCTGGTTTCCCAAAGTGTTGAGATTATAGGCATGAGCCACTGTGCTGGCTTTGTTTTCCTTTTTAGAGAGAAAGTCTCGCTGTATCCCTGAGGCTGAAAGGCAGTGGTGCAATTCCAGTTTCAGTTCACTGCAGCCTCAACCTCCCGGGCTCAGGTGATCCTCCCACCTCAGCCTCCCAAGTAGCTGGGACTACAGGTCCATGCCACCATGCCCAGCAATTTTTAACTTTTTGGCAGAGACAGGATTTTGCTATGTTTCCCAGGCTGGTTTTGAACTGCTGGCCTCAAGCAATACTCCTGCCTCGGCCTCCCAACTTGGCCTCCCAAAGCCGAATCTTTTTATACCTCAGTGATTCCTGGAAGAGCTGTGCTTTAAGAAGGGGAGCAGGCCAGGTGCGGTGACTCACACCTGTAATCCCAGCACTTCGGGAGGCCGAGGCGGGAGGATCACCTGAGGTCGGGAGTTTGAGACCATCCTGACCAACATGGAGAAAACCTGTCTCTACTAAAAATACAAAATTAGCCAGGTGTGGTGGCTCATGCCTGTAATCCCAGCTACTCAGGAGGCTGAATCACAAGAATCGCCTGAACCTGGGAGGCGGAGGTTGCAGTGAGCCGAAATCACGCCACTGCACCCCAGTCTGGGTGACAGAGCAAGATTCCATCTCAAAAAAAAAAAAAAAAAAAAAGGGGAGCTGCAATTGAAGGAAACACAGGACGCACAATAGGTGCTGAATGCATGAATGATTAAAAGACAAAAGGAGAAGACATTCTAGTTGAGAGAGAGGTGCTGCACACAGGCTGAACATACAACACTGGGGAATGAATGTTGAGTAGGTTTGTCAGGAGCGGGGCCAGAGGAATAGAGAGGAGGAGTGGGCACAGGTGTGAGGGCCTGTGTTAAAAAATAACCAGCAAGTCTCTAGTAGAGCCAGTAAGCGGGGCTGCCTCCACTTGACAATCAGACATGGATATGCTATTCTGGCCAACGGGTTTACGCTGCCTACTGGTCCTCGGGCCTGGAGATGGCTGTCACTGGTACCAGGATAAGTGTGGGAGTTGCAAACCGTGGGTTGGGCAAAGTTTTTTTGAAATGAACATTTCATTAACTTTCTATGTTAACCTCTCTTTGGAGGACTCAGTTCAGCCTCGTATTCTGGGACCTAAAATAACTTTCTCTCGCTGGATTTTTCTCAGGCTAGAAAGAAGTCTTACAAAATCACTGCCTCCCTATTCCACCTAGCTCAAGATCATGTCACCAGCCCGGTGCTGGGTAGGGATGTTTCCAATGGTTACAACCAGGGTCCTGGCTATTGTCCTTTTTGCCCTATATATGTGAAGATTGTCCCCTGAGTCAGCAGACACCGAGGACCCACCCAGACCTCATGCCAGGTGTAGATAATACAAGAGAGAAAGTGATCCTTTGATGGCTTCTGCCTTAAAAGAGGTACAGGCCGGGCGCAGTGGCTCACACCTGTAATCCCAGCGCTTTGGAAGGTCCAGGCAGGTGGATCACTTGAGGTCAGGAATTTGAAACCAGCTCGGCCAACATGGTGAAGCCCCGTCTCTACTAAAAATACAAAAATTAGCCAGGTGAGGTGGCACGTGCCTGTAATCCCAGCTACTTGGAAGGCTGAGGCACGAGAATCTCTTGAACCCGGGAGGTAGAGGTTGGAGTGAGCCGAGATCGCACCACTACAGTCTGGCCTGGGCGACAGAGCAAGACTTTGTCTCAAAAAAAAAAAAGTACAGGAGATAAAATTACAATATTAGATTAATGTTAATAATCACAATAGTGTGATTAGTACAATATTAGAGATTTAAGGAAAGTTCTATAGACATTCAGAGGCAAGATGACTAATTCTGCCAAATGGTACAGGAAGTGGGGTGGGGAAGGTGACATTTCATTTATTCATTTATTCAGAAAAGATTTATAGAGTGTCTTCCATATGCCAGGTGCTGTTCCAAGCACTTGGGATACTTCATTGAACCAAACAAAGATTCCTGCCTTGTGGAGCTGAGCTCCTGCAGGGATTGAGGGGTTGAGTGATAGATAATAGAAATAAATGTAAATGAGAAAATTTTGTAAGCTGTTGGAAGGTGGTAAATGATCCAGGAAATGGGATTAGATGCAGAAATGGCTGCACCATTCTAAATATGCTTGGATAAGAATTGTAACAGAGGGGTGAGCCCATTCATTCCCAGCAGGGGATTTTCCTTGGCTGCCAGGGAACTCTGGAACCCCTGTTCATGGTGTGTAGTTGGCTTACAGTCTGGCTGAAATCCTGGACTCCAGATTTAGCTCATGGCTCATTGCTGAGAGTTGCCTGAGTCTAAACCTCAGGGCCCTTTCCCTGTGCCCAGCTCCCCTTGACCATCCTCCTGAGGTCTACTCAACTGTGGATCCAGCTGTCAGCCAGATGGTCTACAGAGCACTGAACGCTCATCCATTTCTGCCAGATTTTCTAGAAGTTAGAGGGAAGATGCTGCCTCTTATATCCAACAAATCTCCAGTAAGGGAGCCAAGGTCACATGGGCAGTTCTCTGGCCATGGCCCTGGCTGTGGACTTGATGTTACACACAATAAACAAGGCCTTCTCAGCCCTACCCAAGTAACATCAACTGGAACGAGGCTGGGGGTGACGGAGCACCATGTCTCATGCAATTCTCAGAAAAGCGTGATTCCTATTTTCATGTTCTAGCTGGAGAAAACTGAGGCTCAGAGAAGTCAAATCTCAAAGGGCCCCTCACTTTGATCTAGGAACAGTATTTCAGAGTGGTGGAGGCCTTAGGTCCCGGGGTTCAAAATCTGTCTCTACCACTTACCTGGGCAGGTTAGTGGGTTCTTTATTCTATAGAGATTTAAGGAAACTCCCATAGAAACTCAAGTAGGAATGATTGATTCTGCCCAGTGGTAGAGGAAGTGGGGTGGAGAAAGTGACCATTCATTTATTTGGAAAAGGTTTATAGAGTGCCCTTGATATGCCAGGTGCTGTTCTAAGCACTTGCTTCATTGAAGTACACACTTTGGCTTCTCCTTCCCCGAGGAGAGATAGCCTTGAGTGCGTTGGGCCCTGATACTGTAGTTTGCGGGGCGGGGGCTCCTGCACATTGAGTAGATTTTAATACCACATAGCTGAGGCCATCAGCACCAGCAGTAAGGAAACAGGTAATCCACAGAAGTGTTAAACTTCTGCCACTTTTCAGAAAATATGAAAAGGTACAAAGAAAATAGAGATCAAATATTTTTCCACCATCTAAAACTACTGCTAACAATTTAGTGTAGGTCCTTACAGACTTTTCTGTGTGTGTTTGTGTTTGTGTGCGTACACTAGGTTGAACCATATGAAATTGCCTTTTGTATAAGTCAAAAACAGCCAAATCTTCATCTGATTCAATCAAACACAAGCACGTACACATAGACAAATACACACATATTTAAAGAAAATGGGGCCATACCATAATACGGTTTTGTAGACTTTAATTTTTGTTTTCACCATGCTGGAGATCTAGAAATAATATATCAGAGTGGTCCAGGCCATCCATGGGTTTTGGGTTCATGGGTTCAAAACCAGTTTCCACTGTGTACTTGCCTGGGTGGGTTACTGAGGTCTCCTTTTGCCAGGCTTTCCCTCTTGTACAGTGGGCATAGTCATAATACCTTCCATACGGGGTTGTGGTGAGGGCACATGAATTACTGCATATAAAGTGCTTCGATCAATGCCTTGGCATGTATCATTCAGTCAATGTTAGTATTGCTATAATTCCAGATGAGCAGGGGGTGATGTATCATTTCATTGTGATCTGCCCTCTATTAATAACATTTTCCACTACTGGGGTGAAATCTTTGTACGTTCACCTAAGAGTATGTATCCATTGGCTTACTTATGTTTAAGGACTTAGGCTTTGAGGTTTTCGCTTTTAAGAATTCTTTTTGCTACTGTGTTTCAAGCTGGGTAGTGAGTACAGGGGAAGTTTCCTTGGGCGGCTACCCTATGACCCTATAGATTAGGCTTCCAGGTCATGGCCCCAGTCTTAGTCCATTCTTGCTGCCATAACAAAATACCATAGACAAACAATAGACGTTTATTTCTCACAGTTCTGGGGGCTGTGACATCCAAGATCACAGAGCCACCAGATTCAGTGACTGGCAAGAGCCTGTTCCATAGATGGCATTTTCTCGCCACATCCTCACATAGCAAAAAGAGGTGGAAGAGAAGAATGCTGTGCCTTCACATGCAGAAGAGATAGAAGGGGCAAGCAGTTCTCCAAAGCCTCTTTTTTTTTTTGAGACGGAATTTTGCTCTTGTTGCCCAGGCTTGAGTGCAATGGCGGATCTCAGCTCATTGCAACCTCTACCTCCCGGGTTCAAGTGATTCTCCTGCCTTAGCCTCCCGAGTAGCTGAGATTACAGGCGCCCACCACCACACCCAGCTAATAATTGTATTTTTAGTAAAGATGGGGTTTCACTACGTCGGCCAGGCTGGTCTCGAATTCCTGACCTCAGGTGATCCACTCTCATCGACCTCCCAAAGTGATTACAGGCATAAGCCACTGCGCCCAGCCTAAAGCCTCTTTTTTTTAGAGACAGGGATTCACCATGTTGCCCAGGCTGGTCTCAAACTCCTGGGCTCAAACGATCCACCCACCTTTGGCCTCTCAAAGTGCTGGGATTACAGGCATGAGCCACCACGCCTGGCCTCCAAAGCCTCTTTTATAAGGGCATTTGTCCTCTTCACAAGGGCAGAGCCCTCATGACTTAATCATGTCCCAAAAGGCCCTACCTCTTCATACCATCACAATGGAGATTAAACTTCAACATGAATTTTGGAGGTGACTCACATATTTAAACTATAGCACCCTATCTCCGCTTTTCTACTTGCTAGAAACAGTGACTGCTCACCAGTCCCCAACACTGGGCCTTGATCACTTCTGTGGCTCGATCATGCTGTCATCTCTACCTGAATGACCTGGCAGGCCCCCTTTCCAGACCAGCTTCTCTGCTAGTTAGGTTGGTTCTTCCTCCAGGCAGCCATCACCAACCCTTAAGCCTCAGATAGATGCCTACACCCCAGTCCTCCATACAGTCTATACCCACCAGTCTCTCTCTTCTCACAAGGTGGACACAGTGCCATCATCTTTCTCCCCATCTAGACCTCACTCTTTGAAACCAGGACTAAGTATTAGTGATCTGTGAGTTGACTTAATGCAACACTTGACTGGGTGCTCAATACACCTACCCAGGAGTTTGAGACCAGCCTGGGCAACATAGCAAGATCCCATCTCTATAAAAACTTAAACAATGGTGGCTCATATTTATAATCCCAGCACTTTGGGAGGCCAAGGTGGCCTGAGGTCAGGAGTTTGAGACCAGCCTGGCCAACATAATTAAATCCCATCACTACTGATTGTAAAAATACAAAAATTAGCTGGACGTGGTGGCAGGTGCCAGTAATTCCCAGCTACTCAGGAGGCAGAAGGCTGAGGCATTGTTGTGAGCTAAGATTGCACCACTGCACTCCAGCCTGGGCGTCAGAGCAAGACGTCTCAAAAAATAATAATAATAATTAAACAAAAATACACTTACGTACAGACACAGAGGGATGACTGTATAGATTTGATGGGTGAATTCAATGAATGAATACAATCACGACTATCTGAATGAATGATGGAACTTAAATAAATGGAGATGGTTTGGGCAGGGTGGTTAATCTTGGTTAGAGAGGTGGCATGAAGCGAAGGCATGAGGGTCAAATTAGGCAGGACGTATTTGGAAAAGGGAAGGACAGGAATGAATTCTAAGACTGGAAAGGCAAGTGGGGGCCGGATCTCCAGGCCTTGAGTGCCAGGCCAGGCAGTGGAGCAGTTTCTCCATGAGCCCTGGATGTTTCTGGAAGTTTCTGGCATGATTGGGGCTGTGCTTTAGAAAGGGGGGTTCTGGTGACGTTGTGGCCACCAGGAGACCAGTAGGCTGTCAGGCCTGGAGACTTGGGTGGGGCTTACCCTGCCTGGGGCCTGTTGGATGACTCTCCCCTCCGCCAACACCCCTATACTTCTGAATCTCATAGTTCTTTATTCTCCCACTCCCCTAAGGAAGGGCTCTTCTTCACCCCCAAGACAGAAGTAGAAGGGAGAGTTTCTGGCAGCTTTGCTTTCTGAGGAAGTCACGTCACAGCCGTGCAGCCGATGATGAAATCCACCTCCGGAATTAGCAACAACCCCTCTTTCCACTTTAGAAAACTGATTAGCAAATCCTCCCCAGCTTGTTCTCACTCCCTGGGTCCAGAGCAGGGAGTGTCCACCAGTGCCTCTGCTCGCCTGATTCCGTGGCCTCCAGCATGTAACCGCAGCCTCACTGCTCACTCCATCTCTTTCCTTTGGTTCTGACCTGAGTTCAGTGAGGTCTGTGCTCTGAAGGGGTGTGTGTGTGTGTGTGTGTGTGTGTGTGTTTTACAAGGTCCGGTGCTGTCTTCCAGGCTGGAGTGCAGTGGCACGATCAGAGCTCACTGCAGCCTTGACCTTCTGAGCTCGAGTGATCCTCCTGCCCTCAAGTGATCCTCCTGCCTCAGCCTCCTGTATAGCTATGACTATAGGCATGAGCCACCACAGCCTAATTTTTTATAGAGATGTTTTATAGAGATAGGGTCTCACTACTGCCCAGGCTGGTCTGAAACTCCTAGGCCGAAGCAGTCCTCCTGCCTTGGCCTCCCAAAGTGCTAGGATTACAAGCGTGAGCCACTGTGTCCAGCCTCAAGCACTTTACAAGCCAGAAAGACAATGAGGAGGAGGAGAAGAGTTGGTTTGAGGACAAGGGAGAGGCTCTGGGGAGAACTGGGCTGGAGAAGAGGAGGCGGAGGCTGGCTTAGCTCCTTTCTCCAAGTGCCACTTGCCTGGGCCTTGAGTGCATCTCCGGGCATCCTGTGCATTCCTCAAATCCTGAGCTCTCAGCCCTGAGCTCGCTTCCTGTTTCACTGTGAAGAGACATGATCTGTGGAAACTGGCACTGCCCTCACCCACATGTCCGCCTCCATCTGTGTCTGTCCTGTGGGATCTGGCCCAGCCTGCCCTCCTGCTGGACACCAGGCCCCATCCCCATCCCTGCCACTCTCCTGTCCTCTTCTCATGCACATGCAAACGCGTTATCATGTCTCCCGCCGGAAACAAGAAAGCTTTGAGCCCACCTCCTCCCTGCGGCTGCCCTCTCTCTCTGTCCCTCTTCACAGCAGAAATCTTGCAGAGCACTCCGTGCCTCCAGCTCCCAGCCTCCCTTTCTCTCCTCCATCTACCATCACAGGGGGAGAGCTTTTTTTTTTGGCTTTTTTTTTTTTTTGAGATGGAGTCCCACTCTGTTGCCCAGGCTGGAGTGCAGAGGCACGATCTCAGCTCATTGCAACCTCTGCCTCCCAGGTTCCAGCGATTCTCCTGCCTCAGCCTCCCGAGTAGCTGGGATTACAGGTGCCCACCACCATGCCTGGCTACATTTTTTATTTTTATTAGAGATGGGGTTTCACCATGTTGGCCAGGCTGGTCTCAAACTCCTGACCTCGGGTGATCTGCCCACCTTAGCTTCCCAAAGTGCTAGGATTACAAGCGTTAGCCACTGCACCCGGCCAATTTCCTTAAAATATATACGTGTGTGTGTGTGTGTGTGTGTGTGTGTGTGTGTGTGTGTATGTGTATATATATACGTGTGTATATATATGTATATATATGATAGATAGATAGATTGTTACTTATTTGACAGTCTTGCTGTCTTGCCCAGGCTGGAGTGCAGTACTGCAATCATAGCTCACTACAGCCTCCAACTCCTGGTCTCAAAGGATCCTCTCGCCTCAACCTCCCAAAGCATTGGGATTACAGGCATGAGCCATCATGCCCGGCCAAGATGCATTTCTTCATATGGCTTCCCCCGACCTCACAGGCTGTTTCTTTTCTATCTCCATCACTGATTCCCTCCTATCCTTATGTATTTATGTAGGGACCGGGTTATAAGACTTGCTAATTTTTGTATTTTTGGTAGAGACGGGGTTTCACTGTGTTGCCCAGGCTGGTCTCAAACTCCTGGGCTCAAGCAATTCTCCTCCCTTGGACTCCCAAAGTGCTGGGATTACAGGCATGAGCCACTGCACGCACCTGGCCTGCTGTCTCTCCTGAACATCGGGGTGTCCTCAGGCTGTCCCCAGACGTCTCATCTGCACTCATTCCTTGGTGCTCTTATGCACTCTTACATCCCACCCAAATTTATAAATGTAGCTCAGACCTGTTCCTTTTTTAAGACACAGTCTTGCTCTATCACCCAGGCTGGAGTGCAGTGGCATGATCTCAGCTCACTGCAGCCTCCACCTCCTGGTTCAAGCAATTCTTCTGCCTCAGCCTCCTGAGTTAGCTGGGTGGCACACACCACCATATCTGGCTAATTTTTGTATTTTTAGTAAAGACAGGGTTTCATGTTGGCCAAGTTGGTCTCGAACTGGCCTCCAGAGATCCGCCCGCCTCGGCCTCCCAAAGTGCTGGGATTACAGGTGTGAGCCACTGCACCCGGCCTAGCTCAGACCTTTTCTGAACTCCAGATGCGGCACAGCCCACTGCTCACTCACAGCTCCACTGGGATGCCTGGTAGGTGTCTCATATCTAACCTAGCCCCAAACCAACTCTCCCATGGGTCCCCCCAGCTTGTTAACGGCAGCTCAGTCCCTCTAGTTGCTCAGGCAAATCATCACGATGTTATCCTTGACTCCTTCCTTCCTCACACCCCAGATCCAGAACATCAGCAAATCCCATCAGCTCTAGCTTCAAAATAAATTCAGAGACCGACCACGTCTCGACGCCTCCTCTGCCTCCACCGTCATCTCTGGCCTGATTGAAGGCAGCAGCGTCTTCACTGTGGTCCCTGCAGCCACGCTGGTCCCTGCAGTCTGTTCTCAGCACAGCAGCCAGAGGGATCCTAGTGAATCAGATCGTTTTACTGCTTTGCTCAAAACCTTCCAGCGAGGCTGGGCACACTGGCTCACACGTGTAATCTCAGCAATTTGGGAGGCCAAGGCAGGAGGATCGCTTGGGGCCAGGAGTTCAAGACCAACCTGGGCAACATGGCAAGACTCCGTCTTTATCAAAACCCCCCAAAAACAAAACAGCTTCCAGTGGCCCCGGTCTTACGTGGAACAAAGGCTAGTCCTTACCATGGGCCACGAGGCCTCTAGCGATTTGGCCCCTCCTGCCCCTGACTTCTGGCTCTAGCCACACTTCCTCATGCCTGCCAGCTGGGCTTCTGCTCCTGTGCCAAAACTCTTCCCCCAGGTGTGTGCCAGGCTCACTTCCTCATCACATTATTTATTTTTTGAGACAGGGTCTCACTCTGCTGTCCAGGCTAGAGTGCAGTAGCGCTGTCATGGCTCACTGCAGCCTCAAACTCCTGGGCTCAAGCAATCCTCCCACCTCAGCCTCCCCAGCAGCTGGGACTATGCCACCAAGCCAGGCTAATTTTTTCATTTTAAATTTTTTTTGTAGAGACAGGATCTTCCTATGTCACCCTGGCTGTTCTCAAGCTCCTAGTCTCAAGCAATCCTGCCTCGTCAGCCTCCCAGTGCTGAGATTATAGGTGTGAGCCACCATGTCAGCCTCTCAGCACTTTAACGTCTGTATCCCTCTGTCACCTCAGTACAGCCTCCCTCAGTGACCTTTGGGAAGTTATAACGCTGCCTAGAACACTCCAGCCCTATCCTTGCCCTTATCTTTCTTCCATGGCACCTCTCGCCATCTGATTTGTTTACTGCTTGTCTCTCCTGCTAAAATATAAGCCCCGTGAGGACAGAGATCGTCATCTCTGTTCCTTGCTGTTTGATTTTGGTTTTGTTTATTTGTTTGTTTGTTTTTGAGACAGAGCCTCACTCTGCCACCCAGGCTGGAGTGCAGTGGTGCTATCTCAACTCATTGCAACCTCCGCCTCCCAGGTTCATGCAATTCTCATGCCTCAGCTTCCCGAGTAGCTGGGACTACAGACATGCACCACCACGCCTGGCTAATTTTTGTATTTTTGGTAGAGACTGGTTTCACCATGTTGGCCAGGCTGGTCTTGAACTCCTGACCTCAAGTGACCCACCCACCTTGGCCTCCCAAAGTGCTTGGATAACAGGCATTGAGCCATTGTGCCCGGCCTTTTTTTTTTTTTTTTTTTTTTTTTTTTTTAAGACAGAGCCTTGCTCTGTTGCCCAGGCTGGAGTACAGTGGCGCAATATTTGTTCACTGCAACCTCTGCCTCCTGAGCTCAGGTGATCCTCCCACCTCAGCCTCCCAAGTAGCTGGAACTATAGGCACACACCACCACGTCTGGATACTTTCTTGTGTTTTTGTAGAGACAGCATTTCGCCATGTTGCCCCAGCTAGTCTTGAACTCCTGGACTCAAGCAATCCACCCACCTTGGCCTCCCAAAGTGCTAGGATTACAGACATGAGCCACCGCACACTCACTGTATTTCTAAAGCAGTGCCAGGCATGTGATAGGCCTTCCAGAAATATATGTCAAATGAATGCGTGAATATGGAAACAATTCAGAGCAGTTGTTCTCTGAGTTTAGGGAAGACCAGAAAGAGATCTGGGTGGCCCCTAAGAATCTGTTACCCATGATTACAGTGAAACAGAAATAGATGACAGAGAGCAGGGGTGGTGTCTTTTAGAAGAAAATAGGTGACCATCTATACTGGGCCAGTTCTATAGTTAGCAAGATGACATGGGAGGAGAGCTATTTTTCTGAGCTTTATGTAACAGATGTGATTCTGTATAAATCACACTTCTGTAAACTGAATCTTATCTTAAATGTACTAACAGAGATGGCTATTTAAGGGCATCGGATACCAATGTCTTCTGTGAAATGAACAATAATCTCCTAATTTGGCCTCAGCGTCAATTCACATTTTCCAGAAAAAAATTTACTTACATCAAGGTATGCTTGTCTGAGCTGAGAAACTGACTTCATTCTTCACATTTCCACCATCTTTATTGTTTCTTCTCTCTTTGCTCTCATTCTTCCTTTTTGTTACTGTTTTTCTTTTCTTTTCTTTCTTGTTTTTTTTTGCAACAGGGTCTTGCTCTGTTGCCCAGGCTGGTGTGATCTTAGCTCACTGCAACCTCTGCCTTCCGGGTTTAAGCAATCCTCCTGCCTCAGCCTCCCGAGTAGCTGGGATTACAGCGGGCACACGCACCACACCTGGCTGATTTTTGTATTTTTAGTAGAGATAGGGTTTTGCCATGTTGGCCAGGCTGGTCTCGAACTCTTGACCTCAAGTGATCCGCCCACCTGTGCCTCCCAAAGTGCTGGGATTACAGGTGTGAGCCACAGTGCCCAGCCACTGTTTTTCTTTTAGCTGATTTTTTTTTATTAGACTCTGACATAGAATGTTCTTCTGTAACATCACCAGAATTAACAATGCCATGGACCCTCCCCAGGCCAAATGAGTCCAATCTGGGGGTGGAGCAAAGGAATCTAGGGGTGTGTATATAAACTAGGGGTACAGGATTCTCAGATGATATCCTGGCCTAGCCAAGTCTGGGAACCACTGACCAAAGTCTTCCTTTCTAGGCACAGTGATTCCTGCAGAAATAGAACAAAAGGTGGGATGTCAAGGATGTTGGGTGGGAGGCCGAGGTGGGAGGCTCACTTGAGCCCAAGAGGCTGAGACCAGCCTGGGCAACATAGTGAAACCCCATCTCTACAAAAAAAAAACCTTGAAAAAAAAAAAAGGATGTTCTCAAGGGAGAGGCATCAGGTTTTCTAGTGCTGGGATGTGGCTGGGGCTTGACTCATTCACTTGACAGAAAGGTCACTTTTAGAAATTGGGCACTTCAAGAGACCCAGAGCTGGATAAGGGATGGTTCCCATGCTGGGGGACCTCCTGTAAGTCAGGCGTCACTCACCTTGCGTCTTCAGATCAACGGAGAAAAGTTGCAGTATATTAATAAAAGAGAAGAGACAAAACTAACCTCACTGATAGAAAGCTGGGGAAATGGCTGGGTGCCGTGGCTCACGCCTGTAATTCCAGCACTTTGGGAGACTGAAGCGGGCAGGTAACCTGGGGTCAGGAGTTCAAGACCAGCCCCATCTCTACTGAAAATACAAAAATTAGCCAGGCGTGGTAGCTCACACCTGTAATCCCAGCACTTTGGGAGGCTGAGGCGGGTGAAACACTTGAGGTCAGGAGTTCGAGACCAGCTTGACCAACATGGTGAAACCCTGTTTCTACTAAAAATACAAAATTAGCTGGAGTTAGTGGCGCATCCCTGTAATCCCAGCTACTTGGGAGGCTAAGGTGGGAGAATTGCTTGAACCCGAGAGGTGGAGGTAGGTAGCCGTGAGCCGAGATTGCACCACTACACTCCAGCCTGGGTGACAGTGAAACTGTCTCAAGAAAAAAAAAAAAGGGCCGGGCGCGGTAGCTCACACCTGTAATCCCAGCACTTTGGGAGGCCGAGGCGGGCGGATCACAAGGTCAGGAGATCGAGACCACGGTGAAACCCCGTCTCTACTAAAAAATACAAAAAACTAGCCGGGCGCGGTGGCGGGCGCCTGTAGTCCCAGCTACTCGGGAGGCTGAGGCAGGAGAATGGCGTGAACCCGGGAGGCGGAGCTTGCAGTGAGCCGAGATCGCGCCACTGCACTCCAGCCTGGGCGACAGAGCGAGACTCCGTCTCAAAAAAAAAAGAAAGAAAAAAAAAAGAAAGAAAGCTGGGGAAATGAGAGAGTGGTAGAGGGCATGAAGAGAGGAAGTTGGGCAATGCTGGTGGTTTGTGGGGAGGGCGCAGCCCAGGGTTTCCCACTCTTGCTGACAAGCTGCCTATCCGTAAGCTCTGGCCAGGGCCATTACAAAAGGCCGCTCCAGTCTGGCTCTGTGAATAGTGAAAGATCAGGATATGTCTGGTGGATTCACCCAAGGCTGAGCTTTCTAGGGAGGGTGACTTGCCCAACCAGTGACTGATGAATGGGGAATGAGCCCTCTGGGTGCAATACCTGTGGGCGTGACTTTGCAGTTTGGGGTGCTGGGGAAGCGGAACCAAGGCTTCCTCCATGACGACAGAAGCAGCAGCCTTACAAGGGAGGAACCCCTTTCGAAGCCACAGCTCCCTGTGGGTGAGAGGAGGGCACATGGGCCAGCTTCTCCTTTCCCTAAGACCTGGTGTCCAAGTCTCCTACCCTAGGACCTGGTGTCCAAGTCTCTTACCCTGTGCCCTACATTCCAGGCCCCTTTGAAAACCTAAGTGGGCACCCCAAGGGTCATCATAGATGTTCTCTTGTGGAGGGAGGCAGCTGGCATACAGGGAAAAGGCGACCAAGAAACCAAGACTCACACAAGGAACCACACTGAGGCTGGGCGCGGTGGGTCACGCCTGTAATCCCAGCACGTTGGGGGACCGACGCAGGAGGATGGCTTGAGGCCAGGAGTTCGAGACCAGCCTGGGCAACAAAGGGAGATCCCCACCTCTACAAATAATAAAAAATTAGCGGCTGGGTGCGGTGGCTCACGCTTGTAATCCCAGCACTTTGGGAAGCTGAGGCAGGAGGATCACCTGAGGTCAGGAGTTCGAGACCAGCCTGGTTAACATGGTGAAACCCCATCTCTACTAAAATCTACAAAAAAATTAGCCGGGAGTGGTGGTGGGCGCCTGTAATCCCAGCTGAGAGGGATTGGGAGGCTGAGGCAGGATAATCACTTGAACCCGGGAGGCGGAAGTTGCAGTGAGCCGAGATCACGCCATTGCACTCCAGCCTAGGTGACAGAGCAAAACTCTGTCTCAAAAAAAAAAAAAAAAAAAAATTAGCTGAGCATGGTGGCATGCACCTGTGCTCCCAACTATTTTGGGAGGCTGAGGTGGGAGGATTGCTTGAGCCCAGGAGGTCAATGCTGCAATAAGCCGTGATTGCACCACTGCATTCCAACCTGGGCAACAGGCAAGACCTTGTCAAAAAAAAAAAAAAAAAAAAAAAAAAGTCATCTAAATGCAGTTACTGTTGTTCCCAGCATCAGTTAGATTAATCACTGTGCCTGACATATACCTCCCTGGTAAACATGAGGAGGAGGACACAGGCTCGGGCGCCAGCATGCCTTACCCCAAAGTGATGGGGGCCAGTAATCAGCCTCTGTAATGTGGACATCCACCCTCATAGGCTGCCCTGCCCAGGCCAGGGGCCAGCAAACATTTTCTGCAAAGGGCCAGATGGTAAATGTTTTTGGCTTTGTGGCCTGCTGCTACTCTTCTCCTCCTCCTCCTCCCCCACCCTTAAAAAATTGAAAACCCAGCCGGCTGTGTGGCTCACGCCCATAATCCCAGCACTTTGGCAAGCTTAAGGCGGGAGGATCACTAGAAGCCAGGAGCTCAAGATCAGACTGGGCAACAAAGTGAGACCCCCGACTCTACAAAAAAATATATATATTTTTTTGAGACAGAGTCTCGCACTGTCGCCCAGGCTGGAGTGCAGTGGCACCATCTCAGCCACTGCAAGCTCCGCCTCCCGGGTTCACGCCATTCTCCTGCCTCAGCCTCCCGAGTAGCTGGGACTACAGGCGCCCACCGCCACGCCTGGCTAATTTTTTTGTATTTTTAGTAGAGATGGGGTTTCACCGTGTTAGCCCGGATAGTCTCCATCTCCTGACCTTGTGATCCGCCCGCCTCGGCCTCCCAAAGTGCTGGGATTACAGGCGTGAGCCACTGTGCCCAGTCCCCCCAAAAAAATTTAAATTAGCCTGGCGTGGTGGTGCCCACCTGTAGGCCCACCTACTTGGGAGGTGGAGGTGGGAGGATTGCATGAACCCAGGAGTTCAAGGCTGTAATAAACTCTGATCGCACCACTACACTGTAGCCTGGGCAACAGAGCAAGACTCTGTCCCTAAACAAGAACATAAAAACCAGTCCTAGCTCGCAGGCCACGCACAAGCAGGCAGAGGCCAGGTTTGGCTGGTGGGCGGTGGTTTGTGTCTCACGTGTCCATGTGAAGAGACCACCAAACAGGCTTTGTGTGAGCGACATGGCTGTTTATTTCACCTGGGTGCAGGCGGGCTGAGTCCGAAAAGAGTCAGCAAAGGGTGGTGGGATTATCATTAGTTCTTATAGGTTTGGGGACAGGCGGTGGAGTTAGGAGCAGTGTTTTGTGGGCAGAGGGTGGATCTCACAAAGTACGTTGTCAAGGGTGGGAGGAATTACAAAGAGCCTTCTTAAGGGTGGGAGAGATTACAAAGTACATTGATCAGTTAGGGTGGGGCAGAGACAAATCACAATGGTGGAATGTCATCAGTTAAGGCTATTTTCACGTCTTTTGTGAATCTTCAGTTGCTTCAGGCCATCTGGATGTATACGTGCAGGTCACAGGGGATATGATGGCTTAGCTTGGGCTCAGAGGCCTGACAGTTTGGACTCCTGGCAGCCTGTCCTTTCTTATTCTTGTCTAGGACGATGTTATGAGATACTTTGTTTTTGTTTTCATTTTGAGATGGAGTCTTGCTCTGTCACCCAGGCTGGAGTGCAGTGGCAGGATCTCAGCTCACTGCAACCTCCGCCTCCCGTACTCAAGCAATTCTCCTGCCTCAGCCTCCCGAGTATCTGGGACTACAAGTGCATGCCACCATGCCCGGCTAATTTTTTTGCATTTTTAGTAGAGACGGGGTTTCACCATGTTGGCCAGGCTGGTCTCAAACTCCTGAGCTCAAGTGATCTGCCCATCTCGGCCTCCCAGAGTGCTGGGATTACAGGCGTGAGCCACCGCACCCGGTTGAGAGACTTTATTAAATGCCTTGATGATGGAGATTCAGACACACACCATGTCTGTTTCATGTCCAGGAAACATTGGTCTAGAATCTCACAGGGAAACAAGATCCGTCTCACATGACTTCTTTCAGTTGGTGTGATCGGTGCCTCCTTTCCGTTCTGGAATCTCTCATGGTTAATGTGTTTTACCTTCTCTCTGGCAAATCCCGATCATCCTTACCCGCATCCGGACTTTGGGTACCACTGTCTTTCTCCACAATCTGGCCGAGCTCCCTGATGGTGTCATTAGCTTTGCTGTCTCTCAGTCTCTTGTACTGTGTGTTACCCCTTCCAAGTCAGAAGCCTTCAGCTCGCTCGGCACCCAGGGAGCTCCTGCTGTTGCCGAACTCACCTCGGACTTGGGTTGTCTATTTTGGTGTTCTTTCTGGCTTTTTCAGTTCAAAGATTGTTCCGGAAAGAAAAGACAGGAGCAAAATCAGAGTTTATGATCACCCTTGGCTGAAAGCAGCACAGCCATCCCTCCCTTCTTCCTTTTGCGTCTCATGTAATAAGGTAGCCCTTGTGTGTATCCTACACCTGTTCTGGAAGCTTCGTCTCATTGGGGGTTTAGTTTTCTGACACTATTCGTTATTGTGTGCTACTCATAGACATAAGTAACTTGTACACCCATAACTGGTCTTTTTTCTTCATAAAGTACATTTTCCATTTTTTTTTTTTTTTTTTGGTTTTTGGTTTTTTGTTTTTTTTTTTTTTGAGACAGTGTCACTCCGCCACCCAGGCTAGAGTGCAGTGGTGCGATCTCGGCTCACTGCAACCTCCACCTCCTGGGTTCAAGCGATTCTTCTGCCTCAGCCTCCTGAATAACTGGGATTACAGGTGTGTGCCATCACACCCGGCTAATTTTTGTATTTTTGGTAGAGATGAGCTTTCACCATATTGACCATGCTGGTCTCAAATTCCTGACCTCAGGTGATCCGCCTGCCTCAGCCTCCCAAAGTGCTGGGATTACAGGCGTGAGCCACCGCACCCGGCCGTTTTTTGTTTGTTTTTGTTTTTTGAGACAGAGTCTCGCCGTATCGCCCAAGCTGGAGTGTAGTGGCACAATCTGGGCTCACTGCAAACTCCACCTCCTGGGCTCAACTGATCCTCCACCTCAATCTCCTAAAGTGTTGGAATTACAGGCATGAGCATAGTCAGAGAAGGAAGGAAAGGAGAGGAAGAAGTACAGTCTTTGTCCCTGTGAGGACAAGATCCACCTTTTTGGGGGTGGGGAGTCAGGGTCTCCATTTGTCATCCAGGATAGAGTACAGTGGCACAGTCATGGCTCACTGCAGCCTCCAACTCCTGGGCTCAAGAGATCCTCCTGCCTCAGCCTCCCAAGTAGCCACCACTACAGGTATACCACCATCCCCAGCTAAATTTTTATTTTTTGTAGAGATGGGGTCTTATCATTACAGGCAGGTGCCTGTAATCCCAGCTACTCAGGAGACTGAGGCAGGAGAATCGCTTGAACCCGGGAGGCGGAGGTTGCAGTGAGCCAAGGTCGCGCCACTGCACTCCAGCCTGGGCGACAGAGTGAGACTCCATCTCAAATAAAGAAAAAAAAAATCAGTTTCTCAGTGTTTTTTATCTTTTTTTTATTGTGACAAAATACATATAACGTGAAATTCACTATTGTAACCAATTCAAGTGTATAATTAAGCAACATTCGGCGCATTCGCTGTGTCGTGCAACCAACGTGACTGTTTAATTTCAGAACATTTTCACTACCCCAAAAGGAAACCCCATCCCCATTAAGCAATCACTCCCCACCCCTCTCCTACCGGACCCCAGTGGCCACCAGTCAGCTCTCTGTCTCTATGGATCTGCCCATTCTGAGCATTTCATACAAATAGGATCACACATTGTGTCACATTTCATGTCTCGCTTCTCTCATGTACCATGTTTTGGAGGCTCACCTACCTTGTAACTGTGTGTGTGTGATGGTAAAAAAAATATACATACCATAAAATTCACCATTCTAGGGCCCAGCGCATGGTTCACGCCTGTAGTCCCAGCACTTTGGGAGGCTGGGACGGCCAAAGCGCTTAAGCCCAGGAGTTTCAGACCAGCCTGAGCAACATAGTAAGACCCCATCTCTATAAAAATTAGCTGGATGTGGTGGCATGTGCCTATAATCCCAGCTACTCAGGAGGCTGAGGCAGGAGGATCACTTGAGGCCAGATTGAGACCTGCCTAGGCAACATAGCGAACCCTATCTTTACAAAAGAATTTAAAAATTAGCCAGGTGTGGTGGCATGCACCTGTCGTCGCAGCTTCCTGGGAGGCTGAGATGGGAGGATTGCTTGAACCCAGGAGGTTGAGGCTGTAGTGAGCCATGTTTGCACCACTGTACTCCAGCCTGGGCAACAGAGGAAGACCCTGCCTCTTAAAAAAAACAAACAAAAAAACCCCCACAAAAAACAAGGGGGCCAGATGTCACAGGTAAGAAGGTGAGGCAGACAGTAGGGTGGAGGATGTTAGTTGATGACAGGTTTGTGTTGGACCCTGGGAGTTAAAGAAGGCAGCACAGCCAGGCTCAGTGGCTCACACCTGTAATCCCAGCACTTTGGGAGGCCAAGGCGGGCGTATCACGAGGTCAGGAGATCGAGACCATCCTGGCTAACACGGTGAAACCCTGTCTCTACTAAAAAAAATACAAAAAATTAGCCGGGCGTGGTGGTGGGCGCCTGTAGTCCCAGCTACGCAGGAGGCTGAGGCAGGAGAATGGTGTCAACCCAGGAGGCGGAGCTTGCAATGAGTGGAGATGCACCACTGCACTCCAGCCTGGGCGACAGAGCGACACTCTGTCAAAAAAAAAAAAAAAAGAAGGCAGCACGGTGTGGGAGAGGAGGCGCTCTCAGATGGACCTGGGTTTGAACTCTGGCTTCACTTCTTGCTGGCTGTGCTACTTTCGAGTAGCTTGTCTTGGAAAATAGGGACCCAGATTTCCTGCCCTCTAGGCCCAAAGGAGGATGAGAAGTAAATTAGCAGTGCAGTGCCTGGGAGGAGGAAGAGGCCCAAGTGAGGGTCAGTGGCTCCTGCTGCTACCAATAATCTAGTGACAATGGCTCTATTATTATTATTTTTGATCAAGAGAAGAATTAAAAAGACACTGATGTTGGGCAGCAAGTTCCAAGTGTTGTAGCTAGGACCAGAGCAGTCTCACGGAGCATGGAAGGCTCCCTGTGGCGGAGATGCTGTTTGGCTTTCCCTGCCTCACCTGTCTGTCTACTCTCCCAGGCTCACCTGATCTCCATTTGGTTCTGTACTCTCCCTGTCATCCTCACTCAGGTGGAAGGTTCCAGCTGTTAACCTGAGCTGTTACCACCTGGACTGCAACCTTTTTTTCTACTGAACCCGGGAGGTAGAGGTTGCAGTGAGCCAAGATCGCGCCACTGCACTCCAGCCTGGGCGAAAATAGAGAAACTCTGTCTCACAAAAAAATAAAATGGCCAGCTTTTTTTCTGTTTCTCTTTTCTTTCTTCTTCTTCTTCTTCTTCTTCTGTGTGTGTGTGTGTGTGTGTGTGTGTGTGTGTGTCCCAGGTTGGAGTGGTGCAATGGTATGATCATAGCTCACTGCAACCTTGAATTTCTGGGCTCAAGCCATCCTCCCACCTCAGTCTCCTGAGTAGCTGGGATTACAGGCACCTGCCACCATGCCCAGCTAATTTTTCTACGGGGTTTCACCATGTTGGCCAGGCTTGTCTTGAACTCCTGGCCTCAAGTGATCTGACTGCCTCGGCCTCTCAAAGTGCTGGGATTACAAGCTCTTTTAAAAGAAAATCATTAACATTATTATTATTTGAGACGGAGTTTCCCTCTTGTTGCCCAGGCTGGAGTGCAATGGCACGATCTCAGCTCACTGCAACCTCCATCTTCCGGGTTCAAGTGATTCTCCTGCCTCAGCCTCCCAAGTAGCTGGAATTACAGGCGCCCACCACTATGCCTGGCTAATTTTTGTATTTTTAGTAGAGATAGGGTTTCACCATGTTGGTCAGGCTGGTCTTGAACTCCTGACCTCAGGTGATCCACCCACCTTGGCCTCCCAAAGTGCAGGGATTACAGGCATAAGCCACCGCGCCTGGCCTTTATTTTATATTTTTGTGAGACAGAGTTTCTCTCTGTCACCCAGGCTGGAGTGCAGTGGCACGATCTCTGCTCACTGCAACCTCTATCTCCTGGGTTCAAGTGATTCTCCTGCCTCAGCCTCCTGAGTAGCTGGGACTATAGGTACGCGCCACCACCCCTGGCTAATTTTGTATTTTTAGTAGAGACGGGATTTCACCATGTTGGCCAGGCTTGTCTCGAGCTCCTGACTTCAGGTGATCCGCCCGCCTCCGCCTCCCAAAGTGCTGGGGATTACAGGTGGATCCACCACGCCCGGCCTCCTCTGCCTTTCTTTTGCCTTTCTCCTTTCCCATCTGTGCTGCCTGTTCTCAGGTTTTCCTTCTCTGGCCCCTTGCCTGGGACCTGCCACCCCCACCCGGGGCACATCCCTGTGCCTGCTCCTGCCATGAGACCTTTGTGCGCCAGCCTGGCCTTAGCAGCCTGAGGGCTGGGCTCCTGCCAAGATCTGTGTGTGTGTGACCGGACAGTGTCCAACTGGCCCCACAGGCCAGGCCCAGGCCCAGCTCCCCACACAAGCAAGGCCAGAGGGTTTCCCATTGGCCACCGCCTGGCCGGGCTGTCCTAGGCAAGCAGAGGACAGGGAGTGCTGGGGAGGGAGGAAGAGAGGCTGGGAGAAAGGCGCCCTTCCTGTGGTGCCTGCTGGTAATTGGCTCTCCGGAACCAGCCGGGACACGGGGCCTGCTGAGTCAGGAAGTGGTGGACAATGCCACCCTTTCAGGGGAGACACGGCTTGGTCTTAGGTCCTGTGTGACTCCAGGGAAGTCCAGAGAACAGCCTGTTCTCAGAGGATGTTCCCTAACCCAGAGCCCCCTCCAGAGGTGAGACACTGAGCCCCGCACTGCCCACCCTTGGCGCTGGGAGGGGCCCCCAGGCATTGGCCTGTGGAGGAGCTGGGAACAGTTCAGAACCAAATGATGTCCTTCAGAGAGCCTGCGGCTGGGAGGAGAAGGGAGTAGATTTTCTCAACAGACTGTGAATCACATACCTGGGACTTTTTTTTTTTTTTTGTAGAGACTGAGTCTCACTCTGTCGCCCAGGCTGGAGTGCAGTGGCACCATCTCAGCTCACTGCAGCCTCCGCCTCCCCAGTTCAAGTGATTCTCCTGCCTCAGCCTCCCAAGTGGCTGGGACTACAGGCACGCACCACCATGTCTGGCTACTTTTTGTATTTTTGGTAGAGACAGGGTTTCGCCATGTTGGCCAGGCTGGTCTTGAACTCCGGACCTCAAGTAATCTGCCCACCCCAGCCTCCCAAAGTGCTGGGATTATAGGTATGAGCCATCGCACCTGGTGTACCTGAGACTCCATCTAAAAAAATTTTAAAGACCAGGCGCGGTTCAAGACCAGCCTAGCCAACATGGTAAAACCCTGTCTCTGCTAAAAAAAAAAATACAAAATACAAAAATTAGCTGGACATGGTGGCGGGCACCTATAATCCCAGCTACTCGGGAAGCTGAGGTAGGAGAATCACTTGAACCTGAGAGGCAGAGGTTGCAGTGAGCCGAGCTCACACCACTGCACTCCAGCCTGGGAGACAGATGGAGTGAAACTCCATCTCAAAAAAATATATATATATGTGTGTGTGTGTGTGTCTGTATGTTTGTGTGTGTGTGTATGTTTGTGTGTGTATATATGTGTGTGTGTGTGTATATATATTTATATATATTTAATAGTGATGGGATCTTACCATGTTGCCCAGGCTGGTCTTGAGCTCCTGGCTCAAGAGATGCTCCTGCCTCGGCCTCCCAAAGTGCTGGGATTATAGGCATAAGCTACCATGCCCGGCCTCTACCTGGTACACATTAGAGCAGGGAGTGCTGGGAAGCAGCCAGTCCTGATGATTTATGGACTTATGACTTGCCTTCGCAACTGTGGGCCTATAGGGAAGGAGAATGCAGGGTATCTGCCCTTGGGATTCTAGTCTGCATAGGGAGGGAAGGTAATACTCAGTGTCAAACATGTTGAGAGAAATAGGAATTCAGAAAAAGAAAAATAAAGGCCAGGTGCGGTGGCTCACAACTCTTATCTCAGTGCTTTGGGAGGCTGTCAGGGTAGGGTCACTTGAGCCTGAGTTCAAGACCAGCCTGGGCAACACAGGGAGACCCCATCTCCCCAGAAAATACAAAAATAATTAGCTGGGTGTGGTGGCACATGCCTGTAAGTCCCAGCTTCTTGGGAGGCTGAGGCTGGAGGATCGCTTGAGCACAGGAGTTCAAGGCTACAGTGAGCTATGATCACATCACTGCACTCCAGCCTGGGTGACAGAACAGGACCCTGTCTCTTACAAAAAAAAAAAGAGCTGGGCGAGGTGGCTTACACCTGTAATCCCAGCACTTTGGGAGACTGAGACAGGTGGATTACCTGAGGTCAGGAGTTCAAGACCAGCCTGGCCAACATGGTGAAACCCTGTCTCCACTAAAAATACAAAAATTAGCCAGGTGTGGTGGTGCAGGCCTATAATCCCAGCTACTCTGGTGGCTGCGGCAGGAGAATCACTTGAATTCGGGAAGCAGAGATTGCAATGAATCAAGATTGTGCCACTGCATTCCAGCCTGGGCAACAGAGCAAGACTGTCTCAAAAAAAAAAAAAAAAAAAGAAGAAGAAGAAGAAGAAGAAAAGAGAAAAGAAAAGAAAGAAGGAAGAGAGAAAAATACCTTGTTGGCCTGAGTAGCTTGGTTAAATCTTAAAAAAAAAAAAAAAAAAAAAAAAAAAAAAAAGCTACCTTGGGAGGCTGAGGTGGGCGATTAGGAGGTCAAGAGATTGAGACCATCCTGGCCAACACGGTGAAACCCCATCTCTTCTAAAAATATAAAAAGTAGCTGGGCATGGTGGCACATGCCTGTAGTCCCAGGTACTCGGGAGGCTGAGGCAGAAGAATCACTTGAACCAGGGAGGAGGAGGTTGCACAGAGCTGAGATTGCGCCACTGCACTGCAGCTGGTGACAGAGCAAGACTCCGTCTCAAAAAAAAAGAAAACGGTACCGTTGGGTATGAGCTTGAAGGAGGTCAGGGTTTGGAAAGTAGAAAGAACAGGGGGTGTGTATGGTAGAGGGTGGGGTGGAGAGCCACGGGAAACTGGTCTTAGCAGGGAACTTCCGCCCTGGAAACCTCTCAGTATCTGACATTCCCCAGCCCCCTGGGGGACCCACAGGTTGCGTTAGAACCCAGAATGAGCCCCCAAGAAGCCTTGCCACAGGCTCGGCAATGGGCCCCAAACCATGGGGTGGACTCTGCCTCATGGATACAGTCCCTCTGATGAAGTGTTGCTTGGGGAGCTTGGGCGCGATGATGACAGTGCCTGAGAGCTCTTGTGAGCTCCCCGAGAGCAGCAGGAGGAGGGTCTGGGACAGTCCTGGCAAGCTCAGGCAGAGCTTACAGGTGCATTCTGGCTGCTGGTTTAGGAGGAAACTTCTTTCCACAAGCCAGTGGTTAGGCCAGGTCCTTGTCAGTTGCACTGGATTCATACTGGGAGGTGGTGACTCCCAGGGTGTTCCCCACTTTCCTTAGCGCACTGGAGAAGTAACTCATTCAGGAGGACGGAGGGTCATTTGTATCAGGTTCCTCCCCTGCTCAAGAGCCTTCTGTGGATCCCCAGTACCCATCAGATCACAGTTCCTTGGCTTGATATCCAGAGACTTTTCAGAGTCTAAAAATGGGAAGAGACCTAGAAGTCATCTAATGTCATCTGAGCCTGTCCATCTTTTTCACAATAACCCAGAGAAGCTGCCTCTCTTCTGCATGTGTGTTTCTGATAATGAGGAGTTCTCTTTCATGAGACAGCTTTAAGTTCATCCAGAAACTGCCTCTCTGGATGGACTTCTGCCCATTGGTCTAGGTTCGAGCCTCTGGAGTTTTTCCTGCTTCCAGATGGTCACGCTTCAGAACATTGATGTTTCTCTAAATTTTCTTCAGATCTTAAATCCATTTCAATCCAGGTCACTGTCTTTTGGAAATGGTCCAGCTTGTTAGTTTCCTTCATAATGTATAAAACCTGAAACTGAATAGTGTTTCACGCATGGCCTTATCGGTGTAGAGAACTGAAACCATATGCTCCCTCATTCTGAACACTATACTCCTTTTAATGCATCCAGAGAGATCAGACTTGCATGTTCATCAACCATATCAAAATCTTGCTGTTACTAAGTTAGCAGCCAAATAAAACACCTTAATTCTTTTTTTTTTTTTTTTCTTTTGAGACAGAGTTTCCCCCAGGCTGGAGTGCAGTAGCACGATCTCGGCTCACAGCGTTCTCTGCCTCCCGGGTTTAAGCAATTCACTGCCCCAGCCTCCCTAGTAGCTGGGATTACAGGCGCCCACCACCACGCCCGGCTAATTATTTTTGTATTTTTAGTAGAGACGGGGTTTCACCATCTTGGCCAGGCTGATCTTGAACTCCTGACCTCGTGATCCACCCACCTTAGTCTCCCAAAGGGCTGGGATTACAGGCGTGAGGCACGCACCCAGCCAAAACACCTTAATTATTTTCACAAGTGCTGCTTTGAGTCACAGCTCCCCTGTGCCAGTGAGTTTAGGCCTAAGTATAGAAAATTTCCTTTATACCTACTAGATTTCATCTTGTGAAGTTTAACCCATTTTTCCAGTATGTGGATTCTGATCGTGTCTCTGTTACGTAGAGGGCCTTGTCTAGTGCTGAGATTGTGATCCTGAGCCTGAGCTCGGTCACCCTGCAAAGTCTGAACCCCTGCCCTACCCTTGCTGATGTTACAGGCCTGGGCAGTTTACTTAGCAGTTCTTTATTTGTTTTTATTTATTTGTTTTAGAGACAGGGTCTCACTCTGGTCCCCCAGCTGGAGTGCAGTGGCGTGATCATGGCTCACAGCAGCTTCAAACTCCAGGGCTCAAGTGATCCTCCTGTGATCCCTCCTGCCTCAGTCTCCCAAGTAGCTGGGACTACAGGCATGAGCCACTGCACTTGGCTAATTCTTTTTTTCTGTTTTTTTTTTTTTTTAGGCCCGAAACAGTGGCTCACGTCTGTAATCCCAGCACTTTGGGAGGCCAAGGCAGGCAGATCACCTGAGGTCAGGAGTTCAAGACCAGCCTGACCAACATGGTGAAACCCCGTCTCTACTAAAAATACAAAAATTAGCCGGACGTGTGGTGTGTTCCTGCAGTCCCAGCTACTGGGGAAGCTGAGGCAGAAGAATCGCTTGAACCCAGGAGGCGGAGGTTGCAGTGAGCCGAGATCACACCACTGTACTCCAGCCTGGGCAACAGAGCAAGATTCTGTCTCAAAAAAAAAAAAAAAAAAAAGAAGTTTTTATTTCCAAAGGATAGACTCCTAGGAGTGAGATTACCGGGTCAAAGTTGGTTTTTTTTTGGTTTTTTTTGTTGTTGTTTTTTGAGGCAGAGTCTCGCTCTGTCCCCCAGGCTGGAGTGCAGTGGCGCAATCTCGGCTCACTGCAAGCTCCGCCTCCCGGGTTCACGCCATTCTCTTGCCTCAGCCTCCCGAGTAGCTGGAACTACAGGCGCCCGCCACCTCGCCCGGCTAATTTTTTGTATTTTCAGTAGAGATGGAGTTTCACCATGTTAGCCAGGATGGTCTTCATCTCCTGACCTCGTGATCCGCCTACCTCAGCCTCCCAAAGTGCTGGGATTACAAGCGTGAGCCACTGCGCCCGGCCAAAGTTTTTTTTTTTTTTTTTAACCTTTCATTATAGAAAAGTTCAAACATATACAAATACGAAGACTAATCCAAGAAGCTCTGGTATAGCCCCAGCATCAACAAGGAACTTGTGGCCAAACATATATCCTATGGACAAGGGGTCAGCATTTTCTGAAAAGAGCCAGTTAGTAAATATTTTAGGCTTTGCCGGCCACATGGTCTCCATCACAACCATTCAACTCTGCCTTTGTAACACAGAAGCAGACTCAGCTGATATTAAATGAATACATAAATACATGAGAGTGGGTGAATTCTAATAAGCTTTCTTTTCTTTTTCTTTTGTTTTTGTTGTTGTTGTTGTTGTTGAGATGGAGTCTCACTCTCTCACCCAGGCTGGAGTGCAG
Source organism: Macaca fascicularis (assembly GCF_037993035.2). NCBI lineage: Eukaryota > Metazoa > Chordata > Mammalia > Primates > Cercopithecidae > Macaca > Macaca fascicularis. Next base: position 52,024,994 of record NC_088377.1, read on the forward strand.
TGGTGGGGTCTCGGCTCACTGCAACCTCCGCCTCCCAGGTTCAAGCAATTCTCCCACCTCAGCCTCCCAAGTAGCTGGGATTACAGGCACCCATCACCACGCCCAGCTAATTTTTGTATTTTTAGTAGAGATGGGGTTTCACCATGTTGGTCAGGCTGGTCCCAAACTCCTGACCTCAGGTAATCCACCCGCCTCGGCCTCCCAAAGTGCTGGGATTACAGGCGTGAACCACGGTGCCCGGCCATAAGCTTTATTTTCAAAACCAGGTGTTAGTCTAGTCTGGTTGTGGCTTGTAACTGTAGTTTGCTGATCCGTGAGTCTATACCATCAACCACCAAATTTTTTATTTTCTGGATTATTTGAAGTAAATCTTAGACATTGTATCATCTTGCCAGTAAATATTTCAGTATGAACCTGTTTAAAAAAAACTCTTTAAAAATTAACCACAACATATTTATCACACCTAAAATTTTAAAGATAATTCCTGGCTGGGGACAGTGGCTCATGCCTGTAATCCCAGTGTTTTGGGAGGCTGAGGTGGGAGGATCACTTGAAGCCAGGAGTTGGAGACCAGCCTGGGCAACACAGCGAGACCCCGTCTCTACCAAAAATAAAGAAAATAACTGAGCATGGTGGCATGCGCCAGTAATCCCAGCTACTCAGGAGGCTGAGGCAGGAGGATCGCTAGAGCCCAGGAGATGGAGGCTGTGGTGAGCCATGATTGTGCCACTGCACTCCAGCTTGGGGGACAGAACAAGATCTTGTCTCAGGAAAAAAAAAAAAAAAACTAGAGGTTTTTCAGCCCATTTGCAGAATTTTCCAGGAGATATATTCAAGTGAGAAAACCGAGATGTGGAGAAGTCTATATATGACAATCTAATTTGTGTAGAACAATGGCAAAATTAACCTCTTCAGTATGTAGGTATTTATGTGTATGTGTGGGTGTATGTATGTGATACATAACAGGTTTTTAACATGGGTTATAGGGATAGAATGACATCAAAACAGAAAAAGGAAAAAATCTGTACTTAAGAAAACAGCCTACATGGTATAATCCCATTTCTGTGTTTGTGCAAATGTACTGCTATGTATATGCACTTTGCAAAATTAAAAAGAGTTATGATTTGGCTGGGTGCAGTGGCTCACGCCTGTAATCTCAGCACTTTGGGAGGCAGAGGCGGGAGGATCACTTGAGGTCAGGAGTTCGAGACCAGCCTGGCCAACATGGCAAAACCCCGTCTGTACTAAAAATACAAAACTTAGTTGGGCATGGTAGTGCACGCCTGTAATCCCAGCTACTCAGGAGGCTGAGGCAGGAGAATTGCTTTAACGCGGGAGGCAGGGGCTGCAGTGAGCCACAATCGCACCACTGCACTGTAGCCTGGGCGACAGAGTAAGACTCCGTCTCAAAAGGAAAAAACACAAGGCCTGTAATCCCAGCACTTTGGGGCGGGCAGGTCACCTGAGGTCAAGATTTCAAGACCAGCCTGGCCAACCAACATGGTGAAACCCCGTCTCTACTAAAAATACAAAACTTAGCTGGGTGTGGTGACGGGTGCCTGTAGGCCCAGCTACTTGGGAGGCTGAGGTGGGAGAATCGCTTGAACCTGGGAGGCAGAGGTTGCAGTGAGCTGAGATCGGGCCACTGCACTCCAGCCTGGGTGACAGAGCGAGACTCCTCAAAAAAAAAAAAAAAAAAAAAAAAGAGAGAGTTACAATTTTAAAAACGATTGAGAGGGAATGTTTAATGTCATTTGATGTCATTAAGGAAGTACAAGGGAATTTGCTTAGGAGTTGGAAAATGCCCAAGAGTGTGGGAAAACAAAGACTTAGTGGCCACTGCCGGTGCTGGTCAGCCAGTGAAGGCTCCGTGGAAGGTTTAGAGGGGAGAGAGGGGCAGCTGGATGCTCTTGGGCCACGGTCGATCCCTGATCTCTGCGCCTCTTCCTCCTGCTCCGGGAGAAATAATGTTTGCTTGGGGGATGAAAAGCATCTCTTTGTGCGGGCTTTAATTGCCATGTTGTTGTGCCAAGGGAGTGAGTGGCAGGCGGGAGCAGCAGCTGGGCACAGCCAATGCCAGGCAGCGGTGCCCGCTCCCTCAGGACGGCCCAGCCAGCTGACTCCCGGGAGCGCTGCCCACCTCTGCCCCCAGCTGGGCGCCTGCAGAGGGACTGACCACCCGTGGGGCTGGGGGAGGATGACTGGAGGAGGAGAAAGGGGCAGGCATCTGGGAGGGTCTCAGCCACTCTCAGAGGCTTATTCATCTCATCCTCATTTCCCCTCCCCCCTTCTTGTTTTTCAGACTGTCAGCATCAATAAGGCCATTAATACGCAGGAAGTGGCTGTAAAGGAAAAACATGCCAGAAATATCCTTTTGGATGTTGCTTGGAAGACCGACCCCGAGGCAGGTCAACTCGTGGGGACTGAGGTCAGGGCCTGGCTCCCTTGCTCAGCTCCAGGAAGGGGCAGCCCTGCACAGGCCAGGTCCCTGTAGCTTCTGATGACGGCAGCTTCTCAGCGCTGGCTGCAGAGACCACAGACCTTCCGAGTGGCAGACACCAAAGAGGCCGTGGAGCTCAGGCCTTTCAACTTACCAAAGATCCTGCTCCTTTCCTTGAAGACTTAAGCATTCCTTTCTTTCCTTTTTCCAAACGGGGTCTTGCCTTGTTGCCCAGGCTGGAGTGTAACGGCACGATCATACCTCACTGCAGCCTCCAACTCCTGGGTTCACGCAATCCTCTCATCTCAGCCTCCCGAGTAGCTGGGACTACAGGTGTGCACCACTACACCTGGCTAATTTATTTTATGTTTTGTAGAGATGGGGTATTGCTCGTTGCCCAAGCTGGTCTCAAGCTCCTGGCCTCAAGCAATCCTCCGTCCTCTGTCACCCCAAATTGCTGGGTTATGGGGGAGAGCCACTGCGCCTGGCCGACTCAAGCTCCGTAGAATGTCAAAGTCACTTGAAAGTCACTTTCCTTTGAGAGATCTCCTGGGGGTCAGGAGGGATCTTCACCTGTTATCGAAGCCCTCCAGTTCCTCTCTTTGCCCACAGGGACACAGGGACCACTCCTCTGGGGGTTACATAATCAATAATCCTCTCCTTTTCTAAGCATGAAAGGAAAAAAAAAAAGAGAGGGTATTATTTTTTCTTTTTTGAGACAGAGTCTCACTCTGTTGCCCAGGCCGGAGGGCAGTGGCATGTTCTCGGCTCACGATTCTTGTGCCTCAGCCTCCTGAGTAGCTGGGATAATAGGCTTATGCCACCACACCCGGCTGCTTTTTGTAATTTTAGTAGGGACGGGGTTTCGCCATGTTGGCCAGGCTGGTCTTGAACGCCTCTTACTAAAGTGCTGGGATTACAGGCATGAGCCACCACTCTTGGCTGAAAGAAGAAAATTTTAGCTTCAGAGGTTGATTGGCCTTAAACCGAGGCAGGGGCTCTCTACCTTCGTGAACAGGTTCAACCTACGCCAGAGGGGAGAAGGCAAGAGCCTTGAAGTGGATTAGGAAATGGATGGCTTGAAAAGCCCTCTGTAAGCCCACCACCCATAGGAGCAGCCTATGGCTTTGTAGAGAGGCGCAGGACCTTGCTGGCTGATGAATACCTAGGGATCTGCCTTCGTGTTGCAGAATCCAGGAGCTGGACAGCTTAATCCCCAAAGGCTGAAGGAGAGAGGCTGCCAGGGGGGTGGCTAAGCTTTTAACTCTCTGTGTGCTGCACCAGAGCAAGGTAGAGTTTCGGGCAAGCAGAGTTGGGAATTTTTTTTTTTTTTTGAGACAGAGTCTTGCTCTGTCGCCCAGGCTGGAGTGCAATAGCGTGATCTCAGCTCACTGCAATCTCTGCCTCCCAAGCTCAAGAGATCCACCTGCCTCAACCTCCCAAGTAGCTGGGACCACAGGTGTGTATCACTACCCCTGGCTAATTTTTGTATTTTTAGTAGAGACAGGGTTTTGCCATGTTGCTCAGGCTAGTCTCAAACTCCTGAGCTCAAGCCATCCTCCTGCCTTGGCCTCCCAAAGTGCTGGAATTACAGGCATGAGCCACCGCGCCCAGCCTTGGAGCCCACGCCCAGCCTCGGAGGCTGGACTTCTGTCTACAATGGGAAGCTCCTCCTTGCCTGGGCTCTTGGTTGCTGTGCCACAGCCAGGCAGGCCAGAGCAGCTTGTCCCGAAGCCTTCTGGCCTCAACCCCTAGAGGCGACCCTCCAGGTTAGCTAGCCAGAGAAGCCCAGCATTGCTTAGTGTGGTGTGTGAACTGCTGTTTGCTAGAGGGAAAGCAGCTTGCCTTTAGTGGGAAGATGCTTTGGCTGGAATTAGCATGGGGGCCATAGAACCCGTCTGGGGTGACCCAGAAGTCCAGTCCTACGCAAGCCTAGATAGATCTTGCTCTTTTTTTTTTTTTCCCCCAGAAAGACACAGGCCCCTTGCTTTCCTGCACCACGTTTGGTACCCTTGCGATGATCCAAAGCAAACCAAGAGAAGCCTTTATTTTAAATGGCCCAGTTGATTTTCTCAGAGGAAATGACTCAGCCCTGACCCTTACCTACAAATAATTTGTGATCAATCTGATAAATGATATGAGTAAGGGAGAGACAGTTGTCACCAGGCAGCGTGCTGTTCAGGACAAGACATGGGCGCAGAGAGGCCAGGCCTGCAGCGGCAGGGTCACGTCACATGCTGCCAGGGAGGCTCCCTGGGAGGAGGGAAGGGACCCTGCAAGGAGATTCTGACATCCCGCCACTGGAACTCTCGGGCTCACTCTGGGACCTTGAGTGGGGCCTCCATGAGCCTTAGGTCACTTTCCGTCCAATCAAAGGTTGGACAAAGAAGATTTCAGGCCAGGCGAGGTGGTGGCTTACACCTGTAATCCCAGCACTTTGGAAGGTGGAGGCGGATGGATCACCTGAGGTCAGGAAGAGACCAGCCTGGCCAACATGGTAAAACCCTGTGCTACTGAAAACACAAAATTAGCCAGGCATGGTGGCAGGCACCTGTAATCCCAGCTACTTGGGAGGCTGTGGCAGGAGAATCACTTGAACCCGGGAGGCAGAGAACCCGGGAGGCAGAGATTGCAGTGAGCCGAGATCATGCTACTGTGCTCCAGCCTTGCCAACAAGAGCAAAACTCCGTTTCAAAAACACAAAGTAGATTTCAAAGATTTAACAGTTCAGCTCTAACATTCTATGAGTCTCTGATTCATAATTTCTAAATGGCGAATAAATGTTGAAAAATCAACTCCATACAGTAGGGTTTGAAATGCCTAATTAAAGATTATTTATTTATTTATTTATTTATTTATTTGAGGCAGGGTCATGCATTGTCACCCAGGCTGGAGTGCAATGACACAGTCAGGCTCAAGTAATCCTCCCTTCTCAGCCTCCTGAGTAGCTGGGACTACAGGCACACGCCATCATGCCTGGCTATTTTTTTATAGAGATGGCGTCTCGCCATGGCCCAGGCTGGTTTTGAACTCCTAGCTGGGCTCAAGCAGTCCTCCCGCTGAGCCACCACACCGAGCCCATTTATCGTTATCGGGTCTTTTATCAGCTGCCTTAGATACAAACTGAATAAGCATTAGGAAGTCTGACTTCAGACATGCTGCTTACCCATTTATCACAGATGCCCAAATGGTGAAAAGGTTGGCCCGCCACCTTGGTATTCACTCCTGGAGGGCTGGGGACTGAGTTTTATTTTTCTTATTTTCTTTTTTTCTCCCTGAATGGATTTTACAGTCTTTGACACACACTTGGGGCATAAAAATGCTTATAATGTGAAAGAATGCCAGAAAGGTCTCCTTGCCCATTTCAAAGTCAGGGTTCCTGAGCCCGGTGCGGTGGTTTGCACCTGTAATCCCAGCACTTTGGGAGGCCCAGGCAGGAGGATCACATAGCCCAGGAATTCAAGACCAGCCTGGGCAACACAGTGAGACCCATCTCTACAAAAAATAAAAAATTAGCTAAGTGTGTTGGTGCACGCCTATAGTCCTAGCTACTTGGGAGGCTGAGCGGGGAGGATCAGTTGAGCTCAGAAGTTGGAGGCTGCAGTGAGCTATGAGTGCACCAGTGCACACCAGGCTGGGCAACAGAAGGAGACTCTGTCTCTAAAAACTTAATTAATTAACAAAATTAATTTTAAATTTAATAAAATAAAGCCAGGGTGCCCGGCTAGCTCTGCACTCAGCTTCGGTTTAGGAGGCTGCTCTCAGGAAAAGTAAGCACTGTCCGCTGGGAGAAGGGAGTACGGGGAGGCTGGGGGTTGCTGGTCTCTCCTCACTGCTTCCTTGCAGTCTGCAGGGGCTGCGCTTTAAGTGAAACCAAAAATTATTTCAGAAATCACTCTTACACCAAGGTGGGGTGCGGTGGCTCACACCTGTAATCCCAGAACTTTGGGAGGCCAAGGTGGGCGGATATCTTGAGGCCAGAAGTTCGAGACCAGCCTGAGCAACATGGGGAAACCCCATCTCTACTAAAAATACAAAAATTAGTCTGGCGTGGTGGCGGGCACCTGTGATCCCTGCTACTTGGGAGGCTGAGGCACGAGAATTGCTTGAACCTGGGAGGCGGAGTTTGCAGTGAGCCAAGATTGTGCCACTGTACTCAAGGCTGGGCGACAGAGTGAGACCCTGTCTTAAAAAAAAAAAAAAAATAGAAAGAAAGAACGAAAGAGAGAGAAGGAAGGAAGGAAGGAAGGAAGGAAGGGGAAAGAGAGAGAGGGAAGGAAGGAAGGAGAGAAGGAAAGAGAGAAAAAGAAAGAAAGAGAAAGACAGAAAGAAAGGAGGAAAGAAAAAGAAAGAAAGAAAGAAAAGAAAGAAAGACTCCTGTATCAAAAGCTGACTTTAGCTTCCAGACCCAAACATCTGTTTAAGCCCACCCCTCACTAAATGAAAATGTCATTGGCGAAAGGAGCTTTACGGTATTTTCCAGTTCAGAAGCAAAATAACATGTGCTCCGGGTGAGTCATTTAGTTTCCTACCTGAGGCGAGCCTTTCTGCCCTAAATGACAGCGCACTTGTGACCTGAGCCTTGCTGAGTAAAGCCTAAAGTTCCGGGCACAGAGTTGTCCTTACAGCTGACGGTGCCCAGTTGGTGGGTCTGTGAATCTTGTCGAAGCACACAATTACAAAAGTGGAAATTCTCCCTTCACTCCACAAAGAGCTCACTAATGACAGAGATCTAGAATGCTGAACTTAAAATCATGTGAGGCCAGAGGGACATTTATTTTGAGATGGAGTCTCGCTCTGTCGCCCAGGCTGGAGTGCAGTGGTGCGATCTCGGCTCACGGCAGCCTCCACCTCCCAGGTTCAAGTGATTCTCCTGCCTCAGCCTCCCAATTAGGTGGGATTACACGCATGCACCACCACACCCGGCTAATTTTTGTACTTTTAGTAGAGACGGGGTTTCACCATGTTGGCCAGGCTGATCTCGATCTGCTGACCTAGTGAGCCGCCCACCTCAGCCTCCCAAAGTGCTGGGATTACAGCCGTGAGCCGCCATGCCCGACCCTGGTGAACATTTATTACATGCAAACTGACGACTATCTGCAGGGGGTGGGTGTGTTTGGAATTAGGCCTGGGGAGAAGCGGTTCCAGGATCCCATATATGGAGAATTCAAGGTGTGGAGACATTGAAGGTGCCCCTGAATGGGGCCAGGCAGGTTTACGGAAGAAGTGGGGTGTTCAGGTTTACGGAAAGTGCATTTTAGACAAAAGATTGCTGCTGTCAAGGCAAGTACAAGGCTGGCTAAATGGAAAGGGGCCGGAGGTGCTGCCTGGAGGAGGAGCCAAGGGGTCAAGGTGCAGGATTCCCTGCAAGGACCAAGGTCCTTAATGAGGAGCGGAAGAACACCCTCACTTTTTTTTTTTTTTTTTTGAGATGGAGTCTTGCTCTGTCACCCAGGCGGCTGGAGTGCAGTGGTGTGATCCTGGCTCACTGCAACCTCCGCCTCCCAGGTTCAAGCGATTCTCTTGCCTCAGCCTCCTGAGTAGCTGGGATTACACGCACCCACCACCACACCCAGCTAATTTTGTATTTTTAGTAGAGATGGAGTTTCGCCGTGTTGGTCAAGCTGGTCTTGAACTGTTGACCTCAGGTGATCCATCCACCTCGGCCCCGCAAAGTGCTGGGATTACAGGTGTGAGCCCCTGCGCCCATCCTGCACACCCTCACTTTTAATAATGCACCAGAAAGAACCTGAGGAAGCCCTCAAATGTTGTTTAAAAGTTAGGTGTCATAAGGCCAGTGAACCATGAACAGTGGTTCACGCCTGTAACCCCAGCACTTTGCGAGGCCAAGAGGGGAGGATTGCTTGAGGCCAGGAGCTTGAGACCAGCCTGGGCAACACAGCAAGACCTCATCTCTATCAAAAATTTAAAAATGAGCCAGGCTTAGTGGTGCATGCCTGTAGCCCCAGCTCCTTGGGAGGCTGAGGTAGGAGGATTGCCTGAGTCCAGGAGTTTGAGGTTACAGTGAGCTATGATCACACCACTGCACTCCAGGCTGGGCAACAGAGCAAGACCCTATCTCAACCACCACAACAAATAGCTGTAGTTATTCCCGAAGGAGCCATCATCAACTCAGCATTCTCATAGAAAGGGCAACCCAGTACCACCATGGCCTACAGGGTATTTGTGCAAATTAGAAAAAGACACACCTGTCTCTCGAGACACTTGCGTCTTGGGAAATTGTCTACTCAAGTGGATTTTATTAGAACAAGTATTCCCATCTGCCCTAAAACTCCCAGAATGAATGTACAGTTCTATGGTATCTTAGCTCTGAGCGGCGCTCCCTCCAAGGCACTGCCAACCATGACTTGCACAACTGCTCAGTCCCCTGCAGTGACTGAATGCAAGCTCAGTCCCCTGCAGTGGCTGAATGCAGGCTCAGTCCCCTGCAGTGGCTAGGTGCAGCCTCTATCCCCTGCAGTGGCTAGGTGCAGGCTCAGTCCCCTGCAGTGGCTGGGTGCAGCCTCTATCCCCTGCAGTGGGTGGGTGCAGGCTCGGTCTCCTGCAGTGGCTGGGTGCAGCCTCTATCCCCTGCAGTGGCTGGGTGCAGCCTCTATCCCCTGCAGTGGGTGGGTGCAGGCTCGGTCTCCTGCAGTGGCTGGGTGCAGGCTCAGTCCCCTGCAGTGGCTGGGTGCAGCCTCTATCCCCTGCAGTGGCTGGGTGCAGGCTGGGTCCCGGGAGGCAGAGCCCATGCCATTGTTTTCCATAACCCCCCCCCCACCATGCATACTGGGCACCCACCATGAGAAAGGGGCACAGACCTTCTGGTCTGTTGTCAACCGCCTGCCTCTGTCTAGCAACGCAGTGCTCTGCTGGAAGTTCTGCCATGTGTTCCATAAACTCCTCCGAGACGGACACCCGAACGTGAGTTCCTAGGACTGTGGGGTGGCAGGGAGCCAGGGACCCTTGTGGGGAAAGTAACTGCCTGGGCCACGGAGGCTGCTGTCCTCTCCCACACTGCCGCCTTCTCCTGGCCTTTGGGTTCCCCATCAGAGGTGGGTGAACCTCTCTCCCATCAGCCTGTCCCCCCACCCCAGGTTCACCTTCGCCTCTCTCCGTGCTCTTTCCCTTTGTCTTTCCTTCCTTCTCCATTCTCTCATGGGCTGTTCTTTTGCCTCTGCAGGTCCTGAAGGATTCTCTGAGATACAGAAATGAATTGAGTGATATGAGCAGGATGTGGGTGAGTTTGCAGATGTACCCAGGAGCCACCTGCTCCTCCTGTCCTTCCCCAGAGGCCGCAGAGTGAGGACTGAAGGGTGAATAAATTGATCTCCTTCAGCTTGTTGAGGATTTCTCCCATGAACGCCAGAGAGAGACTGAGGATGCCCCCAAAGTGTACCATGATATCCATAGTCTTGCCTGGGGTCCCTGGACGCTTCAGGAAAGTTCCAGGGCCCGGGAGCTTCTCCTGCCAATGGAAACTCATGTCACAAAGCTGTGACATGAGTTGGGATCCCTCAGCAGTAGCTACACGGCCATGGTTCCTGGTTGTTTTTCTTTTTTTTTTGGTAGAGATGGGGTCTCGCTATGCTGCCCAGGCTGGTCTTGAACTCCTGGCCTCAAGTGATCCTCCCACCTCAGCCTCCCAAAGTGCTGGGATCACACACATGAGCCACTGTACCCAGCCCACAGTTCCTACTTCTCTTCTCTTTCCACTGCTCCCGTTGGAGTCATAGTACATTGAGAATTAGAATTAGCATACCCAGTTCTTAATGCCAGAGCTTTTTCTTTCCTGTTTAGAGATTCTCAGTGCTTTAGGATGAGGGAGGAGGTAGGTGGCAATATCACAGTCAATGGAAAAGAGCGTTTCTATACACAGAGCACAATCACCCCAGATTCTGATGTCCGTGGGTGTGTATATGGAGAGGGGTAGTTTGCATTTTGAAGACTCTCCCTTGGCCAGGCGCAGTGGCTCACACCTGTAATCCCAGCACTTTGGGAGTCCAAGGCAGGCAGATCACCTGAGGTCAGGAGTTTGAGACCAACCTGGCCAACATGGTGAAACCCCGGCTCTACTAAAAATACAAAAATTAGCCCGGTGTGGTGGCGTTTGCCTGTAATCCCAGCTACTTGGGAGGCTGAGGCAGGAGAATCGCTTGAACCTAGGAGGCAGAGGTTATGGCGAGCTGATATTGGGCCACTGCACTCCAGCCTGGGTGACAGAGTAAGACTCTGTCTCAAAAAAAAAAAAAAAAAAAAAAAATCTCCCTGGTTGATTCTGATATGTTCTTTTGCCTCTACCAGTTGAGAACTACTACTTTAGCCTTTTTGCACAGTCTTACCTGTATCTGTCTGCACCTATAAAATGTTGGCAACTATGTAGTCCTATCTACCTATCATAGGTGAGGAAACACAGGCCCAGAAAGGGAAGCAGCTTATCCTAAAGTCACAAAACTAGGTACCAGAACAAAGTTGAGAGTTGTCCCCAGATTGCCCAACTGTGTGCCAGAAAACGTTCCCTGTAACATGTAAAGCTTAGGTCTTTTTCCTTTTTGTTAGAATTTGCCTGATATATATTTCACCATCTTTTTACTTTAAGCATTCCTGTATTTTTACATTTTAGAAATAACACTTACAAATAACATTTGGTTGGATTTTGTGTGGTTTGTGGTTGTTGTTTTTTATTCAGGATGGTAGTCTTTGTCTTTTAACTGGGCATTTAGTCCATTTACATTTATTATACTACACGGTATGTTTAGATTTATGTCTCCCATTTTATTTTATGCTTTCTATTTGTCCCATCTGTTCTGCTTCTATTTCTCTCATTCCTTGCTTTCTTTTGGATTAACTGGGTATTTTTTTCTCATTCTGTTTTTTCCTCATTACTATTTGGGAGGTTAAAAAACAAATCTACTTTTTTTGTTTTTGGCATATTCTCTAATAATTACAAAATGCTTGCTTGGTTTATCTAGGTCTACCTTTCATATCTTTGTTTCTTGTATAACACAAAGACTTTAGAATATTTTAGTTCCATTCAGTTCCTCAATTTATCTGTTAGCATAACATTTTGGTTTTGATTATGTTTATCTGTAAACTCTGTAAGTTATTGTTTTATTTTCCTTGTTTTATTCTGTGCTCTCCATAGACCTTCCATCTGAGATCACTTTCTTTCTGCCTGAACTATATATTTCATAACTTCCATAATTAAGAGTCTACTGGTGGCTAACGCCGTGTTTGCTTGTTTAAGAATGTTGGTTTTTTTTTTGGAGGCAGAGTCTTGCTCTGTTGCCTAGGCCAGAGTGCACTGGCACAATCTCAGCTCACTGCAACCTCTGCCACCCAGGTTGAAGTGATTCTCCTGCCTCAGCCTCCCAAGTAGCTAGAATTACGATGCCTACCACCACGCCTGGCTAATTTTTGTATTTTTAGTAGAGACGGGGTTTGGCCATGTTGGCCAAGCTGGTCTTGAACTCCTGACCTCAGGTGATCCACCCACCTTGGCCTCCCAAAGTGCTGAAATTACAGGCATGAGCCACCGCGCCTGGACGAGAATGTCATTATTTCAACCTCACTCATAGAAGGTATATTCTCTGGGTTTAGGTTCTAAGGTGACAGTTAGTTTCCCTCAGCACATAGAGGATATTTTCAAGATATCTTTCCACTGACTTCTGGCTTTGATTATTTTCATGGAGTCAGCTGTGAGACACTGTTGCACCTTTGAAGCTAACATGTGTTTTATCTCTGGACATTTTAACATCTTAGAATGTGTCTAGGAGTGAATTTATTTTGGATTCTTTGGACGGTGGGTTAGTGTCTTTTATTAGTTGTGAAAATTTCTCATTGTCACTTCAAACACTGCCTGTGCTCCATTCTATCTTTTCCTTCTCAGATTTTTTTTTTTTATACGGAGTCTCACTCTATTGCCCAGGCTCACTGCAGCCTGCGCCTCCCAGGTTCAAGTGATTATCCTGCCTCAGCCTCCCAAGTAGCTGGGACTATAGGCATGCACCACCACACCCAGCTAATTTTTGTACTTTTAGTAGAGACGGGGTTTTGCCACATTGGCCAGGCTGGTCTTGAACTCCTGACCTCAAGTGATCTTCCCTCCTCGTCCTCCCAAAGTGTTGGAATTACAGGCATCAGCTACCGTGCCCAGCGCCTTCTCAGATTTTGGCTACATGTGTGTCAGACTTTCTCATCCTACCCCTCATGTCTCTAAACCACTCTTTCAGTTTTTTCCACCTATTTGTCTTTGCTGTATTCTGGATAATTTTTATCAGCTCTAGCCTTCTGTTTGCCTCATCTCCAGTTGGGTCTAATGTGTTATTAAACTTCTCCATAAGGTTTTCAATTTCATTTAGTACAGTTTTCTTTTCTTTTCTTCTTCTTCTTCTTCTTTTTTTTTTTTTTTTTTTTTTTGAAACAGAGTTTTGCTCTTGTTGCCCAGGCTGGAGTGCAATGGCTCAATCTCCACTCACTGCAGCCTCTACCTCCCAGGTTCAAGCGATTCTCCTGTCTCAGCCTCCCAAGTAGCTGGGACTACAGACGTGCACCACCACGCCTGGCTAATTTTATATGTTTAGTAGAGATGGGGTTTCACCATGTTGGCCAGGCTGGTTTCAAACTCCTCACCTCAGGTGATCCATCTGCCTTGGCCTCTCAAATTGCTAGGATTACAGGCATGAGCCACCACACCTAGCCTAATTAGTACAGTTTTCATTTCTTAAAGTTCTATTTTTTTTTTTTTTCAAATCTGCTTGTTTTTTGCTGGGGGAGGTTGTTGTTTGAGACAGGGTCTCACTCTGTCACCCAGGCTGGAGTGCAGTGGTGCGATCATGGCTTATTGCAGCCTCAACCCCCTAAGCTCAGGTGATCCTCCCACCTTAGCCTCCCAAGTAGCTGGGACAACAGGTGTGCACTACCACACCCAGCCAATTTTTGTAGACGCAGGGTTTTGCCATGTTGCCCAGGGTGGTTTTGAACTCCTGGACTTAAGCAATCTGCCCACCTCAGCTTCCCAAAGCACTGGGATTACAGGCAGGAGGAGCCACTGTGTCTAGCCCTGCTTCTTCTCCTTTACAATTTGTTATGCTCTGCATATATTTTGAAACAGTGTCTTATTTCTTTAGATATATGAAGCAAAGTCATTTCATATATATTGTGTAATTCTATTATCTTTTTTTTTTTGAGACAGAGTCTCGCTCTGTCACCCAGGCTGGAGTGCAGTGGCGCAATCTCGGCTCACTGCAAGCTCCACCTCCCGGGTTCACGCCATTCTCCTGCCTCAACCTCCCAAGTAGCTGGAAGTACAGGCGCCCGCCACCACGACCAGCTAATTTTTTGTATTTTTAGTAGAGACGGGGTTTCACCATGTTAGCCAGGATGGTCTCGATCTCCTGACCTCGTGATCCAGCCGCCTTGGCCTCCCAAAGTGCTGGGATTACAGGCACAAGCCACTGCGCCTGGCCTATCTAAAGTCTTTAGAGATTTGTTTGTGTCCTCCGTCACTTTTGGTGCATTTTGCCCATGCTGTGTAGTTTTCTTTATGTTTGGTTATTTTCTACTCTAAGCTGCTCATCTTCCTTGGAATTTTATCTATGGGGAAGTCTGTAATGAAGGCAGGTTCCTCCAGAGAGAATTGGCATTTGCTTCCATTGAGATCACTCGAAATTAAATTCTCAGCTTAAGGTTTTGTGAATTTAGGGCAGATTTTCCTCCCCCAATCACAGTGGTGATTTGAGGCTGCGGAATTCTTCATAGTCCCTTAGGAGGACTTCCTCAGTGCAGAAGTACAAGCGTTTGTTATTTTATTATTTACCTTTACTTCCCCTGTACCAAGGAGGCAGTCTTGTGTGTGTGTGTTGGTGGTGGTGGTGATGTTTTGAGACAGTTTCTTGCTCTGTCATCAAGGCTGGAGGTACAGTGACATGACCACAGCTCACTGCAGCCTCAACTTCCTGGGCTCAAGCGATCCTCCCACTTCAGTCTCCTGAATAGCTGGGACTACAAGTGCACACCACCACGCCTGGCTAATTTTTTAATTTTTTGTAGACATGAGGTTTCGCCATGTTGGCCAGGCTGGTCTCAAACTCCTGAGCTCAAGCAATCCTCCCTCCTCGGCCTCCCAAAGTGCTGAGATTACAGGCATGAGCCACCATGCCTGGCTGACAGATTCCACTTCAGGACCCCATCCCATGAGTCATAGTGTAGATGCTATTCGTCTATTGAATCCGTCTGGAAGAGATATTCCCTCCACTGTTCTTAGATAGAGATACGGAAGAAAAAAGCCCACAGGCAGACTATGATTTTGCCAAAGGTGGGAGACTCATCTTTATTTTGAGATGGAGTCTCGCTCTGTCACCCAGGCTGGAGTGCAGTGACACAATCTTGGCTCACTGCAACCTCTCCCTCCCAGGTTCAAGTGGTTCTCCTGCCTCAGCCTCCCAAGTAGCTGGGACTACAGGCGTGCGCCATCACACCCAGCTAATTTTTGTATTTTTTGTAAAGACGGGGTTTCACCATGTTGGCCAGCCTGGTCTTGAGCTCCTGACCTCAAGTGATCTGCCCACCTTGGTCTCCCAAAGTGCTGGGATTACAGGCATGAGCCACCACGCCTGGACAGACTCAACGTTCTTAAGTAGGCAGCTTTGTCCAAAATTTATCAAAGGAAGTCCTTATGTTTGTACAAAGGATTGTGCTTTAAGGAATGTTCATTGAAATGGTTTATGATAGCAAACATTTCAGCCGTTTGAATTGGCTTCAGCTCATTTGAATTTATTGAGTCAGTTCAATAAATTACAATAATACTGGTCGGTCACTAAAAATAATGAAAGAAAGTTTAAGAAGTTGAATAAAATTGCAGCATATTAAGCAAGAAAAATAGATTGATTCTATTTACATTTAAGAATAAAGGTAGATGGCTGGGTGCGGTGGCTCACGCCTGTAATCCCAGCACTTTGGGAGGCGGAGGTGGGCGGATCACCTGAGGTCAGAAGTTCAGGACTAGTCTGGCCAATATGGTGAAACCCCATCTCTAGTAAAAACGACAAAAATTAGCTAAGCATGGTGCTCACACCTGTAGCGTAATCCCAGCCTTTTGGGAGGCCCAGGCAGGTGGATCACTCGAGGCCAGGAGTTTGAGACCAGCCTGGGCAACATGGTGAAACCATATCTCTACTAAAAATACAAAAATTGACCAGGCATGGTGGCGCATGCCTGTAATCCCAGCTACTCAGGAGACTGAGGCAGGAAAATCACTTGAACCCAGGAGGCAGAGGCTGCAGTGAGCAGAGATCATGCCACTGCACTCCAGCCTGGGCAACAGAGCTAGACCCCATCTCTAAATAAATAACATAAAGGGGAGAAAAAAAAAAGAAGAAGGTAGATTCTTTACCAGAGAATTTCTGGCCTCAGATCTCTCGACCGTCATGTTCTTGTTGTTGACTCTGCTTCCCCTCCTCTTCCTGAAAGGGCCACCTGAGCGAGGGGTATGGCCAGCTGTGCAGCATCTACCTGAAACTGCTGAGAACCAAGATGGAGTACCACACCAAAGTGAGTCTCTGCGGACAGTTCTGCCGCCACCACCGCCTCCCTTGCTCTATCCCCTCAGCCCCTCCCTGGGCTCAGTTGTCAGCTCTTTCAGGTAATAGACAGCCCAGGCTTCTGAGGAAGTGTGTGCATCATGTACCCCAGCTGTGGGAGAGGAAAGCCATTGCCAGGCCCACGGGACGTGATGAGGGCTGGGATTTTGGCCCATGTCTTCTGCACCCTTTTGTGCCCCATTTTGCAACTAGAAAGAACAACTGGCCAGGCACGGTGGCTCACGCCTATAATCCTAGCTGTTTGGGAGACCCAGGCGGACAGATCACCTGAGGTCAGGGGTTCAAGACTGGCCTGGCCAACATGGTGAAACCCCGTCTCTACTAAAAGTACAAAAATTACCCGTGGTGGTGATGCGTGCCTGTAATCCCAGCTACTCGGGAGGCTGAGGCAGGAGAATTGCTTGAACCCAAGACCAGGAGGCGGAGGTTGCAGTGAGCCAAAACCATACCACTGTACTCCAGCTTGGGCGACAGAGTGAGACACTGTCTCAAAAAAACATAAAAAAGAAAGGGTAACCCTAGCCACTAGATTGCCTTATGAAAATGTTACAGAAGCATTGATTTTACTGTTTTTTTTTTTGGTTTTTTTTTTTGAGACGGAGTCTTGCTCTGTTGCCCAGGCTGGAGTGCAATGGCCGGATCTCAGCTCACTGCAAGCTCCGCCCCCCAGGTTTACGCCATTTTCTCCTGCCTCAGCCTCCTGAGTAGCTGGGACTACAGGCGCCCGCCACCACGCCCGGCTAGTTTTTTTGTATTTTTTTAAATAGAGACGGGGTTTCCCTGTGTTAGCCAGGATGGTCTCGATCTCCTGACCTCGTGATCCGCCCGTCTCGGCCTCCCAAAGTGCTGGGATTACAGGCTTGAGCCACCGCGCCCGGCTGATTTTACTGTTAATAAAAACAATTCCTGGCCAGGCACAGTGGCTCATGCCTGTGATCTGAGCATTTTGGGAGGTCGAGACTGGAGGATCACTTAAGACCAGGAGTTTGAGACCAGCCCGGCAACATAGCAAGACCCTGTCTCTACAAAAAATTACAATTAGCCAGAGGTGGTGACACATGCCCGTAGTCCCAGCTACTCAGGAGGCTGAGGCAAGAGGATCACTTGAGTTCTGGAGCTGAAGGCTGCTGTAAGTGAAAGGAGCTGGGCACATTCCTCAGCCCCGGGCTCAAAACTCCCTGAGCCTAGCACAAACACATCCCATCCTCCCATCCCACCACCATATATCTCTCAAACTCCCTGAGCCCAGTACAAACACCACCTGGAAAGTCTCCGATAAGGGGACAGCCATTCAAGGTTACTGAAAGCGCAGGAGCCAAAAGAATTTCTTTGTTCCCCTGCAACTTTCGGGCTATAAAAAGCAAACGCTCGCATTGTTCGGGGCCCTCTTGTATACTGTGTAAAGGAGGGACCAGGTTCGAACTTGTAGTAAAGATCCTTGCCGCTTGGCTTTGACTCTGGACTCTGGTGGTCTTCTTTGGGGAACAAACAGTCTGGGCATAACATAAGCTGTGATCATGCCACTGTACTCCAGCCTGAGTGACAGAGCAAACCTACTCCTGCAATTTCTTTTTTTCGTTTTCTTTCTTTTTTTTTTTTTTGAGACAGAGTTTTGCTCTTGTTGCCCAGGCTGAAGTGCAATGGCACGATCTCAGCTCACCAAAACCTCCACCTCCTGGGTTCAAGTGATTCTCCTGCCTTAGTCTCCTGAGTAGCTGGGTACTACAGGCATACACTACCATGCCTGGCTAATTTTGTATTTTTTTTTTTCAGTAGAGATGGGATTTTGTCAGGTTGGTCTCGAACTCCTGACCTCAGGTGATCCACCCGCCTTGGCCTCTCAAAGTGCTGGGATTACAGGCGTGAGCCATGGCACCCAGCAATTCCTACAATTTCTATAGCAAGCTCCCCTACAGACCTGTCTTTTAATTTTTTTATTTTATTTTTATTTTATTTTATTTTTTTGAGATGGAGTCTCACTCTGTCACTTAGGCTGGAGTGCAGTGTGGCACGATCTCACCTCACTGCCACCTCTACCTGCTGGGTTCAGGCAATTCTCATGTCTCAGCCTCCCAAGTAGCTGGGACTACAGGCAGGAGCCACCGCGCCTGGCTAATTTTTTGTATTTTTAGTAGAGACGGGATTTCACCATGTTGGCCAGGCTGGAGGTGGATCACCTTAGCTCACTGCAGCCTCAAATTCCTGGGCTCAAGAGATCCTCCTGCCCCAGTCTCCCGAGTTACTGGGACCACAGATACTCGCCACTATGCCTGGCTTAGATCCACTCTGGTGTGAGGCTGGGCAGGGTAGAAAACAGCATCTCAGTCACAGAGGCCTCAGCACCCACCTGAGCCACACCTTGGACCCAATGGGGATCAGGCTGTAAAGCAATGACATGGGCCACTCTGCATTTTAAGTCCACTTTTCCAAAGTGGACTTAAAAGATCCAGGTGGCCAGTGAGGACAATGATGAGAGCCAGAATTAGGAGTTGTCCATGGGACAGTCAAAGAAGCAGGGACTGCCTGAAGATTGGCAGGAAATGAGGCTGGGTGGGGTTGCTCGGGCCTATAAACTCAGCATTTTGGGAGGCCAAGCAGGGCGGATTCCTTAAGCCCAGGAGTTCGAGCCTGGGCAACATAGGGAGACCCTGTCTCTACAAAAAATTTAAAAATTAGCCGGGTGTGGTAGCATGCAACTGTAGTCCCAGCTACTCGGGAGGCTGAGGTGGGAGGATGCTTTGAGCCTGGGAGGTCAAGGATGCTTTGAGCCTGGGAGGTCAAGGATGCAGTGAGCTATCACTGCCCTTCCACCTGGGCAACAGAGTGAGGCCCTGTCTCCCAGAAAAAAGAGAGAAGAAGGTGACATGATGGATACTGTGAGGTGGGGGAGGGGAACAGCTGAGGGGTGTGCAGGGGTCTGGCAACTGTGGGAGACAATAGGGGGTCAGGCAGAGGGGTGGGCACATAGGAGGCAACATAAACCAGAACTGAGGCTGGGCCAGGCCAGGGTGTCAGAGGCCGAGGCGGGGAGTCGGGCTGCCCTCGGGCTGGATTGCAAGGCAAAGAAGCAGGAGGGAGAGGCTCAGGGTGTGGAGGGGAGGGGACTTATAGCGTGTGATTGGAGGGAGGACCAGGCTCTGGTAAAGGTGTCATGAGGAGGTGGGGAAAGGTGAGAATTGGATTTAAGATCTTCTGGGGCTGGGCACAGTGGCTCACGCCTGTCATCCCAGCACTTTGGGTGGCTGAGGCGGGCAGATCATCTGAGGTCAGGAGTTCAAGACCAGCCTGGCCAACGTGGCAAAACTCATCTCTACAAAAAATACAAAAAGAAATTAGCTCACGCCTGTACTCCCAGCTACTCAGGAGGCTGAGGCAGGAGAATCACTTGAAACTGGGAGGCGGAGGTTGCAGTGGGCCGAGATGCCGCCACTGCACTCCAGCCTGGGCAACAGAGCAAGACTCCATCTCAAAAAAAAAAAAAAAAAAAAGATGGGAGTAGAGGTTTTGAAAGTGTTAAATTGAACTGGTGGGTGTGGTGGCTAACACCTCTAATCCCAACACCATGGGAGGCCGAGGCAGGAGGATCACTTGAGGCCAGGAGTTGGAGACCAGCCTGACCGACATAGTGAAACCCCCATCTCTACTAAAAACACAAAAGTTAACTGGGTGTGGTGGCACGCACCTGTAATCCCAGCTACTCAGGAGGCTGAGGCTTGAGAATGGCTTGAACCCAGGAGGTGGAGGTTGCAGTGAGCCGAGATGCTGCCTCTGCACTCCAGCCTGGGCGACAGAGCAAGACTCCATCTCAAAAAAAAAACAACAAAAAAAAGATGGGAGTAGAGGTTGAAAGTGTTAAATTGAACTGGTGGGTGTGGTGGCTCACGTCTCTAATCCCAAAACCATGGGAGGCCGAGGCAGGAGGATCACTTGAGGCCAGGAGTTGGAGACCAGCCTGACCAACATAGTGAAACCCCCATTTCTACTAAAAACACAAAAGTTAGCTGGGCGTGGTGGCATGCACCTGTAATCCCAGCTACTCAGGAGGCTGAGGCTTGGGAATGGCTTGAATCCGGAAGGCAGAGGTTGCACTCCAACCTGGGTGACACAGCAAGACTCTCTCTCAAAAAAAAAAAAAAAAAAATACAGTGTTAAATGGGAAATGGGAGGAGGAAGGGCCTAGGGTAGGATTTTAGGTGAAAAAGGAGAGAAGGGAGGGTGTGGAGAAAGCAAGACTGGGAAGATGGTTAGGGAGGAAGGGGACTGGGATGGGAGCTGGGGCAGTGGCGCTGCAGGGGTGATAGAGGCCAAGGGAGTCCCTTTCCCTTGTGTATAGAAAGAGAGCAGAGTTCAGCGGCATCAGAAGCAGCCGGTGCCGATGGCCAGGCCCCTAGCTTTTAATAGCATGGAAGGGCAGAAGGGAATGGTCACGTGGGCTTGGAGAATTGGGGTCAAATGAGGATGCAGCTGGCTTTGCTTCCAAAGGCTCTCGAGCTCACTGCTGTCTTGTTTTTCCTGGTTTTAGAAAGCAGGGAAAGTGGGGAAGCTGGTATTGTCCAAGTGTGGAGGAGCAAAGGACTTTTCCAGTTTTTAGCAATTAGCGATACAAGAGTGGGGAAGGAGGCTGGGCAGAGTGGCTCATACCTGCGGTTCCAGCATTTGGGGAGGCCAAGGGTTGAGGTGAGACCAGCCTGGGCCACACAGTGAGACCCTGTCTCTTAAAAAAAAATTTTTTTTGGCCGGGCGCGGTGGCTCACGCTTGTAATCCCAGACCTTTGGGAGGCCGAGATGGGTGGATCACCTGAGGTCAGGAGTTCAAGACCAGCCTGGGCAACATGGTGAAACCCCATCTCCACTAAAAATATAAAAAAATTAGCCGGGCATGGTGGTGCATGCCTGCTAATCCCAGCTACTCAGGAGGCTGAGACAGGAGAATCGCTTGAACCCAAGGGGCTGAGGTTGCAGTGAGCTGATATCATGCCATTGCACTCCAGCCTGGGCGACAGAGTGAGACTCCATCTTGAAAACAACAACAGCAAAAATATCCTGCACACATTAAAGAAAAATTCATTATCTGGCTGGGTGCAGTGGCTCACGCCTGTAATCCCAGCACTTTGGGAGGCTAAGGCAGGCGGATCACCTGAGGTCAGGAATTCAAGACCAGCCTGGTCAATGTGGTGAAACCCCATCGCTACTAAAAATACAAAAAAAAAAAAAAAATTAGCCCGCATGGTGGTGTATGCCTGTAGTACCAGCTACTCAGGAGGCTGAGGTGGAGGATCGCTTGAGCCCAGGAATTCGAGGCTGCAGTGAGCGACGATCATGCCACTGCACTTCATCGTGGGTAACAGTGAGGTCATGTCTCTAAAAAATAAAAAAAGAGAAACAGGAGAGAGCCTGATTCCCCCTCCTCTGCCATGTAAGCAGTGTAACCAAGATGAGGCCCCTCACCAGAGACTGAATCTGTCAACACCTTGACTTTGGACTCCCCGGCCTCCAGAACTGCGAGACACTGTCTATGGGTTAAGCCACCCAGCATGTGGTATCTTGTTATAGCTGCCTGAGCTGACTGAGACGGACGTTCAGGCCAGAGAGCGTGCATGCATAGTGACACCAGCTGTGAGTTTTTCTCCAGGGACAGTTGGCAGCTGGCCCTAGGTGCAGAGCCGATGACAAGGACTCAGGCTCTCAGCAGGTCTTCGAAGCAGTGTGGTGGAAAGGCAGGCAGGGCATGGGAAAGTGGAGCCAGGCCACCAGTCATGATGTTGAGACTGAGCCAGGAGGCAAAGGCAGGCAGAGAAATGGAGAGGAGAGGGAGCAGGAAGGGACTGGCCATCTCTGAGACTTAAGTATGAGTAGTGGGTGGACTTGAGGGCAGGAGAGGACTGGAAGGGCAGAGGCCTGAGTGATGCAGCCAGAGAGGGAGATGCTATAGTGGAGAGTTCTAGGCAGGGACGTTTTAGGTGATGGTGGAGTCTGGAGTGGGTGTGCGTAGCTGGGGATGGAGTAGAGGTGAAGGTGCTGAAACTGAGGTCAAAGGTTGTAATCTCAGGGTGCATGACTTGGGGCAAAGGAAAACTGTGTCCCAGGTGCCAGGTCAAGCCTCAGAGGCCTTGGCACCATGGAGCCCAGGAGCGAAGTCTGCAATAGGGATTTTTTTTTTTCTTTTTTTTTGCGGGGGGAGACGGAGTCTCACTCTGTTGCCCAGGCTGGAGTGTGGTGGTTCCATCTCAGTTCACTGCAACCTCCACCTCCCAGGTTCAAGCGATTCTCCTGCCTCAGCCTCCCAAGGAGCTGGGACTACAGGCATGCGCCACCACCCCTGGCTAATTTTTTTTATTTTTAGTTGAGACAGGGTTTCACCATGTTGGCCAGCCTGGTCTCTAACTCCTGACCTCAAGTGATCCACCTGCCTTGGCCTCCAAAGTGCTGGGATTATAGGTGTGAGCCACCGCGCCCAGCCTAGAGCCTAAAGTATCCACTTGTACATGCAGATGCCCAATGATGGAATGACCACCCATCTCTGCGGCCTTTTCCCTTTGCCACAGGGACAAACCACACAGATGACAGGATCATGCTATAGATACTGAGCAATGATTGATGATACCAGCTGGTGTTTCTTTTTTTTTCTTTTTTGTTTGTTTTGAGGTAGGGTCTCACTCTGTAACCAGGCTGGAGTGCAGTGGCCTTGAACTGTAGCCTTGAACTACTGGGCTCAAGCGATCCTCCCGCCTCGGCCTCCCACGTAGCTGGGACCACAGGCGTATGCCACCACGCCCGGCTGAGAGAGAGCTCTTCATGTCTCCTGTCCTGACTCCCTTCCTCTGCCTTCCTTCCAGAATCCCAGGTTCCCAGGCAACCTGCAGATGAGTGACCGCCAGCTGGATGAGGCTGGAGAAAGTGACGTGAACAACTTGTAAGTGGCTCCTGCCCTGAGCCCAGGGAGGGAGAAAGCTTTTGTGAATGCCGACACTTCTCATAAGGGACATGGAGGGCCTGATTGGGTGGGGGGGCGTGGCTGGGGTGGGGACCAAAGTCCCTGGGTGACTTGGCCTTGGGGCCACTTATTTATTGGTGATGCCTTATCCAGAACCCCTGCCTGGCTATTTCACACCCCAGAGCTTTCGTGTCTGTCTCGCTTTCTGCCCTCCGACTCCAACACTGGTAACTATCCTCTCCTTCTGTCACTGTCACTGTTTTCATTTTTGTTTTTTTGAGAAGCAGTCTCACCCTGTTACCCAGGCTGGAGTGCTGTGGCTCGATGTCGACTTACTGCAGCCTCCACCCCCCAGGTTCAAGTGATTCTCCTGCCTCAGCCTCCCGAGTAGCTGGGATTACAGGCATGCGCCATCACACCCGGCTAATTTTTGTATTTTTAGTAGAGATGGGGTTCCGCCGTGTTGGCCAGGCTGGTCTTGAACTCCGGACCTCAGGTGATCCGCCCACCTCGGCCTCCCAAAGTGCTGGGATGACAGGTGTGAGCCACCACCCCTGACCTGTCACTGTCACTGTTGACTCTCCACCAGGCTGCATGGCCATAATACCCATGAGGCTAAGACTTGGAGCTGGAGTTGTGTGTGTGTTTGCGCACGCACCTGAGCATTGGAGACTGGAGGCAGTAGTGTAGAGCACGGGGGAGGGGACGGGTAACAGACCGGCCTCAGGCTGTGGAGTGTAAGCTCTCTTTCCTCTTGGGTCCAGTTTCCAGTTAACGGTGGAGATGTTTGACTACCTGGAGTGTGAACTCAACCTCTTCCAAACGGGTGAGTCTCTTCCCTCCTGTCTAAGCCAGGCTCTCATGGGAACTACCTAATTCCCAGTCCTCCTCTCCCTGCAAAGTGTGTGGCACAAGGGGCAGGAAAATGGAGACACTCACACCCCATCTCTGGTCTCTCCGTCCCTCGTGCAGGGAGGGACTGAACCTCTTCAGTATTTTTCTTTTTAAGAGACAAGGTCTCAGCTGGGCACAGTGGCTCGCACCTGTAATCCCAGCACTTTGGGAGGCTAAGGTGGGCCCATCACTTGAGGCCAAAAGTTAAAGACCAGTCTGGCCAACATGGTGAAACCCTGTCTCTAATAAAAATATAAAAATTAGCCAGGCATGGTGGCTTATGCCTGTAATCCCAGTTACTTGGGAGGCTGAGGCAGGAAAATTGCTTGAACCCAGGAGGTAGAGGTTGCAATGATCCAAGATCATGCCACTGCACTCCAGCCTGGGTTACACAGCAAGACTTCATCTCAAAAAAAAAAAAAAGAAAGAGAGAGAAGATCTCGCTGTGTCACCCAGGCTGGATTGCAGTGGCATGTTACAGCTCACTGCAACCTCAAACTACTAGGCTCAAGTGATCCTCCCACCTCAGCCTCCCAAGTAGCTGGGACTACAGGCACTCACCACCACATCTGGCTGATTTTTTGTATTTTTTGCAGAGATGGGGGTCTTGCTGTGTTGCCCAGGCTGGTCTTGAACTACCAGCCTCAAGGTGTCTTCCCAACTCAGCCTCCCAAAGTTCTGGGATTACAGGCGTGAACTACCACACCTGGCCTCCTAGATATTTTCAAAGCGGGTGGTTTCACGTCTGAGCAGAAAGACCACGCACTGCTCCTTCCTACTGGCCTCCCTCCTGAAGCACAGACCTCCAAAAGCCCAGAGACAGGTCTTACCTCTTTGGCAGCCACTGGACTGTGGCCATGGCCCTGGCCAGTCCTTGGTCCAGTCCTGTCTGCTCCTTGGAGCTGGGCTGGCTCGTGGGCACGATTTCTGCTGAGGAGGAAGGGCTCGTGTCTGTTGTTGAGTTGGCAGCCATGGGAACAAGCTGGTCAGGATTGGTTGTCACCCAGGACTGGTTGTCACCCAAGTCCACATGAGAAGCTCACAGAGTCCTGTTCCACTAGCAGGGGGAGTGGCCACACTTCCAGGTTCCCGTCTGCCAAGAACTGTGGTGCCTCCAGACCATCAGCCCCTAACGCTTCCCTGACAAGCCTCAGCTGGTCCCCTTCTCTCCAGCGCCCCTCCTCCCCACACCTCCCAGCAGGCTCCCCTCCCTTCCCTGGGGGACATAAGCACCAGCGTTCTGAGACTCAGGGCGTTCCAAGACAAGCATCCAACTCTGAAAGACGACGTTGCACATTGCAGGTCTCCATACGCAAGCTTGGTGGTCTCATGCCCAAGCCTGGTGGCCTTCTCTGCATGTGGACATGCAGGACCCACTCTTGGGGCTTGGACTCTCTGACCCCGAATTTCCTTCAGCTTCCTTCGGCGTGTTCATCTGTGTAGAAATGCCTACTACTGGCCTCTTTTCCAGAATATTCTGTTTCGTGTTGTACTACGGCTAGGACAGGGCAACAGATTCCATAATACATTGACCAGTCTTCAGCACTGGATGTGGTCAGAAAAACACCAGAAACAGGCCAGGCGCAGGGGTCATGCCTGTAATCCCAGCACTTTGGGAGGCCGAGGCGGGTGGATCACCTGAGGTCAGGAGTTCAAGACCAGCCTGGGCAACATGGTGAAACCCCGTCTCTACTAAAAATACAAAAATTATCCAGGCATGGTGACGAGCGCCTGTAATCCCAACTACTCAGGAGGCTGAGGCAGGAGAATGACTTGAACCCAGGAGGCGGAGATTGCAGTGAGCCGAGATCACACCACTGCACTCCAGTCTAGGTGACAGAGCAAGACTCTGTCTCAGAAAAAAGAAAGACAAACACCAGATATGGTTGGAAACTGGGTTTGTGTGAGAAAGGGACATTCAGCCGACTAGGAAGCTATTTGAGCATGGCGTTATACAAAAGTCAGTAGAGAAATAAAAATAAAACACAAAATCTAGCCTATGCCCTAGGCTATTCCCAGTCAGATTGAAGGCAGTGGAGTGGATGCATTTGTTTTTTAAAAAACGCATTGGGATGGCCGGGCGCGGTGGCTCACGCCTGTAATCCCAGCACTTTGGGAGGCCGAGGCGGGCGGATCACAAGGTCAGGAGATCGAGACCACGGTGAAACCCCGTCTCTACTAAAAATACAAAAAATTAGCCGGGCGTGGTGGCGGGCGCCTGTAGTCCCAGCTACTCAGGAGGCTGAGGCAGGAGAATGGCGTAAACCCAGGAGGCGGAGCTTGCAGTGAGCCGAGATCGCGCCACTGCACTCCAGCCTGGGCGACAGAGCGAGACTCCGTCTCAAAAAACAAAAACAAAAACAAACAAACAAAAAAAAAACGCATTGGGGCCAGGCATGGTGACTCATGCCTGTAATTTCACCACGTTGGGAGGCCAAGGCAGGCAGATTATGAGGTTAGGAGTTCAAGACCAGCCTGGCCAACATGGTGAAACCCTGTCTCTATTAAAAATACAAAAATTAGTCAGGTGTGATGGTGTGTGCCTGTAATCCCAGCTACTCAGGTGGCTGAGGCAGGAGAATTGCTTGAACCCGGGAGGCAGAGGTTGCAGTGAACTGAGATCGCACCACTGCACTGCAGCCTGGGCAACAGAGCAAGACTCCTTGAAAAAAAAATGCATTGGAAATGTTTGCATAAAAGTATATGAACAAGTATACATTGTTGTGGCTAACTTTTCATCCTTTGGATTTGGGTGGGAACAACGTATGTGGATAATTCAGAAATCATTTGCATTTAGCTTTCACTTTTTTTTGTTGTTTCTTTTGAGATAGTCTGGCTGTGTCACCCAACCTGGAATGCAGTGGTGCAGTCTTGGCTCACTGCTTCTGGGGCTCAAGCCATCCTCCTGTCTCAGCCTCCCAAGTAGCTGGGACTGCGGGCATGCACCACCATCCCCAGCTAATTTTTGTGTACTTTTTGTAGAGACGAGGCTTCACTATATTGCCCAGGCTGGTCTCAAACTCCTGAGCTCAAGCGATCTGCCTGCCTTGTCCTCCCAAAGTGCTGGAATTACAGGCATGAGCCACCACACCCAGCCTGCATTTAGCTTTAGAATGTGCTAGATCTGAATGAAGGCATGAGTGAGATTCTTGGAATTGTCATCCTTGGGAAAATGCAGCCTAGAAGTCACAGTTCAGCTGACGCAAGCTCTCTCCCCATGGCACTCGCCTCTTCTTGGAGCCAGCTGCCTGCCTGCCTCCCACTGCTGTGTTTTTTTGTTTTGTTTTTGTTTTTGTTTTTGAGACGGAGTCTTGCTCTGTCTCCCAGGCTGTAGTGCAGTGGTGTGATCTCGGCTCACTGCAAGCTCCACCTCCCGGGTTCACACCATTCTCCTCCCTCAGCCTCCCAAGTAGCTGGGACTACAGGCGCCCGCCACCTCGCCCGGCTAGTTTTTTGTATGCTGCTGTGGTTTTTAGGGATGAGCAAGACAAATGTTTCAGCCTTTGGGCCATCCTTCCAGTTCCTGACAGGCAGTGGACCAGGAGTAAACGGAGATGGTGATGAGGTCCAAAAGGACTTGATTAGCTGAGAGAATGAGTAAGGGGTAGAGGTGGTGAGCTCAGCCATCTTTTTTTGTGCCATCTCATGACCCCTAGCTCTGGTTTTCTGTGTTTTTTGTGTGTTTGTTTGTTTTGTTTTGAGATAGAGTCTCGCTCTGTTGCCCAGGCTGGAGTGCGATGCCACCATCTCAGCTCACTGCAACCTCTGCCTCCCAGGTTCAAGTGATTCTCCTGCCTCAGCCTCCTGAGTAGCTGGGATTACAGGCATGCGTCACCATGCCTGGCTAATTTTTGTATTTTTAGTAGAGACAGGGTTTCACCATGTTGGCCAGGCTAGTCTCGAACTCCTGGCCTCAAGTGATCTGCCTGCCTTGGCCTCCCAAGGTGCTTGGATTATAGGCATGAGCCACCGTGCCCAGCCTGCTCTGGTTTTATATGCATTGTTCATTAATATTGTCACCACGAGACGCTGAGCTCTTCCCTAAAATCAGGAACCATGTCCTACTCATCTTTAAATTCTCTCTGTTCTAGCCCAGTGCCTGGTGAATAGCAGGTGCTCAACAATAAAAGAATGCTTGCTTTTTGAAAAACTGCAGGCTGCCAGGTGCAGTGGCTCACGCCTATAAACCCAGCACTTTAGAAGACCGAGATGGGAAGATTGCTTGAATCCAGGAATTAAATTTGGGTAGCTCTGGTCCAGAAGACTCTAAGTAATTCATCCTAGAGATTCCCAGAGCCTGCAGCTGGAAGTTAAAACTATTTAATGAATTCTGTTCACCTATTTCGTCACTGCTGTTTTTCTTTACTCTCTCTCTTGTTTTCTTTTGTTTTGTTTCGTTTCGTTTTTTTGGAGATGGGATCTCACTCTGTCGCCGAGGCTGGAGTACTGTGGCACAATCATAGCTCACTGCAGCCTTGACCTCCCTGGGCTCAAGGGATCCTCCCACCTCAGCTCCCAGAGTAGCTGGGACCATGAGTGTGTGCCATCACACCTGGCTAATTTTTTAATTTTTTGTAGAGATGGGGTCTTGCTATATAACCAGGCTGGACTTGAACTCCTGAGCTCAAGTGATTCTTTCACCTCAGCCTCCCAAAGTGCTGGGATTATAGGCATGAGCCACCAGGCCCAGCCTCCTGTGCTTTAAGAAGCACCCCCAGTGTGCACTGTCCAATAGGGCATTCACTAGCCTCATGTGATCATTGAACTTGATTACAATTAAATAACATTTAAAAGTCAGGTCCTCAGCTGCACTAGTCCTATTTCAGGCATGTTTCAGGAAGCCACATATGGCTAGCATATTAGAAAGTTTATATGAACATTTTCATCATTATAGAATTCTATTGGATGGCACTGTTGTGGGTGATTCTGATGCGTGCTAAAACGTGACAACCTCTGAGCTTGGACGTACAGTTTTCAACCTTGGATGCAGATTAGAATCTACGTGGGGCCTTTTTTTTTTCTTTCTCTGAAACAGAGCCTTGCTTTGTCACTCAGGCTGGAGTGCAGTGCCGCAGTCTCAGCTCACTGCAACCTCTGCCTCCTGGGTTCAAGCAATTCTTGTGCCTCAGCCTCCTGAGTAGCTGGGACTACAGGTGCCCACCACCACACCCAGCCAATTTTTGTATTTTTAGTAGAGACGAGGTTTCGCCATGTTGGCCAGGCTGGCCTCGAACTCTTGACCTCGAGCAGTCCTCCTGCCTCAGCCTCCCAAAGTGCTGGGATTACAGGCATAAGCCACGGCACCTGGCCTAATGGGGGACGGCAGGGGGAAGCTTTTGAGAGACACTGACATCCCAACGTACCGCAGACCAGTTGAAACAGATGGTGGGGGTGGTTCTGGGGATTGCAGGAAGACTTGAGTTTTTCAGTTTCCCCCAGGTGATCGTAACCAATCTGAAAGCTAAAGTCAAGAACCACTTGCACAATCCATGTACTTTTCACAACATTCTCATTGAAGTCCTCCAAGACCTCCAAGAGGTATGCACTGTTACAGCCACGTGTGCTCAACAGAAGAGCGCCAGGAGGCACAGAGTAACTCAGTACCTTGTCCACAGTGATGCTGCCCTAGATGTTCCTGGGTGCCAAAGGGCATTCCTGGAAGTCATCGAGAATCGAGGGCAGGCAGGGAGATGGAACAGCCTGTGGTTCCTGCCAGTTGGAGCCTGAGGAAGCCAGTAGACTTGGGGATGGCTGCCTTGCAGTGACAGCTGCTTTTAATTTGTGTCAAGAAGGAAAGCTGTCTTTTAATTAGAACAGTTTGGGATTTTTTTTTTTTTTTTTTCAGCCGCCAGACTAACCCAGTTACCAGGGATTAGTGCAGTCAGGGGAAGCAGAATACAGGCAGCCCTGGGCTTCCCTCTGGGCCAGTTCCACTCACAGAGGGACCGCAGGGAGAGTCATTTCATTGCCCGCTGCGTGCAGAGTCTGCAGAGGCAGTGGGTGGCCAGTGCAGGAAGGAGAATCAGCCTGGCCAGTGGTGTGAGCTGAGTGTCTGCAGCCAGACAGCCAGTTGCTTGGCTGAGGATGGGGGGCAGGGGGTTGGTGAGGAGGGAGCCCCAGCGTGAGAAATTGAGGGATCAACTTCGTCTCTGAAACTCAAGAGGATGGAGGCAGGACTTCTACTTCTGTTGACAGGTGCCCCAAGTTTCAGCCTTGAGTCCTGACATATCTTCCTTCTCCCAAGTCCTTTTTTCTTTTTTCTTTTTTTTTTTTTTTTTTTTGAGACAGAGTCTCGCTCTGTCGCCCAGGCTGGAGTACAGTGGTGCGATCTCGGCTCACTGCAAGTTCCGCCTCATGGGTTCACGCCATTCTTCTGCCTCAGCCTCCTGAGTAACTGGGACTACAGGTGCCCGCCACCACGCCCGGCTAATTTTTTTTGTATTTTAGTAGAGACGGGGTTTCACCGTGTTAGCCAGGATGTTCTCGATCTCCTGACCTTGTGATCTGCCCATCTTGGCCTCCCAAAGTGCTGGGATGCCACCACTCCTGGCCCTTTTTCTTATTTTTCTTGTTTTGTATTGTTTCGATTTGGTTTGGTGTGGTTTGGTTTGGTTTCTTTTGAGATGGAGTCTTGCTCTGTCGCCCAGGCTGGAATGCAGTGGCACCGTCTTAGCTCACTGCAACCTCCGCCTCCCAGGCTCAAGTGATTCTCCTGCCTCAGCCTCCCAAGTAGCTGGGTTTACAGGCACACGCCACCACACCCAGCTAATTTTTGTATTTTAGTAGAGACAGGGTTTCGCCATGTTGGCCAGGCTAGGCTCGAACTCCTGACCTCAGGTGATCCACCCACCTCAGTTTCCCAAAGTGCTGGGATTACAGGCGTGAGCCACTGCGCCTGGCTTGTTTTGTTTTATTTATTTATGAAACAGTCTCACTCTGTCACCCAGGTTGGAGTGCAGTGGTGCGATCTTGGCTCACTGCAGCCTCCACCTCCTGGGTTCAAGTGATTCTCCTTCCTCAGCTTCCCAAGTAGCTGGGATTACAGGCGTGAGCCATCACACCCAGCTAATTTTTGTATTTTCAGTAAAGATGAGGTTTTGCCATGTTGTTCAGGCTGGTCTCAAACTCTTGGGCTCAGGCAGTCCCCCCACCTCAGCCTCCCAAGTGCTGGGATTGCAGGTGTGAGCCACTGCACCTGGCTGAGACCCAATCTCGTAAAGAGGAAAAAAAGGAAGATGAGGCTCCCTCTCCATGTCCGCCATGGTAGGAGCTCTCCTAGATGATGAGCAAATCTCTTCTTTCCTGGGCTATCAGGGTCTCTGCACAGACTAGCACTTAGTTCACCTGTTCATGATGCACTGGATATTCTGACTCTCAGGAGCAAAGGCACCTGGTCTAACCATCACTGGCCCCATTAGCTCTTGGGCTCTCCAACAAGTCTGTTAACTCACCACCTCTCAACAAAACCACTTTTTTTTTTTTTTTTTTTTTTTGAGATGATATCTTACTCTTGTCGCCCAGGCTGGATGCAAAGGTGCAATCTTGGCTCACTGCAACCTCCGCCTCTTGGGTTCAAGTGATTCTCCTGCCTCAGCCTCCCGAGTAGCTGGGATTACAGGCGTGGCCACCATTCCCAGCTAATTTTTGTATTTTTAATAGAGACAGGGTTTTCCCATGTTGGAAAGGCTAGTCTCGATCGAACTCCTGGCCTCAGGTGATCCACCCACCTCGGCCTCCTAAAGTGCTGGGATTACAGGCGTGAGCCACTGCACCCAGCCAAAACCATTTTTCTTTTTTTGAGATGGAGTTTTGCTCTGCTGCTGGAGTGCAATGGCACGATCTCGGCTCATTGCAACCTCCGCCTCTCGGGTTCACGCGATTCTCCTGCCTTAGCCTCCCAAGTAGCTGGGATTACAGGTGTCCGCCACCACACCCAGCTAACAAAACCACTTCTTGACTTTGTGACAGCCTTCAAGTGACTTACCTTCTGCTTCTTTACCTGTCTAATGGGGATACGTTTACCTATCTCATGGGAGTGTCGTGAGGGTTAAATGAATTAGATGAGGTAAAGTGCGCACAGAATCGGTCCTTGGTGTATGTTGGACCTCTGCCTCTGCCCCTCTGAAGAGGCTGCCTGTAATCCCCCGGCTCTATCACCTTTATCCCTCACTTTTATTTCCTAGTGTTCAACTCCCTGGACATGTCCCGCTCTGTGTCTGTGACGGCAGCAGGGCAGTGCCGCCTCGCCCCGCTAATCCAGGTCATCTTGGACTGCAGCCACCTTTATGACTACACTGTCAAGCTTCTCTTCAAACTCCACTCCTGTGAGTACCGCGGGCCAGATCTTCTTACGTGAGATTCAGGCCAGAGGGAGGATCCCAGCCTGAGGATGTCCCTGGAGAAACACAGTCCTTCTCAGTGCCTTTGGCTGTCTGCTTCTGTTCCAAAAGGCCCCGGAGTTCCTGACTATTGTGAGGATAAAAGAGCAGGGCCCAGACTTTGGTGTCTCCAGTAAAGCCCCTGGCTTGCCGCTCTTGTGACCCAGTGTTACAGGATCTTTGGGGTGTCAGTTTTCTGGCTGGAAACCTCTGGGGCCAGTGGCGCCTTTGCCTGAATTCTTGTTCTGCATCCAGGAAGAATGAGGTATGCAGAAAAGTGGAGGGTGGACAAGATGAAGAGGAGCTTTATTGAATATTGGAACAGCTCAGAGGAGATGCAGTGGGTACTGCTCTCTGTCTGTAGGCAGGTGGTTCTGTCCAGTGTTCAGCTCTCAGCAGAAAAGAGGCCATGGAGTGGGTAGCTCCTCTCTGCAACTGGTCATCCTAGCGTCTCTGCAGGTCTCTGAAGCTCTCAGCAGAGAGGGTGGCTCCTCTCTGTAGTTGGTGGTCTCTTCTCTGCTCAGCTTGGCTGAGCTCAGGGCTTTTATGGGCCTCAGAGGGGAGGAAATGCACCCCCACTGGTCCGTGGGCAGGCCCGGAAAACGCACCCCACGTTCCCACTCCAGTCTGTGGGATTGGCAGCCTGGCCCCCACCGGGTACCCACCTTTCCACCCAGGAATCTGTCTGCCTCCCACTGCCATGCATGGCACCAGGTCTCAGCCCCAACTTTGCTCTAAGATCAGAGTGGATGCCGACAGCAGGGAGAAGCCAGGCAGCAGGAGCAGGTTCAGAAGAGGGGAGGGAGAGCCTTCTCAGGCCCTGAAGAGTACAGGGATGCCTGAGTCTGCAGCCGGGGCTGGGGGCGGGGGCGGGGAAGCGGGGCTGCAACCCACTCCGTGGAGCGGGAAGCCCAAGTCTGCAGCTGCATTTTGGGAGGCTGCAGCTGCGCCCGGGAAGGCAGGGTTCCTGCCTGTTCCTGGCCCCCCGAGAACACAGGGAAGCTCAGATCTGCAGTCACAACTTGGGCGGCTCCAGCCCCACCCAGGAGGGTGAGGCTCCTGCCCTGTGCAGCCCTGGCCATGCCTCCCTGCTGCAGATGGCATGATGGCAGTGGCAGGCCACCTGGACTGGCAGCCGCCATCACCAGGATGGTCCTCTCTATCTTTCTCTAGCTTGAGCACATCACCATTCATCAAGTATGTCATGTATCCTACGAACCGCACAAATTATCAGCAGACCTGGCCTAGACCTGCATGAGCTAATGTAATGATTTCCAGACCATTCATCCACACAATCCCTTTGTGCAAATGGAATTTTATGGAGAAATGTAAATTATAAAACACAGCTGCTCATTAAATGGAAACCTATCCCTTACCTAGCTTCAGTTCCCCGGGGTGCCCTTAGCAGAATATATATAGCTTGGAGGTTCTGATCTTGCAGAAGTTTTTATACTTTTTTTTTTTTTTTTCCTGAGACAGAGTCTCACTCTCTTGCTCAGGCTGGAGTGCAAGGGTACGATCTCGGCTCACTGCAACCTCTGCCTACCGGGCTCAAGCAATCCTTGTGCCTTAGCCTCTGGAGTAGCCGGGACCACAGGCATGGGCTGGCACACCTTGGTTGTTGTTTTTTGAATTTTTAGTAGAGATGGAGTTTCCCCATGTTGGCCAGGCTGGTCTCGAACTCCTGGCCTCAAGTGATCTGCCCACCTCAGCCTCCTAAAGTGCTAGGATCACAGGTGTGACCCACCGCACCCAGCCAGTTCTTACAGTTTTGTGTCCTGGTTTAAAATGATGTGTTTGGGGCAGGCACAGTGGCTCACACCTGGAATACCATTACTTTGGGAGGCTGATGGAGACCAGCCTGAGCAACATAGTGAAATCCCTGCCTCTGAAAAAAATACAGAAATTAGCCAGGCGTGGTGACATGCGCCTGTAGTCCCAGCTACCCGGGAGGCTAAGGCGGGAAGACCACTTGAGCCCCGGAGGTCAAGGCTACAGTGAGCTGTATTTGTGCCACTGCTCTCCAGCCTGGGCAACAGAACGAGACCATGCCTAAAAAAAAAAAAAAAAAAAAAAAAAAAAAAAAAAAAAATGTAGTATAAGACAGTATACTCTGTAACTGTGGTCATTGACAAGTAATGAATCTCATTATTTAGACAGTACAAGGGAAGGACGTAGCATCACCTAGATGCTAATCTGGGATGGTTTCGTGGAAGGGAGATTGGAATTAGCTGCCCAGGGATTAGAAAGGCTTTGCAGCAAGTAGGCCTGCCCGAAGGGAGCTGAGAGGGTGGAGTGGGCCCCCGAGAGAAGGGACCAGCTGCTTAGAGTACTGAATACAGATGAACTTTTCATTGTTTCCAAGTACGCTGTTGCTCGGTAGAACATCACCAGTGCCTTTTTGTAAAATGGGGAGTTAAGCTGGGCATGGTGGTGCACACCTGTAGTCCCAGCTACTTGGGAGGCTTAGGGAGTTATGAGAAGAGACAGGTAATTAAGTGTTTGGGTTTAAAGGCCTTCTTTGAAGGCAGGGCAATACCCAAGACCCACACTGCCTCTGGGCTGAGAAAGGGGTGGGAGGGATACTCTTTACAATATTTATTTATTTATTTATTTAGAGACAGGGTCTCGCTCTGTTGCCCAGGCTGGAGTGCAGTGGCACAATCTCAGCCCACTGCAGCCTTCACCTCCCGGGTTCAAGCGATTCTCCTACCTCAGCCCCCCAAGTAACTGGGATTACAGGTGCCCACTACCATGCCCGGTTAATTTTTTTTTTTTTTTTGAGACGGAGTCTCACTCTGTTGCCCAGGCTGGAGTGCAGTGGCCGGATCTCAGCTCACTGCAAGCTCCGCCTCCCAGGTTTACACCATTCTCCTGCCTCAGCCTCCCGAGTAGCTGGAACTACAGGTGCCCGCCACCTCGCCCGGCTAGTTTTTTGTATTTTTTTTAGTAGAGACGGGGTTTCACCGTGTTCGCCAGGATGGTCTCGATCTCCTGACCTCGTGATCCACCTGTCTCAGCCTCCCAAAGTGCTGGGATTACAGGTGGCTAATTTTTATATTGTTTTTAGTAGAGACGGGGTTTCACTGTGTTTGCCAGGCTGGTCTTGAACTCCTGAGCTCAAGTGATCCTCCCACCTGGGCCCCCCAAAGTGCTGGGATTACAAGCGTGAGCCACTGAAACCTCTTTTCTAAAAATAAACATTTATTTTTGTTTTAGATCCACAGAAAAGTTAAATAGTACCAGGAGTTCTCATATACCCAGTTGCATTTTCCCTTTGTTCGTATATTAGTATGAAACACTTGTCACAACTAACGAACCAGTGTTGATACCTTATTATTAATTAAAGTTCGTACTTAAGGCTGGGTGCAGTGGCTCACGCCTGTAATCCCAACCCTTTGGGAGGTCAAGGCGGGCAGATCACGAGGTCAAGAGATTGAGACCATCCTGGACAACACGGTGAAACCCCGTCTCTGCTAAAAATACAAAAATTAGCCGGGCGTGGTGGCACGCGCCTGTAGTCCCAGCTACTTGGGAGCTGAGGCAGGAGAATTGCTTGAACCCGGGAGGCGGAGGTCGTGGTGAGCCGAGATTGCGCCACTGCCCTCCAGCCTGGCAACAGAGCGAGATTCCGAATAAAAAAAAAAAAAATGGTTTGTACTTTATTCAGATTGTCACAGTTTTTACCAAATGTCCTTTTCTGCCCCAGAATCTCATCCGGTACACCATGTGACATTTAGTTGTGATGTCTCCTTAGGTTCCTCTTGGCTATGACGTTTCACT
Source organism: Macaca fascicularis (assembly GCF_037993035.2). Classification (NCBI taxonomy): domain Eukaryota; kingdom Metazoa; phylum Chordata; class Mammalia; order Primates; family Cercopithecidae; genus Macaca; species Macaca fascicularis. The sequence continues at coordinate 52,061,024 of NC_088377.1, forward strand.
TCTCAAACTTCCCTTATTTTTGATGATTTTGATCATTTTGAGTTTTTTGTAGAATGTTCCTGAATTCTAGTTGCCTGATGTTTTTCTCCTGATTTCACTCGGGTTAAGGGTTCTTGGGAGAAAGATCATTTAGGTCAAGTGCCATATTCATTCACTGTCTACTTTTGCCATTTTGGTTTTGTTTTGTTTTGTTTCAAGATGGAGTCTCACTCTGTCACCCAGGCTGGAGTGCAGTGGTGCGATCATAGCTCACTGCAGCCTCAAACTCCTGGGCTCAAAAGATCCCCCCACCTCAACCTCTTGAGTAGCTAGGACCAAAGTGCACATCACCACACCTGGCTAATTTTTATTTTTTAATTTTTGTAGAGATAGGGGTCTCGCTATGTTGCCCAGGCTGGTCTCAAACTCCTGGGTACAAGTGATGCTCCCCACTCAGCCTCCCAAAGTGCTGGGATTACACATGGGAGCCACTGTGCCCAGCCATCTTTTGCCATTTCAAGAATAATGTTTTATACATGTGTTCCCTGATTTTATCCAATGAATATATGACCCATTTCAAAATAACAAATTTAAATTTAAACAAATAAAGCAAACACTAAAAGGATTGCTGAGCTGTGATCTTTAGCTGCAATATGCAGATTTGCACATCTGACAGGACCTCAGAGAACTGGCTCTGTAGGGGAGGAGGCTGTCCTAAGAGGCTACTGTGTGTGCAGTGTCATAGAGTTAGCTACCAACCAAGCCAGGACTGGAACTCAGATCCCAAGCCTCAATCCCTTGTTGTTTTTTTTTTTTTTTTTTTGACAGGGTCTCGCTGTCGCCCAGGCTGGAGTACAGTGGTGCAATCTCAGCTCACTGCAACCTCCGCCTGCTGGGTTTAAGTGATTCTCCTACCTCAGCCTCCAGAGTAGCTGGGATTACAGACACGTGCCACCACTCCTGGCTAATTTCTGTATTTTTAGTAGAGACGGGGTTTCACCATGTTGGTCAGGCTGGTGTCGAACTCCTGACCTCAAGTGATTCTCCTGCCTCAGCCTCCCAAAGTACTGGGATTACATGCGTGAGCCACTGCACCCAGCCTTCAGTCCATTGTTCTTTGCCTTCTGACAGCCCTCCTCTTGGGCAGGCTCCGTGGATCTCTTCCAGACTAATATCAGCCCTGAGCCTCAGCCTAAAACAAATGCAGGCAATAGCTGAGAAAAAACTGCTCCCTCCTGGGCCTGCCATGGTCCAACCTGCTACTGGTCAGGTCACCATTTCTTCTCTAGTCCGGGGCACAATTTCCACCTTATTGTGCCCAGCATGGCTTGTCCTTCAGGAACTAATTGCAGTGGAAGGATTTGGAGGATAAGCGTCTGCACACTCCTGCTGGTTCCTGCTGGGCTCCCTTGGTTACCAGACCTCAGGACAGCTCTAGGCCAGTCATGGCCCCTGGCAGTGCTGGCCACATGCCCCAGGGTAGCTGGGCCCCTCCCCGTCGAGAGCCCCGCCATGGCTTCCGTGCCCGCTGGTCCCCCTCCCCTCTCACACTCTTTCCAATTTCTTCCAGGCCTCCCAGCCGACACCCTGCAAGGCCACCGGGACCGCTTCATGGAGCAGTTTACAAAGTAAGTGGTTCAAGTAACAGGAATGGAGGTGAATCCAAGAGCACTATAAAATTTAAGCCACGCAAGAGCACTGTGAGAGGTGGCTGGACACAATGGTTCATGCCTGTAACCCCAACACTTTGGGAGGCCGAGGTGGGAGGATCGCTTGAGGCCGGGAGTTTGACACCAGGCTGAGCAACATAGCGAGACCCCGTCTCTACAGAAAAAAAAAAAAGCAAAACAAATTAGCTGGGCACAGTGGTATGCACCCGTGATCCCAGCTACTTGAGAGGCTGAGGCAGGAGGATGGCCTGAGCCTAGGAGTTGGAGGCTGCAGTGAGCTACGATTGTGCCACTGCACTTCAGTCTAGGTGACAAGTGAGACCCTAAAAAAAAAAAATTTTAAATACTTGGGTTGAGGGGTGAGATTATCTTCTTTTTTTTTTTTTTTTTTTTTTTTGAGATGGAGTCTCTCTGTCACCAGGCTGGAGTACGGTGGTGCAATCTCAGCTCACTGCAACCTCTGCCTCCTGGGTTTAAGTGATTCTCCTGCCTCAACCTCTCAAGCAGCTGAGACTACAGGCACGCACCACCACGCCCAGCTAATTTTTGTATTCTTGATAGAGATGGGGTTTCAGCATGTTGGCCGGGATGGTCTCAATCTCTTGACCTTGTGATCTGCCCGCTTCAGCCTCCTGAAGTGCTGGGATTACAGGCATGAGCCACCGCGCCCAGCCTGAGGTTATCTTCATTCTAAGGTGATAAAGTGACAGAACGTAGCTCAGACAGAGGCAAATCTACCTATAGCTAGGGCAACTATTGGTTCTCTAATAAATCCCACAGAAGCATATAGAAGAAAGAGATTTCATCCATTCATTAGTTGCCTGCTTATGCCTCTTTTCTTTTCCCTCTCCCAAAGTTCTGGTCTTGTAACATTTGTAGACTGATAACCCCTAACAATGTATCTCTAGCCATTTGTATAGCATACTTAAATCTCAAACTGTACTCTAGGTTTTCCCAAAAAAAAAACCCAAAACCTTTCTCTCTCCATTCTTTTTTTGTTTGTTTGTTTTTGTTTTTGGGACAGAGTCCCACTCTGTCACCCAGGCTGGAGTGCAGTGGTGCGATCTTGGCTCACAGCAACCTCATCCTCCCCATCTCCAGTGATTCTCCTGCCTCAGCCTCCCAAGTAGCTGGGATTACAGGCGCCCACCACCATGCCCGGCTAATTTTTGTATTTTTAGTAGAGACGGGGTTTCACCGTGTTGGCCAGGCTGGTCTCGAACTCCTGACCTCAAGTGATCTGGCTCCCAAAGTGATGGTATTACAGGTGTGAGTCACTGTGCCCAACCCCTCCCCATTCTTTTCTATCTCAACAAATACTGTCATCATCCATTTAGGCCAGAGATCTGGAAGTCACCATTTTCCTCATCCCCCATGTCCAATCCACTAGCAGGTTTGGTTGATACCCTACACCTGCTTCTGAGGTGGGATGGGGGACTGGACTCTGGAGGCAGGAATTAGGGACAAGTAAAACAGGGAAGGGGTGGAAGCATCTCTGCATAAGACATGCCCCACCAGTGTGCCGTGACAGTTTACCATTGCTATGGCAACACCCAGAAGTTAGTGCCCCTTTCCATGGCAAAAACCTGACAATCCGGAAGTTACTTTTTTTCTAGAAATTTCTGCATAATCTGCCCCTTAATTTGCATATAATTAAAAGTGGGTATATATTTATGTGTGTGTGTGCATATATATATATGTGTGTGTGTGTGTGTGTGTGTATATGTATGTATACATGACAGCTGCTATTCTGGGCTCACTGCCTATGGGGTAGCCCTGCTCTGCATGGAACAGGACCTCTGCTGCTGGCTGTGCACTGCTGCCTCAGTAAAAGCTGCTAACATCGGCCAGGCACGGTGGCTCACGCCTGTAATCCCAACACTTTGGGAGGCCGAGGTGGGCAGATCACTTGAAGTCAGGAGTTCAAGAGCTGCCTGGCCAACATGGTGAAACCCTGTCTCTACTAAAATACAAAAATTAGCAGGGCATGGTGGCACACACCTGTAATCCCAGCTACTCGGGAGGCCGAGGCAGAAGAATCACTTGAACCCGGGAGGTGAAGGTTGCAGTGAGCCAAGATCATGTCACTACATTCCAGCCTGGGCGTCCGAATGAGATTCCATCTCAAAAAAAAAAAAAAAAAGATCTTTATTTAGGCTGGGTGCAGTGGCTCACGCCTGTGATCCCAGCACTTTGGGAAGCCGAGGCAAGTGGATCACTTGAGGTCAGGAGTTTAAGAGCAGCCTGGCCAACATGGTGAAACCCTGTCTCTACTATAAATACAAAAATTAGCCCTGTAATCCCAGCTACTCAGAAGGCTGAGGCAGGAGAATTGCTTGAGCTCAGGTGGCAGAGGTTGCAGTGAGCTGAGATCATGCCACTGCACTACAGCTTGGGCAACAGAGCAAGACTCCATTAAAAAAAAGAAGGAAAGGGGTGGGGGGGAAACCAGGCAAAAGTGAAGGAATAGAGTGAGAGTTGGGAGGACAGAGGGAGCTGAGAAAGGCCTCCTGGCTTCACTCTGTGAAAGTACACCCTCTTGTTTTTCCTGTTAATTTCCTCACCCTTGACCATAGCTCCCAAATGCCAAGTTTCAGCCTCTCTGCCCGGTTCCCCAGGAGCAAGCAAAGGACAAGTGCGCGGTTGTACCCACCTCCTGGTACCCCTGTTCCATTTGAGAAGCCGAGTACATATTCTATGATAAATGGCTTCTTTAGTCCGAGGAGACAGGCCCTGGGGCTGATTTCCTGGAATGTCAAATTCCGGTAGCTTGTGAAAGCAGTCGAGCCTATTACTGTTGGCTCCAACCCAGCAAGATGGGGACGTGTGGTCAGGTGATTTCATTTCCTTTCATTTGCTTCTAGCTTATAAAAACAGCTCCCCTGAGTAGCCGCTTTGCTGTTCCACACAGACGCGGCTGCTGTCTGAGACCTCCCTGTCCTTGAATTCAGGGGAAGCAGCAGTGATGTCACAGAGACAGGCCTAAGTCTTGGGATCTGACAGGATGTAACCCGGGGGGTTCGTTTGTTGGGCTAAGCTGGAGAAAGTTCTGTGTTGCAGGCCGAAGGAGTTAAGGCCCATGCACCCCTTTCATCTCAGAATAGATAAGTCTGAGCTGGGCATGATGGTGCATGCCTGTAGTTCCAACTACTCGGGAGGCTGAGGTGGGAGGATCGCGTGAGCCCGGGAGGTCGAGATTGCAGTGAGTCGTGATCGTGACATTGCACTTCAGCCTGGGCAACAGAGCAAGAACTTGTCTCTAAAAAACTTAAAATAGGTCAGGCGTGGTGGCTCATGCCTATAATCCCAGAACTTTGGGAGGCCAAGGTGGGTAGATTGCTTGAGCCCAGGAGTTTGAGACCAGCCTGGACAACATAGTGAGACCCCATCTCTACCAAAACCACAAAAAAATTAGCCAGGTGTGGTGGCACACACCTGTATTCCCAGCCACTTGGAGGCTGAGGTGAGAGGATCCCTTGGGCCCAGGGAGGTCAAGGCTGCAATGAGCTATGATTGTGCCACTATACATCAGCCTGGGCGATGGAGTAAGACCCAATCTCAAAAAAATATTTAAAAATAGGCAGGGCATGTTGGCTCACGCCTATAATCCCAACACTTTGGGAGGCCGAGACGGGCGGATTACCTGAGGTTGGGAGTTCGAGACCAGCCTGACCAACGTGAAGAAACCCCGTCTCTACTAAAAATACAAAATTACCCGGGCATGGTGGCACATACTTGTAATCCCAGCAACTCGGGAGGCTGAGGCAAGAGAATCACTTGAACCTAGGAGGCGGAGGTTGCGGTGAGCCAAGATCACACTACTGCACTCCAGCCTGAGCAACAAGAGCAAAACTCCATCTCAAACAAAATAAATAAAATAAAAATAAAGAATATATAAGTCTGGATCCTCTCAGGTTTCTTGGTCTTCAGTGTTTAGATTCAAAATAGAGATTTGAGAATGAGAAAAAGATGTTGAGTTTGCCAGGTGTGGGGTGGCTCATGCGTGTAATCCCAGCAGTTTGGGAGGCCAAGGCAGTAGGATTGCTTGAAGCCTGGAGTTTGAGACCAGCCTGGGCAACATAGCAAGACCCTGTTTCTACCAAAAAATTAAAAATTAGCCAGGCATGATGGTGCATCCCTGTAGTTCTAGCTACTTGGGAGACTGAAGCAGAAGATCACTTGAGCCCAGGAATTCGAGGCTGCAGTGAGCTATGATTGCACCACTGCACTCTAGCCTGGGTGACAGAGCGAGACCCTGTCTCTACAAAAAGAGAGAGAGGGAAAAAAAAAAAAAAAAACAATGTTGGTTTCTTCATGCGTATATCCACCCAAGATTAGGACATAGTACCAAACGATTGTAATTCTCCAAGTGTTCATTGAACAGTTCCCCTGTCCCTGGCACTATGGGAAACAGCCCAGCAGAGCTCAGTCCCCACTTCCCAGGAACTTATAGTCCTAATTGTGAAGAGAACGAATAGTCCAAAAACAAAGATAAGTAATGAAAGAAGAGAGCTACCTTTGTAATTAAATTCCCTTCCCTTTTCCTATGGTTAGTTGGCTTATCCTCAGAGAAAGTCCGTTTCTTTTCATGTTACTCTAAACCAAACATTTCTCGGAAGTTAAGTCTGCAAGATAACAACGTATATTCTACAGCAATGAAGAAATTAGCTTTTGGATTGTCTACTCTTCCAAAGGATGTGTAGCATGAATTACTCTTTCCTCACTACCAGGTCACTGAGGACCAGCTTTAAATAATCCTCCTCTGTAGCATCATAATTGAGTCCCAGCGCCATGGAGTTTATCTCCTTGACAGCCTGTGCCTTGGGGCTGGGGAGGGGGCAGGAAGGCCAGGTGGCTGCTCTGTCCCCTACATGGGGCTGATGAAGACCCCCAGCACCCCTCAGGTCCTTCTCCACCCCTAGGTTGAAAGAGCTGTTCTACCGCTCCAGCAACCTGCAGTACTTCAAGCGGCTCATTCAGATCCCCCAGCTGCCTGAGGTAAGCGTGCCTGACCGCACACCGTCGGCACTGCAGAAGCCCCAAGTACCCTCTTAGAGGCCGGCGGGGCCTGGCAAGCGAGCATTGTTTGAGGATGTGTCTCCGTCTTCAGAACCCACCCAACTTCCTGCGAGCCTCAGCCCTGTCAGAACACATCAGCCCCGTGGTGGTGATCCCTGCAGAGACCTCATCCCCCGACAGTGAGCCAGTCCTAGAGAAGGATGACCTCATGGACATGGATGTCTCTCAACAGGTGAGGACCACTTGGGAGAGAAACATGGCCTTTCCTCTTGCCTGCAAGTACGGGGAGAGGCCGGGGGAGACCCTGGCCAAAGCCCATTGACTCTAGCTAGGTTCAGCCTTCTCTTCACCTAGCACCAACCTAGGCTGAGCATCCTGCTCTGTGACAACCAGAAGGATCATAAATGGGTCTGGCTGGGTGCAGTGGCTCACAGCTGTAATCCTAACACTTTGCAAGGCTAAGGTGGGAAGATTGCTTGAAGCCGGTTCAAGACCAGCCTGGGAAACATAGTAAGACCCCATCTTTACAAAATTAGCCAGACGTGGTGGCACACATGGCTGAGATGGGAGGATCGATTGAGCCTAGGAGGCTAAGGCTGCGGTGGGCTATTATCATGCCACTGCACTCCAGCCTAGGCAAGAGAACAAGAACCAGGTCCTAAAAAAATAAATAAATAAAACAAAAATTAAAAAATTATCCAGGCATGGTGGTACACACCTATACTTCTGGCTACTCAGGAGGCTGAACCAGGAGGATCACTTGAGCCAGGAGTTGGAGGCTGCAGTGAGCTATGATTGCACCACTGTACTCTAGCCTGGGCAGTAGAGTGAGAACCTGTCTCAAAAAAAAATTTTTTTTAATTAAATTGTCTGAACCAAATTGAAAAAAGGGGCATTCTCCCATGTCACCAAACTGACCCACACACAGAATTCTCTGGCGCTCTGACTTATTCTCACTCCTTTTTGGTCAACCACAGAGTTTATTTGACAACAAGTTTGATGACATCTTTGGCAGTTCATTCAGCAGTGATCCCTTCAATTTCAACAGTCAAAACGGCGTGAACAAGGATGAGAAGTGAGTCCAACCTGGGTTTAGGCAGATGGTGCAGGAGCTAAGTTAAGCCATGGTCTGCCTCGAAACACTAACCAAAGAGGAATTCTTAATGATACCAGGGCTTCTTAGATAAAGAACATCTCGAAGGGCCGGGTGCAGTGGCTCACGCCTATAATCCCAACGTTTTGGGCGGATGAGGCAGGAGGATTGCTTAAGGCTAGGACTTCAAGACCAGCCTGGGCAGCATAGCAAGACCTCATCTCTATTAAATAAAAGTAAAAAAATTAGCTGGGCAGGTTGTACACACCTGTAGTCCCGGTTACTCAGGAGGTTGAAGTGGAAAGATCACTTGAGCCTGGGATATCAAGCCTTTGGTGAGCTGTGATCATGCCACTACACTTCAGCCTGGGCAACAAAGCCAGACTGTCTCTAAAACAAAACCAAAAACACACACAAAAAGAATGTCTTGACCCTCAAATATTGGCCCCTTTAATCTCAGAAGAAAATCAATAACCATGGACTTATGAGTATTAGATTAGTATCTTTTAACATTTAGAGTATAATTCGTGGCATTTCAAAGAATTGTCCCCAAATTAATACCAGCTTTTGATTTCCTACCCTGAGCTCACAATTAAAAAGAGAGGGGTAGAAGCACTATGGAAGCAAACTCATTCCCCTTCTCTTCCCAGGGACCACTTAATTGAGCGACTATACAGAGAGATAAGCGGACTGAAGGCACAGCTAGAAAACATGAAGACGGAGGTATGCCTTGGATCTGCTCTGCCTTTGCGATTCACCAAAACACGGTAGATTTGAATGTTAAATTTGCATCACACTGGCCAGGCACGGTGGCTCACACCTGTAATCCCAGCACTTTGGGAGGCCAAGGCAGGAGGATTACCTGAGGTCGAGAGTTTCACCCTGGGAAACCCCGTCTACAATAAAAATACAGTAATTAGCCGGTGTGTTGGCAGGCACCTGTAATCCCAGCTACTTGGGAAGCTGAGGCATGAGAATTGCTTGAACTTGGGAGGCAGAGGTTGCAGTGAACTGAGATCACGCCACTGCACTTCAGCCTGGGCGACAGAGCAAGACTCTGTCTCAAAAAAAAAAAAAAAATTGCATCACATAGACACTTTTTGGACTTCATCCTTAGGGTAGGTTAATTAGTAGAAACAAGCCAGGCGCGGTGGTGCACGCCTGTGATCCCAGCTACTGAGAAGGCTGAGATGGGAGGATCACTCAAGCCCAGGAGTTCTGAATCCAGCAACATAGGGAGACCCCCGTCTCTAAAACCAAATAAAAGCTGGTAGAAATGCTAAATCCAAAATGTGTTCTCTGTCATAATGCATTTCCATTTGACATGCCATGAGGACAGCATTTAGGCCAGGCGCAGTATCCATGTGATTGATGCCTAGAGATGACCTTGGTCCCCACGAGGCTGAGAAGCTCTGGGGAACAAGACCAGACCTTCTCACGTGGCGATAAGGAGAGATTGGTTTGCTGGGCACAGTGGCTCCTGCCTGTAACCCCAGCACTTTGGGAGGTTCAGGCAGGAGGATCACTTGAGCCCAGCAGTTCAAGACTAGCTCGGGCAACATAGTAAGTCCCCATCTCTGCAAAAAACTTTTTCAAAATTAGCTGGGCACGGTGGTGCATAACTGTAATGCCAGCTACTCGGAAGGCTGAAGCTAGAGGATCTCTTGAGCCCGGAGGTTGAGGCTGCAGTGAGCCACTATCATCTCACTGCGCTCCAGTCTGGGTGATAGTGGTACCCTGTCCCACGCCCCCCGCCAAAAAAAAAAAGAAGAGATGATGTCAGCAGTGTTGGTGCCATATTAACAACCGCCCCTCACAGTGGCTGCTTAGGTGACTTTACCCACAGGGACAGCCACTGCTACCCCCAGTCACTCTAAAGAGGACCACAATTCCCCTGTCATCATCCCCTGTTATGGCTGTTGATTGAGGAGCTCCTAATGACCAGATGGTCCAGCCCTCCTGGGCCGTGGGGAGTTGACTTCGGGGAACCGGGTATTTACTTGGAAGCACGGTAGGACCCGCTTCTCCAGCCCATGCCCGTGACCCGTGGCAGTGGGCAGCTGGCCTCATGACCCGAGTCCCCCACAGAGCCAGCGGGTTGTGCTGCAGCTGAAGGGCCGCGTCAGCGAGCTGGAAGCAGAGCTGGCTGAGCAGCAGCACCTGCGGCAGCAGGCGGCCGACGACTGTGAGTTCCTGCGGGCAGAACTGGACGAGCTCAGGAGGCAGCGGGAAGACACCGAGAAGGCTCAACGGAGCCTGTCTGAGATAGAAAGTGAGCGGTGGGTGGGGGCAGGGGCGGGCCCGGGGGGCAGGCGCGGGCAGCAGAGCCCAGCTGGACTCAGGATGCGGCACAGAGGCTGGGCGGGGGAGCCCCAGAGTGTCTTTCTAGAAATAGTCAGGAATGCCAGCTCTTAGCCTCAGTCCAGAGGGTGGGTTTGAGTCCTGCAGGCACAAAGCCCTGTGTGAGGCACTGCTGAGCACAGAGATGGGAAATACAGAAGATGGCCCTGAAGTGCTTGCCCTGGGCAGTGGATACTAACGGAGAAGGAGAGAGGACTGAGGTCCTAACAAAGAAATTGACATACAAGCTGAGAGCACAGTGGCTTATGCCTGTAATCCTAGCACTCTGGGAGGCCAAGATGGAAGGATTGCTTCAGGCCAGGAGTTCAAGACCAACCTGGGCAACATAGCAAGACCCCATCTCTAGAAAAAATAAAAAAGATTAGCCAGGCATGGTGGCACATGCCTGTAGCCCCAGCTACGCTTGAGGCTGAGACAGGATCACTTGAGCCCAGGAATTCAAGGCTGCAGTGAGCTGATTGTACCACCGCACTCCAGCCTCGGTAACAGAGAGCCTTGTCTCTAAAAAAACTCAATTAAATGTTTTAAAAATCTGAAAGCGCCCATAAAATAAATGCCATGTATGTAAGTGCTGAAGAGGCATGAATCTCTGGCTTGATTTTTTTGTTGTTGTTTTCTTTTCTTTTCTTTTTCTGAGACAGAGTCTCCCTCTGTAGCCCAGGCTGGAGTGCAGTGATGTGATCTGGGCTCACTGCAACCTCCGCCTCCCAGGTTCAAGCGATTGTCCTGCCTCAGCCTCCTGAGTCGCTGGGATTACAGGAGCACACCACCATGCCCGACTGATTTTTGTATTTTTAGTAGAGATGGGGTTTCACCATGTTGGCCAGGCTGGTCTCAAACTCCTGACCTCAGGTGATCTACCCACCTCAGCCTCCCAAAGTGCTGGGATTACAGGCGTGAGCCACCTCACTTGGCCCCTGGCTTGATTTTTAACCAGTTGAACTCTTTTTAAAGATGACTTCCCAAAGAAGTTTCTGTAAGTAGGATTTTCAAGGGAGAAAAATATATGTGCATTCCTGAAATCGAAGGAGGATCTTTGGCTGGGCACAGTGGCTTACGCCTGTAATCCCAGAGGTGGGAGGATTGCCTGAGCCCAGGAGTTTAAGACCAGCCTGGCTGACATAGTGAGACCCTGTCTCTACAAAAATCAGTCAGGTGTGGTGGCATATGCCCATGAGCCCAGCTACTCAGGAGACTGTGGGGGAGGATGGCTTGAGCCCAAGGAGGTCGAGGCTGCAGTGAGCAGTGATTGTGCCACTGTAACCCAGCCTGGGTGACAGAGAAAGATTGTCTCAAAACAAAACAAAACAAAACAAGAAGCATCTTCAGGCCAGGTGTGGTGGCTCACGCCTGTAATCCCAGGACTATGGGAGGCCGAGACGGGCGGATCACAAGGTCAGGAGATCGAGACCATCCTGGCTAACACGGTGAAACCCCATCTCTACTAAAAATACAAAAAAAATTAGCCAGGCGTGGTGGCGGGCACCTGTAGTCCCAGCTACTCGGGAGGCTGAAGCAGGAGAATGGCGTGAACCTGGGAGGCGGAGCTTGCAGTGAGCCGAGATCATGCCACCGCACTCCAGCCTGGGTAACTGAGCAAGACTGTCTCAAAAAAAAAAAAAAAAAAGAAGGATCTTCTAGGGACCCTGGCTCATTGCAAGGAAGGCAAGGGTCCATCCTAGGGTAGACTCCTCACTTTGGTCCTTGACAATACAGGGAAAGCCCAAGCCAATGAACAGCGATATAGCAAGCTGAAGGAGAAGTACAGCGAGCTGGTTCAGAACCACGCTGACCTGCTACGGAAGGTAGGACCCTCAGCCCCTATCACCATCCTGCAGGCCCTGCACCTCGGGGGAGAGAGTGGCTCAGGCCTGTGGCTTCCCCGGGGTCAGCAACCCCTACATTGATCTCTAAGGCATTGCCACCATCTCGGGAATCACACCTTTTCAGTCTTCCTTGCCTCTGTGTCTTGCGCTCTGTCCTGGGTGCCAGCCCCATGTAGGTCACCCACCTTCTTTATTATTCTGTACATACTTGAGCGTCAAGCAGCTGAAGGTGATAGCTCTGTTCCGGCTTCCCTCTGGGTAGGAAAGTGATTCCTGTGGCTGACTCTAGGATGCGCACAGCCTGAGTGTGATTGTCCTAGAAGGAGGATGTCCTCTAAGCCTGGGATCTCCTGGTTCAAGACACTGTTCTTCTTTTGCAGAATGCAGAGGTGACCAAACAGGTGTCCGTGGCCAGACAAGCCCAGGTAGATTTGGAACGAGAGAAAAAACAGCTGGAGGATTCATTGGAGCGCATCAGTGACCAGGGCCAGCGGAAGGTGAGTGGGAGGAGGAGCACTCGGGAAATGAGGGAGGGGGCTGCTGAGTTGGTGACAGGGGCTTTGTGGCCTTCTGCTCCATGGGCAGTTCTGTGGGTCGGTTGGCATCACACAGCAGGGAGCACACCATGGCGGCCACACAGAACAGCAAGACACCATCACCAGTACATACACGAAGTAATGGAAGGACCCAAGTTGCATGGGTCTAATCAGCAAAGGCTTTCCAAGGATGAGGCTGGAGGAGAGTTTGAGGAAAGGAAAACACATGGGTAGCAGAGACAGAGGGATGAGCTTTTTTTTTTTTTGAAATGGAGTCTCGCTCTGTTGCCCAGGCTGGAGTGCAATGGCACGATCTCGGCTCACTGCAACCTCCACCTCTCGGGTTCAAGCGATTCTCCTGCCTCAGCCTCCCGAGTATCTGGGACTACAGGCGCCTGCCACCACGCCTGGCTAATTTTTGTATTTTTAGTAGAGAGGGGGTTTCACCATATTGGCCAGGCTGGTCTCAAACTCCTGACTTTGTGATCCACCCGCCTCGGCCTCCCAAAGTGCTGGGATTATAGGTGTGAGCCACCACGCCCGGCAGGATGAGCATTATTTACAAAAACTTGAGAACAGGCTGGGCACAGTGGTTCCCACCTGGAATCCCAGCTTGCGGGAGGATGATTTGAGGCCAGGAGTTCCAGGTTAGTCTGGGCAACAAAGTGAGACATTGTGTCTACAAAAAATTAAGACATTGGCCGGGCGCAGTGGCTCATGCCTGTAATCCTAGCACTTTGGGAGGCCGAGGCGGGTGGATCATGAGGTCAAGAGATCGAGACTCTCCTGGCCAACATGGTGAAACCCCGTCTCTACTAAAAATACACAAAAGTAGCCGGGCATGGTAGCGGGCGCCTGTAGTCTCAGCTACTTGGGAGGCTGAGGCAGGAGAATCACTTGAACCCAGGCGGCAGAGGTTGCAGTGAGCAGAGATCATGCCACTGCACTCCAGCCTGGTGACAGTAAGACTCCATCTAAAAAAAAAAAAAAAAATTAAGAAATTAGCTGGGCATGGTAATGCATGCCTGTAGTTCCAACTACTTGGGATGCCAATGCAGGAGGATTGCTTGAGCCCAGGAGTTTGACACTGTAGTGAGCTGTGATCGTGCCACTGCACTTCAGCCTGGGCAACAGAGCAAGACAAAAAAAAAAAAAGTAAAAATTAGCCAGGTGTAGTAGCATCTATGCCTGCAATCCTAGCTACTTGGGAAGCTGAGGTGGGAAAATTGCTTGAGCCCAGTTTGAGATTGAGGCTGCAGTGAGCTATGATTGCCCCTCTGCACCCCAGCCTGGGCGATAGAGTGAGACCTGTCTCTATTAGAAAAAAAAAAAAAAAAAGAGGCAGGCACAATGGTTCACACCTGTAATCCCAGCACTTTGGGAGGCTGAGGCGGGCAGATCACCTCAGGTCGGGAGTTCAAGACCAGCCTGACCAACATGGTGAAACCCCATCTCTACTAAAAATACAAGAAAATCAGCCGGGCATGGTGGCTCATGGCTGTAGTCCAGCTACTTGAGAGTCTGAGGCAGGAGAATTGCTTGAACCCAGGAGGCGGAGGTTGCATGAGCTGAGATCATGTCACTGTGCTCCAGCCTGGACAACAGAGCGGGACTCCATCTCAAAAAAAAACAGAGAACACCACTGTGTTGGGGCAGGACCGACAGGCAGATTGGAGGCTTAGAGGTGGAGTTAGAGATATGGGACAGATCAAACCAAATGTCCTAGATTTAGAGGAGTGACTTTCACACTTTTCTGTGACCCCACATAAAAAACTACATCTATCTCATGGAAATACAAGTAAGTTTCACCAAGCAATACTTATCCTTACTACGTGAATTCATTTGGCTATTTTCTGTTCTATTTAATCCATTTTTTTAAATGTTAGCTGTGAATTCTTACTAAGGAGTCACAACCCACTCTTTGACAAACACCATCAAGAAATCAAAGAAAGAGAGTCATCTGGGAATGGCGAGGTGCTGTAGTTCAGCCATATACCAGCTGTTGGGATGCCTGAATTTAAGACCCAGTTTGCCTTTAGTATTATGGACTTAAGCATGACATTTGGGAAATGTTTCTAAAATTCCTTCCTGGAGGCCAGGCACAGTGGCTCACACTTGTAATCCAAGCACCTTGGGAAGCCAAGGCTGGAGGATCGCCTGAGGTCAGGGGTTCGAGACCAGCCTAGCCAACATGGTGAAACCCCGTCTCTACCAAAAATATAAAGATTAGCCAGGCAGGGTGGCGGGCGCCTGTAGTCCCAGCTACTCGGGAGTGTGAGGCATGGGAATTGCTTGAACCTGGGAGGTAAACGTTGCAGTGAGCCGAGATTGCACCACTGCACTCCAGCCTGGGCGACAAGAGTGAGACTCTGTCTCAAAAATAAATAAATAAATAAATAATAAAAATTCCTTCCTTGACATTCCACATTTTCAGTACACTCTGGGGTCTCGCCTCCTCCTCCCACACCCTGCACTTTTTTGGGTGGTGTAACTTACATACAGTAGAGTTTACAGATCTCTTATTGATCGCTTGGGACATGTTTACGTTTTTATATTCTTTGTCACTACCACCCAGATCAGAGTCCCTCTGTTTTTCTTCTCTTTCAGACTCAAGAACAGCTGGAAGTTCTAGAGAGCTTGAAGCAAGAACTCGCCACAAGCCAACGGGAGCTTCAGGTTCTCCAAGGCAGCCTGGAAACTTCTGCCCAGGTAAATACCGCCTTTCTCTTTTTTATTGAGATGGGGTCTTCTTCTGTCACCCAGGCTGGAATGCAGTAGTGTGATCTCAGCTCGCTGCAGCCTCCACCTCCCTGGGCTCAGGTGATTCTCCCCACTTAGCTCCCCCGAAGTAACTGAGACTACAGGCACAAGCCACTACGCCCAGATAATTTTTGTATTTTCTTTGGTAAAAACAAGGTTTCACTATGTTGCCCAGGCTGGTCTCAAACTCCAGGGCTCAAGTGATCCTCTCACCTCGGCCTCCTAAAGTGCTGGGACTACAGGCATGAGCCTCCACACCCGGCCTCCTTTCTTGCCCCACCCCTGGCTTTGGCATTGCTGTCATCCACCATCCTTAACCTGCCAAGTCAGCCCCAGCTATAATCAGTACGAGAGGGAATCAGAGTGGCAGATTAAAGAGCTATCACTTTCCCAGTCCTTGTAGCCAGGTGATGGGTTGGACCTCTGAGAAATAGGGACTGTTTAACTCAACCAGTGTCTCCCTCTTTCCTTGTGGTCACCTTTGCAGTCAGAAGCAAACTGGGCAGCCCAGATCGCCGAGCTAGAGAAGGAGCGGGACAGCCTGGTGAGCGGCGCAGCTCATAGAGACGAGGAATTATCCGCTCTTCGGAGAGAACTGCAGGACACTCAGCTCAAACTGGCCAGCACAGAGGCAAGTCACAGACACAGACACAAGCAAGCGCCTGTGAACTCCCACTGAGGGCCTCTGCGCATGCACGGAGGCCAGGAGGACCCCAGGGCTGCTGAGAAGGAGTTTGGGGCCTTGGCCCAATTGTGCAGACATTCTGTAGGTGTGATGCCAGCAGGCCCTGCACTGCCTGCAGAGCGCATGAGGGAAAGCAGAGTGCTGTCTTTTTTGTATCAGAAGGGAAGTTTGGCATTCCCTCCCAGCCATGAGAACGGGGTGCAGTGATCCCTCCGCACAGCCTCCGTGGGCGGCCACACACCCCGTGCACACAGCTAAAGCGCCTTTCTCTGTCTCAGGCTTACTGGCTTGGACCTCATTGGCCATGACTTGAGCTAAGATGCTAGGAGCCCCAGCCAGGTCATGCTGCTCAGGTTCATGATGGAGTCTAGGGCAGACTCTCACCTCCCCGGACCGTTTTTAGGAATCTATGTGCCAGCTTGCCAAAGACCAACGAAAAATGCTTCTGGTGGGGTCCAGGAAGGCTGCGGAGCAGGTGATACAAGACGCCCTGAACCAGCTTGAAGAACCTCCTCTCATCAGCTGCGCTGGGTCTGCAGGTACACTTGCAACTGCCCGGCTGGCAGGGGCCAGGTGCTTACAGCCTGACCCTCTATTGATGGTGAATCTCATGTGAGACTTAGCTCAGGGGCTCTCAGCCCCACAGCATGTCAGCATTAGCTTACGGGTGCCCAGGCCCCATCCTAGATCAGTTACATTTGGAAACTCTGTGCATTAGAACCTGTACACTAGTATTTTCTTTCTTTTTTTTTTTTTTCTTTTTGAGATAGGGTCTTACCCTGTTGCCCAGGCTGGAGTGCAGTGCGGTGGGTCACTGCAACCTCCACTTCCTGGGCTCACACAATCCTCCCCACTCAGTCTCCCAAGTAGCTGGGACTATAGGCACGCAACACCACGCCCAGCTAGTTTTTGGTTGGGGTTTGTTGCTCAGACTGGTCTTGAAGACCTGGGCTCAGGCTATCCATCCACCTTGGCCTCCCAAAGTGCTGGGATTACAGGCGTGAGCCACCGCACCAGGCCCAGCAGTAGTATTTTCTAAAGCCCCCAGGTGTGATAGCCACTGCTTTTTTTTTTTTTTTTTCTTTGAGACAGAGCCATGCACTGTTGCCCAGGCTGGAGTGCAGTGACGCGATCTTGGCTCACTGCAAGCTCTGCCTCCTGGGTTCACGCCATTCTCCTGCCTCAGCCTCCCAAGTAGCTGGGACTACAGGCACGAGCCATCACGCCCGGCTAATTTTTTGTACTTTTTTTTTTTTTAAGACGGAGTCTTGCTCTGTCGCCCAGGCTGGAGTGCAGTGGCCGGATCTCAGCTCACTGCAAGCTCCGCCTCCCGGGTTCACGCCATTCTCCTGCCTCAGCCTCCCGAGTAGCTGGGACTACAGGCGTCCGCCACATCGCCCGGCTAGTTTTTTGTTATATTTTAGTAGAGACAGGGTTTCACCATGTTAGCCAGGATGGTCTCGATCTCCTGACCTCGTGATCCACCCGTCTCGGCCTCCCAAAGTGCTGGGATTACAGGCTTGAGCCACCGCGCCCGGCCAATTTTTTGTACTTTTAGTAGAGATGGGGTTTCACCGTGTTAGCCAGGATGGTCTCGATCTCCTGACCTTGTGATCTGCCCGCCTCGGCCTCCCGAAGTGCTGGGATTACAGGCATGAGCCACCGCGCCTGGCCGATAGCCACTGCTTTAGACAGTGGGTCACACTGATAAAACATCCACCAGGAGCAGACAATTCTGTGTTTCTCTAAGGAAAAAACTATGGTCTGAGTCAAGAGGTGATTACTCATGAACTTCACGTCTAGGCAAGAAGCTTACCCACTAGGTAAGCTCCTCTATTCAGTGCTTAATTAACGAGGATGAAGCCAGCTATGAGAACTTGCTGTGACCTTACCCTGTGTTCCCTCTCACAGATCACCTCCTCTCCACAGTCACGTCCATTTCCAGCTGCATTGAACAACTGGAGAAAAGCTGGAGCCAGTATCTGGCCTGCCCGGAAGGTAAGAATGGCCAAGGATAGTCTCTGTCATTAGTGACAGCTGGACAGGGTTGAGAAGCACCTGAATGCAGAAATGGTGACAGGTTCCTCTGCATCAAGAAAGGCGTGTAGACAACTCATAAAATAGGGGAGGAAAGGGTATGAAAGTGACACCATCAACCAGACCTGAGAAACTTCCTTTCCAATCCTGGCAGACATCAGTGGACTTCTCCATTCCATAACCCTGCTGGCCCACTTGACCAGCGACGCCATTTCTCATGGTGCCAGCACCAGCCTCAGAGCCCCACCTGAGCCTGCCGACTGTGAGTACCAGGGCATAAGGGGCTATTCATGGACCAGGGGAGCTGGGGGCCTTTAAAAGTCTCTGTTGGGCCGGGTGCAGTGGCTCATGCCTGTAACCCCAGCACTTTGGGAGGCTGAGGCAGGCGGATCACTTGAGGTCGGGAGTTCAAGAACAGCCTGGCCAACATGACGAAACCCCGTCTCTACTAAAAATACAAAAATGACTGGCCCGGTGCAATGGTTCACGCCTGTAA
The DNA here is from genome assembly GCF_037993035.2 of Macaca fascicularis. Lineage (NCBI taxonomy): Eukaryota > Metazoa > Chordata > Mammalia > Primates > Cercopithecidae > Macaca > Macaca fascicularis. Next base: position 52,079,486 of record NC_088377.1, read on the forward strand.
TCACTGTAATACTTTAGGAGGACGAGGCGGGCAGATCACCTGAGGTCAGGAGTTCGAGACCAGCCTGGCCAACATGGCAAAACCCCGTCTCTACTAAAAATACAAAAATTAGCCGGGCACAGTGGTGCACCTGTAATCCCAGCTACTCGGGAGGCTGAGGCAGGAGAATCGCTTGAACTCAGGAGGCGGAGTTTGCCATGAGCCGAGATTGCACCAGCGCACTCCAGCCTGAGCAACAAGAGCGAGACTCTGTCTCAAAAGAAAAAAAAAAAAGGTGTCTATTGCCTTGTATCTCCAGCACTGACCGAAGCCTGTAAGCAGTACGGCAGGGAAACCCTCGCCTACCTGGCCGCCCTGGAGGAAGAGGGAACCCTTGAGAATGCTGACAGCACAGCCATGAGGAACTGCCTGAGCAAGATCAAGGCCATCGGCGAGGTACTTGCAGTAGTATCATTGAGGAGCGTTGTTATTCTGGGTGTGCATGCTGGTGAATGGCCAGGGAATCAGTGATGTTCTGAGCTAGTTCTTTCTGCACTTACAACTTGATTCTAGAAAGAGATTGTTAAAATTGGAAAATCCAGGCTGGGCACGGTGGCTCAAGCCTGTAATCCCAGTAATTTGGGAGGCCGAGACGGGTGGATCACGAGGTCAGGAGATTGAGACCATCCTGGCTAACATGGTGAAACCCCGTCTCTACTAAAAAATACACACACAAAAAAACTAGCCAGGCGAGGTGGCGGGCGCCTGTAGTCCCAGCTACTCGGGAGGCTGAGGCAGGAGAATGACGTGAACCTGGGAGGCGGAGCTTGCAGTGAGCTGAGATCCAGTCACCGCACTCCAGCCTGGGCGACAGAGAGAGACTCCGTCTCAAAAAAATAAATAAATAAAAATAAAATTGGAAAATCTGGCCAGGTGCAGTGACTTATGCCTGTAATCCCAGCACTTTGGGAGGCTGAGGCGGGCAGATCACTTGAGATCAGGAGTTGGAGACGAGCCTGGCCAACAGGGTGAAACCCTGTGTCTTCTAAAAATACAAAGATTAGCCCAGTGTGGTGGCGCATGTCTGTAATCCCAGGTACTTGGGAGGCCAAGGCAGGAGAATTGCTTGAACCGGGGAGGTGGAGGTTGCAGTGAGCCGAGATCACACCATTGCACTCCAGCCTGGGCATAAGAGCGAGATCCATCTCAAAAAAAAAAAAAAAAATAGGATCACTTGAGCCCAGAAGTTTGAGACAGGCCTGGGCAACAAAATGAGACCCTGTCTCTTTCAAAATAAAAAATAAAAAATAATTTAAAAAGAGAAAACCTCCTGAAGGACTTTCCAGCTATATTTAATTCACTGGCTGTTAGCTGAGAATCTGCTGTGTTCTCATCATTACACTAGGCAATATCGAAGAAGTATAGGCAGCTCCCCTGTCTCTGAGGATTTTTATCTAGATGGCCAGGTAATACCCAAAATGGACATAACACTGTATTTATTCATTTACTAAAGATGTAGTGGCCGAGCACGGTGGCTCACACCTGTAATCCCTGCACTTTGGGAGGCCGAGGCAGGAGGATCACTTGAGGCCAGGAGTTCAAGATCAGCCTAGGCAACATAGTGAGACCCTATCTCTACAAAATAAAATTTTTTAAAAAATTAGACAGGCGTGATGTCACGCACCTGTAGTCCTAGCTACTCGGGAGGCTGAGGCAGGAGGATCGCTTGAGCCCAGGAGTTGGAGGCCACACTGAGCTATGATTGTGCCACTGCACTCCAGCCTGGGCAACAGAGCAAGACCCTGCCTCTGCTATAAATAAGTAGTCAATATGTCCTGTATACCAGAAATTGGGTTAAATGTATATAGGGACAGAAAAGACATGGACTCTATGGGAAAGAAAAATAAGAAAACCGTTTCTATGCAGTACCATTTTTTTCCATTTTTTCCCCCAATGTTATGAATTGGAGTATATCGGTTAAGATACGAGGATAGGGCCAGGCACGGTGCCTCACACCTGTAATCCCAGCATTTTGGGAGGCCGAGACAGGTGGATCAGCTGAGTTCGAGAGCAGCCTGGCCAACATGGCAAAACCCCATCTCTACTAAAAATACAAAAAATTAGCCAGGCGTGATGGTGGGCACCTGTAATCCTAGCTACTTAGGAGGCTGAGGCAGGAGAATCACTTGAACCCGGGAGGCGGAGGTTGCAGTGAGCTGAGATCGTGCTTTTGCACTCCAGCCTGGGCAACAAGAGCGAAACTCTACTCAAAAAATAAATAAATAAAAAATAAAAGTCATGAGGATAAAATGTCTAATTGGAGTTCCAGAAGAAGATAATAAAAAGACCACGTCCAGCCAGGAGCAATTGAGGCCAAGAATTTGAGACCAACTTGGGCAACTTAGTGGGGCCCTGTCTCTACAACAAATTTAAAAATTGGCCAGGTGTGATGGTGAGCACTTGTGGTCCCAGCTACTCAGGAGGCTGAGGCAGGAGGATCACCTAAGCCTAGGAGCTCAAGACTGCAGTGAACCATGTACTCATGTACCGGAACCATGTACTGGAGCCATGTACCAGAACCATGTACCAGACATGTACCAAACATGTACCAGAACCATGTACCAGAACCATGTACCAGACATGTACCAAACATGTACCAGAACCATGTACTGGAGCACCACTGTACTCCAGCCTGGGTGACAGAGTAAGACCCTGTCTCTAAAAAGAAAAAATAAAAATGAAAAGATCAGGGCCAGGCATGGTGGCTCACACCTGTAATCCCAGCACTTTGGGAGGCTGAGGTGGACGGATCACTTGAGGCCAGGAGTTCGAGACCAGCCTGACTGACATAGTGAAACCCCATCTCTACTAAAAATACAAAATTAGCCAGGTGTGGTGGCTCATTTTGTAATCCCAGCACACACCTGTAATCCCAGCTACTTGAGAGGCTGAGGCAGGGTAATCCCTTGAGCCCAGGAGGCGGAGGCTGCAGTGAGCCGAGATTGCACCACTGTACTCCAGCCTGGGCAACAGAGTGAGACTCTGTCTCAAAAAAAAAAAAGAAAGAAAGAAAAATGATTGTCTTCATCTTTGCCTCCCTAAATAATGAATTAGTTTCACATGTTATAGACTACAGGTAAATGGAATCCTACTGTATATATTCTTCTACAACTTGCTTTTTCACTCCACATTCTGTGAGATTAATCCAAGAAGATACATTCATTTTCACTGCTGTCTCATATCTATTGCGTGAATATCGCTTAATTCATCTGTCTGTTCTCTTGGTGATAGACATTTGGGTTATTTCCAGTTTGGGTTGTTATTAATTTGCCCCTATGATCATACATGCACACATGTCAGTTGCTCTAAAGTATATATGTAGAATCAGAACTACTAGGTTATAGGATGAATCTCACACATAGAATGCTGAGTGAAAAATCAAGTCATGGAAAAATATATACAGTATGATTCCTTTTATATAAAGACTCAAACATTCAAACTTAACAATATATTGTTTAGGGATGCAGCTATATGGCATTAAAAAATAATAATAATAAGACAGGCCAGGCATAGTGGCACATGTCTGAAAGTCCCAGCACTTTGGGAGGCCGGAGTGGGAGGATCACTTGAGGCCAGGAGTTTGATACAGACTGGGTTACAAAGTAAGACTCTGATTCTACAAAAAAGTTTAAGTTAGCAGAGCCTAGTGATGTGTGCCTGTTGTCCCAGCTACTCAGGAGGCTGAGACAGGAGGATCACTTGAGCCCAGGAGTGGGAGGCTGCAGTGAGCTATGATCACACCACTGCACTCTAGCCTGGGCAACAGGCTATATTTAAAAAAATAAAAATAAAATAATACATGACAACCACTCTCTTGAATTCTGTATCTCTTGGGGTAGAAGGCAGGGAGGAAGGGAGATAGAATCAGGGCGCATACAAGTACAAATAAGATTCCAAAGGTATTGATGTTTCTTATAGCATTCCTTAAGTTTTAAGTTGGGTGGTGGATAACATGCGTCTTTATTCTTATCCTTTGAACCATTCATATATATTTTATACCTTAGTATGTATAACACAACATGTTTTAAAAATCGTGGGCGTTGCTATTAGTTAGACCTTAGTTCAAATCCCTGCCCTGCCATTTGCTAGCATAACTGTGGTCAAGACATTCTACCTCTGATCCCTGGCTTCCTATCTACACAGTAGGAATAATACCTGCCTCATATGGTCGCTGTGGAAGCAAAGTTAAGTCAGGGTCAAAGTGGGAGATATCATCTGTATTTGAAAAAGTTGTAGGCCAGGTGCAGTAACTCAATCCCAGCACACTGGGAAGCCAAGACGGGAGGATCACTTGAGCCCAAGAATTCGAGACCAGCCTGGACAACATAGTAAGACCCCATCTCTGTTAAAAAAAAAAAAATTAGCTTGGCTTGGTGGTGCACCCTGAACTCCCAGCTACTGTGGTGGTAGAGGTGGGAGGATTGCTTGAGCATGGGAGATGGAGGCTGCAGTGAGCTATGATCAAGCCACTGCACTCCATCTCTGGTGACAGAGCAAGACTTTGTCTCAAAAAAATAAAAAATTAGGGCCAGGCGTGATGGCTCACACCTGTAATACCAGCAGTTTGGGAGGCCGAGGCAGGAGGATTACCTGAGGTTGGAAGTTCAAGACCAGCCTGGGCAAAATAGTGAAACCCGTCTCTACTAAAAATATAAAAATTAGCCAAGCATGGTGGTGCAAACCTGCAATCCCAGCTACTTGGGAGGCTGAGGCAGGAGAATTGCTTGAACCCGAGAGGCGGAGATTGCATTGTGCCGAAATCGCGCCACTGTACTCCAGCCTGGGCAACAGAGGGAGATCTCTGTCTCAAAAAGAAAAAGCAAAAGAACGAATTGTAAAAACACCTCCTGTGTAGCTAGTACAATTGACACTGCACAACTAAGGGGCTGGGGTCTTAGTGGTGGCGGAATGACCTTGCAGGGGGAGGCAGCGATGGCATTCTGGAAAGAGATGGATCCTGAGTGAGGAGGAGCATGAGGTTCCAGAGTTCGTGTCACAGAGAGAACCAGATGGGGTCTGCGAAAGACCCCCCAACAACCCCCGTGGCTTGCAGAAGGTGTTGGCTGGGTGGCCTCCTCCCTCTGCCATCTTGTAAGGGTTACAGATGGCAGAGGAGAAGAGGGAGGAGGCCCCAGGGTCAGTTCAGCCTTTGTGATGTGTTCACAGGAGCTCCTGCCCAGGGGCCTGGACATCAAGCAGGAAGAGCTGGGGGACCTGGTGGACAAGGAGATGGCGGCCACTTCAGCTGCTATTGAAACCGCCACGGCCAGAATAGAGGTAGGAGGTTCCTGCAGGATCTCCTGAAACGATGCCTTTGCAGCTGCCCTTCTGCAACACTGCTCATTAGACATGTCATAGTCGTTCATTAAGGCCATGGCGACCCCCTAAGACAGAAACCAGAATTTGCCAGGCACAGTGGCTCATGCCTGTAATCCTGGCACCTTGGGAGGATCACTTGAGTCTAGGAGTTTGAGACCAGCCTGTGCATCATGGCAAGACCCCATGTCTACAAAAAGTAAAATAATTAGCTGGACGTGGTGGTGCATGCTTGTAGTCCTTGCTACTCCAGAGGCTGTAGGAGGATCACATGAGCCCAGGAATTGGAGGCTACAGTGAGCCATGATTGCACCACTGCACTCTAGCCTGGGTGAGAGAGTGAGACCCTGTCTCTAAAAATGTTTTTAAATTGTTAAGAAAAAAAAGAGAGAGAGAGAGAGAGACCAAAATCTGAACTCACTAGTTTTTCTGAGTGATAGAAAATGAGAAGGTCCTCATGAGAGAAGGTGATTGGTTTCCTCAAGAGTCAGATACTTTGGTTTCAGAACATCCTGGGTTCTGGCCAGGCACGGTGGCTCACACCTGTATTCCCAGCACTTTGGGAGGCCGAGGCGGGCAGATCATGAGGTCAGGAGTTTGAGACAAGCCTGGACAACGTGGTGAAACCCGGTCTCTACTAAAAATACAAAAATTTGCTGGGCATGGTGGCGGGTGCCTATAATCCCAGGTACTTGGGAAGATGAGGCAGGAGAATCACTTAAACCTAGGAGGCAGAGGTTGCGGTGAGCTGAGATCACGCCGCTGCACTCCAGCCTGGGTGACAAAGTGAGACTCCGTCTCAAAAAAAAAAAAAGACACAGATCATAGAGCCAGCCCGCTACAGCTGCACTCCCCCTGAATAGATTAGAGTCTGGATTCTTTTTCTGACTCTCCCAAGGATGTGGGCAGGGACTTAGGGACCTCCAGATTCAGGTTTCTCAGCTACCACACGATGTTGGACTGAAAGTATAGTAGGACATTAGTGGGTCCTTAATATTCAAGGCACGTTTAGAAACTATGCTTCTTTTTAACAGGAGATGCTCAGCAAATCCCGAGCAGGAGATACAGGAGTCAAACTGGAGGTGAATGAAAGGTTGGTCTGAGCGGCACGGTGGGACCTAGGGGAGCAGGATCCGTCTTCCTGGCATCGGGCCATACTTTGTGTACTTATTATGGAATTAGAGGAGAGCAGTAGCAGCCACGGGGAAGGGCTGAGTTGATGTAATCATCAGTGACAGTATTAACGATGACAGCAATATTGCTGTTTCACTATAGAAGAAAAGAAACCCCGGGCCGGCGTGGTGGCTCACACCTGTAATCCCAGCACTTTGGGAGGCTGAGGAGGGAGGATCACCTGAGGCTGGAAGTTTGAGAACAGCCTGCCCAATGTGGTGAAAATTCATCTTTACTAAAAATACAAAAATTAGCCAGGCGTGGTGGTGCATGCCTGTAATGCCAGCTACTTGGGAGGCTGAGGCATGAGAATCACTTGAACCTAGGAGGCGGAGGTTGCAGTGAGCCAAGATCATGCCTCTGCACTCTAGCCTGGGTGACAGAGCGAAACTCTGTCTCAAAAAAGAAGAAAAGAAGCCCTAGGAATCACAACTTCACTATTCCTTACGATGGAGACCCACAATCGATCTGTCACTCCCCAGCCTCTCCTTTGGGTCCTCCCCGCAGAATGTTCCAGTAATCTCAGCACCTTTCTTACCTCCCTTTCCCATTCCAAGCTTGCCTTTGGCTAGGAGTGGAAAGGAGAACAGTCGTGTTCATTGATCTTGGATCTTGATCTCAGTGTATCCCCGACTTTTTGTTTGTTTGTTTGTTTGGCAGGATCCTTGGTTGCTGTACCAGCCTCATGCAAGCTATTCAGGTGCTGATTGTAGCCTCTAAGGACCTCCAGAGAGAGATTGTGGAGAGCGGCAGGGTGAGTGTGGATGTGGGCCCTGGGCAGGAAGAGCAGGCATTGGTGACAGATTCCCGCTCCACCAGACTCTGTGATGCTGCCATCTTGTTCTGTGTGTCCACCTGAGCACAGAGGTGCCACTCCTGTAGACATCAGCAGAGGCCCTGGGGAGAAGTCAGAGCTCCAGGACCTTCCTAGAGGGTGGCCAGGCATGGGTCCCAACTCCAGCTCCCTTCGCACAGGCAGACATTGTTGGAACTTGCTGTGGGAGCCCTGCTTACATTGCACACCTGGGTACTCTGAGGGAGACATGAGGACTTTTGCAAACGAAGCAGATCCTGAAAGCCAGCTTGAGACTGATTTTTCACAGGGAGCTCTGCCTTGTCTGTTTCCACCAGCAGAGTCAACTCACCCTTACAAATAGACTCTGCTGTCAGCCTGTTATCAATGCATCACTTCATGGTCTCATGCCTTTGCTGGGATTATCATCATCTTCTTTTTCTTATTTCCCCATATGCCACTGCAGCTTGGGAGGCGTAAGTCCAGAGAGGGGTTAATGAGCCTGAGAACAGTGCCATAAAGCAAGCAGCCAGGCCTGGTTTGCTGGTGCCTTTTATCTTCCTGCGAGGCGATGTTTTCTGTTTCTAAAATAGAAAGATGGACTGGACAAGGATTATCTGCAGATCCTCAGACTATCAGACACTTCCAAAGCATAAAAACATTTTTCAAATCCAAGTAGAAATATATATTTTTAATATATTCACTGTGTAGTCTCCTTTTTTATTGGCAAATCGCAGAGAGTGGCTAGACTCTTTTCAGATCATAACTTATTCATATGAGAATATTTATTCTTACATATACAATACAGAAATGTCATCGTATGGTAGAAATGCTGCAGGCTTTGGAGTCAGAAAAGCCCAAGATTTGCTTCCATTTATTTCCTGACCTTGGGAAAAGCCTTTTTGTTTGTTTGTTGTTTTGTTGTTTGGGGTTTTTGTTTTTGGTTTTTCATTGTTGTTGTTGTTTTTTGTTTTGAGACTGAGTCTCACTCCGTCACCAGGCTAGAATACAGTGCTGCAATCTTGGCTCACTGCAACCTCTGCCTCCTGGGTTCAAGCAATTCTCCTGCCTCAGCCTCCCGAGTAGCTGGGACAACAGGCGCACATCACCACACCCAGCTAATTTTTGTATTTTTAGTAGAGATGGGGTTTTACCATATTAGACAGGATGGTCTCAATCTCTTGACCTCATGATCCACCCGCCTCGGCATTGCAAAGTGCTGGGATTACAGGCATGAGCCACCACGCCCAGCCAGGGTTTTGTTTTGAGACAGAGTCTTGCTCTGTTGCCCAGGCTAGAGTGCAGTGACGCGATCTCGGCTCACTGCAACCTCCGCCTCCTAGGTTGAAGTGATTGTCTTGCCTCAGCCTCCTGAATAGCTGGGATCGCAGGCACCCACCACCATACCCAGCTAATTTTTGTATTTTTAATAGAGACAGGGTTTCACCATGTTGTCCAGGCTGGTCTTGAACTCCTGACCTCAAGTGATCCACCTGCCTCAGCCTCCCAAAGTGCTGGGATTACAGGCGAGCACCACTGCACCCAGCCAGAAAAGCCATTTTTGTCTCTGAATCTTCTTTTTTGTGAAATGGGAATACTAATGCTTATGTCTCAGAGTTACTATGAGGATGATTTGGGATAATATATATATAAAAGCACCTGCCATATAGTACATGCTCAGTAAAAGGTGGCTACGACTATTTTTTTCTTCCCTAGGGTACAGCATCCCCTAAAGAGTTTTATGCCAAGAACTCTCGATGGACAGAAGGACTCATCTCAGCCTCCAAGGCTGTGGGCTGGGGAGCCACTGTCATGGTGTAAGTATCCATTGGTACCAAGGCTCCTCCCCTGACCCCTCTTCCATTGATCCACTCCAAACAATAGCTAAGGAAGGGAAAAGAATCTCTCCCTGATCAATAAACTATTGATCAGGAAGTCAATAGGACCAAGTTTACAAGGGAGCCTGGCTCTCCCAGGGGACACAGGGTGATGCTGGGGGTCTGGAGGTGGGATTGTGGAGGAGTTGCGGCTCATCTGCCCAAAACCTAGTCCCTCTTGTCGTTTTCCATCAGGGATGCAGCTGATCTGGTGGTACAAGGCAGAGGGAAATTTGAGGAGCTAATGGTGTGTTCGCATGAAATTGCTGCTAGCACAGCCCAGCTTGTGGCTGCATCCAAGGTAGGACCTGTGCTGGACCTCCTAGGACCCTGGAAGGCCTGGTTAGAGAGTACTAGGCTAGGTTAAAGAGTACTTGGCTGCATTAGGCAGTACTTGGCTGAGTTAGAGAGTACTTGGCTAGGTTAGATGGCACTTGGCTAGGTTAGATGGTACTTGACTAGGTTAGAGAGTACTTGGCTAGGTTAGATGGAACTTGGCTAGGTTATAGAATACTAAGGGATATATTTGTCTATGTTAGACAGTACTTGGCTAGGTTAGAGAGTACTAGGCTACGTTAAAGAGTACTTGGCTGCATTAGGCAGTACTTGGCTGAGTTAGAGAGTACTTAGCTAGGTTAGATGGCATTTGGCTAGGTTAGATGGTACTTAGCTAGGTTAGAGAGTCCTAAGAGGTTAGAGAGTACTTGGCTAGGTTAGATGGCACTTGGCTAGGTTAGATGGTACTTAGCTAGGTTAGAGAGTACTAAGGGGTTAGAGAGTACTTGGCTAGGTTAGATGGAACTTGGCTAGGTTAGAGAGTACTAAGGGATATACTTGACTATGTTAGACAGCACTTGGCTAGGTTAGAGAGTACTAGGCTAGGTTAAAGAGTACTTGGCTGCATTAGGCAGTACTTGGCTGAGTTAGAGAGTACTTGGCTAGGTTAGATGGCATTTGGCTAGGTTAGATGGTACTTAGCTAGGTTAGAGAGTACTAAGGGGTTAGAGAGTACTTGGCTAGGTTAGATGGCACTTGGCTAGGTTAGATGGTACATAGCTAGGTTAGAGAGTACTAAGGGGTTAGAGAGTACTTGGCTAGGTTAGATGGCACTTGGCTAGGTTAGATGGTACTTAGCTAGGTTAGAGAGTACTAAGGGGTTAGAGAGTACTTGGCTAGGTTAGATGGAACTTGGCTAGGTTAGAGAGTACTAAGGGATATACTTGACTATGTTAGACAGCACTTGGCTAGGTTAGAGAGTACTTGGCTAGGTTAGATGGTACTTGGTTAGGTTAGATGGTACTTGGTTCAGTTAGAGAGTACTTAGGAGTTAGATAGTACTTGGCTAGGTTAGACAGTACTTGGATGGTGGGATGGAACTGGACCTGACAACAGATGATTTATCCAGGGCTCAGGTGGATTCGATTCCAAATACAAATTCAGCCTCTTAAGGGTCCCATACCATCCTCTTACAGCAGCTTTTTTTTTTTTTTTTTTTTTTTTTTTTTTTTTTTTTTTTTGAGACAGTCTTGCTCTGTTGTCCAGGCTGCAGTGCAGTGGCGCAAACTCGGCTCACTGCAAAACTCCACCTCCCGAGTTCAAGTGATTCTCCTGGTTCAGCCTCCCCAGTAGCTGGGACTACAGGCACCCGCCACCACACCCAGCTAATTTTTTGTATTTTTGGTAGAGACAGGGTTTCACCATGTTAGCCAGGATGGCCTCGATCTCCTGACCTCGTGATCCACCCACCTCAACCTTCCAAAGTGCTAGAATTACAAGCGTGAGCCACCACACCCAGCCTTAGAGTCCTTTCATGTGACAGCAAGGAACGTCTGTACCCAGTGCACCACACATGTCCCTCGTGACTTTCCTCACATCCGTTACAAGTGGCCTTAGAGAGTCCCAGCAATGCCAACTTCCTATTAGCAGTCCTGGCATTCAAGAAACACTCAAATAAGGAATAGGTTGGCATCATAAACAGGTTACCTGACTTATCTCTGAGATTCCACAACTCCTCCTTATTAGTCTTCAAATTTGAATCAGGCCGGGCACGGTGGCTCACTCCTGTAATCCCAGCACTTTGGGAGGCCAAGGTGTGTGGATCACCTGAGGTCGGGAGATCAAGACCAGCCTGGCCAACATCTTGAAACCCCGTCTCTACTAAAAATACAAAAAATTAGCCGGGTGTGGTGGTGGACACTTGTAATCCCAGTTACTTGGGAGGCTGAGGCAGGAGAATCACTTGAACCAGGGAGGCGGAGGTTGCAGTGAGCTGAGATCACGCAGCCTGGGCAACAAGAGCGAAACTCTATCTCAAAAAACAAAAAAAAATTTTTTTGACTCAATACTATCGATGCCCCCAACTAATTCTCATGTAAACCGGGTGCTCAAAATCCTTTGAAGAGTTTCACAGTATCTCAGTGTTCTTTATTTGCCCTTATTTCTTGTCATCCCAGATTGATTTCTACAACTGGGTACACTGTCGAAATAAGTGATAATGCTTAGAGTTTGGGAGCCACCAAGCAAAGAAGCCAGGAATAATTTTTCAGATGATAGATAATGTCAGGAGCTGACTGTAGGCAGCAGGTTTTGAGAAGCTGATTGGTGATTGCCGTTTGGCCCACATATGTTTGCTAAGAACCATCAGAGCAATTATTTGATTCAGTCCTTCTTGCTCTAGGTGTTGTGTGAACCTAAATCCGCTTTGTCCTGGTAGGTGAAAGCTGATAAGGACAGCCCCAACCTAGCCCAGCTGCAGCAGGCCTCTCGGGGAGTGAACCAGGCCACTGCCGGCGTCGTGGCCTCAACCATTTCCGGCAAATCACAGATTGAAGAGACAGGTAGCCTTTCCAAAGGGACCCTTTTCTTATCTTGCATCCTTGAGCTCTTCTCTGCATCATTCCCTGTGATCCCAACCAAATCCCACAGGACTGTGTCTAAATTCTTTCATATTTTTCATCTTTTTATTTTATTTTTTCTTTATTTCTGTTTTTGAGACAGGGTCTCACTCTGTCACCCAGACTGGAGTGCAGTGGTACGATCTCTGCTCACTGCAACCTCCACCTCCCTGGTTCACACGATTCTCCTGCCTCAGCCTCCCGAGTAGCTGGGATTACAGGCGCCGCCACTGCGCCCGCTAATTTTTGTATTTTTAGTAGAGACGGGGCTTCACCATGTTGGCCAAGGCTGGTCTCGAACTCCTCGCCTCAGGTGATCCACCCCACCTTGGCCTCCCAAAGTTTGCCGGAATTATAGGTGTGAGCCACTGTGCCACTGTTCCCTGCCTTTTTTTTTTTTTTTTTTGAGACGGAATCTTGCTCTTGTCGCCCAGGCTGGAGTGCAATGGTGCAATCTTGGCTCACTGTAACCTCCGCTCTTAGATTCAAGTGATTCTCCTGCCTCAGCCTCCCAAATAGCTGGGATTACAGGCGCCCACCACTGCACCTGGCTAATTTTTGTATTTTTAGTAAAGACAGGGTTTCACTATGTTGACCAGGCTGGTCTTGAACTCCTGACCTCGTGATCCACCCACCTCAGCCTCCCAAAGAGCTAGGATTACAGGAGTGAGCCACCATGTCCAGCCCCCTCAGTTACTTTCATGCAGTGTTGACAAATGGCAAACCAGGTGTTTCCACAGAGCGTTGGCATTGTCCACCTCTCAGGTGCCAGTCAGGCAGGGTAAAATTTGATAAGATCTTCTTGTTTCCATCCTTGCAGACAACATGGACTTCTCAAGCATGACGCTGACACAGATCAAACGCCAAGAGATGGATTCCCAGGTGAGAGCTCCATCGCTAAGTCTAGATAGCCTCTATTGCCTAGACATGGACTCTAAATATTGTTCCCGTGGAGAAAAGGCAGAGGGAGAGAGACCTGAGTGGAAATGAACACAGGTGCACCTACTAACCCAAGACTGAATGTAAATCATGCCGGAAGAAACAGTGGAGGTGGAGGTTATTAGTGAAGATCAGAATCCTTGTTTTTTTGTTCTTTTGTTATTTTGTGTTTTTTGAGACGGAGTCGTCTCATGTCACCCAGGCTGGAATGCAATGGCATGATCTCGGCTCACCTCACTCCCCACCTCCCAGGTTCAAGCGATTCTTCTACCTCAGCCTCCCAAGTAGCTGGGATTATAGACATGTGTCATCATGCCCAGCTAATTTTTTATTTTTAATAGAGATAGGGTTTCACCATGCTGGCCAGGCTGATCTTGAACTCCTGACCTTGTGATCTGCCCACCTGGGCCTTCCAAAGTGCTGGGATTACAGGTGTGAGCCACCAGCCATTTTCTTTTTTCCTTAAATAAAGTAAAGACAGGGTCTCACTATGTTGCCTAGGCTGGTCTCAACTCCTGGCCTCACACAATCCTCCTGCCTCAGCCTCCCAAAGTGTTGGGATTACAGGCGTGAGCCACCACACCCAGCCAAGATCAGACTCTTAACTCTTGCCCACTAGTCTTGGACTAACATTCCTCTAAATGTTATCCAGGATCTCTTAGTATCCACAAACTTAATAGTCTTACTATAAACATTGTTTTAGACTTCTGGTATGAATTATTTGCGTATGACCTTTAGTTTTAAAAGAGAAAATCCTTTTAACTCATCAAAGGCAATGCCATTATTTCTCTCTGTTGTTCTATAAAGTCATACGATGCAAAATAGGTATCAGCAAGATCCTTTAAAAAAATTGATATCATTTTTCTAGAATTATTGGTCATCAGTCTTGGGGTGAATTTCAAATTGGAATTGTTAAAGTACTCCAAGATGTGTCACTCAGCAATTTTTTTTCTTTTTTTGAGTCAGGGCCTTACTCTGTTCCTCAGGCTGGAGTGCAGTGGTGCCATCACATCTCACTGCAGACTTGAACTCCTGGGCTCAGGCAGATCCTCCCAACTCAGCCTCCTGAGTAGCTGGGACTACAGTTGCACACCACCATGCCCAGCTAATTTTTCTTTCTTTCTTTCTTTTTTTTTGAGACTGAGTCTTGCTCTGTCGCCCAGACTGGAGTGAGTACAGTGGCATGATCTTGGCTCACTGCGACCTCCGCCTTCCAGGTTCAAGCGATGGTCCCACCTCAGCCTCGGAAGTAGCTGGGATTACAGACATGCACCATCACGCCCGGCTAATTTTTGTATTTTTAGTAGAGATGAGGTTTCACCATGTTGGCCAGGCTGGTCTCGAACTCCTGACCTCAGGCAATCTGCCCACCTCAGCCTCTCAATGTACTAGGATTACAGGTGTGAACCACTGCACCCAGCCTCTTTCTTTATTTTTTGTAGAGATGGGGGTCTCACTATGTTGCCTAAGCTGGTCTTGAACTTCTGGGCTCAAGCAGTTCTCCCACCTGAGCCTCCCAAAGTGTTGGAATTATAACCATGAGCCACTGCACCTGGCTCAGCATCTTTAGGAAAAGACACAGATCACCAGCAAAGCCAAATTTCTGTCTGAATACTGAAGGGACTTCTGCTTAGCAGTCTCACTCGGTCCCTCTTGACTTTATTTTTATTATTATTATTTTTTTGAGACAGAGTCTCAGTGTGTTGCCCAGGTTGGAGTGCAGTGATGCAATCTTGGCTGACTGCAACCTCCGCCTCCCAGGTTCAAACAATTCTTCCACCTCAGCCTCCCAAGTAACTGGAATTACAGGCACCCACCACCACACCCAGCTAATTTTTGTATTTTTAGTAGAGACAGGGTTTCACCATGTTGGCCAGGCTGGTCTCAAACTCCTGACCTCAGGTGATACACCTGCCTCGGTCTCCCAAAGTGCTGAAATTACAGGCGTGAGCTACTGCACCCATCCCCTCTTGACTTAAATACCACCTATATGTGGATAAATTCCAAAATCTTCTCCACAGCTTAGATCTTCTCCTTGAGCCCCATACTTATCCAGCAGCCTTCTTGATAGCTCCCCACTAATGCCCTATAAGTATCTCAAACGTAACTGATGTCCAAAACAGGCCTGTTGGTGTCCCTCACACCCCACTCTGTCCCTCCCCTTGTTTATTTCATCTCAGTAAATGACACCCCCACCGCCTACTGGGTGCTGAGCCACAAACAGTCATCCTTGATTCCTCTCTTTCCCTCACCCTCCACATCCAATCCATCTGCAAGGCCTGTTAACGCTAAATCACAAAACAAAAGCTTAATCTTTCCACTTCTTTCCATCTTCCTGCTGTAACCTAAGCCACCATTCTCTGTCTCCTGAACCACTGCAAAAGCAACTTACCTTTAATGTTATATGAATAGTCATTTTAAAATAATCCTGTGGTAGGCTGGGTGCAGTGGCTCATGCTTATCATCCCAGTACTTTGGAAGGCCAAGTTGGGAGGATTGCTTGGCCAGGAGTTCAAGACAAGCCTGGGCAACATAGAGAGACCCCATCTCTACATAGAAATTAAAAATTAGCTGGGACACATGCCTGCAGTCCCAGCTAGTCTGGAGGCTGAAGCAGGAGGATCACTTGAATCCAGGAGTTTGAGGCTTCAGGGAGCTGTGATCACACTCTTGCACTCCAGCCTGTGTGACAGAGTGAGACCCTGTCTCTAAAAATAATGATAATAATAATCCCATGGCACGATCAGGTGGTGGGGAGAATAGCAAAGAGCATTGCAGAGGCAAGTCTGGTCATATGGTTAGTTAGTTGGTGGAGCTGGGTGAAGAGCACAGTGAGGTCACTCTGCTAGTCTCCGTCCCTCTGTAGATGTTTTACTTTTTCCATAATAAAAAGTTGTTTCAAAACAAAAAAGGAACCACTTCACTGGGTCTAGTTGCTTCTACTCTTGACCCTCTACAGTCCATTCATTCCCCATGTGATAGTTTAGAAATGTAAATCTCAGGATGTCCCCTCTCTGCTTAAATCCTCCCAGTGGCTTTTCATTGCATGTACAACATCCAAGCTCCTCATCAGGTCATGAGCCTGGGTGAAAAATGATCCTTGCCTGGTTCTCAACTTCATCCTGCAACCCTACCCCTCTATCATATGTCTCATATACAACTTCCTTCCTTCTCCCAACACCTCCAGATCTGTCTTGCTTTAGAGCCTTTGCTCTGGCTGTTTCTTCTGCCTGGAATATTATTCTCCAGGTCTCCAGGCAGCTGAGCTCTTAAGGCCACAAAAGCTGAAAAATGACTTTCTGAGACTAGACCTGGCTGACTATTCTTAGGCTTTATTACACTTCCCTGTGTCATTTCTTTGCAATCTGATCTTTCTCCTTCATTTGTCTTTTCCCTCTATAAGGTAAGCAGGGACATGATCAGTGCTCAGCAAATATTCCTTTTTTTTTTTTTTTTTTTTTTTTTTGAGATGGAATTTTGCTCTTGTTGCCCAGGCTGGAGTGCAATGGTGTGATCTTGGCTCACTGCAATCTCTGCCTCCTGGGTTCAAGCAATTCTCCTGCCTCAACTTCCCAAGTTGCTGGGATTACAGGCATGCACCACCACACCTGGCTAATTTTGTATATTTTTAGTAGAGATGGGGTTTCATCATGTTGGTCAGGCTAGTCTTAAACTCCTGACCTCAAATGATCCACCCACGTTGACCTCCCAAAGTGCTGGGATTACAGGCATGAACCACTGTGCCTGGCCAGCAAATATTCCTTGAATTAAGAAATAAAATAAATTACATTAATGAGAAGTAGAGCTAGGCAAGATCACCTTTTCCTTTAGTAAGACTGTCCATGCTTTTTCCTGTAGCAGTAATAAGCCTAAGTTGCACAAATACCTGAAAGATATCAGAACCATCATACTTGGTTCCTACCTGGGTTTCCAGGGAACTGGAATTGAAGAAGGTTTACAACTAGATTGGCACTCACCATACAGTTAGGCTAAACATTAAAGTTGTTTTTAGATAGTGATTTATCAGAGCAACAGAAGATAAGCCCACCTCCCATTTAGGTATTTGTAAAGCATCATTCACTTCCAGTAGAGGATCACAGTGAGTAAAACATAAGAGCTACTGGGATAGATAAATGAATCGGAGAATGGAAAAATTAGAGCAAAAAGAGAACAGAAATTGAGGACTAGATAAAGTATGGAAACAGGGTGAATAATGCAGAAGAAGAGGAATTCACAATGCAGCAGAAAGGGGGTAATCAAAATAAGATAGATGTAGGCTGGGCATGGTGTTTCATGCCTGTAATCTCAGCACTTTGGGAGGCCAAGACAGGAGGATCTCCTGAGGCCAGGAGTTCACTACCAGCCTGGGCAGCAGAGCAAGACCCCATCTCTATAAAAAATATACATAAAAATTAAATCTCAGAGAGCTGATCAAAAGAAAATCCCACTCACTTTCCTTACAGGTTAGGGTGCTAGAGCTAGAAAATGAATTGCAGAAGGAGCGTCAAAAACTGGGAGAGCTTCGGAAAAAGCACTACGAGCTTGCTGGTGTTGCTGAGGGCTGGGAAGAAGGTGAGCTGACTCCAAGGACGGGCACTAACCCACAGCAGGGAGGGGAAGCTGTGTGACAGGGCCTTCCCCTAGAATGGAACAGAACAAGGAACCCACCAGATCAGTGGCTTCTTCCTTCTCTTCTCTCCTCATGGAACCTATTTTCTCTTCTGTTGTAAATAACCTTTAAGTCTAACTCTGGGTGAAATTATGGTGAATTAAAAGCTTTTGTTGTCACCTTTTAAGACCTAAACATTGATCATAACTCATTCACTGCCATTCCCTCCCAGGCCCAGCTAGCCTTGCTAACTCCCTGGGAATTTAGTTTCTGGCCAGCAGAGAGTTGAAAAACGAAAGAATAGTGGTCAGTGGAGATCTGGCAGACAGGGACAAGTGAATTACAAGATTCTGACTATCTAGAGCCAGTGAAGGGCAACAATTGCCAAAGGATAGAAGGGATCAGGTGCTGAGAAACGGAGTGGCATGGAGTCACATTCAGCCTGCCAGCCCAGAGACTTGCCATCCATCACCTTGAGTCTATATGTTGCTGTCTGCATGTCGAAAGCAGTCAACTTGATCACAACCAAGATTGTTGACTGTTATGGGATTTGACAGACTCTGGGCACCAACCATAGACAGATCCTAGTCATTCCTAGACACCAAACTCGGGGACTAGGTGATTACACCATGGTTATAATTATAATGTATTTTTGAGCCCCCATGGTGGCAGGTTTTTTGGTTAAGTGAGTGTATGCATGCATGAAGTGCTTTGCAACATAAATTATCATTGTCTTTTAGGAACAGAGGCATCTCCACCTACACTGCAAGAAGCGGTAACCGAAAAAGAATAGAGCCAAACCGATACCCCATATGTCAGTGTAAATCCTTATTACCTATCTCGTGTGTGTCATTTCCCCAGCCACAGGCCAAATCCTTGGAGTCCCAGGGGCAGCCACACCACTGCCATTACCCAATGCCGAGGACCTGCATGACACTTCCAAAGACTCCCTCCATAGCGACACCCTTTCTGTTTGGACTCATGGTCATCTCTGTTCTTTCCCCGCCTCCCTAGTTAGCATCCAGGCTGGCCAGTGCTGCCCATGAGCAAGCCTAGGTGCAAAGAGGGGTGGTGGGGGATAGGGCCACTCAACAGAGAGGACTTCCATCCAGTCCTGCTGACTATTTGACCCCCACAACAATGGGTATCCTTAATAGAGGGGCTGCTTGTTGTTCGTTGACAGCTTGGAGAGGGAAGATCTTACGCCTTTTCTTTTCTGTTTTCTTCTCAGTCTTTTCAGTTTCATCATTTGCACAAACTTGTGAGCATCAGAGGGCTGATGGATTCCAAACCAGGACACTACCCTGAAATCTGCACAGTCAGAAGGACAGCAGGAGTGTCCTGGCTGTGAATGCCAAGGCCATTCTCCCCTTCTTTGGGCAGTGCCATGGATTTCCACTGCTTCTTATGGTGGTTGGTTGGGTTTTTTGGTTGTATTTTTTTTTTTTTAAGTTTCACTCACATAGCCAACTCTCCCAAAGGGCACACACCTGGAGCTGAGTCTCCAGGGCCCCCCACTGTGGCAGCTCCGGCGATGGTGCTGTCCAGGCCTCTCGGTGCTCCACCTCCGCCTCCACGCTGAGCAAGTGCTGGCCCACCCAGTCCATGCTCCAGGGTCAGGCGGAGCTGCTGAGTGACAGCTTTCCTCAAAAGGCAGAAGGAGTGAGTGCCTTTCCCTCCTAAAGCTGAACCCCAGCGGAAAGCCTCTGTCCACCTTCACAAGGGAGAAGACAACAGAAAGAGGGACAAGAGGGTTCACACAGCCCAGGTCTTCACAGGACACGTTTCTTAGGAGTTCCTGTGACCAGGCTCAAAAATTTTTATCACATGCTTGAATGGAACTGGTGAGATCAACACTACTTCCCCGCCGGAATGAACTGTCCATGAACGGTCTGTGTCAAGTGGGCCATCTCCCTTGGCCCAGAGAGGGAGCGTGGGAGCGATTCCCAACTCCTTTCTGCAGACGTCTGCCTTGGCATCCTCTTGAATAAAAAGATCGTTCCACCTTCTACGCAATTGACAAACCCGGAAGATCAGACGCAATTGCTCCCAACAGGAAAGAACTCTATACTTGGTTTGCTACCCTTAGTATTTATTACTAACCTCCCTTAAGCAGCAACAGCCTACAAAGAGATGCTTGGAGCAATCAGGACTTCAGGTGTGACTATAGCAAGGCTCATCTTTCTGCCCGGCTACATCAGCCTTCAAGAATCAGAAGCAAGGCCAAGGTGCTGGACTGTTACTGACTTGGATCCCAAAGCAAGGAGATCATTCAGAGCTCTTGAGTCAGAGAAAACGAGAAAGGACAGAGCCAGCGGCTCTAACTCCTTTCAGCCATATGCCCCAGGCTCTCGCTGCCCTGTGGACAGGATGAGGACAGAGGGCACATGAACAGTTTGCCAGGGATGGGCAGCCCAACAGCACTTTTCCTGTTCTAGATGGACCCCAGCATTTAAGTGACCTTCTGATCTTGGAAAAACAGCGTCTTCCTTCTTTATCTATAGCAACTCATTGGTGGTAGCCATCATGCACTTCCCAGGATCTGCCCCAACAGAACATTGCTAGGTTTTGCTACATGACGGGTTGTGAGACTTCTGTTTGATCACTGTGAACCAACCCCCATCTCCCTAGCCCACCCCCCTCCCCAACTCCCTCTCTGTGCATTTTCTAAGTGGGACATTCAAAAAACTCTCTCCCAGGACCTCGGATGACCATACTCAGAGGTGTGACCTCCATACTGGGCTAAGGAAGTATCAGCACCAGAAATTGGGCAGTCTTGTGTTGAATGCTGCTTTCTGCTTAGTATTTTTTTTTTATTCAAGGCTCAGAAGGAATGGTGCATGGCTTCCCTGTCCCAGTTGTGGCAACTAAACCAATCAGTGTGTTCTTGATGCGGGTCAACATTTCCAAAAGTAGCTAGTCCTCACTTCTAGATCTCAGCCATTCCAACTCATACGTTTCAAATTACCAATGGGGTGGCCGGGCACCACTGTACCCGTGGCTCACGCCTGTAATCCCAGCACTTTGAGAGGCCAAGGCAGGTGGATCACCTGAGGTCAGGAGTTCGAGACCAGCCTGGCTAATGTGGTGAAACCCCGTCTCTACTAAAAATACCAAAAATTAGCCAAGCATAGTGGCGGGTGCCTGTAATCCCAGCTACTCAGGAGGCTGAGACAGGAGAATCTCCTGAACCCCGGAGGCAGAGGTTGCAGTGAGCTGAGATCACGCCATTGTACTCCAGCCTGGGCAACAAGAGCAAAACTCCGTCTCCAAAAAAACCAAAAAAAACAAATTACAAATGGGGCAAAAAGTCTAGTGTACTGGATCAAATTAAGATTCTCTGCCCAGCTGAGCACAGTGGCTCACGCCTGTAATCCCAGCACTTTAGGAGGCCAAGGCGGGAGGATTGCTTGAGCTCAGGAGTTTGAGACCAGGCTGGGCATCATAGCGAGACCTCGTCTCTACTAAAATTCAAAAACAAAATTAGCCGGGTATGATGGTGCACATGCCTGTAGTCTCGGCTAGTTGGGGAGCTGAGGTGGGAGAATTGCTTGAGCTTGGGAAGTTGAGGCTGCAGTCAGCCCTGACTGTGCCACTGCACTCCAGCCTGGGTGACGGAGTGAGACCCTGTCACAAAAAAAAAAAAAGATTCTCTGTCCGAGCCCAGCCCAGGAGTTTGAGGCTGCAATGAGCCGTGATTGCACCACTGCACTCCAGCCTGAGTGACAGAGCAAGACTCCATCTCTTTAAAAACAAACAAAAAATTGTTTGTTTTTAAAGCCACAGAAATGTTTAAAACCTTCGTCGACTTACCTGAGTCATAACAGTTAAGAAAGCACTTAAACAGAAGCAGAGGCTAAGTCAGTGTCACATGAGGAAGTAACTGTCAGATGTCACATAATTACTTTCATAATAGCTCAGATTAGGCCGGGCGCGGTGGCTCAAGCCTGTAATCCCAGCACTTTGGGAGGCCGAGACGGGCGGATCACGAGGTCAGGAGATCGAGACCATCCTGGCTAACACGGTGAAACCCCGTCTCTACTAAAAAATCCAAAAAACTAGCCGGGCGAGGTGGTGGGCGCCTGTAGTCCCAGCTACTCGGGAGGCTGAGGCAGGAGAATGGTGTAAACCCGGGAGGCGGAGCTTGCAGTGAGCTGAGATCTGGCCACTGCACTCCAGCCTGGGCGACAGAGCGAGACTCCGTCTCAAAATAAAAAAAAAAAATAATAATAATAATAGCTCAGATTAGAACGGCTACCCCATTCTCTAGACAAAATCAAATTTTCCTATTGTGACTCTTCTAAAAATGAAGATGAAGAGGTATTTAGTGACACACCTTGGATTAAAACGGGAATCACATCTTAAAGCTAAAAATGAACCTGCCAGCCTTTTAAATGAGTCACTGAGCATCACTAGTGACAAGTCTCGGGTGAGTGTAAATGGGTCATGACAAGATGAGAGAGCAACAAAATAATGGCTTAGGATCAATAAGAAGTTGAAAAACAGCATCTGTTACTTAAGTTTGTAAGACAGTGCCCTAAGACCTCTAGAGAAAAGATGTTTGTTTACATAAGAGAAAGAGGCCGGACGTGGTGCCTCACTCCTGTAATCCCAACACTTTGGGAGGCAGGGGTGGGTGGATCACCTGAGGTCAGGAGTTCAATACTAGCCTGGCCACCATGGTGAAACCCCGTCTCTACTAAAAATACAAAAATTAGTCGGGTGTGGTGGTGGGCACCTGTAATCCCAGCTACTGGGGAGGCAGAGGCAGGAGAATTGCTTGAACCTGGAGGACGGAGGTTGCAGTGAGCCAAGATCACACGGCTGTACTGCAGCCTGGGTGACAGAGTGAGACTCTGTCTCAAAAAAAAAAAAAAGAGAGAGAGAGAGAAAGAAACAGAAGAGAAGAGCCACCTTGGCAGGGTTATTTTATATCTGAGCAAGGAGTTTCAATGAGACTAGTTTAGATTGTTTGCTGATGCGGCCGTCCATAGCAGTACCCCTAAAATCCCACCAGAATATGGGTCCCTCTAACCCAGTGACTGGAAGAACCACTGTCTAGAGCAACTTTTCTTGGAACTGTCCCAGCTACCAAGTCAGACACCAAGGTTTCTGCCACCAGGTAACACGGGGATCACAGGTACATGTCGCTCTGGTCAGATTAGTTGGCTTTGGTCCCTCGACCCTGTGGAGGAGCTAGTTCTCAGCTTGCACCTGGAAGCTCTCTCTTAGCTCCTTAGTCTAGAGGGGTCTCCTGGCTCCACTTGACCCTGGTCTTTAATAACTGGTCAGTATCTTGCTACCTTCTACCACCTTTCCAAATCTCTGGAAGTCCTGCCAGGGAAAGCCTCCAGTTCCAACATTGGCTTTCCAAGCAAACTGGCTTTGCCCTCTCTCTGCCATCCTTGTCCTCCAGAGACGGTACCACCTGTAGCATAGAAAAACACCACCACGGACCTGCCAGCCATCGACGCAGCAAACCAGGCCGGCTGTTTGCTGCCAAATTCCTTCCTCTCCCAGGTCCAGACCAAACACAAGATCAGCACCACACCGTGGTGTTGTCAGGAGCCAAAGCAACAGGAAACAATTCAATGCTGTTGGGTTCGATTCTGAGAGTAGATTTTTCCAGACATGTCTTTCAGGTGACCCTCAACTACCTCAGGTTTGAAGGCCCTAAATGAAACTGATTACCACTCACAGGGGCAAACCGAGGGGGGTTCGGTTACATCTTGGTGATAATGCAATTGTCTCAAACTGATAACAAACTCTTTCACATTTCGGTTTGCAGGGGTAGGGTTGGGTTTGTTTTTCTTCTCTTCTGTGTTTACCCTTTCCCCCGGGTTTCCAGTAGGGTAGTTCCTTGAAATGAATTTCATTTTTCACTGAGTGCCTACCTTCCCAGGGCAGGTGGCCACTGGCTTCTGTTTCCCTCCAACAATACTTTTATTATGGTATTAAGACCTTTCTTTGTATAATACATTGCATCTGTGTTTTCAATTTTTCAAATAAATATTTCCGCCTGGCAATGGAGCATGGTGGTGATTGACCGGCCAGCGTGGCTCTGAGGTATAGGTTCCAGTGAGAAGCCTGCATTTGTATGCTGGGGTTCATGGAATCCACTTAGCCCCACACCTCTGGGAATGTGTCTTAGAAATATTAGTTTGAGCCGGGTGTGGTGGCTCATACCCATAATCCCAGCTCTTAGGGAGGCAGAGGCAGGAGGATAGCTTGAGCCCAGGAGTTAGGAGACCTGTCTGGACAATATAGTGAGATGCTGTTCTTCACAAAAAGGGGAAAAAAAAGAAATACTAGTTTGACACTGGACATGGTGGCTCATGCCTGTAGTCCCAGCACTTTGGGAGGCTGTGGTGGGAGGATCACTTGAGTACAGGAGTTTAAGAGCAGCCTGGGCAACATAGCAAGACCCCATCAACAACAAAATTAACTGGGCGTTGTAGCATATGCCTATAGTCTCAGCTACTTGTGAGGCTGAGTCAGGAGGATCACTTCAGTCCAGAAGGTTGAGGCTGCAGTGATCACACCATTGTACTCCACCCTGGGCAACAGAACAAGACCCTGTCTCTTAAAAAAAAAAAAATAAGGCCGGGTGCGGTGGCTCATGCCTGTAATCCCAGCACTTTGGGAGGCCGAGGTGGGAGGATCACTTGAGGCAAGGCGTTTGAGACCAGCCTGGGCAACATGACAAAACCCTGTCTCTATAAAAAAAAAATACAAAAAAAAAAAATGCTGGGCATGGTGGTGTGCACTTGTAGCCCCAGCTTCTAGGGAGGGTGAGATGGGAGAATCATGTGAGCCCCTGGGGAGGTCGAGGAATAAGCCATGATTATGCTACTGCACTCCAGCCTGGGTGACAGAGACCCTGTATAAAAATATATACTAATAATAATAAAAAAAAAACTATCATATAGATCAGGTCTCATAAAATCTGGGGGTTCAGGCTGTGGCTCCTCCCTCTGCACCCTTGAGATGCAAATTAACCTGTTACCTTAAAATGAGATGTGACCAATTCTGCTCAGAGACAGAAGCTACTGGTCATAAAGGGACTCAGAGCAAGCCAGTCACAGCTAGCAGAGGATTGACAGAGGGAGCTAACAGAGCCGGGCTGGGCTGCAGAGCGACCTTTCCACAGCACAATTGGCTGCAACCTAATACTGCCAGTGTGTTAAGCCAGGGGACCTACAGGGGATACACAGATCGGGAAAGGCTGGGCTTGGAAAGCAGGAAAATTGGCCCAAATGACTCATCACGTAAGGAGAGAATGAGGCAGGTAATCAGAAGCTAGCATCTCTAAGGAGATCAAAGAACCAGTGGGATCACCTTGCTCAGTGGGAAGGTGATCTGGATAAATACCAAAGATGGGGACACTGGCCTGCAGCTGGTCTTTTCTGCTCCCAGTGGCAGAATGCCAAGGTGAGCCTGCTCCATTTAAAGCATAGGCCAGGCAAGGTGGCTCATGCCTGTAATCCCAGCACTTTAGGAGGCCCAAGCAGGTGGATCCCTTGAGTCCAAGAATTCAAGACCAGCCTGGGCAACATGGAGAAACCCTATCACTGCAAAAAATACAAAAAATTAACTGGGTGTGGTGGCACGTGTCTGTATTCCCAGGTACTTGGGAGACTGAGGCAGGAGGATTGCTTGAGCCCAGGAGGCAGAGGTTGCAGTGAGCTATGATGGCACCACTGCATACTCCAGCCTGGGTGACAGAGCCAGACGTTGTCTTAAAAAAACCGCCAAAAAAAAGCATCTTGAACTATCCTTTAAAAGCTCTACTAGGCTGGGCACAGTGGCTCATGCCTGTAATCCCAGCACTTTGGGAGGCCAACGCGGAGGATCACTTGAGGTCAGGAGTTCGAGACTGGCCTGGCCAACATGGTGAAACCCCATCTCTACTAAAAATACAAAAATTAGCTGGGTGTGGCAGCAGACACCTGTAATCCCAGCTACTCGGGAGGCTGAGGCACGAGAATCGCTTGAACCTGGGAGGCAGAGGTTGCAGGCAGCCAAGATCATGCCACTGCACTCCAACCCGGGCAACGGAGCAAGCCTCCCTCTCAAAAAAATAAAAAATAAAAGTTCTACTCAATTGTGCAGACAATGGAAAGCGGCTGATTGGCTTTAGGCAAAGGGGCGACATGATGAGATTTGCATTATGAAAAGACCATTCTGGTTGCAGTATGGAGGACAGAGTGGCATGGAGCCAGAGTAGATGGGGAAAGCCAACAAGGAAGCTATTGTCATAGTCCAGGCAAAGGGTGATGGCATGTGAGACAGGGTAGTGGCAGGAGAGACAGGAGAAATGGCAGGCCAAAGAGACACATGGCAGGTAAAATGGACATGGACAGACAGGCTTTGGGTTACATAGAGCGGGGCTAGGGAAGGAGCTTTTAGGGAGGGGTCCTGGGTTTCTGGATTGTGAAATTAGTGGCGCCATCTACCTGGAAGAAGGTCAGGCTCGGCAAATTGCCTTTTTTTTTTTTTTTTTTTGAGACAGAGTCTCGCTCTGTCACCCAGGTTGGAGTATAGTGGCAAAATCTCAGCTCACTGCAACCTTCACCTCCAGGGTTCAAGCAATTCTGCCTCAGCCTCCTAGGAGTTGGCATTACAAGCGCCCACCACCACACTCGGCTAATTTTTTGTATTTTTAGTAGAGACCAGGTTTCACCATGTTGGCCAAGCTGGCTTCGAATTCCTGACCTCAAGTGATCCTCCCACCTTGGCCTCCCAAAGTACTGAGATTGTAGGCATGAGCCACCACGCCCAGCCTGAATTGCCTTTTTTTTTTTTTTTTAAAGGCTGGGACAAGAGATCTTCCGCTGTCACCCAGGCTGGAGTGCAGTGGCCCAGTCATAGCTCACTGCAACCTCCAGATCCTGGCCTCAAGCAATCATCCTGCCTCTGCCTCCCAAAGTGCTGGAATTTTAGGTGTGAGCTACCAAACCTGGCCTCAGCTGAGTTGCCTTTGAAACATTCTCATGAAGATGCAAAGTTTAACTCAGAAGTCAGAGGTCATGGGAATTGAATGGTACCTAAAGCCATAACAATAGGAAAGAGTACAAGAAAAGAAAAGGGTCTATAATGAAGCCTTGAGGATTTTCTGTATTTAAAATAACCAAGGCCAGGCACGGTGGCTCACGCCTGTAATCTCAGCCCTTTGGGAGGCCAAGGCAGGCGGATCACCTGAGGTCAGGAGTTCAAGACCAGCCTGACCAACGTGGAGAAACCCCCCCCCACCTCTACTAAAAATACAAATTTAGCTGGGTGTAGTGGCGCATGCCTGTAATCCCAGCTACTCGGAAGACTGAGGCAGGAGAATTGCTTGAATTCGGGAGGTAGAGGTTGCAGTGAGCCAAGATCGCGCCATTGCACTCCAGCCTGGGCAACAAGAACGAAACTCCATCTCAAAACAAATAAATTAATTAAATAACCAACTTTAGGCTGGGCGCAGTGGCTCATGCCTGTAATCTCAGAACTCTGGGAGGCCGAGGCGGGCAGATCACCTGAGGTCAGGAGTTCAAGACCAGCCTGGCCAACATGGCGAAACCCCATCTCTACTAAAAATACAAAAATTAGCTGGGCGTGGTGGTTGGTTTCTGTAATCCCAGCTACTTGGGAAGCTGAGGCAGGAGAAGAACTGCTTTAACCCAGGCGGCAGAGGTTGCAGTGAGCTGAGATCGCGCCACTGCACTCCAGCCTGGGTGACAGAGTGATACTCTATATCAAAAAAAATGATAATAAAAATAAAAAAATAAAATAACCTAGTTTAATGTATTTTTACTACGGTCAGTTTCTTAGTCCATTTGTACTGCGTTAATAGTACCTGAGACCTGGTAATTTATAAAGAACAGAAATTGGCTGAGCACAGTGGCTCACACCTATAATCTCAGCACTTTGGGAGGCTCAGGTGGGTAGATCACTTGAGTCCAAAAGTTCAAGACCAGCCTGGGCAACATAGGGAAACCACATCTCTACAAAACATAATAAATAGCCAGGTGTGGTGGTGCACACCTGTAGTCCCAGCTACATAGGAGGCTGAGGTGAGTGGATCACTTGAGCCCAGGATTTTGAGGCTGTAGTGAGCTATGATCGCACCACTGCACTCCAGCCTGGGTGACAGGGCTAGAGCCTGTCTCAAATAAATAAATAGCCAAGTTCATTAGGCTGAACTCAAGCTGGAGAGTTTGGGGAAAAATCAGGAGAATGTGATATTTGAAAACCAAGGGAAGACTGTTTCAGGAATGAAGCACGAGTGTCAAATAAGCAAATCAGGAGGGATCGTAGGAAAGCTGCCATGACAAAGTGACAGCTGAGATACAGAGGATGGGGAGGCCTCATACAGACAATGAGGGAGGCAATGCTGACTCCCAGGGGAGTTGCAGCACGTGCAAAGGCCCTGTGCAAAGTTCTTCTGGATGCCCGTTACAAGCAAATGTGGGAGACCCTCATCTCTACAAAGATTAAAACCAAAATTAGCTGGGCATGGTGGTACATGCCTGTAGCCCCAACTACTCAGGAGGCTGAAGCAGGAGGATCGCTTGAGGCCATGAGGTGGAGGCTACAGTGAGCCATGATCCTGGGTGACAGAGTGAAACCTTGTTTCAAAAAAAAAAAAAAAAAAAAAAACCTGGCACAGTGGCTCACACCTGTAATCCCAGAACTTTGGGAGGCCAAAGTGGGCAGATTACTTGAGGTCAGGAGTTCAAGACCAGCCTGGCCAACATGGCAAAACCCCATCTCCACTAAAATCTAAAAATTAGCTGGGCATGGTGGCACGTGCCTGTGATCCCAAGTACTTAAGAGGCTGAGGCAGGAGAATCACTTGAACCAGGAGGCAGAGGTTGCAGTGAGCTCAGATAGCACCACCGCACTCCAGCCTGGGCAACAGAGTGAGACTCTGTCTCAAAGAAAAAACAAATGTATACAAAATATACAGGTGCAAAATAGATGTAGGTGAGACCATTTAGTAAAATTGGAGTAGGGTGGAGTTGAAAGTTTGTTGCATACTATAGGAAGCTGGGGAAATGTTATAGGCCATATGACAGCAAGGCCACAAGGATGAATGAATGAATTTCTAATCCACACTAGGAGCACAATGCCGCTGAGAAAGCATGCATTTGTCAGGGAGTCCTTGCTTTTCACCAGCAATGTTTAGAATCCCTACATCCAGAATGGAGAAGACACATGGCCTGTTTTAGCAAGGAATGAAGACTGGCAAAAAGGGCAGAGCGAAAAATCACTGGGTTGAATGTTAAAAATCACCGGGGTCAACTGGGCATGGTGGCTCACACCTGTAATCCCAGCACTTTACAAGGCCAAGGCAAGAGGATCACTTGAGGTCAGGAGTTCGAGACCAGCCTTGCCAACATGGGGAAACCCGTCTCTACTAAAAATACAAAAATCAGCCGGGCATGGTGGCACATGCCTGTAGTCCCAGCTACTCAGTAGGCTGAGGCAGGAGAATCGCTTGAACCCGGGAGGCGGGGGTTGCAGTGAGCTGAGATCGCGCCACTGCACTCCAGGCTGGGTGACAGAGCAAGACTCCGTCTTTAAAAAAAGAAAAGAAAAAAATTATTCAATGACAGTTGTTAAAGACGGCATGGAAGACTTTATTCAACGGGGGGGGGGGGGGGGATCAATCGAGATAGATATAGGGATCACTGCAAAGGGTCTTGCAGTAGGGAAGAGATTGGGGTCAACTCCAAGTACAGTGTGAGCAAGTGAGAATTTATAACCAGGGAGCAGCCTGATCACGCCATTGCGCTCCAGCCTGGGCAACAAGAGTGAAACTCAGTCTAGAAAAAAAAGAAAAGAAAGCCGTGGAGAGGTGCCAGAATCAGTTAGTTTGCAATAGACAGAGGAACTCCAGAGTTTGAAACCCACCAATGGGGTTCTCTAATGCTCAGACTAGTAGAACAGGCTTTAGCTGTTCAGTTTTGGCCAGACTGTGACAGAATGATTGTGACGGGGGAAACCCCTTAGCAACTGTTAAAAAAAAAAATAGACAAAGTGCCCATGAGTTTTGGTTTCAGTCTAAATGTGCAGTTTTCCAGGCAGTCTTCAGAACGATCTGAGTAACTTTCAAAGAACTAAACAAAAATCAACCACCAACGTCTCACCGTGGAAAATCGCCAACTGTGTACGGAGCTGCTGTTCCCGGAGGTCCCAGGAAAACCTGGCACCAGCAAGGGTCAAATCTGACTAGGGATTGGGGCTCGTAAGGAGCCACAGCCTTGGAGGCACTGAATACCTTTTGGGGGTGCGGGCCACCTGGGGCCGAGTTAGATTCCCACTCTTGTACACAAGGGTGATTGGATTGGATTCCCCCAGTCTGAAAGGTGAAAGAGGAAGGCAGGACCCAACCTACTTGTTCTTCCCGCCTTCAATCTAAGATTCTGGGAGCCGGATGAGAGCAGGGAGCAGCCATGCCTCGTTGCCCGGCAACCAGCCACCTCGTGCCTCTGTCGTGGGAGTCGCCCCTCAGTGACGCAGGTGTGCGCGGTGCACGTCGGGACCACGAGGTTTCCGCCTGCCCGGGGTCCTCGCGCCCGACAGAGCTGCGGCCAGGCGGCTTAGGGAGGTTGGGAACGGGTCCTCGTGGCCCAGACTGGTGCAAGTAGAGGCCTCACAAGTCGCAGCCGCCTTGGGGGGACACTTGCTACGGCCGTGGTCTGGCCACCGCCCCCTGGGGCCCCCGTCTGGACATGGCCTGGTCGGGTGAGTCCCTTCCGCGCCCTGGGGCCGACTAGGCCTCTTGCATTCCCCGAGTTCGGCCCTGGGCAGGTCATCCTCGGCTTCCAACCTCCAGCATTGTGCGTCGTTGTCTTGAGTTTTGGCAAGCACGTGACAATTAAAAGGCAGTTCTAGCGCGTGGTAGGTGTGGAGTGTGGCTCCTCAGCAAGTGCCCTGGCAGGTCGTGCTTTCGCCATCTTCATCCCTGCTCCCTGTGCTCCCGCTCTCTTGGGTCCCAGGATCCCACTCCTTCGATGGAGCCGAGTCTTCCGTCCCTGCCTGGTGCTCCTGCCCTGGTTTCTGCTCAACTCAGCGCTGTGTCTCTGTTCCCCAAGGTTCTGTTTCTGTTCTGTGTTGCCCCCTCCCCGCACCCCCGTTTTGTCTTTTTTCTTTCTTTTTTTTTTTTTTTTTTTTTTTTGAGACGGAGTCTCACTCTGTCGCCCAGGCTGTACTGCAGTGGTGCGATCTCGGCTCACTGCAAGCTCCGCCTCTGGGGTTCACGCCATTCTCCTGCGTCAGCCTCCCGAGCAGCTGGGACTACAGGCGCCCGCCAGCTCGCCCGGCTAATTTTTTGTATTTTTAGTAGAGACGGGTTCCACCGTGTTAGCCAAGATGGTCTCCATCTCCTGACCTCATGATCCGCCCGCCTGGGCCTCCCAGAGTGCTGGGATTACAGGCGTGAGCCACCGCGCCCGGTCTCTTTTTTTTTTTTTTTTTTTTTAAGAGATAAGGTCTCAGCGGGTCGTGGTGGCTCACTCCTGTAATCCCAGCACTTCGGGAGGCAGAGGCGGGCGGATCACCCGAGGTCAGGAGTTCCAGACCAGCCTGGCCAACAGAGTGAGACCCGTCTCTACTAAAAATACCAAAATTAGCTGGGCATGGTGGCATGCACCTGTAGTCCCAGCTACATGGAGCTGAGGCATGAGAATTGCTTGAACCCGGGAGGCAGCAGTTGTGAGTAGAGAACGTGCCACTGCACTCCAGCCTGGGTGACAGAGTGAGACTCTGTCTTAAATAAATAAATTAATAAAGACTCTTTCTAGAGAGAGAAAGAGACGAGAGAGAGGAGAGAGAGAGAGAGATCTCTGTCTCTGTCGCCCAGGCTGGGAG
The DNA here is from genome assembly GCF_037993035.2 of Macaca fascicularis. NCBI lineage: Eukaryota > Metazoa > Chordata > Mammalia > Primates > Cercopithecidae > Macaca > Macaca fascicularis. Next base: position 52,110,983 of record NC_088377.1, read on the forward strand.
TGCGGTGGTGCTATCATGGCTCACTGCAGCCTCCAACTCCTGGACTCAAGAGTGCACAGGTGTGCACAGCTGACCACGCCTGGCTAATTTTTAAAGTTTTTTTTTTGTGTGAAAATCGGGTGTCCCTATGTTGCCCAGGCTGGAGTGCAGTGGCATGATCATAGCTCACGGCAGCATCGAACTCCTGGGCTCAAGCGACCCTCCGACCTCAGCTTCTGCATAGCTGGGACTACAGGCCCCCACCACGCCCACCTAATTTTTAAACATTTTCTGTAGAAGCAGTCTTGCTACGTTGCTCAGGCTGGTCTCCAACTCCAAACCTCAAGCTATCCTCCCACCTCTACCTTCCAAAGTGTTGGGATTACAGGCATGAGCCACTGCACCCGGCCTGTTCTGGACATATTTGGAGTTCTTGCTCTTCTATACCATCTCAATGAACAGGGTTGTTCAGATGGCTCCTAAAGGCTCCTAACAGGGCATATCATGTGAGGACTGCATTTCATCTGTTTGTAGGACAGTTGTATGTACCTTTTTCATACCTCAGACCCTGTCTAAATCTGAAGTGGTGGTATTTGCTTCCTCTCCCAGCCTTTCACCTCCTGTGCATTCACTAAATTCACCAGTCGCTAAGGCATGAAACTGACAGATTTTACCGTGAACGTCCTCTTCCTTCTGGGAAGTGACAGATCCTAGACAGCTGTCTCCATTTTTCTGTTCTTTGCATTCTCACTGCTCTCCCCCGGCCCCTCCTTCGGTACTTTAAGTATTAGCTTGCCTATTGCAGCAGTCTTTTCTTTGGTCCTCCTACTGTTTGCCATCTCCTTCTGCCATCAGTCTACCCATTCTCTTAAGACTAATCTTCCTAGGCCAGGCGCGGTGGCTCAAGCCTGTAATCCCAGCACTTTGGGAGGCCGAGACGGGCGGATCACGAGGTCAGGAGATCGAGACCATCCTAGCTAACACAGGGAAACCTCGTCTCTATTAAGAAATACAAAAAACTAGCCGGGCGAGGTGGCGGGCGCCTGTAGTCCCAGCTACTCGGGAGGCTGAGGCAGGAGAATGGCGTGAACCTGGGAGGCGGAGCTTGCAGTGAGCTGAGATCCGGCCACTGCACTCCAGCCTGGGTGACAGAGCGAGACTCCGTCTCAAAAAAAAAAAAAAAAAAAAAAGACTAATCTTCCTGAAGCATGTATCTAAATATATCATTTAGGCTGGGTGCAGTGGCTCACACCTGTAATCCCAGCACTTTGGGAGGTGGAGGCAGGCGGATCACCTGAGGTCAGGAGTTCGAGACCACCCTGACCAACCCGTCTCTACTAAATATAGAAAAATTAGCCAGGTGTGGTGGCGCATGCCTGTAATCCCAGCTACTCCAGAGGCTGAGCCAGGAGAATCACTTGAACCCAGGAGGCAGAGGCTGCAGTGAGCTGAGATCGCGCCACTATACTCCAGCCTGGGTGACAGAGCAAGACTCTGTCTCAAAATGAATAAATAAATAAATCTATCATTTACCTGCTCAAAAGCTTTCAGTGGCTCCCAACTGTTGTCGGTTTAGATGCTTAGCTCATTAGAATGCCATCCAAGCTCTAGATCTGTGGCTTTCAAGCTGGGCTTTGAGATGCATCATGAGTTCAAAGGGGAGAATAAGGGGAAGAAACTGAACTGGGGATTTCTGGTTTTCTAGCCCTGTGTCAATCTTTGGGTTTTATTCCTTTTTCAAATTGTGCTTCCATTTAAAAAATGAGTTCCAGTTTAAAATATATATATATATGCTGGACTGGGCATGGTGGCTTATGCCTGTAATCCCAGTACTTTGGGAGGTCAAGGTGGGCGGATCACTTGAGCTCAGGAGTTCGAGGCCAGCCTGGGCAACACAGGGAGACCCCATTTCTACAAAAAAATTTAAAAATTAGCTGGAAGTCATGGCATGTGCTTGTAGTCCCAGCTATTCAGGAGGCTGAGGTGGGAGGATTGCTTGAGCCCAGGAAGTCAAGGCTGCAGTGAGCTGTGATAGTGCCACTGCACACCAGCCTGGGTGACAGGGTGAGACCCTGTCTCAAAGAAAAAGAAAAAAGTTAAATTAGCTGGGCACAATGGCACGCACCTGAAGTCCCAGCTACTTGGGAATGCTGAGGTAAAACAGGATTGCTTGAGCTCAGAGTTCTGAGGTTGCAGTGAGCTGTGATTGTGCCACTGCACTCCAGCCTGGGCAAGAGTGAGACCCTGATTCTGAAAAAACAAAAAAAAAAAGAAAGAAAAGTGCTTGAAAACCATTGCAGTAAATGATCCATTCTAAACTATTTTTGGCCATGACTCCCACTATATATATATATTTTGTTGTTGTTGTTGTTGTTGTTTTTTGACATGGAGTCTTGCTCTGTTGCCCAGGCTGGAGTGTAGTGGCGCGATCTCGGCTCACTACAAGCTCCGACTCCCAGGTTCACGCCATTCTCCTGCCTCAGCCTCCCAAGTAGCTGGGACTACAGGTGCCCGCCACCACGCCCGGCTAATTTTTGTATTTTTAGTAGAGACGGGGTTTCACCGTGTTAGCCAGGATAGTCTCGATCTCCTGACCTTGTGATCTGCCCACCTCAGCCTCTCAAAGTGCTGGGATTACAGGTGTGAGCCATCGTGCCCGGCCAACTTCCACTATTTACCCGTCCCACAAGTATCCATTTCCTAATTCTATTAGAAAATGTCACATTCATTCAAAAAATATGTATTGATCATCAACTATTTGCCTGCCAGTGTGGTTTAAGTACTGGGAATAAAGCAGTGAACTGAACACATTACCCTCATAATTTTATACTTTATTGCAGGAAAAGATGGACACTAAAATATATGTGTCAAGGCCAGGCATGGTGGCTCATGCCTGTAACCCTAGCACTTTGGGAGGCCGAGGTCAGGAGTTCGAGACCAGCCTGGGTAATATGGCGAAACCCCATCTCTACTAAAAATACAAAAATTAGCCAGAAATCGCTTGAACCTGGGAGTCTAAGGTTTCAGTGAGCCGAGATCGTGCCACTGCACTCCAGCCTGGGCGACAGAGTGAGACTCCGTCTCAAATAATAATAATAATAATAATAATAAATAAAATAAAATATATATGTCAAATGGTGACAATTACTGTGAGGGGAAAACAGTTCCTTGGGAGTGGGAAGTGATTGCTTTTTATAAGGTGGTTGAGAAAAGCCTCACTGATAAGATACTTAGAGAGCTGAAAGAGGTGGAAGAGAGCCATGCTTATCTCCAAAGGAACAGCATTCCAGAGAGGAATATGCATGGCATGTTTAGAGCAGCAGGAAAAGTCAGTGAGGCTGGAGCGAATTTCAGCAAAGGCAAAGGCGGAGAGAGTTGAGGTCCAAGAGGGAGCAGAGTCATGTCACGCTTTGATGGGGATCGTAAGGACTGTCTTTTACTCTGAATAAAATGGGAATCTTTGCAGGTTGAACAGAGTACTAATGAGATTCAACTTAGTGTTTTTAAAAAGGTGTCTCTGGCCTCTCTGTTGAGAACAGTTAATAGGAGAACTCTGGTCAAAACAGGGATCCTGGTTATAAGGCAGCACTCCAGGCAAGACAAGCCAGAGGTGTGGATGAGAGAGGCAGCAGCAGATAGAAGTGGTCACATGCAGCATGTATTTTGAAATTAGACCTGGCCAGGTGTGGTGGCTCAGGCCTCTAATCCCAGCACTTTGGGAGGCCAAGGCAGGAGGATCACTTGAGCCCAGGAGTTGAAGACTAGCCTGGGCAACATAGCAAGACCCCATCTCTAAAAAAATAAAAAATTAGCTGGCTTTGGTGGTGCATGCCTGTAGTCCCAGGGACTTGGGAGGCTGAGGTGAGAGAATCACTTCAGCCTGGGAAGTCATGACTGCAGTAAGCTGTGATCACGCCACTGCACTCCAGCCTGGACAACAGAGTGAGACCCTGTCTCATAAAAAAAAAAAAAAGAAAGTAGATCCAAAAGATTTGAAGATGCTTTGCATGCAGTGTGTAAGAGAAAGAGAGGAGTCAAGGATGACTCCAGGATTTTTGTTACATGAACTTTAAGAATGGAGTTGTTATTTATTAAGTTGGCAAAGACTGCAGAAGAAACCAGTTTGGGAGAGTGCTAGATTGGGAATTTGGTCTTGCACGTGTTAAGTTTATTTTTTTCTTTAAAAAAATTTTTTAATGTTTTAAAAATAAATAGAGAGAGGGGGTCTCACTAAGTTGCCCAGGCTGGTCTCAAACTCCTGGGCTCAAGTGATCCTCCCGTCTTGGCTTCCCAAAGTGTTGGAATTATAGGCATGACCCACTGCACCTGGCTTTCCACATGTTAAGTTTGAGGTGTTTGTTAGATATCCAAGTAGGCAGTTGCATATGTGGGTTTCAAGTTTAGGGATGAGATTGAGATAAGGATAAAAATGCTGGAGTCAGCCAGGCATGGTGGCTCACGCCTGTAATCCCAACACTTTGGGAGGCCGAGGCGGGCAGATCGCCTGAGGTCAGGAGTTTGAGACCAGCCTGGCCAACATGGAGAAACCCCGTCTCTACTAAAAATACAAAAAATTAGCCAGGTGTGGTGGCGGGCGCCTATAATCCCAGGTACTCGGGAGGCTGAGGCAGGAGAATCACTTGAACCCGGGAAGTAGAGGTTGCAGTGAGCCGAGATTGCACCATTCCGCTCCAGCCTGGGCAACAAGGAGTCTCAAAAAAAAAAAAAAAAAAAAAAAAGGGTGCGGTGGCTCACGCCTGTAATCCCAGCACTTTGGGAGGCCAAGGCGGGCATATCACAAGGTCAGGAGATCGAGCCCATCCTGGCGAACACGGTGAAACCCCGTCTCTACTAAAAATACAAAAACAAAATTAGCCGGGCATGGTGGCGGGCGCCTGTAGTCTCAGCTACTCAGTAGGCTGAGGCAGGAGAATGGTGTGAACCCGGGAGGCGGAGCTTGCAGTGAGCCGAGATTGCACCACTGCACTCCAGCCTGGGCGACAGAGCGAGACTCCGTCTCAAAGAAAAAAAAAAAAAAAAAAAGCTGGAGTCTTCAATGTGGAAACAGAATTTGGACTTAAGAAATGGGATGCGATACCTGGGAAGGCTTTGTATAGTTTGTCTCCGACTGGCGAGGGTGAGTTCTTTGAGAGAAGAGGCTCTGTTTTATTTTGTGTGTTTCTGTGTTTCTTTTTCTTTTTCTTTTTCTTTTTTTTGAGATGGAGTCTCGCTCTGTCGCCCAGACTGGAGTGCAGTGGCCGGATCTCAGCTCACTGCAAGCTCCGCCTCCCGGGTTTACGCCATTCTCCTGCCTCAGCCTCCCGAGTAGCTGGGACTACAGGCGCCCGCCACCTCGCCTGGCTAGTTTTTTTTTTTTTTTTTTTTTTTTTTTTTTTTTTTTTTTTGTATTTTTTAGTAGAGACGGGGTTTCACCGTGTTAGCCAGGATGGTCTCAATCTCCTGACCTCGTGATCCGCCCATCTCGGCCTCCCAAAGTGCTTGAGCCACCGCGCCCGGCCCTTTTCTTTTCTTTTTTAAGACAGTCTTGCTCTGTTGCCCAGGTTAGGGTGCAGTTGCGCCATCTCAGCTCACTGCAACCTCCACCTCCTAGGTTCAAGCAATTCTTCTACCTCAGCCCCGGCGTAGCTGGGGATTATAGGCACCCACCACCACACCTGGCTAATTTTTTTTGTAGTTTTAGTAGAGATGGAGTTTCATTATGTTGGTCAGGCTGGCCTCGAACTCCTGACCCCAGGTGATCTGCCCACCTTGGCCTCCCAAAGTGTTGAGATTACCGGGGTGAGCCACCATGCCTGGCCTATTTTGTGTGTTTTTGATACCCCCTAGCACAGTTTCTCACACATAAGAGCTCAATGAGTGCTTATTACACTGAGCAGGGACTTTGTGATGCAAATGACTGTATCCCCAATACATAGCACAGAGTGGTACCCAGCAAATATTTGACGAATAAATGTGTATTTGAATAAAGTGGAAAAATGTTAGCTGCCATGGGAAATGTCAGATCATGGGAAATGTATTCCAGATCATGATTTCTCTCAAGATCACTCACCCGGTCACCACCACAGGATTTATTCTGCCCACTTTATATTAAATTTTTTCTTAAATTTTTTTTTTTTTGAGACAGAGTCTGGCTGTGTCGCCCAGGCTGGAGTGCAGTGGCGCAATCTTGGCTCACTGCAAGCTCCACTTCCCGGGTTTATGCCATTCTTCTGCCTCAGCCTCCCAAGTGGCTGGGACTACAGGCACCCGCCACCATGCCCAGCTAATTTTTTGTATCTTTTAGTAGAGACAGGGCTTCACCATGTTGGCCAGGCTGGTCTCAAACTCTTGACCTCAAGTGATCCACCCGCCTCGACCTCCCAAAGTGCTGGGATTACAGGCGTGAGCCACTGCACCTGGCCCAGTGTGTGTACAGCTTTGCCCTAGGCTTTACTCCCTGCCTGCAGGGAGGATGGAGAGGAGCCACAGATGAAAGCTCAGCATGGCCGGGCGCGGTGGCTCAAGCCTGTAATCCCAGCACTTTGGGAGGCCGAGACGGGCGGATCACGAGGTCAGGAGATCGAGACCATCCTGGCTAACACGGTGAAACACCGTCTCTACTAAAATACAAAAAAAAAATTAGCCGGGCGAGGTGGCGGGCGCCTGTACTCCCAGCTACTTGGGAGGCTGAGGCAGGAGAATGGCGTGAACCCGGGAGGCGGGGCTTGCAGTGAGCTGAGATCCGGCCACTGCACTCCAGCCTGGGCCACAGAGCAAGACTCCGTCTCAAAAAAAAAAAAAAAAAAAAAAAAAAAGAAAGCTCAGCATCTTTTCTCAGTTCTATTCTGAGAATGCACTCTGCACTCAGCATGTGCATGGCTATTGAAATTCCATAGTACACATGCGCACTTTTCAGTACCCGAATTTCCCACAGAAACTCTCCACAGCTGCTTCTCCCATGGGGTCAGCACACCTATGGTTTGCCTCAGCTGTAATCTTTTGCCAGGCATCAGCGGGGTATGCATTTGATTTACAGTGTTTTCAAGCAATACCCTCTGTGTAGCCACTTTTCCGCCCTGCATGAGTTCTGGGTTAGGTGAAACAAAGGCAGCTGCCCTGTATCAGTCCTTTTGGCAGCCCTCGGGCAGGTGAGAACAGGAAAACACAAAGCTTTGAGAATAAGGTCTGCTCTGCTGCCTTCAATCCCAGAAACCACACTGTGAATGTGGGCTGCCATCTTCAAGGCTCCCATGGAAGGTTGTGGGGCAAGGGCAAGTAAATAAAAGCCAGTGTTCCTACCATTTTGAAGTTGCTTTTTTCTTGATTCAGTGTTCATTTGGAGTATTAGTTTTCATACTGCTGGAAAGAACTGCCTGAGCCTGGGTAATTTATAAAGAAAGGAGGTTTAATTGACTCACAGTTCCGCTTGGCTAGGGAGGGGTCAGGAGAGTTACAATAATGGTGGAAAGCGCAGGAGAAGCAAGCACCCTCTTCACTGGGTGGCAGGAGAGAGAAGAGCGTACAGGGTCAACTACCACTTAAAAACCATCAGATCTCGTGAGAACTCCCTCACTATCACGAGAACAGCATGAGGTGAACCGCCCCCATGATCCAATCACCTCCCACCAGATCCCTCCTTGACCCCTGGGGATTACAATTCAAGATGAGATTTGCGTGGGGACAAAGAGCCACACCACATGACTTGGCTACTGTAAACCTTTGATTATTTTTCTGCAGTTCTCATGAAGTTGATTCAGACCGTTTTGCTTGGTTTATCAATGTTTCTGTGGGGGGATGGGGACTTGGAGCTACCTACTATGCCATTTTTGCTGATATCAGTCAACATGTTATATTTTCACTTTTACATAATTCAGTATGTTTTCCAATTTCCCTTGCGACTTACTCTTTGACCCATGAATTATTTAGAAGTGTATTTAATTTCCGTGTGTTCAGAGATTTTCTGGTTTCTTTTTAAAACTGATTTAGTTTAATTCTATTACGGTCACAGAACATATTTGGTATGATTTCAGTTATTTTACATTTCTTAAGATTTGTTTTGGCCGGGCACAGTGGCTCACACTTGTAATCCCATCACTTTGAGGGGCTGAGGTGGGCAGATCACCTGAGGTCAGGAGTTTGAGACCAGCCTGGCCAACATGGCAAAACCCCGTCTCAAAAACACAAAAATTAGCCAGGCGTGGTGGTGCATGCCTGTAGTCCCAGCTACTTGGGAAGCTGAAGCAGGAAAATTGCTTGAACCCAGGAGGCGGAGGTTGCAGTAAGCCAAGATTGTGCCTCTGCACTCCAGCCTGGGAGACAGAGCGAAATTCCATCTCAAAAAAATATTTGTTTTATGACCCAGGTTCTGGTAAATCTTGCTGAATCTTCCGTGGGCAAAGAATGTGTACCTGCTGTTGTTGTGTGAAGTCTCCTGTAAATGTCAGTTAGGTTCCATTGGCTGATGATGATGTTCAGTTATTGTATTGTTTGCTGATTTTCTTTGCTGTTTTTTTCCTGTGAATGGTCTATGCTTCCCTATTTCCTGTTTCTTTGTATATTTTATAGTTTTTTGTTGAGAACGTTGCATTTTAAGTGTTACAATGTAATGACCCTCAACATGTGATTCTCTCAGTCACCTGGGATTGCTGGGTTTTGCTTGTTGAGGTCTGGAGCTCTCTTGTTACTTTTCCAAACTATTTTTGCAAAGTGTTTCTTCCTTGTGTTTGGTCACTGAAATTTCTGTTTCATTGTCTCTGCAGTCAGCCAGCCACCTAACATCAATTTCCTTAAATAGGTGGCTTTAAATGGCGTGGAGCAGAGGAGGATTTTGTCTTTTTAAATCTTCTGAAGGATGTCCCTGGGGAAGCCACTATTGCTGAGAGGGCCAAATAAACCAAGGCAAACATCCGTGCTGGTCCTTAGAGACCCATCGGATCCACCAAAGTGCAGAACCCACGGTTTGGAAGACAGAGTTCCGCCGCTCGCCCTGGCATCAGCCAGCTGCTTCAGGAACTCAGGCTCAGGAATGGGGGAGTATTGGCTGCTTGGCACATGCCACTCACTCGTGAAGATCAGCAACCTCTCCTTTCATTGTTTAAGTATGTCTCTGGTGGTTAGGAGTTTCTGGTCACGTTTCAGAGTTCTGAAAGAGCTGATGCCAGTCACTCTTTCTAGCTCAGTGGTTGCTTCAGTGAAGGGACTGACCTCTATGCTACAGCTTCCTACTCTGCCATCTTATGTGACGATTGATATTTATTTGTTTATTTATTATTTATTTATTTATTTATTGAGACAGAGTCTTACTCTGTTGGCCGGAGTGCAGTGGTGTGATCACGGCTCACTCCAGCCTTGACCTGGGCTTCGGTGATTCTCTCACCTCAGCCTCCCGAGTAGATGGGACTATAGGTATGTGCCCCCATGCCTGGCTAATCTTTTTTTGCTTTTTGTAGAGATGGGGTCTCGCTATCATGCCCAGGCTGGTCTCAAACTCCTGAGCTCAAGTGATTCCCCCTGCCTCGGCCCCCTAAAGTGCTGGGATTATAGGCATAAGCTACCACACTTGGCCATGAGTCATTTTTTAAAAAACAGATTCCAACAACCTGTCTTTTTGATTGCTATGTTTAGAAGATTTATATTTAATTTTAGATGGGTTTTTATTATCTATTTTCTACTTGTTCTCTCTGGGTTTTTTTTTATACCTGTTTCCCTTTTCTTGCCTTTTTATGGGGTACTTGGACATTTCTTAGTATGCCATTTAACTTCATATGCCATGCTAAATCTTAGTATGCCATTTAGTCTATATTTTTATATAGGATTTTATAAGTGGCTGTAGAGATTATATTATACATACTTATGATTGTTGGCTACCAGTTCAAGTGGAATGTAGAAACTCTACCGTTTTCTAGGCCCCTCTGCCCTGCTTTACGGTATTGTATGTGTCTTGAATATCACCTCTACATACATTGAGAACCACGTGAGATAATGTTGATTTTGCTTTCACCCATCAAATATAATTTTTAAACTCAAGAGATTATATTCACCCAGATCACCCAGATATTTACCCTCTTACTGCTTTTTAAAATTTCTTTTAATTTTTATACTTTTTCTTCTGAAAAAAAAAATCTCTCTGGATTTTTCTTCATTTCTTTCTTTTTCTTTTTGACACAGAATCTTACTCTGTCGCCCAGGCTGGAGTACACTGGTGTGATCTCTGCTCACTGCAACCTCCACCTCCCTGGTTCAAGTGATTTCCTGCCTCAGCCTCCCGAGTAGCTGGGATTGCAGGCATGCACCACCACGCCTGGCTAATTTTTATATTTTTAGTAGAGATGGGGTTTCACCATGTTGCCCAGGCTGGTCTGGAACTCCTGATCTCAAGTGATCCTCTTGCCTTAGCCTCCCCAAGTGCTGGGATTACAGGCGTGAGCCACCGCGCCCGGCCTCTTCAGATATTTTTTGTGCACTGCTTTTTCCTCTCCTTCTGGGAATTCAGTGACATGAATGTTAGAGCTTTTGCTGTTTTCCCATTGTTCATTTTTTTTTTTCTATTTGTTTTCTTTCTGTGGGTCAAATGGGATTATTTCTACATACTTTTTTTTTCTTATGGCAAGACTGTCATGATACAGATTGGATCATTTCTGCTGCTGTATCATCAAGGTCACTAATTTGTTTCTCTTTTGTATCTCCATTCTGCTATTGAGTTCACCCATTGAGTTTTTTACTTAGTTATTGTAATTTCTAGTTCTGAAATTACAATGTAGTTCTTCCATATATCTTCAATGAGACTTTATATTTTTCAGTGTGTTTCGAGAGTGTTCACAATTACTTCTTGGGCCATTTATAAAATAGCTCACCGAAAATCCTTAGGCAATCATTCCAACATGTTTGTCATCTTAGTGTTACTGTCTGTTGTCTTTCCTCATTCAATTCTTTCTGGTTTTTAGTATGAGGAGTAATTTTTCTGGGTTCAGATTTTTCTGGTTCTTAGTATGAGGAGTAAGTTTTAATTTTATTCTGGACACTTTGAGTGTTATGTTATGAGGCTGTAGTTCCTGTTTAAATATTCTGATACTCAACCTGTTTAGATTTAGGATGCACTTTCTGTGGCCAGCAGGGCTCTGGTTCTCAGATCAATTTAGTTTTCTAAGTTTTTGCAGAGCTCTTCTGGCCTCCCCCACCTGTGTGCAACCCAGAGGCCAATTTGTTTTTTTGTTGTTGTTTGGAGAGAGGGTCTTGCTCTGTTGCCCTGGCTGGAGTGCAATGGCCCAGTCATAGCTCACTGCAGCTGTAACCTCCCAGACTCAATCACTCCTCTTTCTCAGCCTCCTGAGTAGCTGGGACCAGAGGTATACACTACCACGCCCAGCTAATTTTTTTTTTTTTTTTTTTTTTTTTTGAGACAGAGTCTCGCTCTGCCGCCCAGGCTGGAGTGCAGTGGCCGGATCTCAGCTCACTGCAAGCTCCGCCTCCTGGGTTTACGCCATTCTCCTGCCTCAGCCTCCCCAGTAGCTGGGACTACAGGCGCCCGCCACCTCGCCCGGCTAGTTTTTTTTTTTTGTATTTTTTTTAGTAGAGACGGGGTTTCACCATGTTAGCCAGGATGGTCTCGATCTCCCGACCTCGTGATCCGCCCGTCTCGGCCTCCCAAAGTGCTGGGATTACAGGCTTGAGCCACCGCGCCCGGCCTAATTTTTTATATTTAGTAGAGACAAGGTCTCACTCTGTTGCCCAGGCTGATCTTGAACTCCTGGGCTCAAGTGTTCCTCCCATCTTGGCCTCCCACGGTGTGGGGATTACAGGCATGAGCCACCGCACCCAGCTCTGGAGGCCAATTTGAAACCTCAGAGTATTCCACATTGCTGTTGAGCTCTCAAAGCTTTTGCTGTGTTGATCCTGGTTGTTTTCACACATGGGCACTTGGAGGGCATGGCCAGGACTTCCTACACATATTTAACCTGTTTCTCATTTAGGAAAAAAAAAAAGTGCAGCTTGCTGCTAGCGCTCATTTCATTTACATAAACACACTTTTGAGGCTGAAGGAAATCTGACTGATTTTCAATGCAAAAATACAATATGAAAACTGGGTTTGGCCTTCCTCCTAGTGTACTTTCCTTCCTTTCCTTCCTTTCTTTACTGCTTTAAAACTTTTTAATAAATTTTCACTCCTGTTCTAAAAGAAAAAATATATATATAAACTGTTCTTGGAGTTATTATTAAACAGAACTTGTCTTTAATCCTATGTAACTGAAATGTATACAATGTTATTTAGGATCAGAGAGGCGTATTCTGTGGCAGGTGGGACAGGGAGCGGGAAATGGGTTGAAGAATCCTTTCTTCTAGCTCCTCACTGTATCTGAGAGAGGATGGGGTGCCACCTTGTTACGGTGACTCAATCTTGTGCAGGTTGTGGATAGTCAACAGGGCCCTTCCACATAGTCTTTCCAGTGCTCGATGGATAACGGAGAGATGCCACCTCTGCTTGTGTTGGCCCCAGGTGGGAAGGGTCAACAGGTCTTTGTCCCACAGTCTCTACAGTATCTACGACAGGGGAAGGTACAGCTTTTTTCAGACTGTTTTCCTAGAGTAGGGTGTGTGTAGTCAAAAGGGCACTGTCCCGCAGGTCTGCCCTCTTCCCTGTCATTTGGCTCAAAAGATGAGGCTCCTTTTGTGGGGGGTGGGGGCTGGAGGGGGCACTGGGATTTCCTGGACACTGCTTTAACCGTAAGACAGGGTATAGAGGAGGCTAAACAACAAACTGTCAAACCCCCGGGAACTCACCACTAGGTCAGCCCTCTTCTCCACCTTTCCAGAATTTGTTTGTTTGATTGATTGGATCATTGCTTCATTTATTTATTTATTTATTATTTTATTTGTTTATTTATTTTTGAGATGGAGTCTTGCTCTGTCATCCAGGCTGCAGTGCAGTGACGCAATCTTGGCTCACTGCAAGCTCCACCTCCCGGGTTCACACCATTCTCCTGCCTCAGCCTCCCGAGTAGCTGGGACTACAGGCGCCCACCAACACACTTGGCTAATTTTTTGTATTTTTAGTAGAAACGGGGTTTCACTGTGTTAGCCAGGATGGTCTCGATCTTCTGATCTCGCGATCCACCCATCTCAGCCTCCCAAAGTGCTGGGATTACGGTGTGAGCCACCGCGCCCGGCCTATTTATTTATTTTTAATTGAGATAGTCTGGCTCTGTTGCCCAGGTTGGAGTGCAATGGTGAGATCTTAGCTCACTGCAGTCTCCACCTCCTGGTTCAAGCAGTTCTCCTGCCTCAGCCTCCCGAGTAGCTGGGATTACAGGTACGCACCACCATGCCCAGCTCATGTTTGTATTATTAGTAGAGATGGGTTTTCACCATGTTGGCCAGGCTGGTCTCAAACTCCTGACCTCAGGTGATCCGCCTGCCTTGGCATCCCATAGTGCTGGGATTACAGGCATGAGCCAACATGCCCAGCTGCTTCATGTATTTTGAACAGGAGTTTTAGTTGTAATTGGAAGAGAAATATAATGGGTGTGCTTACTCTATCTCCTCTGGAACTGGAAACAACATTTGGCACTGAAAATTGTTGTCTTGATAACTTTTAGGGCGTAACTTCTCATTTTGGGAGCAATACTTTTTGCTTCTGTGTGATGAAACATGCTACCCATTTGCATGTTGATTGTGTCTCCTGGCGCTATCTCGCAACAGGCAGTAAAAACCTAACCCCATCTCCAGCCCAAAGCACCTTGCTAAAGAGCCTGCACCGCAGCCACTGTGCCTTTGCACTGTAGCTCATGCGACCTCTCCCGATCTTCTTCCTCATTTCGTCTGTTCACGGGGGCCCTCTTCTCCATGTGACCTGCCACAGCCTTTTCACTCCTTGCTGGACATGGAGTAGGATTATTGGGAGGATGAAATAGACGAATGTGTGTCAAGCATGTAGGAGACTCTATGGCACAGAAGCAGCACGTGGTACATGGTGCTGGTTGTTATAGCCCTCAGTTTTAGCATAGCCTCAGCCTCAGGTAAAAGATAACCCAAACTCCCACCAAAGTACAAGAGTCAGATTCCTGTTCACTTCTGTTTATAAATGAACTTACTTTTTTTTAAGGGACAGGGTCGCACTCTGTCACCCAGGCTGGAGTGCAGTGGAGCGATCATAGCTCACTGCAGCGTTGACTTCCTGGGTTCCAGGGATCCTCCTGCCTCAGCCTTCTGAGTAGCTGGGACTACAGGTTCATACCACCATGCCCAGCTAGTTGTTGTTGTTGTTTTAGTACAGACGAGATCTCTGCTATGTTGCCCAGGCTAGTCTTGAACTCTTGGGCTCAAGCAGTCCTCCCTCTTTGGCCTCCCAAAGTGCTGGGAGTACAGGCGTGAGCCACTGCGCCCAGTCTGGATGAAGTTTTTATTCATGCAGTACTCTGCACAAAATTTAGTGAGTGCTCACCATGCACCATATCCTATGTGAGGGATCAAAACACAGGCAAGATACAGCCCATGTCTTCAAAGAGCCCACAGGCCAGAGTGGGGAGAAACAGATATGCAGTACAGTGCAATAAACTGATAGGAATGTAATGAAAAGAGACACGGTAGAGCGGGGACCCCAAAGGGAGAGTGGCCACAGGTTCCCAGAGGTGGTGACAGTTGGGCTGAATCTTAAAAGATAAGTGGGTTTTCCAGCCGGGCACGGTGGCTCACACCTTTAATCCCAGCAGTTTAGGAGGCCGAGGCAGGCAGATCACAAAGTCAGGAGATTGAGACCAACCTGGCCAACATGGTGAAACCCCATCTCTACTAAAACACACCCACAAAATTAGCTGCGCATGGTGGTGTGTGCCTGTAATCCCAGCTACTTGGGAGGCTGAGGCAGGGGAATCTCTTGAACCCGGGAGGCAAAGGTTGCAGTGAGCTGAGATCATGCCACTGTACTCCAGCCTGGCGACAGAGCGAGACTCCGTTTCAAAAAAAAGATCTAAGTGGGTTTTCCTAAGGTGAGTCAAGGCATTTCCCACAGAAGCAGAATGAGCAAAACTTGAGAGCCACAGACCAGCACGGCAGGTAATTCAGTGTCCGCATCATCAGTGGCACATGCCTACAGCCTTGTTGAAATTGCGTCTGGAGAAGCACGTGATCCAGACTCTCCCTGATTTACAAGGCTCTTCATCATTGGGTCTCTACTTAACTCTCTGATTTCATCTCTTGTCTTATCTATAATTTAGTCTGATATCATGTATTAATTATATACACTGCACACTGATACACAGCATTTATTTGAAAGACAAACCTCTTGGATGTGACTGGAGACAAGACCAGCAGCTCGAGACACATTCAATCCAAGGTATAAAATGGGGGAAAATCAGCTCCATCATGGTCTGAATTGAGGATGAGGCAGAAGAGCAGAGAATAGCAGATGCCCAGGTGGCAGCAACCTCACTCTTTTCCTGTGGACTTGCGGGGTCTCCCCACCTCCACTGCATTGGGACATGTCGTGTGCCGTCTCTTTATCCTCTGGCGTCAGCAGAGAATAGTCATGGGCAGATGGAGCCATGGATTAGTTCTTCTTTCCAGTCTTCCTTTAATTTATCTGCATAAGATTGGAGAGATTGCATTTGATCTTCTATACTGGGGCCAGGGAGCAGGTGGATCTAGACCATGCAGCTTTTCCCCACTGTCACCAGTTTGTGAGTGGGGATTGGCTGCCATTGTCCTCTCCAGCCTCTGTGTTCCTGGGACACTGCTGACTGGAAGCTGCTCCTCTTCTAAGGGGGGCCGACACAGAAGGCGCGACCCAGAGCACATGGCACCTTCCTCTCCTCCTGCACCAGTCCAGTCTCCTTGCCCTCTGTGTTGTCATCACACTGAGGCAAACCATTCAACTCACCAGCCTCTCTCTGGACTCCAGTCTCATTGATTCCTCTCCCTGAAACTCTTCCTCAGTCTCCTTTTAGCCCCTCACATCCTCAGCCGAGGCCTTTGCTGACTGACTCCTCAGCTAGGCTAAATCCCCATCCTGCGCTACCATGACAGCCTATGGCAGATGCTATTTTCTGCAGGTGGCCACAGCCCTATCTCCCATCCCACACGCTCCTCTCGTAACATGACCTTGTCACTTCTTCCACTGCGTGGTCAGGGGTATATCTCTTTTCCTTGAGCCTATGCACATCTTTGTGATTGCCCTGACGAATAAATAAAGTAGGTCAGAAGCGACGCTATGAGGTTGCCAGGCTGCACTATAAAAATGCCATGCCCTTGTGCTGTGTTGTGGAATGCTTGCCCCTAGAAGTAAGCTGCCAGACTGTGATGAAGCCAAACCAGCCCAAATGGGGAGAATGCAAGGAGGGGCCATGTGGACAGGTTCCAGCCCACAGGTCAGTCGAAGTCCTGGCTGCCAGCCAGTATCAGCTCCTGGTTTTGTGAATGAAGATGCCTCTAAATGATTCCAATCCCCTCCCATTGATCACACTCAGTCTCCACGTCTTCCTAGCTGAGGCCCCACATGTCGTGGACCAGAGACGAGCCAGGCCTGTTGGAATCACAGAATCCCTGATAATGATTATTTTATACCACTATGTTTTGGATGGATTTCTTGTGCAATTAGTAACTGAAACAGACTTTACTTCTTTATACTCATTAAGGAATGAGACTGGTTTGTTTTTGTGTTTTTGTTTTTGTTTTTTGTCTTTTTTTTTTTGAGTCAGGGTTTTGCTCTTCTTGCCCAGGCTGGAGTGCCATGTTGTGATCTCGGCTCACCACAACTTCTGCCTCCCGGGTTCAAGCGATTCTCCTGCCTTAGCCTCCCGAGTAGCTGGGATTACAGGCATGCGCCACCACACCCGGCTAATTTTGTATTTTTAGTAGAGATGGGGTTTCTTCATGTTGGTTAGGCTGGTCTCGAACTCCTGACCTCAGGTGATCTGCCTGCCTCAGCCTCCCAAAGTGCTGGGATTATAGGCGTGAGTCACCACACCTGGCCTCTGTCTTTTTTTTTTTTTAACTTTTTGTAGAGATAGGGTCTCGCTGTATTGCTGAGGATGGTCTTGTACTCCTGGCCTCAAGCGATTCTCCCACCTCAGCCTCCCAAAGTGCTGGGAGCACAGGCGTGAGCCACCATGCCTTGCCTGACACTGTCTTTAGTGTTGATTAGTGTTTCCTGTGTTGCACAAAGTAGGTGGTGGTAGTAGGTGCACCGTCAATAGTGAGTTTATGAGTAGAAGGTGTGTGTTTCTCCTTCTCATGTGAGTGTCACACAGTTGGTGCCTATGTTACTGGAAGCACACACCTGTTTCTGCTTCCATAGTTGTCTCTGGCCTGCAGTTCTGTGCTTCCCAGCTTGATCCATTCCTCTCCAGCAATCTCCTCTCCCTCCCCACGCTGACCCACCTATTGGTGAGAGATGCAACTCACTGTTTCTGCCACATTTTTTACTTACAGGTGGTACCTGTAAAAAAGAGGGTGAAGAAATGAGAGGCTAGGGGTTCCAAACACAAACTTGACCAATTTTACAATTTTGTTAGCAACAATCTTGAGAGAATCAATATAAACTTTAGGTAGCTTGGTACTTTGCCCTTCAGGACAGTTCTTCCCTGGCAATGTTAGATTGTTGGGGTTAACCATTACTGTGCCATTACAGATGAGCTTCGGCTGCCCTCTAGTGGCAGTAGCCCAAGGAACTCCCACCATGCTATACCCTGCAGCAACCTGGATCTCAGGAACAAAGATCATTCTAGCACTGGGACCAGCTTTGCGTCATGAGTATGTCATCAGTGCCTACCATATTACCTGGCATCTATTTGGAACTAATAACTAACCAACATTGATTAACAAACTAGCCAACATGCACTGCTTTTTGTCTTTGAGACGAGTCTCACTCACCTAGGCTGGAGTACAGTGGCACAATCTCGGCTCCTCCTCCACCTCCCACCTCCCAGGTTCAAGCGATTCTTCTGCCTCATCCTCCCTAGTAGCTGGGATTACAGGTGTGCACCACTACACCCGGCTAAATTTTTTGTATTTTTAGTAGAGACGGTGTGCCCAGCCTTTTTGTTTGTTTTTTGAGACAGAGTCTTACTCTGTTGCCCAGGCTGGAGTTCAGTGGCGTGATCCAGGGCCACTGCAACCTCCACCTCCTGAGTTCAAGAGATTCTCCTGCCTGAGCCTCCCAAGTAGCTGGGATTATAGGTGCCCACCACCATGCCAGGCTAATTTTTGTATTTTTAGTAGAGTAATTTAGTAATTTTTGTATTTTTAGTCTCAAACTCCTGAGCTCAGGTGAGCCACCCACCTTGGCCTCCCAAAGTGCTGGGATTACAAGCGTGAGCCACCGTGCCTGGCCCTTTGCCATTTTTTGATGGGGTTGTTTTTTCCTTGTAAATTTGTTTAAGTTCCTTGTTTCTGGATCTACAAGAATCTACAAGATTCTGGATCTGGCCAGGCACGGTAGCTCACACCTGTACTCCCAGCACTTTGGGAGGCTGAGGTGGGCAGATCACGAGGTCAGGAGATCGAGACCATCCTGGCTAACATGGTGAAACCCCATCTCTACTAAAAATACAAAAAAAAATCAGCCAGGCGTGGTGGCGGGCGCCTGTAGTCCCAGCTACTCAGGAGGCTGAGGCAGGAGAATGGTGTGAACCCGGGAGGCGGAGCTTGCAGTGAGCCGAGATCATGCCCCTGCACTCCAGCCTGGGCGACAGAGCAAGACTCCATCTCAAAAAAAAAAAAAGAAAAAAAAGATTCTGGATCTGACCTTTGTCAGATGGGTAGATTGCAAAAATTTTCTCCCATTCTGTAGGCTGCCTGTTCACTCTGATGCTAGTTTGTTTTGCCATACAGAAGCTCTTTAGTTTAATTAGATCCCATTTGTCAATTTTGGCTTTTGTTGCAATTGCTTTTGGTGTTGTAGTCATGAAGTCTTTGGCCATGCCTGTGTCCTGAATGGTATTGCCTAGGTTTTCTTCTGGGATTTTTATGGTTTTGGATTTTACATTTAAGTCTTTAATCCATCTTGAGTTAATTTTTTATAAGGTGTAAGGAAGGAGTCCAGTTTCAGTTTTCTGCATATGACTAGCCAGTCTTCCCATCACCATTAAATAGAGAATCCTTTCCCCATTGCTTGTCTTTGTCAGGTTTGTCGTAGATGTGTTATTTCTGAGGTCTCTGTTATGTTCCATTTGTCTATATATCTGTTTTGGTACCAGTACCATGCTGTTTTAGTTACTGTAGCCTTGTAGTATAGTTTGAAGTCAGGTAGCATGATGCCTCCAGCTTTGTTCTTTTTGCTTAGTATTGTCTTAGCTATACAGGCTCATTTTTGGTTCCATATGAAATTTAAAGTAGTTTTTCTAATTCTGCGAAGAAAGTCAGTGGTAGCTTGTTGGAAATAGCATTGACTCTGTAAATTACTTTGGGTACTATAGCCATTTTCACAATATTGATTCTTCCTATCCATGAGCATGGAATGTGTTTCCATTTGTTTGTGTACTCTCTTACTTCCTTGAGCAGTGGTTTGCAGTTCTCCTTGAAGAGGTCCTTCATGATTTATGAGAGTTTTTGAAAAGTCTTTTTCTGCTAAGTCCAATGTCTGGGCTTCCTAAGGGCTGATTTCCATCAATTTATTTTGTTACTTTGAATACGTTCCTTTGTCTTGGCATGATTTGTGCCTGTCATTGAAACATGGACATTTGAATATTGTAAGGTAGTAACTCTGGCATTTAGATGATTCTTCTCATTGCATTTGCTTGTGTTTGTGAGTGTGTGTGTTTTTAGTCATACATACGTTTATGTAGTAATACATACGTTTAGTGACTTCTGAACTATTTTTGCAAAAATTTATCATTTTCATGTGTGGTTACTGAAGTCTCTGATTCTTTTAGCTTGTGTTCAGCTCACATTTTGATACAGATTTCCTTGAATACTAGGAGCTAAAAATGGAAGAAAACACCTCTCCCAGTCTTTGAAGCTTGCCTTTGCACCACAGCTTTTCTTCAGCACTTAGCTAGGCCTGCACTGACCCTCGTGATCAGGCCAAGGTGAAAGCGTAGGATCTTTGTCAGGTGTTTCTGAGCAAGCATCCTGCGCTGGGCAAAGCCCCTGTAACACCTGAGTGCTTGTGACTGCCCTGCTTTCCCAAAGGAATTCTCTCCAGCGTTCCTTCTCAGATTTAGGAAGTCTCTATTAGTTTTCTAGGGCTACCATAATGAAATGCCACAGACCGTGTAGCTTCAACAGCTGGAAGTTATTTTCTCACAGTTCTAGAGGCCAGAAGTCAAAGATCAAGGTGCCAGCAGGGCTGACTTCCCCAGAGTCTTCTCTCGTTGGCTTCCAGATAGTTGCCTTCTTGCTGTGTCCTCATGTGACCTTTTCTCTGCACGTCCCTGGCATTTCTGCTTGTTTCTTTTGTGTTTTTTTTGAGATGGAGCCTCGCTCTGTCTCCAGGCTGGAGTGCAGTGGCATAATCTCGGCTCACTGCAACCTCTACCTCCCGGGTTCAAGCGATTCTCCTGCCTCAGCCTCCCTAGTAGCTGGGATTACAGGCACCCGCCACCACGCCCTGCTAATTTTTTTTTTTTTTTTTTTTTTTTTTGAGACGGAGTCTTGCTCTGTTGCTCAGGCTGGAGTGCAGTGGCTGGATCTCAGCTCACTGCAAGCTCCGCCTCCCGGGTTTACGCCATTCTCCTGCCTCAGCCTCCCGAGTAGCTGGGACTACAGGCGCCCACCACCTCGCCTGGCTAGTTTTTTGTATTTTTTAGTAGAGACGGGGTTTCACCATGTTAGCCAGGATGGTCTCAATCTCCTGACCTCGTGATCCGCCCGTCTCGGCCTCCCAAAGTGCTGGGATTACAGGCTTGAGCCACCGCGCCCAGCCTTGATTTTTGTATTTTTAATAGAGACAGGGTTTTGCCATGTTGGCCAAGCTGGTCTCAAACTCCTGACTTCAGGTGATCTGCCTGCCTCAGCCTCCCAAAGTACTGGGATTACAGGCGTGAGGCCACCACGCCCAGCCATCCTTGGCATTTCTTCCTGTTCTTTAAGGACACCAGTCATACTGGCTTAGGGTCCCACCCTTCTGACCTCATTTAACCTTAATTACCTCTTTAGAGGCCTTATCTCCAGGGAGGTCATGTGGGATAAAGGTTCAACATATGCATTTAGGGAACACAATCAAGTGCGTAACAGAGTGTTGTAGCAATGCAAGAATGGCCACATAAAAAAAAAAAACAGTGGAGGCCGAGCACAGTGGCTCACACCTGTAATCCCAGCACTTTGGGAGGCTGAGGTGGGTGGATCACTTGAGGTCAAGAGTTCAAGACCATCCTGGCCAACATGGTGAAACCCCATCTCTACTAAAAATACAAAAATTAGCCGGGCTTGGCGGCGGGCACCTGTAATCCCAGCTACTGGGGGACTGAGGCAGGACACTCCCTTGAACCTGGGAGGTGGAGGTTGCAGTGAGCTGAGATGTCGCCATCACACTCCAGCCTGGGTAACAAAGTGAGACTCTGTCTCAAAAAAAAAAAAAAAAAAAAAAAAAAGAGAGAGAGAGAGAGAGAACAGTGGAGTGTTGTGTGTCTCAACTGTCAGGTTTTGCCCCAGTCCTAGGTAGATTGTTTGCCTTGCAATGTTTGTGAGCAATGCTCACCATTTTTCTAGCGTCAATGAGTTCTTTTTTTTTTTTTTTTTTTTTTTTTTTTTTTTTTTTTTGAGACGGAGTCTCGCTCTGTCGCCCAGGCTGGAGTGCAGTGGCCGGATCTCAGCTCACTGCAAGCTCCGCCTCCCGGGTTCCCGCCATTCTCCTGCCTCAGCCTCCCGAGTAGCTGGGACCACAGGCGCCCGCCGCCTCGCCCGGCTAGTTTTTTGTATTTTTAGTAGAGACGGGGTTTCACCGTGTTAGCCAGGATGGTCTCGATCTCCTGACCTCGTGATTCGCCCGTCTCGGCCTCCCAAAGTGCTGGGATTACAGGCTTGAGCCACCGCGCCCGGCCCGTCAATGAGTTCTAACCAGCAAATAGACAGGCGTCTACATCATTCCCTCAGGTAGCCCTCAGACGTGTGATAGCAGATTTACCAGTAATTCGAAGGTAAGGTCTGCCCTGTCCCTGTGGAATGCCAAGAGGTCCCACACTGGGAATGCAGCCTTCTGTCTTCAAGACACCCGTAAAAGCCAGGTGTGGTGGCTCAAGCCTGCAGTCCCAGCTGCTTGGAAGGCTGAGGTGAGAGAATCACTGGAGCCCAGGAGTTTAAGGGTGTAGTGAGCCATGATCATGCCACTGCACTCCAGCCTGGTCAACAGAGCAAGATACTGTCTCTTAAAAAACATTGCCACAAAGGTTTTCTACCTTTCCTTTTTAAGTTGCCTTTTTCTTGATTTAGCTTTCATTTGGTTGTTGTAAAGCTTTGGCTGTTTTTCAGCGTACTGACAAAGTTGTTTCTAACAATTACTGCTTTTGTTTTGTTTTTTGAGACGGAGTTTTGCTCTTGTTGCCCAGGCTGGAGTGCAATGGCGCCATCTTGGCTCACTGCAACCTCTGCCTCCCCGGTTCAAGCAATTCTGCTGCCTCAGCCTCCCAAGTAGCTGGGATTACAGGCGTGCGCCACCACACTTGTCTAATTTTTTATTTTAGTAGAGACAGGGTTTCACCATGTTGGTCAGTCTGGTCTCGAACTCCTGACCTCAGGTGATCCACCCGCCTTGGCCTCCCAAAGTGCTGGGATTACAGGCATGAGCCACCACACCCAGCCTTTTTTTTTTTTTTTTTTTTTAATGTTTCTGTTGGGTGATGGGAGCTTAGAGCTCTCTACTCTGCCCTTTTGCTGATATAACTCCTCAATTGTATTTTAAAGAGATTTAAATAAGAAGGAAAAACAGGCACCTATCTTTACCCATATAGTTACCATTTTCAATGCCTGTCATTCCTTTGTGTAGATCCAGACTTCCATCTGGTATTTTTCTTCTGCCTGAAGGACATCCCTTAACATTTCTTTTAGTGTTTGTTGGTGATGAATTCTTTCAGCTTTTTATTTGTTTGAGAGAGAGTCTTGCTTTGTCACCCAGGCTGGAGTGCAGTGACACAATTATGACCCACTGGAACCTCGACTTCCCAGGCTCAAGCAAACCTCCCAGCTCAGCCTCTCGAGTAACTGAGACTCCAGGCATGTGCCACTATGCTAGGCTAATTTTTGCATTTTTTTTTTAGAGCCAGGGTCTCACGACGTTGCCCAGGCTGGTCCCGAACTCTGGGGCTCGAGCGATCTGCCCGCCTCAGCCTCTCAAAATGTCTTCCAGCTTTTATGTGTCTGAAATATCTTTATTTCACTTTGTTAAAAATATATTTTCATCAGGTATAAAATTCTAGATTTTCAGTTTTTTCCTTCAGCACTTTAAAGATCAAGTTGCACTGCTGTCTTCTCACTCGAAGTATTTCTGACAAGAAATTTGATATCATTCTTATCTTTGTTCCCATGTAAATAACATGTCCTTTTGTCCCAGCTGCCTTCAGGATTTGATCTATATCATTGGTTTTGTGCAATTTGATTGTGTGACTTGTTACAGTTTTCTTTGTATTTCTTGTACTTGACGTTGAACTTCAGGTCTATGGGTTTATATTTTTCATTATGTTTGGAAAATTTTGACCATTATTTCTTCTAATATTTTTCCATGTCTCAACTTTGTAAACATAACAGATATAGTTAAAATTAATGTTAGTGTCTTTCTCTGCTTATTTTAATATGTGTCAGTTTGGGGTTAGTTTGGATCAAAATAAGGATTGATTGGTTTTTCTTATTATGGGCTGTGTTTTTTGCTTATTTATATGCCTAGTAATAGGATGTCAGGATGCCAGACTGGAAATTTTAACTTGTTGAGTAATGGTCATTTTTTTTTTTTTTGAGTTGGAATCTCACTCTGTCGCCCAGGCTGAAGTGCAGTGGCACGATCTTGGCTCACCGCAAGCTCCACCTCCCGGGTTCACGCCATTCTCCTGCCTCAGCCTGCCAAGTAGCTGGGACTACAGGTGCCCGCCACCGCGCCCAACTAATTTTTTGTATTTTTAGTAGAGATGGGGTTTCACCGTGTTAGCCAGGATGGTCTCGATCTCCAAACCTTATGATCCGCCCGCCTCAGCCTCCCAAAGTGCTGGGATTACAGGCGTGAGCCACCGCGCCCAGCCAATTTTTAATCGTATGTACAATTTCTTGAGCTTTGTTTTGGGATGTATTTAAGATCACTGGAAAGTTGGATCCTTTCAGGTCTTGTTTTTATGATTCATTAGGTGGGTCCAGAGCGATGCTCAATCTAAGACTAATTCTTTCCCATTCCTGGGGTGCTTAAGTACTCCACGCACAGCCCTATAAATTGTGAGTTTTTCTAGTCTGACTTGTGGCGACCCCCATCTCTATAAAAAAATAAAGAGGCTGGGCACAGTGGCTCATGTGTGTAATCCCAGCACTTTGAGAGGCCGAGGCGGGAAGATCACCTGAGGTCAGCAGTTTTGGCCAACATGGTGAAACCCAGTCTCTACTAAAAATACAAAAAAGTAGTTGGGTGTGGTGGTGGATGCCTGTAATCCCAGCTACTCTGCTGAGGCTGAGGCAGGAGAATCGCTTGAACCTGGGAGGCGGAGGTTGCAGTGAGCCAAGATAGCGCCACTGCACTCCAACCTGGGCAACGAGAGTGACACACCATCTCAAAAAATAAAAATCAGTAAATAAATAAATAAATGACTACCTCATCCAGAAATGCCTTTACAGACACACTCATAAATAAATGTTTAACCAAGTATCTGTGCACACCATGGTCCCTTCAAGTTGACATATGAAATTACCCATCACTCCAGCCTTCAGCCATGGGTTTGTGTCATGCATAGATTTCTAGAACTCCTCTTTGCATAGTGCCCTCCTTTCTTTTTTCTGCCCCATTTCTCTGCCATTTCAGCTGTCTCAGCCTGATATCTGTCTCCTCAGCCCAGTAGGATCTCCCTACTCTGCTCAGACTCCAGCTCTCTGCACTGCAGTTGGGAAATTATCCCCAGGCAGAGAAACCAGATGACTTTGGGGCTCATCCCACAAATTTCCTTTCTCCTAGGGATCAGTCTTTTGCTTCCTGTTGTCCTCTGCCTGAAAGTAGTTGCCAAGTTGTACTATTTTATATATCCACAACAGCATGAGTTAAACCAAAGTCTGGATCAGCAGACTACTAGATTTTTTTTTTAACAGCTTTATTAATCAATGCATTTTGTCCATGTCTACAGCTGTTCATGGTGGGAGGACTAACCTATAGCTGGAAGGATTAATTTTCAGCTGCTTTATAGTATTTTATTATATGAATTATATCAGTTTGCCCATCCTTGTATTGATAAACATCACCCATGAAGTGTGTTCAAATTGTCTGTGATACAAATAATGCTTCAGTGACTACCCAGAATGGGATTGCAGGTTTATAGGATACATACTTCTTCACCCTTATTTTTTACTAGATGTTGCCAATTGCTTTCCAAATTGTACTGTTTCATATATCCACAAGGGCATGAGTTCTGTTTGATCCACATCCATGCCAATACTTGATCTTGTTCAATTAATTTTTCTAGTGTGTAAATGAGTGCAAAATCCATTATTTTAGTTTTTCCTAGATTACTAGTGTACACATATGCACATATATATTATTAGGTATTTGTGTTTCCCATTCCATAGCTTTTTTATATCAATTGTCCTTTTTAAAAATTGGGTCATCTTTTTGTTATTGATTCTTTGGAGTTCTTTATAAATTCTACTTACTAATCATCTTTTGATTATATGTATTAGAGTTGTTTTTCCCAGTCTTGACTTGTCTTTTAGATGCATATCTTGCCTTTTTTCATATAGAAGTGTTAACTTTTTTGGAGGGGACGGAGTCTCACTCAGTTGCCCAGGCTGGAGTGCAGTGGTGCAATCTCGGCTCACTGCAACCTCTGCCTTCTGGGTTCAAGTGATTCTCCAGCCTCAGCCTCCTGAGTAGTTGGTACTACAGGCATGTGGCACCGCACCAGGCAATTTTTTTTTTTTTTTTTTTTAATCAGAGACTGGGTTCTACCATGTTGCCTAGGCTGGTGTTGAACTCCTGAGCTCAAAGCAATCCGCCCGCCTCGGCCTACAAATGTGCTAGATTATGTGTAAGCCACCATGCCCGGCCTAGAAGTGCTAACTTTTAATGTAGTCATATTTATCTATATTTTCCTAAATGATTTGTGCCCTTTGTGTATTCATCTCTTGACCTCTAAACACAGGAGTGCCCCAAGGGCTCAGGCTACGGACCTCTCTATTTACATTAATTCTCAATAATCTTGCTTGGTTTCAGGACATCTGTAGCCTGATGGCTTTTCTGTGTAGCTTCTCCACTTAACTCCAGCCATATACAATAATTTAAAGATCCCCTACTGACCTAGATACTATGTTTCTTCTTCCCCTATTACCCAAGTTTCTTGAGTAGGGAGTCTGCAGTCACTGCCTCCATTTCTTCACCTTCCAGTCACTATTCAACCCAGGGCAGCTTGGTTTTTGTCCTACTAGTCTACTGATACTGAGATTTTTTTCTTAAGCAGCACAGCTCCCCCCCTCCACCCGCCCCACCCCCTTTTTTTCCAAATTAAGTCTATGTGAAATCGCAGTATATTAAATAGAAGCAGAATTGCTTTGGGACTGGGTTGGGGAGGATCTAGAACCCAGACTGCACTTTCTTCTCATCTCTCTGAGTTGCCCCAAAGGCATCTATACCTTTCCAATTTTTCTAACCCCCCAAACACCCTAATCTCCAGCGATAATGAACAATTTCATCTCTGGACTTCTGCACAATGCTCCTTCATCTGCCTTGAACCTGCCAGACCTCTCAGCTCCAGGAGCACTTCCCTGCCTACCTTCCCCTTTATCATAACTTTAATTTTTTTTTTTTTTTTTGAGACGGAGTCTTGCTCTGTCGACCAGGCTGGAGTGCAGTGGCGAGATCTCGGCTCACTGCAAGCTCCGCCTCCCGGGTCCACGCCGTTCTCCTGCCTCACCCTCCCGAGTAGCTGGGACTACAGGCGCCCGCCACCACGCCCGGCTAATTTTTTCTATTTTTTAGTACAGACGGGGTTTCACCGTGTTAGCCAGGATGGTCTCGATCTCCTGACCTCGTGATCCACCCGCCTCGGCCTCCCAAAGTGCTGGGATTACAGGCGTGAGCCACCGCGCCCGGCCCACAATCTAATTTTAAACTATGTTTATGCTGCTACGAAAAAGCCTATAACCATGAGCAGTCACTTTCTATTCCCCACCCCCAAACCCACTCCCTAGCCCTAGGCAACCACTAATCTTTCTCAGACCGATAACTTTAGTATAGGTATAAATCGATCACAGAGCCTCAAAATCCACCCAATATCTGGGCCATGATGTGAAATTTGGTAAGTAATCGTCCCACATTATCAACTTGTAACGCAGAAATGGAGGGAGGAAAAAAAAACTCGCAGTCCCCAGTAGCATTTGTGAAAAGTACCTGATAACAGGCTGTGGTGGAGGAGAGTTCAGCCCCCAGAAAAGATCACGGATTAGGAATTACATAAGCATAGGTCTCAGGCCCTTTTATTTTGGACGCGATCCTTCCACGGGATCGCCTCCGGATGGGTGTTGCGCTGGGAGCCACACGGGAAACCTCAAGAGTCAGAAACAGGCGTTGAAGGCAGGCGGCATTTTCCAAACCAGTTGGGTCTCCGGCGCTGCCTGGCGGTAGCGTCTCCCGGAGTCGCGCGCGCATGACGTAGAGGGCGCGCGATGACGCGACGCGCGGCGCGGTGCACGCTGGGATATTTAAGTCTCCTCCGCGGCGCGGAGCCGCGATGTCTCCGGCGGCTGCGGCGGCTGGAGCAGGCGAGCGGCGGCGGTCCATAGCGAGTGTCAGGGACGGCCGGGGCCGGGGCCGGGGCCGCGGCGGGCAAGCCGGGGCCGCGCTCCTCGGCCTGTCGCTGGTCGGCCTCCTACTGTACCTCGTGCCGGCTGCGGCTGCGCTGGCCTGGCTGGCCGTGGGGGCTACCGCGGCCTGGTGGGGACTGAGCCGCGAGCCCCGAGGTTCGCGCCCCTTGTCCTCCTTCGTTCGGAACGCGCGACATCGGCGAACACTGTTCGCTTCGCCTCCGGCCAAGTCGACAGCCAACGGAAACCTCCTAGAGCCGCGGACCCTGCTCGAAGGACCTGACCCTGCCGAACTGCTACTCATGGGCAGTTACCTGGGCAAGCCCGGGCCGCCGCAGCCCGCCCCCGCTCCGGAGGGCCAGGACCTGCGGGATAGGCCTGGCCGCCGCCCACTCGCCCGCCCGGCGCCGCGCTCCCCGCAGCCGCATCGCGTTCACCACGTTTACCCCTCTCTCCCCACTCCTCTTCTCCGACCCTCCGGGAGGCCTTCCCCACGGTAAGATGCGCTGATTTTCCCAGAGCATCCTGTGGTTCGGCTGGCTTGAAATCGAGGACTTGACTTTTAAATCCGATTTGCTTTTTCATCTAGTCCAAAGGGGATTGTGTGTGGTTTTGCCCTCCTTAACACCTTGGTGTGTGCCAGCCGTCTCCTGGCCTCGTCTAACTGTTGGAATGAGATGTGTTGCCAAAACGATTCCCTTCTTTTCAGTTTTAAAAACTTCCTGAATTTTAGTGCAGTCTAGATGTAGTCTACATTTAGATTTTTCCCTCTCAAATTGTTGAAATCCATTGTTGAGACAGCTGTTAAGCAGCTGTCACTCTCTGCCCTTAGATGGAATAGGGGAAAGTTGCCATAAAAACACCGTGTTCTGTGTTGCTTTGGAAGACACTTAAGTTCTTTGGAAAATGTGTGAACTGGTGGATTTTTAGCCGTTTAAATTTTTGACATTCTTTTATGCTTGGTTCCATGATTTGTCTCACATTCTCTGCAGGGATTGTGGGACTTTACCAAATCGGTTTGTAATAACACCTCGAAGACGCTATCCGATCCATCAGGCCCAATATTCCTGTCTGGGGGTACTTCCCACAGTGTGTTGGAATGGTTATCACAAGAAGGCTGTGCTGTCCCCTCGCAACTCCAGGATGGTGTGTAGCCCAGTTACTGTGAGAATCGCCCCTCCCGACAGAAGATTTTCGCGTTCTGCGATGTGAGTATTATCGTTGGAAGAATACTCTCCCTTTTCGTGTCCACTTTATTCTTCTCCAGTTGTTCCTATGACAACATGACTACAACGCAAAAAAGAAAAGACAAAGCTGCTTATTTGAATAAGAAATACCAAATTCGAGTAATTTTGTTTTTCGCTTTTTGCCCTTGATGAAAAAGTAGCTTTACTTGCTAAGGGGAACTGCTGTGAGTGTATAAATTATACTTTGATCTGTTGGTTAGCTTCTGATTTCCCGTTTCTGAAATCTGTGCTATATGGCGTGAGAATTAAAATATCTTACAGCTAGAATCTTGTCTTTCATTATAGACCAGAGCAGATAATCAGCTCAACACTGTCCTCACCATCAAGTAATGCCCCAGACCCATGTGCAAAGGAGACTGTACTGAGTGCCCTCAAAGAGAAGAAGAAGAAAAGGACAGTGGAGGAAGAAGACCAAATATTCCTTGATGGCCAGGAAAATAAAAGAAGGTAACAGACTCAGGAGAGTAGTAAGCGGGTTTCCCGGTTGGACTCCTATGGGATGAGATGTAGACATTCCCATAAAGATACAGAGGCCACCTCCAGTTTGTGAGCCTTTGTAGGCCCCCTTCTTTGGCTTTCATGGAAGAACCTAATAACAAGCGTTTTAATGCTGTTCATTTCAAGGCACAGGTTAGATCGATGTTACAATTTACCTTTTCCGTGAGTAGTAGAGATAAGCTGACAGCTATTAGCCATGTTAGTTCGCCTCGTGCTTTTGTAGAAATGTGTTAAAGTTTATTTTCAAGATAAAAGGCTCTAAGTCTTCCCATTGGAATTTTATGGTGTTCAGTTATTTGGGTAACCACCAGTTCCAGTGTCTTAATTTTGCTGAAGGAAATGCTTGTGAAAGAAAAATGAAAACTAGAGTTTGGTAGATTTAACAGTAATGAGATTAAAACAAATTTCCTGGTGGGGCAAGGAGGCTCACGCCTGTAATCCCAGCACCTTGAGAGGTCGAGGCAGGTGGATCAGCTGAGGTCAGGAGTTCGAGACCAGCCTGGCCAACATGGTGAAACCCCGTCTCTACTAAAAATACAAAAATTAGTGGGACGTGGTGGCAGGCGCCTGTAGTCCCAGCCACTCGGGAGGCTGAGACAGGAGAATTGCTTGAACCAAGGAGGCGGAGGTTGCAGTGAGCCGAGACTATGCCGCTGCACTCCAGCCGGGGTGACAGAGTGAGACTCCAAAAAAAAAGGAAAAAAAATTCCTTTCGTGGTTTATAGAATAACCTAATGAAAAGGGGATAAATAGTTTTCTAAGTATAGAAAGAAAGGAAGTTGAAGTGGCTGAGCATTTATTGAGCACCCACTGTGTATGAGACCCTACTCCAAATGATATGGATAGAGCAGTAGACAAGACAAATCTCTGCTCTCATGGGACTCTTGAGGGAAACACCATTTTATAAGGCTGGGTGTGATAGTACACACCTGTACTCCTGACTCTTTGAGAGGCCAAGATGGGAGGATCGCTGGAGCCCAGGAGCTCAAGACCAGTCAGGGCAACATAGTGAAACCTCGCCTCTACAAAAAATTAAGAAATTAGCCAGGTGTGGTGGTGCATACCTATAGTCCCAGCTACTCTGGAGGCTGAGGCAAGAGAATTGCTTGAACCCAGGAGGCAGAGGTTTGTCGCACTGAGCCAGATTGTGCTATTGCACTCCAGCCTAGGCAACAAGAGTGAAACTCTGTCTGGGGAAAGAAAAAATTTACCTTTCAGAAACTTAGGGATTTTAAACAACCGTTTACTGGTCTGGCGTGGGCTCTGTGCTCCATAGAAGTAGTATAAGGCCCCAGAAATGTGAGAATACACTTTAAAGGGACAAAAAAAAGTCATGTCATTTCATTGAGACTTTTTTGATTTGTCACAGGCGCCATGATAGCAGTGGCAGTGGACATTCAGCATTTGAGCCCCTGGTGGCCAATGGAGTCCCCGCTTCTTTTGTGCCTAAGTACGTACGAGCCTGTCTGGATGAAATACCACTGTTTGGAAAAAAGGCATGATCAGAGCTGTTGCCCTATGGATTTTCCTGTTTGTTTTTTGCATTGCTTAATTAGTTCAGGTTTACATCTTTGAAATTAGGAACACTTTGAGTAACTTTCCACAATTAACTGCCTTCTGTCTAATTCCTTTTAATGTTCTTGCATTAATATGGATGAAATATGCTGAGACTAAGAGGTTTTAT
Source organism: Macaca fascicularis (assembly GCF_037993035.2). Classification (NCBI taxonomy): domain Eukaryota; kingdom Metazoa; phylum Chordata; class Mammalia; order Primates; family Cercopithecidae; genus Macaca; species Macaca fascicularis. Next base: position 52,142,294 of record NC_088377.1, read on the forward strand.
AAATATATTTAATAACCAAGCACATAGAAGGATTGCAAAGTTTGTGCAGTGGATAAAACAGTATGAAATTAAATGTTAAATTTCTACATATCAGTTTAAAAACAAATTGGAGGAAGAATTGGATGGAAAGGAAAGTGGCTCAAAAGTATGTGCGGAAAGACTTAGGATAACTTAGATGCCTCATCTGAGTCAGCAGTGTGATGTGGCCACCAGGAAAACTAATGTGCTCCTGGTCTGTGCTCTTAGAAGAAAGACTAGAATGAGGCAGGTAGATGGTATTCCTGCCTTCTGTAGTTCTGCTCACTGTCCGTGGAGCACTGTGGTCAGATCAGTGTACTGCACTGTAAGGGAGGATGTACACAAACGGAAATTCATTCCCAGTGAAGCAACGAAAATGTTAAGGAGATTTTCAACAGCCCAAAGTGGGGGTGGTGGATGATGGGGTTTTGGAGTTATGGACGTGTTAGCCCAGAGCAGAAAAATCTCGGGGGGAATAAGGAAATAAGTGACGGAAGGATAATGGGCCCTAAAAACCAAAGGACTGTCCCTTGAAAGAAGCAAAATAACTTGCTCTGTTTGACTTCAAATAGGATCCGTGGGTGAAAGTTAGAGGAAATACATCATAATCCACTGTGAGAGTAAACTGGTTCATGGTTGACGTGGGTCACTCTAGGAGAGAGTTGTCTATATTGTAACAGGTTGGATATCTGTCCTACAGGAAAGATGCATAGGAGATTTCTGTTTCAGTTGGAGGTTTAGAAAAATGATGGGTTCCTCTTAATTCTGATTTTTTTAAACAGCTTTGTTGAGGTATAATTGACATACAATAAACTACTTGTTTAAAGCATGTGACATTTTGACACGCATTCACCTGTGGAACCATCCCACCAGTAAGATAATGAACATCCATCACCTCCAAAAGTTCCCACATGCCTGTAATCCCTCACTTCAATTCCACCCCTGTCCCCAGGCATCCACTGATCTGCCTTCTGTCACTGTAGATAGGTATGCATTTTCCAGAATATTCTATACATGGAATCATACATTTAAGTTTTAAATATTTGGCTTTTCTTACTGACTTTGTCAGATAGATTTGGCCAGATTGTTAACAGTAAAAATTAAAAGCATTATTCTCTTCCCTTCATGTTTATTAAGAAAGATGTTATGACCGTGGATGAAACCATAAAAGAATGTTGCCTTCAATAAAGCATCTGTCTTCTTCCTTTTTATCAGGCCTGGGTCTCTGAAGAGAGGCCTCAATTCTCAGAGCTCAGATGACCACTTGAATAAGAGATCCCGAAGCTCTTCTATGAGCTCCTTGACAAGCGCTTACACAAGTGGCATCCCTAGCTCCAGCCGCAATGCCATTACCAGTTCCTACAGCTCCACTCGAGGCATCTCACAGGTACAAGTACAGCTCTTGTAATGTGGGGGACATGAATTCCCAGCATTCCCGATGTGGTAGCTTAGCCCTGTCATCCCAGCACTTTGGAAGGCCAAAGCGGGAGGATTGCTTGAGCCCAGGAGTTCAAAACCAGCCTGGGCAATATAGTGAGACCTTGTCTGTACAAAGTAATTTTTAAAGAAATTTTTTTAAATAAAGTAATTGATTAACAAAGGTTTGCTAATCACCTTCTATCTGTCAGACATTAGAATTGTCTCTAAGCTAATAGAAAATACAGATAAAGGCCGGGTGCAGTGGCTCACGCCTATAATCCCAGCACTTTGGGAGGCCGAGGCAGGCGGATCACAAGGTCAGGAGATAGAGATCATCCTGGCTAACATGGTGAAACCCCGTCTCTACTAAAAGTACAAAAAATTAGCTGGGCGTGGTGGGAGGCGCCTGTAGTCCCAGCTACTCGGGAAGCTGAGGCAGGAGAATGGCATGAACCCGGGAGGTGGAGTTTGCAGTGAGGCGAGATCGCGCCACTGCCCTCCAGCCTGGGTGACAAAGCGAGACTCCGTCTCAAAAAAAAAAAAAAATACAGATCATTGAGTGATCAATATAGGCCAGTGGAATGGAGTAGAAAGCCTGGAATGTAAAGCAGTGCATGTGTGCGAGCTGATTCAAGACAGAGCTATGATGTAGATAAATGGACGGAAGGTGATTCGAAAGGTACACTGAGTCCAAGTGGTATTGGGTCATAAAAGAGATTTATCCTGTAGGCATTTAGAATTGAGTGCAGGGTTTTTAAAGAAGTGGTCATGATTTTTTGGAAAAGGGATTATCGCACAGTATAGGGAACAGAGCAGGCTTTGCTGCTGCACAGACTTAGGTTCTAATCTTGCCTCTGAGGCTGGGTGGGGTGGCTCGTGCCTGTAATCCCATAACTTTGGGAGGTCAAGGTGGGAGAACCTCTTGAGCCCAGGAGTTCAAGACTAGCCTGTGCAACAGAGCAAGACTGTGTCTCAAAGAAAAGGAAAAAAAAAATGCTTGGCTCTGACATCTAGTAGCTATAAGGTCTGGGGCAGACAAATCACATAACATCTCTTTTTCTTATCTCTGAAGTGCTGTTGCAATGATTGAGGGTAATATTTAAAAAGCACCTATTACAGTGGTTGTTAATAAGTGGGTACCCAGTATGCAGCAGCCAGACAAAAAGATGTAAAGCATGTACGGAGAAATGTTTTTGAGAGGAGGAAAATTTTGAGACGAGTTCATCAGCCCAGAAGGCTCTGACAGTCATATAAATGAACATTAATAACCGTAATATCATTATCCCTCTTAAATTATTAGCCTTAATATTATGTAATATCTAGTTATTATTTTTGATATGCAAACTTCTCCAGCTTTGGCCTGTGGAAGCCAAACTGGCTCCTATGTCCTTCGTTTTGACCCCAGCCATCTTTGACAGATAGCTTCATTGCTTTTTGCCCACCTTCCCAAAGTCCTTTTTTAGCCTATACTGAAGTTGACTGTTTCTTCAAAAAGTTTTGGTTTCTTCCATGTAGAACTGTAGAGACTACAGTCTTAAGGTTTAGGAGAGAGAAGATAGATCCTCTAGAAAGAGAAATGTAAAGAATTAACTCATAATATTCCAAATTCATATTTATGATGGCAGGATTTTCTATGTAATTGGTTTTATATTTTTATGTATTACACTGAAAATGTCGGTTTATAGTTACTTTGATCCTAGTACACGCAATTTTTTTTTTTTTTTTGAGACGGAGTCTTATTCTGTCACCCAGGTTGGAGTGCAGTGGTACAATCTGGGCTCACTGCAATCTCCGCTTCCTGAGTTCAAGCGATTCTCCTGCCTCTGCCTCCCAAGTAGCTGAGACTACAGGCACCATCACCATGCCCGGACAACAATTTTTGTATTTTTAGTAGAGATGATGTTTCACCATGTTGGCCAGGCTGGTCTCGAACTCGTGACCTCAGGTGATCCACCTGCCTTGGCCTCCCAAAGTGCTGAGATTACAGGTGTGAGCCACCACACCTGGCCCATGCAATTTCCAAATAACGGTATCAGTGTCATTATTAACACTGTCATTATTAAGACTGCTGTAGTCAGTTTAAGAATTGTTTGTGGGCCGGGCGCGGTGGCTCAAGCCTGTAATCCCAGCACTTTGGGAGGCCGAGACCGGCGGATCACGAGGTCAGGAGATCGAGACCATCCTGGATAACCCAGTGAAACCCCGTCTCTACTAAAAAATACAAAAAACTAGCCGGGCGAGGCGGCGGGCGCCTGTAGTCCCAGCTACTCGGGAGGCTGAGGCAGGAGAATGGCGTGAACCCGGGAGGCGGAGCTTGCAGTGAGCTGAGATCCGGCCACTGCACTCCAGCCTGGGCGACAGACCGAGACTCCGTCTCAAAAAAAAAAAAAAAAAAAAAAAAAGAATTGTTTGTGATTCATTTTGTCTTTATATCCCTCTGTGAATCCTAGGGACATGGAATCAATATATCGTGTTTTAAAGTAATGTTAATTGTTCTTTGGTACACCAACTTTATATACAGTGAGGTTCATTTGTTCAGTATGTTTGAAAGTTACAGGGATTTCTATGTTTTCCTTTTTGAAATAGTTCTGTTTTAAATTATGTAAAATACTTGTTTCAAAAAAACATACACTAAAATAAGATAAACTCAAAAATTCAATTTCCGGCCGGGCGCGGTGGCTCAAGCCTGTAATCCCAGCACTTTGGGAGGCCGAGGCGGGCGGATCACAAGGTCAGGAGATCGAGACCACAGTGAAACCCCGTCTCTACTAAAAATACAAAAAATTAGCCGGGCGTGGTGGCGGGTGCCTGTAGTCCCAGCTACTCAGGAGGCTGAGGCAGGAGAATGGCGGGAACCCGGGAGGCGGAGCTTGCAGTGAGCCGAGATCGCGCCACTGCACTCCAGCCTGGGCAACAGCGTGAGACTCCGTCTCAAAAAAAAAAAAAAAAAAAAAATTCAATTTCCATCCCTTTCCACTCTGCATTTTTCCTTCCTCTCCATTTTTATTATTTTTTCATTATCCTTCGTTGTTCTTTTTTAAACGATACACATATCAGTGTATCTGAAAACCGCCGCTTTCTAACATTTAAGGTAGTAGACAGTATATACATACTTGAGCCTTGCTTTTTCACATAATATACAGTTGAGGTCATTCCATAGCAGTGCACAGAAACTCATCTTTTGTCTTACAACTAGATAGGCACTCTAGTCCTTTGTTGACAAAGGTTGGGTTGTTTCAGTCTTCTGCTATCACAGATAATGCTGCAAGGAATACATTTGTTCATATGTCATTTCACCTTTAGCAATTTTGCCTCTGGAAAATTCCTAGAAGTCAAATTCCCAAGTTTAAGGTTAAATGCGCATGTAAATTTGCTGGATATTGGTAAATCCCCCTACAGAGCGTGTACCACTCAGCATTCCCCTCAGTGTTGTATGAGAAGGGACTGTTTCTCCATGGCCTCACCAGCAGATTTGGTTATTGTAGCTCTGGGCTTTTACCAATTTGACAGGTAAAAAATAGTATCTAGGACAGGCGTGGAGGTTCATGCCTGTAATCCCAGCACTTTGAGAGGCCGAGGAAGGCAGATCACCTGAGGTCAGGAGTTCGAGACCATCCTGGCCAACATGGTGAAATCGTGTCTCTACTAAAAATATAAAAATTAGCTGGGCATGGTGGCGCATGCCTGGAATCACAACTACTCAGAAGGCTGAGGAAGGAGAATATCAGGAACCTAGGAGGCAGAGGTTGCAGAGATAGCAGCACTGCACTTCAGCCTGGGCGACAGAGTGAGACTCTGTCTCAAAAAAAAAAAAAAAAAAAAAGGTAGCCGAGCACGGTGGCTCACACCTGTAATCCCAGCACTTTGGGAGGCCGAGGCAGGTGGATCACCTGAAATCAGGAGTTTGAGACCAGCCTGACCAACATGGCAAAACCCCATCGCTACTAAAAATACAAAAAATTTAGCCAGGCGTGGTGGTGTGTCCTGTAATCTCAGCTACTTGGAAGTCTGAAGCAGGAGAACCACTTGACCCCAGAAGGTGGAGGTCAAGTGAGCCGAGCTCGTGCCACTGCCCTCCAGCCTGGATGACAGAGTGAGACTCCATCTCAAAAAAAGTATCTAATTTTTGTCCCTTATGAGTAGTTTGATCATCTGTTCGTATATTGAATGATTATTTTCAGTTCTGTTTCCATGAATCTTAGTTCATATCCTTTACCCATTTTTCTGAAGGGCTAACAGTCAAATCTCACATTCGAGAGTTTTTCCTGTAGTAGAGAAACCTATTCCAAAGGAAGCAAAGTTTTGAACGTAAAGTAGAAACCATAGAAGTGCAATGCTAGAAGAAACAGGCTCCTCACGCTTTGCTGGTGGGAGGGTCAGTTGGTACAGCTTTCTAGAGGACAAGTTGTGTGGCAGGAATTGTCCAGATAAGAGATACACATACCCTTTGACCAAGCAGCTTTACCTTTAGGAATTTATCTTACACACATACTGGGAAATGGATACAAGGATTTAATGTAACATTGTTTTAATAACAGCAGCTTGGAAACAATGTACATGTTATCTTTTCAGGGAGCTGGTTGAATAACTTACAGTGTTTCTGTAAGTTGAAATATACTATGTAACTATGAAAAAGAATAAGGCAACTGAATAAGTACTCATGAGAATGATCTCAAAAAGAAATTACATAAAAACAAGGCTCAGAACTGTATAGTATCCTCTATTATTCGGGCTTTTAAAAATCTTTTAATATGCATAAGATAATTCTTACAGGATATATTAGAAACTGGTAATCGTTATTGAGATAAAAAGGAAATTTACTTTTTACTGTACTTTTTTTTTTTTTTTTTGAGATGGAGTCTCACACTGTCACCCAGGCTGGAGTGCAGTGGTGTGATCTCAGCTCACTGCAACCTCTGCCTCCTAGGTTCAAGCAATTCCCCTGCCTCAGCCTCCCAAGTAGTTGGGATTACAGGCTCCTGCCACCAAGCCCAGCTAATTTTTTGTATTTTTAGTAGAGACAGGGTTTCACCATGTTGGCCATGCTGGTCTCGAACTCCTGACCTCGTGATTCCGCCTGCCTTGGCCTCCCAAAGTGCAGGGATTACAGATGTGAGCCACTGCGCCTGGCCTGCTGTACATTCTTATTGTTGGAATCTGTAATGTGCAAGTATTACCTTTCCTGGTTTTGGCTTTTTTAAGTAAAAAAGTAAAATTCCTCTCCCAGCAATCTGAGTCTCCATCCAGTAGGTACCCATTGTTAACATTCTTACTGTGTGCAAACACAGATAATACCCAGAATTTTTTGACTGTTCTACATAACAGAGTCATAGCGTATTTGCTTTTTTTTTTTTTTTTTTTTTTGAGACAGAGTCTGGCTCTGTTGCCCAGGCTGGAGTGCAGTGGCCGGATCTCAGCTCACTGCAAGCCCCGCCTCCCGGGTTCACGCCATTCTCCTGCCTCAGCCTCCCAAGTAGCTGGGAGTACAGGCGCCCGCCACCTCGCCCGGCTAATTTTTTTTGTATTTTAGTAGAGACGGGGTTTCACCGTGTTAGCCAGGATGGTCTCGATCTCCTGAACTCGTGATCCGCCCGTCTCGGCCTCCCAAAGTGCTGGGATTATTACAGGCTTGAGCCACCGCGCCCGGCCGCGTATTTGCTTTTTAAAAAGCATCTTCTTTTCTCTTTTATCCATTACATCTTGCATAGCATTTTGTGTCGTGTAATTTGCCTCACTCTTTAGATGGCCTTTTTTACTAGAGTATAATACACAGAAAAACACAAATTGTAACCACCACCCAGGTCAAGTAATAAAACATTTTCATCACCCAGAAACCTCCCTCCTGCCCACTCCCCATCACTGCTCCTTCTTTCCTTCCTGTTAGCACCTTTTATAGTGTACCCTGTTTTTGAATTTTATATGAGTGCAAATAAAGCGTGCATTCTTTGGTGTTTGACTTAACATTTTACTTGTGAGATTTGTCCATATTCTTGCACGTACTGGTGGGTAATTCATTGTCATTGATATATACTGTTCCACACTATGCATATAACCACAGTTAATTTATCCATTCTGCCATTGGACATTTGGGTTTCCAGTTTGGGATTATTATACATAAATACTGCTATAAACAATTGTCTAAGTCTTTTAGTACAATAAAGTATGTGTATGTTCAGTTTCAGTAGATACTGCTAACCATTGTTTTTTGTGTGTGTTTTTTGTTTTGTTTTGTTTTGTTTTGTTTTGAGATGGAGTCTTGCTCTGTCACCCAGGTTGGAGTACAGTGGTGCAATCTCGGCTCACTGCAGCCTCCACCTTCTGGGTTCAAGTGATTCTCCTGCCTCAGCTTCCCTAGTAGCTGGGACTACAGGCACATGCCACCACACCCAGCAAATTTTTGTATTTTTAGTTAGAGACAAGGTTTCACCATATTGGTCAGTCTGTTCTTGAACTCCTAACCTCAGGTGATCCACCCGCCTCAGCCTCCCAAAGTGCTGAAATTACAGGCATGAGCCACCATGCCCAGCCATTTCTTTCTTTCTTTCTTTTCTTTTTTTTTTTTTTTTGAGTTTCACTCTGTCACCCAGGCTGGAGTGCAGTGGCACCATATTGGCACTCACTGCAACATCTGCCTCTTGGGTTCAAGTGATTCTCATGCCTCAGCCTCCCAAGTAACTGAGATTACAGGTGTGCACCACCACGCCCAGCTACATTTTTAAATTTTTAATAGAGATGGGGTTTTATCATGTTGGTCAGGCTGGTCTCAAACTCCTGGCCTTAAGTGATCTGCCTGCCTTAGCCTCCCGAAATGCTGGGATTACAGGTGTGAGCCACTGTGCCCAGCCTCTAAGCAATGTATTAAAGGGAGTGTTTCGGTTTATTTTTATTTTATTTTATTTTATTTTATTTTATTTTTGAGATGGAGTTTCACTCTTGTTGCCCAGGCTGGAGTGCAATGGCACGATTTCGGCTCATGGCAACCTCCACCTCCTGGGTTCAAGTGATTCTCCTGCCTTCAGCCTTGCGAGTAGCTGGGATTATAGGCATGCGCCACCACGCCCAGCTAATTTTGTATTTTTAGTGGAGATGGGGTTTCTCCATGTTGGTCAGTCTGGTCTCAAGCTCCCAGCCTCAGGTGATCCACCCGCCTTGGCCTCCCAAAGTGCTGGGATTACAGGCGTGAGCCACCACGCCCAGCCCAGTTTATATTCTTACCAGCCGTATATGAGATTTTTATGTTTTTCCACATCCTCATCAATACTTGGTATTGCCAGTCTCTTTAGCCATTCTGGTAAGTGTGAAGTAATATTTCATTGTGGTTTTAATTTGCATTTCCCTGATTGCTAATGTAGAAGTACCAACTGTTTGTTAGCTATTTGTATAGCCTCTTTTGTGAGATGCCTGTTCAAACTGCTTGGCTCTTTTCTGTTGTCTTTTAGAGATTTGAATACACTCTTTATATTCTAGATACAAGCTCTCTGTCATGTATGTGTTGCAACCAAAAAGTGTCCTGCTCTTGCCATTCTGCTTCCTTGTGGTTAGCATATTTTGTGTAGTATTCAGGAAATCTTTGCCTACCTAACCTAAGGTCATGATAATTTTCTCCTATGCTCTCTTCTAAAAGCTTTATTATTTTATTATTACTTTTATATGTAAATCCATAATACACCTGAACTTCATTTTTGTGTATGGTGTGAGGTTGGGATCAAAATTAGGTGTTTTTTTTTTGTTTTGTTTTGTTTTGTTTTTAAACTGTAGAAATACCCATTTATCTCAGCAACATTTATTGAAAGGACCATCCTTATTTCTCTGCAGCACCGTCTTTGTCTAATCTAAGTGTCTGTATATATGTGGGTCCATTTCTAGACTCTTGTTTTGTTCCATTGGTCTATTTTTTTAGCTCCCCTTGTGCCAGTCTTTGTTTTACCCCTACCCTTATATTTTGAGTCTTGATAGAGTCAATCATCCCCCTTTCTCGTTTCTCTTCAGGACTGTCTTGTATCTTGGCCTTTTGCTTTTTCATACAATTTTCAGATCAACTTGTCAATTTTCACACACACAAAAAAAAAGAGTTCTGAGATACTGATTGGGATTGCCTTTCATCTACTTATTACTTTGAATGGAATTAACATTGTTGTAATACTGACCTTGTTTACTTCTAATCTATGAACATGAATGTCGTTCTTGCTCTGTGGCCCAGGCTGGAGTGCAGTGGCATGATCATAGCTCACTACTGCCTCGAGCTCCCAGGCTCAAGCCATCCTCCTGCCTCAGCCTCTTGAGTAGCTGGGAGCACAGGCATGCATCACCACACCTAGCTAATTTTTAAAAACTTACAGTAGAGACACGGTTGCACTATGTTGCCTAGGCTGGTCTCAAACTCCTGAGCTCAAGCAATCTTCCCACCTTTGCCTCCCTGAGTGCTGGGATTGTAGGCGTGAGCCACCATGTCCCTCCTTCTTCATTTATTTACATCATCTCTAATTCTCTGTAGAGGTTTTACTTCTCTTTTATTAGATTTATTTCTAGGTATCTGGTTTTTGTTTTGTTTTTTGAGATGGAGTCTCACTCTGTCTCCCAGGCTGCAGTGCAGTGGCACAATCTCGGCTCACTGCAGCCTCCACCTCCTGGGTTCAAGTTATTCTCATGCCTCAGCCTGCCAAGTAGCTGAGATTATAGGCACGCATCACCACACCTGGCTATTTTTTGTAGTTTTAATAGAGACAGGGTTTCACCTTGTTGGCCAGGCCAGTGTCAAACTCCTGACCTCAAGTGATCGTCCTGCCTTGGCCTCCCAGAGTGTTGGAATTACAGGCGTGAGCCACGGCGCCTGGCCCTAGGTATATGGTTTTGACGCTGTTATAAATAGTGCCTTCAAAATGTGATTGACTGTGCTGATGTGTAGAAATACAACTGATTTTGTATTCAGAAAGTTTGCTAAATCTGTATTTTCTTTAGGATTTTAGTATATACACTTATGTGTGTATAATGTGTATCATACACTTATGTGTATGATAATGAGTTTTTCTCTTCCTCTGCAATCTTATTCTGTTTATGTCTTATTGCACTTGGCTAGGACTTGATAAGTTGAATAGACATGATAATAAACATCCTTGTCTTGTTATATCTGAAATGAGTGTGTATGTACAGTCAATGAAGTAGAGGAGTAATACTTTTTTCCCCTAATTGTTAAACTAGTTGTCCAGTCGTCTTCCAATCCTAGCTAATCATTACAGTCTCCTTTGGCATTTCTGTTTTTTTTTTTTCTCTTGGTAGAGATTAGACCTCACTATGTTACCTAGGCTGGTCTCAAAACTCTTGGGCTCAAGTGACCCTCTCACCTTGGCCTCCCAAAGTGTTGGCATTATAGGCGTGCACCACCATACCTGGCTAATTTTTGTATTTCTAGTAGAGATAAGGTTTCACCATGTTGCCACGCTGGTCTCGAACTCCTGACCTCAGGTGATCCTCCTGCCTCAGCCTCCCGAAGTGCTGGGATTACAGGTGTGAGCCACGTCATCCAGCCCCTTTGGCATTTCTGACCCTTGCTCACTCAGTGATGTGTATCCCTCAGTGTCTGGAGCACATTGTGAAGAAAAATGCAACATTTATGTTTTTGTTTTAATTTTATTGCTTTAACTACAGATATGGTCTTTCTATGTTGCTCAGGCTGGTCTGAAACCCCTGGGCTCAAGCAGTTCTCCTGCCTCAGTCTCCCAGAGTACTAGGATTACAGGTGTGAGCCACCGCACTTGGCCATCTGTGTGCTTTCAAAGTTCCACGGGTGGCTAGGCGTGGTGGCTTACACCTGTAATCCCAGTGCGTTGGGAGGCCAAGGTGGGCAGATCATGAGATCAAGAGATCAAGACCATCCTGGCCAACATGGTGAAACCCCGTCTCTACTGAAAGTACAAAAATTAGCCGGGTGTGATGGCGTGCTCCTGTAATCCCAGCTATTCGGGAGGCTGAGGCGGGAGAATCTCTTGAACCAGGGGGTGGAGGTTACAGTGAGCTGAGATCGTGCCACTGCACTCCAGCCTGGCGACAGACCAAGACTCCATCTCAAAAGAAAAAAAAAAAAGTTCCACAGGTGACTGATGAGCAGTCATGTGAGAACCAGCAAGCTAGTGTCAGGGATCTGAAGTGATTGAAAATGCTGCTTATATATTCAATCCTTGGATCACTTTGGTGAATTTTTGTATTCTGCTTTTTTATATGCCTGTAATCCCATGTTTTTTAAACCATGTGCTCTAGCCTTTCTTGCTGTTTGAGCATAACTTCAACTGTTATTGCGGTGAGCAGTTTTCTCAAGCTCCTCCCAGGCCCGGCTTTCTGATGGTAACCTCACCGAACTGTTCCACTGTTTACCACTTGTCTGAAGCTTTCTCTTTTCCCTTTTGAACTCTTATTAAGCATTGTTGGCTTCCTGTTTGTACTTATGTGACGTAGCTGGTACTGGGTAAGAAATCACTAGCAGCTTTTCAAGCAGGAAAGACGGTCTGAGGTGACAGTTTCGTGGCTTTGTAATTAGGCTCAGCACTTCGGAGACTATTTGCCATGTCCGCTATGTGCCAGCTACTTTGCTGCTGGTCTGTGGAGGAAGCAGAGATGGAAACACCATCTTTGCTGTCAAGAACTCGCTTGGTAGAAGATGTATGTATGGGTAATCACCACATAATGATAAATGCTAGTTGTTGCAAAAGTCATAAACGCTATGACGGCATATTTTTAAGATGAAGTTAGTAAATTAAAATCGAAAATTTAATGAAAGCAGGACTAAATTAGTTTACTGGATTATCTTTAATTTACTTCTATCCTTGCCATAGAGAGTCTAGCGTAGGTTTGAATGTGTCCTGACTCTTCATTACTGAGTCTAACGTTCCACTTAATACATGCAAAAAGTGCGTCCATCCCTTCTACCTTTATTCACATTCCATTACTTTTATAGACTTCTTTTTTTTGGGCTTTCATAATTAATACTGGCAGTTGACTTTCTTTTCAGGGCTCTTTCTTCACAAACAAATTTTTTTCTTTTTTTCTTTTTTTCTTTTTGAGACAGGGTTTCGCTCTGTCACCCAGGCTGCAGTGCAGTGGGGCAATCTCAGCTCACTGCAGCCTCCTGAGTAGTTGGGACCACAGATGCAAACCACCACAGCCAACTGATTTTTCGATTTTTTGTAGAGACAAGAGTCTCGCTATGTTACCCAGGCTGGTCTCAAACTCCTGGACTCAAGCGATCCACCTTGGCCTCCCAATGTGCTGGGATTACAGGCATGACTAACCATTTAACCACAAAAAATATTTTTTTAGTTACTTAAAAAGAGACTTTGTCATGTTGAAGGTCAGATGCTAAGTTATCAGCAGGCTCAGTCATGTCCCTCTTGATTTTTAGCTCTGGAAGAGAAGTGGCCCCAGTTCATCACCCTTCTCTAGCCCAGCCTCATCCCGCTCCCAGACACCAGAGAGGCCAGCAAAGAAAATAAGGTACTCGGCATTCTCCTGCAGTTTTCATTTGCTGCGTGGACAGATGGGGGTGAGGAAAGGTGGGAAATGAACCGGGCTCTTAGGCTTTGTGCGGCTGTGACTTGGAGAATCAAAGAAACTAAGTCCCTGAGAGGGACAACGCAGCACCCACCCGAACCACTGTCATCCCTACAGTCTTGGATACTGACTCCAGTGGCCTCTGACTGTCGCCTCCCACTCCAGCATGAGGGATCGGGTGCAAGCACAGAGGCCATGCAGAGTGGAGAGCAGAGTCAAGTCAGTGGGCAGTTGCCTTCAGGTTCTTGACTCTAGCTGACCCCCTAGGTGCTTGCAGTTGGCTGGAACGCCACTCCCTCAGGGATCACATGTGTGTCTAGAACTCCCAGGAACTTGGTAGGTTGTAAGTAAGGTTTGAAGATTATTGTTTTGTGCTTGTTTTAAGACAAAAGCTGTCTCCATGGCCTCTGTGAATAGCCTCCCTTCATTCTGTTGGAATTTCCTTTTGACTTTTTTTATCCTGGCATGCTGAGATCTTAAATTATAGTTGTTTTAGACATTGGCCACTTGGTAGTTAGGAGGGTGTGAGAAATTATTTAATACTTCAGCCTAGAAGTCTCTCTAGACTAAACTGTTCCTTTTCTCCCGACAGAGAAGAGGAGCTATGTCATCATTCCAGTTCCTCAACTCCATTGGCGGCGGACAAGGAGTCCCAGGGAGAAAAGGGTAGGTTGCTGAGCCAGGAGGAGGGGCTGCTGCTGCTGATGGTGGAGGTGTTTGTGGAGGATATAGAGATTAATACCTATTGGGAAAATGTCTTGAGCATTACTATGTCTAAGTCATGCTAGATACAAAGAGAGATTTCTTCTCCTTCAGAAGTTTATAGTCTGATGAGAGAGAAAGGTTACAGATGGGTATTAACGACTGGATGGAGGTAAGCTCAGTTTGAGTCACCCCTGGGTAATCTTGGTAATGACGGCGCAGTAAGTGGTTTGTGTGCACGCCTTAATCTTGCAAACACCATCCAAGCAACCAAACCAAAGAAGATCGAATCTTTTCAGAGATACCCAGTGAAAACTCAGTGTTAAATATGAAGTGGGTAGACAAAACCATCCATTTCTGGAAGATGGAAGGAAGCAAACGAGTCTTGATTTCTTTCTTTAGTTGCAGATACAACCCCAAGGAAGAAACAAAACTCGAATTCTCAGTCTACACCTGGCAACTCTGGGCAGCGTAAGCGGAAAATTCAGCTGCTGCCTTCTCGGCGAGGGGAACAGCTGACCTTGGTATGGTCTTGTCCATCTACTCCTGCCCTCCTGGCTTAGCTTTCCTAAGTCTTAGGAACACTAAGGACAAGTTTCTTCTAGTTTTTTCTAATTTGTTTCTGTGTTTTTGTTTTTTGATACAGCATCACTCTGTCACCCAGGCTGGAGTGCAGTGGCTCTATTTTGGCTGTTACCTCTGCCTCCTGGGTTCAAGCAGTTCTCCTGCCTCAGCCTCCCAAGTAGCTGGGATTACAGGCGCACGCTACCACGCCTGGCTGATTTTTTGTATTTTTAGTAGAGATGGGGTTTCACTATGTTGGCCAGGTCGACCTCAAACTCCTGACCTCAAGTGATCCAGCTGGCTCGGCCTCCCAAAGGGCTGAGATTACAGACGTGAGCCACCATGCCCAGCCTTCCCTTTTTTTCTGATTGGCCTGACTTCTTCTTTTTCTCTTTGGTAGCCTCCACCTCCCCAGCTTGGCTATTCGATCACTGCCGAGGACCTAGACTTAGAGAAGAAGGCTTCATTACAGTGGTTCAACAAGGCCTTGGAGGACAAGAGCGGTAAGGAGCACAGATCGTTGCACACTCGAGAGGTGTCAGGTGTCTTGTTTTCTTTGGTTTTATTTTGGTGTTTGAAAAAATGGTTTCTCTGGGAGAATCCCAAGTAGGGTTCCATGTTTTCTTGTGCTCTTTCTCACCTGAGAAATCCGTGTTGGTCTTCATGGAATAGCAGTGACCATTGCAGTTGAGGGCAGGCAGTCCTCCGTGAGCTGTGCTGAGACCCTGCTCTCCAACAGGCATCTGGAAAGAAGTCCCAGACAAGCCAGGACTGCTTCACCTTTCTTTCTTTCTTTCTTTCTTTCTTTCTTTCTTAGACGCTGCCTCGAACTCTGTCACTGAGACCCCACCTACCACTCAGCCTTCGTTTACCTTTACCCTGCCTGCTGCTGCAACTGCCTCCCCACCCACCTCCCTCCCAGGCCCAAGCACCAACCCACTGTTAGAGAGCTTGAAGAAGATGCAGAGTCCCCCGAACCTGCCACCCTGCCCAGGTGAGCTGGAGTGGGGCCCTTGGATCCAGCCTTCTGATTAGCATCCCCTGCTTGGGTTAGAGTAAGGGCGTCATGCCTGTCAGTCACTGGAGATTGCTCTGCAGACCAAACGCACCCTGACTCAGCACACCGGAGTGGGCCCACGTTTAACGCGCCGGAGCCTGCATCAGGGAGTGTTAGGGAAGGGGTGCTGCGACACTTAGGATCTGAAGCCTGGCTCATAGCTGCCCTGAGCCTCTGCTTCTTCATCTGTCAGATGAGAACGATCTTCCTGGTGTAGCGCCTCTGAAGTGTGAATGTGGGTGATGTGGTCAGGATATCCTTGCCTATCAGAACCACCAGTCCAGAACAGCACTGCTTCCTTTTCCTCCAGCACTTGGAGGGCTGCTGGTGTTCCCAGCCCAGGCCTTCATGGCCCTGTGCACTCACACTCTTTATCAGACGGTGACCTGGGAATCACACTCCACCTCCCTGCTCAAGGGCAGAGACTTCCCCATTCACAGTTGCATGCTCTTAGCGCCTGGCAGGTGAGCTTAGTAGGCGAAAAATAAAGTATATCTAGATTCGTACGTGAACTTCAGAGTTCAGACAATTGGATTGTCTTAGTCTCTACACATTAGGCCCCCATTTAGGCCCCATTTTATCCTCTTCTGTCTGATGATCTGTGTGGTAGAAATAATGAACACGTCCTTGATTTACTGTACAGGCCTGTAGTGTAGACTTAGCTGAGTTTTTTGACTGACTCTTGGATCCCAGGCTCTGTGGTAGGCGTGGGGAGGATACTGAAATACTGAATACCATCACCTTCGAAGTATTTATTCCAAATTTACATTTTCTATTCTTCTTCCAGAATCTGCTGGAGCAGCAACCACTGAGGCCCCCTCGCCTCCAAAGACGCCCAGCCTCCTGCCCGCTCTGGGCTTACCACAGTCAGGGCTGCCAGGGCCCCTCCCCAGCCCCTCCTTAGACTCCAAACCCCCGACCACTTTGCTGGGGCTGATCCCTGCTCCATCCACAGTACCAGCCACTGACACCAAGTCACCTCCAACCCTTCAGGGAGAGACGGCTGCCAAACCCCAAGCCACATCTGCCCCGTCCCCCGCCCCCAAGCAAAGCTTCCTGTTTGGAACACAGAGCACCTCACCTTCCAGCCCTCCCGCCCCTGCCGCGTCTTCAGCATCTCCCATGTTCAAGCCCATTTTCATGGCCCCACCCAAGAGTGAGAAGGAAGGCCCCACACCGCCTGGCCCTTCAGTCACAGCCACAGCGCCCTCCAGCTCCTCCCTCCCCACAACCACCAGCACCACAGCCCCAACCTTCCAGCCTGTCTTTAGCAGCATGGGGCCACCTGCATCTTTGCCCTTGTCTGCTCCCTTCTTCAAGCAGACAACTATTCCCACCACTGCTCCCACCACAACTGCCCCGCTCTTCACTGGCCTGGCCACCGCCACCTCTGCCGTGGCTCCCGTCACCACCGCCAGTCCATCCGCAGACTCTGCTGTGAAGCCTGCATTTGGCTTTGGCGTAAACAGTGTGAGCAGCAGCAGTGTGAGCACCACGACCAGCACCGCCACTGCCACCTCACAGCCTTTCCTCTTCGGGGCGCCCCAGGCCTCTGCTGCCAGCTTCACCCCGGCCATGGGCTCCATATTCCAGTTTGGCAAACCTCCTGCCCTGCCCACAACCACCACAGTCACCACCTTTAGCCAGTCCCTGCCCACTGCCGTGCCAACGGCCACCAGCAGCAGCGCTTCCGGCTTTAGTGCTTTCGGCAGCACCCTTACCACTTCCGCCCCGGCCACCAGCAGCCAGCCCACTCTGACGTTCAGTAACACAAGCACCCCCACATTCAACATTCCCTTTGGCTCAAGCGCCAAGTCCCCACTCCCATCATATCCAGGAGCCAACCCCCAGCCTGCATTTGGGGCCGCTGAGGGGCAGCCGCCGGGGCCCGCCAAGCCGGCCCTTGCCCCCAGCTTTGGCAGCTCTTTCACTTTTGGAAACTCCGCAGCCCCAGCCCCAGCTGCTGCACCCACACCTGCACCTGCGTCCACGATCAAGATCGTGCCTGCGCACGTGCCTACACCCATCCATCCTACCTTTGGTGGTGCCACGCACTCAGCATTTGGGTTGAAAGCCACGACTTCGGCCTTCGGCACTCCCGCCAGCTCACAGCCCGCTTTTGGCAGCTCCACTGCTGTCTTCTCCTTCGGTGCAGCCACCAGCTCTGGCTTTGGAGCCACCACGCAGACCGCCAGCAGCGGGAGCAGCAGCTCGGTGTTCGGCAGCACAACACCATCACCCTTCACATTTGGGGGTTCGGCGGCCCCTGCTGGCAGTGGGAGCTTTGGGATCAACGTGGCCACCCCAGGCTCCAGCACCACCTCTGGGGCTTTTAGCTTCGGAGCGGGACAGAGTGGGACCACAGCCACCTCCACCCCCTTCGCAGGGGGCTTAGGTCAGAACGCCCTGGGCACCACCAGCCAGAGTACACCGTTTGCCTTCAACGTGGGCAGCACGCCTGAGAGCAAACCTGTGTTTGGAGGTAAGGAGGGGTGTGGACTTGGGCTGCAGGCCGGACACTGAAGAGCTGTGCCTGCGCAGCCTGCCTTCTCAGGGAGCTCATGATGTGGCAGTAAAGAGACAGGCATTGAGTATAGAACTAAATGAAATGACAGGGCATGATACATGTTTTGCTAACATGTAATAAGGACTGGAGGAGCTGTTGTGGATTTAGCTGGTCAAAGAAGGCCCTTCTGAGTAATTAACAATTGTAAGCTGAGGGTTGGGTGTAGTGGCTCATGCTTGTAATCCCAACATTTTGGGGGAGGCCAAGGAGGGTGGATCTTTTGAGGCCAGCAGTTCAAGACCAGCCTGGGCAACTTGGCGAAACCCTGTCTTTACTAAAAATACCAAAAAATTAGCCAGGTGTGGTGGTACCCACCTGTAATCCTGGCTACTCGGGAGGCTGAGGCACAAGAATGGTTTGAACCCAGAAGGTGGAGGTTGCAGTGAGCCAAGATCATGTCACTGTACTCCAGCCTGGGTGACAGCAAGGCTGTCTCAAAAAACAAAGTAAGCTGAGTGTGAGGGTGGGGTGGGGGTGGGCACAGCACAAGTGGACATGCTTTTCAGGCACAGGATGGTGCATGCAAAGGCCCAGAGGCAGAAATATGTTTGGTATGTTCAAGAGCAGAGCAAAGGCAAGCGTGGCAGGAGGGTGAAAAGCAGAGGCAGTGGTGTGGAAGGAGGCCAAGAGGATTGTTTGTGGCCAGGGCTGGGTGTTGGGGTCTTAAGTGTTCAGGAAAACCATTGCAGAATCAGGCAGAAGGATGCAGTGATGGTTCCTCCTGTGTGGAAGATGAATGTAGACCTCATGGGTTCTGTTTTCTTTGTGAAGTAGCAGAGAAAATCTGGGAGAGGGTCGGGATAAAGTGTATAAAAAAGGGGCCTTTTGGCCGGGCGCGGTGGCTCACGCCTGTAATCCTAGCACTTTGGGAGGCCGAGGCGGGCGGATCACAAGGTCAGGAGATCGAGACCATCCTGGCTAACACGGTGAAACCCTGTCTCTACTAAAAATACAAAAAATTAGCCAGGCGTGGTGGCGGGCGCCTGTAGTCCCAGCTACTCGGGAGGCTGAGGCAGGAGAATGGCGTGAACCCGGGAGGCAGAGCTTGCCGTGTGAACCCGGGAGGCGGAGCTTGCCGTGAGCCAAGATCTCGCCACTGCACTCCAGCCTGGGCGACAGACTCTGTCTCAAAAAAAAAAAAAAAGGGGGGGGCCTTTTGAAAGTCATTTTGGACAGTGGGGGAAAGGAACATCATATTAAAAAGTGTAATCACTTTCCAGCAGTTTGTGGGCTGGAAAATGGTGATTGTGAAGTTAAAGTGAGGCCAGTTAGCATGGTGTGTGTGTTTCCCAGCAACACTGTGGGTGTAGACCTAAGGTCAGTGGACAGCTGGTGCCACCCTGCCTGGAGACCCCAGCAAGCAAAGCAGGAGGGGCAGCGGGTCAGTACCCCAGTGCGGCTCAGCGGGTGCAGGAGTGCAGAGCAGGTGAAGTCAGATGCAGGAGGGGTGGTGCCTGCAGGAGATTTAGGAGCCAGAGCAGTTGGGTGACAGTGTGACCACAGGAATGGTGGCAGGGGTCAGGGAGAGGAGGTCATGGGGGTGGCAAGGTCGAGGGGCTAAGAGGACTATCAGTCAGCCTCACAGGGCGAGGTCACCACAAGTGGTGATGGGGAGGAGGCCAGTGAGCCAAGGGTCCTCTGTGAATCGGGGAGTGACCTGGCATTTGACAGGTGACACAAGGACACGGCGGATTAGAATAAAGTGATGATTTAAACTTGAGTTACGGTATTTAGGGAAGGAAGAGAAACTGTGTGGAAGCAGCGTGGGAGCACAGGGAGCCTCCCCTTGCCCGGGCCGGAGGCCAAGCCCTGAGAGCAGGGGCTGCCAGAGAGGGCATCAGGCAGGCAGCCAGAGCCAGTCAGGGCAAGGCCAGGGAGGGGAGGGCACCAGGGGGCATCACAAAAGATGAGGGGTGGACAGAGCAGGCTTCACAGGAGAGGAGACAGTGGCTGGGGGAAAAGGCCTGAAGAGAGGAGGTGGCCAACCCGGGTACACTAGGAGGCGGGGGCCCCAGAGTCCTCCCCTCTACAGCGGTGGTCCAGAGGCCCACGAGGCGGCTGCGGGGCAGGAGGGCTTTTTCTCTGCCATGGCAGGGCCATTAGCAGGTGGGAGGAGCAGGCTGAGCTGGGGCACCCAGCATGAAGACTCGGTTGTCTGGCTCAGTTGCTGATGAAGGAGTGCCCAAGGAGCAGGAATGGGGCTGAGGGCCTTGTGGGAGGTGCCCTGCAGAGTGCAGGCTCCTGCCCGGTTCCTCGCCTGCCTCCGCCCTCTGCTCACTGGCCAGCTCTCTGCAGCTCTCTGTTCTCTTCACTCCAGGCACCGCCACTCCCACCTTTGGTCAGAACACCCCTGCGCCTGGAGTGGGCACATCAGGCAGCAGCCTCTCCTTTGGGGCATCCTCAACACCTGCCCAAGGCTTTGTTGGCATTGGACCGTTTGGTAAGCAGCAAGCTGCCCTATGGCCCTGCTCCTCTGTCTGAGGAGGGTTTGGGTGGGGTGGCAGGCTCCTGGCCCTCTGAGGCCCGGTGAAGATCAGGTCCAGCACAGGAAAGACAATTCGGGTTAGGAGTCCAGCACAGCCCAGGGATGGGAGTTGGATGGCAGAGATCAGAGAGGAGCCATCCAGGGCGGAACTTTGCCGTCCCATGGGAAGCCAGGCAAAAATAGATTCGTGGGCCTTGCTCTGAGACTCTCTGGGAGTTTGCATTTCAGGAGGCTCCTCCCGTACAGTGTTTGTGATGCAGCGGGGAAAGCCCTGTTGAGGCACCCTGTGTTTGTTACTGGCCTAGCCTTCCAGAGATTGGGGCCCCCAGGGCCGGGGTCTCAGGTAGCAGCTGCCCTGATGAGGTCTTGTTGAATCTTTCCAGGATCGGCGGCCCCTTCATTTTCCATTGGTGCGGGATCCAAGACCCCAGGGGCTCGACAGCGACTGCAGGCCCGAAGGCAGCACAACCGCAAAAAATAGCCTTTGTCCCCTGTCCCTGTTTCCCCCACCCCTTCCCTTAATCTGGACCTTGGCACCTGCTGGGAAGAGCCTTTGACCCTTCGAGTTGCATAAAGTAAACCTACCCCGGATCTCTGGCTTCAGCCGCCAGGGGGTAGTGGCAGCCCTGGGGCCCTTTCCCTTCTCCTAGAGGAAGCACAAGCCTCAGGGATGGGGAAGCAGGATGCGGAGGGCCAAAGCCCGGGACCTCTACTTGAACAGTTCCACTGGGGAGGCTGGAGAACTAAGGAAACACCTGTACATAGCGTCCGCTGCCCTGACTCCCGCTTAGCACGCCCTTAGACAGGCGCCCCTTCCACCTTTCCCCAAGAGCCGCCGTGGCTGGAGGGTGCAGGGTCCAGCCCGCCTGGATCGCTGGTGTGCACCTGATGGGATTTGGGAAATGGGTTATCCCTAAGGCTTGACCTTGCTTGGCTTGGCTGTGAGAAGCGGTTCTCTTCCTTTGGTCCCTTCTGGGGACTCTGTTTCCCCATTTCTTGCTGCTGTGTCCCTCACCGGTTCCTTGCAGGATTGATTCCTTTTTAAATGCCCTTGAATCTAGCTTTGCCTTGGAGACCCCAGTGGGTGCTGCTCCTGCCGTTTTCTTCCTGCCAAGCCTGAATCAATGTTTCATCTCCAACCCTCTGCCAGTTTGGCCCCTCAAAGCTTGGTGGCTCAAGACTGTTAGCCTGGCAGAGCCAGGGGTGAGATACCTCGCTCCAGGAGGGAGAAGCTCTTGGAGCAGGCAGGATGCCCACCGCTGCTTCAGCTGCCTCCTCGCCCAGCCACCCTTTGGCCCCATTGGGCCCTCGTCTGCCTCTCCAGGATTGTATGTTTCAAGCCTTGTCCTGTGTTCCTTTGTCTGACACTCTGTGTATTGCTCTTTGAATCGAGTTTGGAGGAAGAATTGAGTTGTATGAGTGGCGGCATGTTGGTAGTGCCGGACTTCCTGTTTCAAGTTTTCTGGGGCCTCGCTAATTGAATGTGGAAAGTAGCACCACTTGACGGCTACAAGTGCCGACTCCTGAATTTTCCAATGGTGTTCTGACTTCAAGGGCTGGCAGCCCGGGAGGATGGGGCCCCGGGGAAGCAAAGACCCTTCTTCCCTCTGCTGCTTCTGTCCCACTTACCTGACCTCACTGGAGGCTACATCACCCAAAGCAGATGTTAGAAAACCTAAATTAATGAACCATATTTTTAAAATCCTGTTTTTCCCAAACAGGGTCCTCCTCCGCAGCCCATCCTTTCCTTTCCTTTCCTTCTGAAACCACATACCCCAGGCCCAAGAGCCTTGCTGCCATGCCCAACCTCTTTGGGAGAAGTATGAATGCGTGTGTCTAAATTAAAAGAAAAAAATATTTAAACATTTTTTAACAAAAATTTATTTTTGTATTTAAGCTAAATTGCCTTTTAAATTCCTTCAAGCTTGGTTCATTGAGGTGGTTAAGTATAAATGCTATTGACTAGGAATTAGCTGTATAGTTAAGTTATGCCTGTGCAAAGAGGAGGCTCAAATGCTGTCCCGGGCAGCTTTCCTGGGGGACTAGAGCTCCTTCTGGCCACGTTATATAAAATGTAATTCTTATTTTATAAATAATGTGATGTAGATGTAACCGGTGCCCCCTCCCCGTTGTGACTGAGGGTGAGTGTTCGGTGGCGGGGCTGCTCCTTCCCACCCCTCAGAACAGCTCTGATCCTTGTTCATACCCGGCGGTGTGTGCAGCTGAGGAGGGAGTGAACCTCAAGCCTAAATACCTGTTAGGATTGGAGGGTCGGGGTGGGCCCGGGCCTGGGCCTAGAAATCAAGCTTCTACCTGTACCTTATGTAAGGTAGACCCTCCTAGTGTCAGTACCTGAGCTAGTTTACCTCAGTTCCGCAGGCAGGACAGCCGGTCCGGGAACCCTTGAGTGAGTGTGAGTGTGGATGTGTACAGTACGCGCACTGGACAGAAGCGGGAGGCTGGGACTTTCCATTACAAGTAGAGACTTCATTCCTGTTGAGTCTAGTTGGAATTTTTAGTATGAATGTGAGATTTTTCTCCTGCTTATGTCATTAAGAATAAAAAACTGTGATCTACCATAGAGTACGTTCTGCATTTTATTTTATTTCTGCAGGCACTTTTCTCACCAGCAAGAACACAGCCCAAGGAAAGGACCCAATAACCTTTCAAAACCCAAACTGCTGCATGCGGTGAGGGCCCAGGGTCCTCCACGGAGAGGACGGGCGTCTTCCTTTCCTACCAGGAAGGAGTCAGCCCGAAGCCGCTGCTATGTGCAAGGCGGCGTGCAAGCACCGGCTCCAGCTTTTTGCTGTCTCTTCTTTCTCTTTGGGGCTGGGCTGGGTGTGCATTCTGGTGCTGATGCTTTGGCCTGTGAGGCTGAACTAAAGAAGTGTAGATGTCAGATGTGCCGGTGCCATCCTGCATCTCCCAAGCATGCTCCCACTCACTCACCTTGGCGCCTCGACCCGTTCAATTACGGCTATGAAGAAGCCACCGCTGAGCGTGGTCTCAGGGGAGGCCCGGAGGCAGTGCTTGGCACCAGGGAATGTGCTCAGGCCTCGGTGGGGCCAGGCAGGCAGGGCAGGAGCTAGCCTGTGAGGGAAATAGCCCCAGTGCTGGGTAAGAGAGCAGCTCACCCCTGTCCCCCCTCCCACGACCCTGGCGCACGCCCCGTACCTGAAGGCACCAGGGTTCTGCTGCAGCGCATCTCGCACCACGTCTTCATTCTCCTCCTGGCAGAGGGAGCACGTGGAGTAGACGAGCCGCTTCAGGGAAGGGAAAGTGAGCGCGTGGCACAGGGCTCGCTGCTGGAACCCCGCCAGGGCATGCAGACGCGCCGGGCTAGGTGTGCCTGCCCCGGGCTCCTCCAGCTGTCTGCTCGGCATACCTAAGGAAAAGCGTGTCTCGGTCACACAGGCTGCCTCAGTCCTGAAATCCTCACTTCACAGAGAACCTTTGCCACAGGGTCCCCAGCCCATTAAAGTGTCAGAACCAAGACCAAAACAAATGATGACTCTGGGTCTAGGCTGCTGTGGACCTACAAGTCCGTCGGCCACGCTTTCTCCCCATCTCACCTGAGCCACTGCAGGAAGGATCCAGCAGGATATAGTGGACCTCACGGTAGCGTGGGTCTGAGGGGGAGACCGCCAGGAAGTCCTCCTCAGCCAGCTCACAGCAGGAGATGCCAGCCCGGGCCAGCAGCGTGGCCATTGATGCCAGCCGCTTGGCATCCAGGTCAAAGGCAAAGATCTTCCTAGGGCAGAGGGCAAAGCAGGGGTGACCTGAGCACGCATGGAGCAGCTAAGGGCCTGTCACAGCCAGCCAGAATGTGCAGGTTAAGCTAGGACACACGATATCGAAGAATGTGCAGGTTAAGCCAGGACATACAACATCGAAATGGCCTACGTTTAAAGAGCCCAGGGTCAGAGGTAACTGGCCTGGGGTCTCCGCCCCAAGGGCTAAGGGATCCACATCTCACACCTGCAGTGGGGGAAGCTTAGCTTGGGCCAAATACCATGAACTGCTTTGGTGCAGCAGGAAAGAGTAAGCGGACGCCATCCTTTCAGCCTTCATTACCCACTGAAAGGCATAGAATCAAACCCCATGCCCTCCTCCCGGCTCCTGACTGTGGCACTCACCCTTGGTTCTTCAGAAGAGCAGCCAAGTGACTGGTCTTATTGCCTGGGGCGGCACAGGCATCAATGACATGGGAGCCTGGCGGAGGGTTCAGCAGCATGGCTGGGAGACAGCTTGCCTGGCGGGCAGAGCACAGGGGCCGGCTGAACAGAGACCCCAGGCTAGGCCCTTCCCACACCTACACATTCTTCTCTTTTCTGTTCCTCTTGCTTACCCTGTCCTGCAGAATGAGGTGTCCGGCCCGGTACAGTGGATGTTCATGCAGATCTGTCTGGGCGGGAAATACCAGCAGCTCCGGCATCAAGGGGTCCAGGAGAAAATGCTTCCCCTTGAGGGCTCGTAAGTCGTCGAGGCTGCCAGGGAAGAACCATTCATCATTTCCCGAATTTCTCCCTGCCAGGCCCCATTCCAACATGCAACAAATGTTACCCCAGCTACGGAGAAATCAACAGGGTGATAAGCTAGAGGCTGTGGAATCCTATGGAATCCTCCGCAGTTGAGGGAATGGGTTGTCAAGCCAGACTGATGGCTCAGGAGCCCCCTCTCCTGTTTACCAGCAGTGGGAGCCTGGGCAAGTGATTCAATCTCAAGGCCCACTGGCATCTCTGTAAAATAGTAGGTGTGAGGATTCAATGAGCCAATATATCCAAGATACTTACTTGGCACAAATTAATAAATGTTAGCTATTCCTGTTGAAGCATAACCTTCGAGAAAGGTTACTTTACGGGGGGGTGAGGGGATGCAGGGAGGTGAGAGCTGAGCTCATTCCTGATGGATGAGGAGTGTGAGGCACTTAGGTTAAAACTCCATTCACTGTAACTCAGTAAAGGAGGACCGCCCACTCTACCCGATCCATGCCGAAATGGGCCTAGAGAGCCACATGTCTCGGTTCAGAAATCTATCAAAGCGATAGAGCTGGAATTCAAACGCAAGCAGCTGTTCTCTGCTATTCCAGCCTGGTGTCCAAGCAACATGGTAGAGGCAGAAGAAAGGATCTTACAAAGAGTGGGGGAAAGGAAGAGGGGCAGAGGCTGCTTCTCAGAGCCACCAAAGGACAAAACGAGACAGGTGTGAGCCCAGTGCTAGTGGCATGGGACAGGAACCAGCCACTGTTGCTGGCCCACTGGTGCACACAGCACCGTGGCAGATGGACCTGGAGAGAAGGCAGGAGGGACAGCACAATGAAGCCAAGAAAGGGCTTAGCATGGCCGGGCTCAGTGGCTCACGCCTGTAATCCCAGCACTTTGGGAGGCCCAGGCAGGCGGATCACCTGAAGTCAGGAGTTTGAGACCAGCCTGACCAACATGGAGAAACCCCGTCTCTACTAAAAATACAAAATTAGCCGGGCACAGTGCTGCATCCCTGTAATCCCAGCTACTCAGGAGGCTGAGGCAGGAGAATTGCTTGAACCTGGGAGGTAGAGGTTGCAGTGAGCTGAGATCACGCCATTGCACTCTAGCCTGAGCAACAAGAGCGAAACTCCATCTCAGAAAAGAAAGAGCTTAGCAGGGGAGTAACAGCATCAGATCTGCCTTTAGAGCTTCCTACAGTCAACCTCAAGGAGGAAAATGCAGTGAGACAGTCTGGAAGCAGAGGGACCAGTCTGGGAAGTTCTTGTGGTAATCCCAATAAGAAATGAGTGCTTAACCTAGGCAGTGTCCAAGGGGATGAAGAGAAAGGAGTAGAGGCCAGGTGCGGTGGCTCACGCCTGTAATCCCAGCACTTTGGGAGGCCGAGGCGGGCAGATCACCTGAGTTCAGGAGTTTGAGACCAGCCTGGCCAACATGGTGAAACCTCATCTCTACTAAAAATACAAAAATTAGCTGGGCATGGTGGTGGGAGCCTCTAATCCCAGCTACTTGGGAGGCTGAGGCAGGAGCATCGCTTGAACCTGGGAGGCAGTGAACCAAGATCATGCCATTGCACTCCAGCCTGGGTGACAGAGTGAGACTCAGTCTTAAAAAAAGAGAGAAAGGAGTGGAGCTGAGAAAGATGCTGAAGGTGGGGGAGTAAATGATTGGAGGGAGGGGAAGGAAGCACCTAGGATGACTCAGTTTCTGGCTTGATCAAATGGGTGGAAGATAGTGACATCTGTTAGATTAAACTGGGGATGCACTAAGTGTAGTTTGAGAGGAGAGATGGCGAACGCAGCGGCTGTGGCATCTGTGGTGCATTCGTATGAGCCTGAGGAGGAAGGGAAGTCTACTCTGGGCGGTGAGAATCACCAGGTCGCAGGCAGGAGTTCAAGCTAGAGAAAAAAATGTAGAGATCCAGAAAGAATGTAGAATGGGACTCCTAGGAGTTTGATGTTTAAGGGATGGGAGGAAGACAAACCTTGAAGATGGAGAAACTGCTGGAAAGGTAGGAAGAAAGCCCAGAGAGCAAAGTCACAACTATCCAGCCACTTCTCTTCCCACTACCCCACCTCCCTAGATGAGGACGGCCAGGGCTCTAAGCTCTCACCTGGAAGCCCGACCCTGATAGGAGAAACCTTGTCTCTTGAAATAATCAACTACATCATCGGAGCAGGTCTTGAGAGTATTCACACGCACAAATCGAGGCAGCTGGGAGACTAGGACGCAATGAGCAGTGAGTAGACAGAAGCAAAGTTCCCCGCCTCCCCCACCCCCAACTCCTTCCAGCTCACCTGGACCAGGCCTGGATCCCACTTCCAACAGGTCCTCATTCCGGCTCACACCCCGATGAACCTTAAGCCGAGCCAACTCAGCCTTGAGCCTCGCCTGGTGCCGGCCCAATAGAGCCTTCCATCGGCCCCCACCACCTCGAAAGCCCTTTCCCAACAACAACTCATACACTAGCACCTGGGGATGAGGAAACAAACACGAAAACAAAAAAGCCCTAAGCATGACGCATAAATGCCTTAGAACTAACTCTAATAGAGCCCCGGCACTGGAATGGCTAAACAGATAACCTGGCAGACAAAGGTGGGGTACCTCACCCAAGATCACACCAGAAATTAACTACAGAACAGGATCAGAACCTGGCATCCTGCTTCCCAGCCTTAGACCTTTTCCCCACAGATGTTCACCAGTAGACCTCTGCACCCAACTTCTTGCCGACATTACCCTTTCGTGGGTTTGGGGTTTTAATAACTGGGGTCTAGCTCTGTAGCCCAGGCTGAAGTGCAGTGGCCAGATCATAGCTCACTGCAGCTTCGAACTCCTGGGCTCAAGTGATCCTCCCCCCTCAGCTTCCCGACTAGCTAGGACCACAGGTGCGCGCCGCCACGCCCGACTTCCTTACAGTCTCCGCCACTACTACTCTGTACTTCGGTTATTTAATTCTTCAAAACACTCTAAGTTTAAGCATTTTCATCCCATTTCAATTCGCTACCCAGGGAAGGTCTGCTCATACTCATTTCAGATGAGCGACTTGCTCCAGTCCCGCCGTGCACGGCAGCAGAGCTAAGACCAGATGACAAAGCGCACACCGTCGGGGTTCACTTCCCCGCCCCGCCCCGCCCCGCCCCGCCCCGCCCCGCCCCGCCCCGCCCCGCCCCGCCCCGCCCCGCCCCGCCCCGCCCCTCCGCTCACCTTGGCCAGGTGCGGCCGCAGCTTCTTCTCCGCACGGAGGAGGCCGGCGCTGGCGATTACGGCATCCAGCACGGCGGAGTAGCGCTGCGTTTCGCACACCAGCGCGTACAGCTGCTTCACGTTCTGTAAAGCCGAGGGAGACAGGCTGGGACCGGGGCTCCGCCGGCCCTCCTCGCCGGGCCCCAACTCCCGACCCCACCGGTGCCCGTCTCACCCCACCCCGGGTTCCTCACCCCACACCCCTACTTCTCGCGCCCGGGCCCGCTACCTGGAAGTTGCTGGAGTACACCAGCCCCTTGATGGAGCCCTGGCGGTTCTCCACGCCTGCCAGCACGCCTGCCGCGACAGCGTACAGCCCCATGTTCCCGCGCGCCTTTACGGCTCTGTCGCAAAGCGCACCGGGCTCTGCGCACGCCCGAACTTCCGGGGTCAAAGAGCACGACCTTCCGGGACCGGAAGTTCCGGTCGAAGTCCCCCTGCAAGGAGTGTGTGTGATCGCGCACCTGCCGGGGTGGGGAGTGCGACTCTACGAGCCCGTTTGGCCATTTCTTCTCTAGTTCTTCAGTCTTTGCCAATCTGATGGGCAAACAATGGGATTTTACTGCTGTTTAACTGCAGTTATTGAGGTTGAATATCTTCACATGTGTATTGGTCATTATATGTATATATGTATAAATTTTTTTTGAGATAAAGAGTCTCACTCTGTCACACAGTGTCGTGATCTCGGCTCACTGCAACGTCTGCCTCCCGGGCTCACGCCATTCTCCTGCCTCAGCTTCCCGAGTAACTGGGACTACAGGCGCCCGCCACCACGCCCGGCTAATTTTTCAATTTTTAGTAGAGACGGGGTTTCACATGTTGGCCAGGCTGGCCTCGAACTCCCGGCCTTAGGTGATCTGCCCGCCTCGGCCTCCCAAAGTTCTGGGGTTATAGGCGTGAGCCCCCCACGCTGGCCGTAATTATGTGTCTCTGTGTATTGGCTTATCTTCCTCTGTCATGTGTCCTCCAATGGCTGTGTTCTCAGGGAGGCTTTTTCTGTGCAATGGCAGAGAAGGTCCTAGCAACTCCAGGTCCACAATGTTCACAATACCTGCCACTCACCCTGCACCAGTGACCACATTAGTCCCAGAGCCAAGCAAGAAAGCACATGGGGTATTTGGGTACCTGAAATGGGCCGGTTTGGTCAAATACAGTAAGTGATGTAGGTATGATCCAGGCCTTAAAGCCACAATAATAGTTTGTTTTTGTTTTTGTTTTTGATGAGGTCTCACTCTGTCACCCAGGCTGGAGTGCAGTGGCACCATCATAGCTCACTGCAGGCTTGAACTCCAGGGCTCAAGCAATCCTCCCACTTTACCTTCCAAGTAGCTGGGACTACAGGTGTGCACCACCACACCCAGCTAATTTTATCTTTTGTAGAGATGGGGGTCTCACCATGTTGCCTGTGGATGGTCTCGAACTCCTGGCCTCAAGCGATCTTCCCACCTTGGCTTCCCAAAGCAGTGATTACAGGCATGAGCCACTGTGCCCAACAAGGATTTTGTTCTTTTATCTTGAGAGAAATGGTAGTCCTCTTAAGGATTTTAAGTCATGGAGTGCTGTGCTCACATACACTTCTTTAAAAGATCAGTCTGGCCAGGTGCAGCAGCTCACACCTGTAATTCTAGCACTTTGGGAGGCCAAGGCAGGCGGATCATTTGAGGTGAGGAGTTTGAGACCAGCCTGGCCAACATGACAAAACCCCGTCTCTACTAAAAATACAAAGATTTAGCCAGGCATGGTGGCAGACACCTGTAATCTCAGCTACTCGGGAGGCTGAAGCAGGAGAATCGTTTGAACCTGGGAGGCGGAGGTTGCAGTAAGCTGAGACTGTGCCACTGCACTCCAGCCTGGGGGATACAGCGAGATTCTTTCTCCAATAAATAAATAAATACATACATACATACATACATACATACATAATCAGTCTGGCTACAGTGTGGGGATATAGGATAGAGGGAGCAGAGTTGAGGAAGGGAGAGACCAATGGGGGTCATGGCAGTCACCTAAAGCAAGAACTGGTAGCCTGCACTGAGTTGGTAGCAGTGGAGTTAAGTTGAAGTTGGCAGTGCGACCACTAAGTTAAATCCCCAGAACTTGCTCAGGAAAAAGGACAGGTCAAGAGTAACTCATAGGTTTTTGGTTTGAGCAGTTGACACAGTGATGCTGTGTCTTTTGGTAGGATGGGGAAACCCAGGGTGGTGGAGTGGACAATGGCCACCCAGAGAGAGCAGGTCCTAATTCCTAGAGCCTGGAAATGTCACCTTCTACGGAAGAGATCTGTAGGAGTGATCAGGAGAAGGATTTGCAGAGAAGGTTATCCTGGCTTATCTGGGCAGGCCCTATGTGGCATCACAAGTATCCCTATAAGAGAGAGGCAGAGAAAGGCCATGCGCAGTGGCTCACACCTGCAATCCCAGCACTTTGGGAGGCCAAGGTTGGCAGATCCCTTGAGCCCAGGAGTTCGCAACCAGCCTGGCCAACATGGTGAAACCCCATCTCTACTGAAAATACAAAAATTTGCTGGGTGTGGTGGTGCATGCCTGTAATCCCAGCTACTCAGGGGGCTGAGGCAAGGGAACTGCTTGAAACCGGGAGGCGGAAGTTGCAGTGAGCCGAGAGCGCGACATTGCACTCCAGCCTGGATGACAAGAGCAAGACTCTGTCTCAAAAAAAAAAAACAAAAACAAGAGAGAAGCAGAGGAAGATTGGACTGACATATACAGAAAAGGCCGCATGAAGACAGAGGCAGAGATCGGAATGATGCAGCCACAGGCCAGGAAACACCAGGGCGTGGCAGCCACCACCTGAAGCTGAAGAGGAAAGGGGCAGGTTTTACACCACAGTCTCCAGAGGGAGCGCGGCCTTGCCATAATCGTGATCTTGGATGTCTGGCCTTCGAAACCATGAGAGATTAAATTTCTATTGTTTGAAGTCACCAAGTTTGTGGTTATTTGTTACAGTAGCCACAGGACACCACAGCCACAGGATAAATCTCAGGGATGGGGGAGTAGGAAGATCATGAGCGCAGTTTGGGACATGCCCTTGACGTCCAGGTGGAGCTGCTGAATGGCTGGAGCTCTAGTGGATGTGGCATGTAAGAGACGGGTCTCCTGGAGAGGGAACTTCTGAGTCATCCCTGTGGAAGTGATGACTGGAGCCGTGGGTGTGGAGGTGTAGACAGCCGGAAGAGGAGCCTGGAGCCCCTCAGCATGAGTGGCGAGGAGGAGAGGCTGAATCCTCGAAGGAGACCAAGGAGAGGCAGGAGAGTCAGGGCTGTGGGAGGCTAAGGGCTGCTGTTTGCCCCCGCTAGGCTCCCTCAGGCCCTCTTACTGGTCTGTGCACCCAGTTTGACTTCCAGTGGCCAGAGCCAGCATCTTGGTTACAGGGCTACCCCGGAGTTTCCAGAACCCACTTAGCCTGTCGTATGGTGAGTCAAAGGGGTATGGGAGGCTGGGCCCAGTGGCTCACACCTGTAATCCCAGCCCTCTGGGAGGCCAAGGTGGGAGGATTGCTTGAAGCCCAGACGAGCCTGGGTAACACAGCAAGATCCCGTCTCTACTAAAAATTTAAGTATTAGCTGGGCATGGTGGCAGACACTTGTCGTCCCAGCTACTCAGGAGGCTGAGGCAGGAGGATTGCTTAAGCCCAGGAGGTTCAAGCCCAGGCTGCAGTGAGCTACGATTGCACCACTGCTCTCCAGCCTGGGTGACAGAGCGAGATCCTGTCTCTAAAACTAAAGACTTGAGGCTGGGCATGGTGGCTCATGCCTGTAATCCCAGCACTTTGGGAGACTGAAACAGGTGGATTACCTGAGGTCAGGAGTTCGAGACCAGCCTGGCCAACACGGCGAAACCCCATCTCTACTAAAAATACAAAAATTAGTTGGGTGTGGGGTGCACGCCTGTAATCCCAGCTACTCAGGAGGCAGGAGAATCACTTGAACCTGGGAGGTGTATGTTGCAGTGAGCAGAGATCATGCCACTGCACTCCAGCCTGGGTGACAGAGCGAGACTCCATCTCAAAAAAAAAAAAAAAAAAGAGACTGAAGCATAAAGCAGTATGTATGTACAGCGACTAATATTTGCAAATCATTGAAAGAGAAAGAAAGAATGTCAAATTTATTATCCTTGATAGTAGTTGAAAGTTCACAGTAATAAGGAAAAAGTATACATGGGACTATTTCTGCCCTCAGCTGGAAGCGTCTGCGCAGACAGCGTGGTTAGCAGGGACCATGGGGAGCTCTGTGTGTCCCGTGGCTGCCAAGGCCTGGGGGCTGACGTTTACAAATACACCCCTGGCTGATGGCAAAGGGAATGGGGTCCTGTTCCCTATCATTACATGTTCCAGGGACACACAGGCCTGAAGACCTTCCTAAACAGTGAAGATATCACCTTGGGACCCCCCAACAGAAGCCCGTGAGTCCCTGGTGCCCTGTGGGGATGGGCCTGTGGGCCGGCAGGACCCTGGGTGGCCCTACAGCTTGGTGGGCTGCTCAGGGCTGAGGTGGCCAGGCCCACTGGGCGGGGACAGCACCATGGGCAGCGAGTTGCTGCCCCTCTCGTGCCAGCAGGCGTCCAGGATGGGGTAGAGCTTGCCCTGGAAGTCGGCCTGGAAGGTGTAGAGCGGCCGCAGGTCATCGGGGCGGTCAGCGTCGAAGAAGGTGAGCTCGCCCTGCTCATAGTGCAGGTAGAGCCCAATGCGGTGGGGGTGGCCGGCCACGGGCAGGGGCACCCGGGGGCAGGCAAAGGCTTCGTACACCCGCCCCTCCTTCAGGCCGATCAGCCACACACCGTGCTCGGGGGACCTGTTCAGCTTGCCCTTCCGGCTGGCTGTGCCCTTGATGACCCCCAGGCGCCAGTCGCTCTTGCTGCCCACCACCACCTCCCAGTAGTGGCGGCCGCAGGAGAAGCCGCGGCTGGCCAGGACGCAGGTGCTGTAGTCGAAGCGCTCAGGCTGGCTGGCGCGCCGCTGGGCCAGGAGCCCACACTGCACCACCGTGTTGCCCTTGGAGAGCTCCAGGAGTGGGTGGGCAGTGGCAGGGTCCAGCTTGAGAGGCTCTGGGGCTGGGAGGGAGATCACAGAGGGCCTATGAGGCAACGTGGAGGGCAGCAGACCCCGCCCACAGAGGATGACGGAGGCCCTGAGCTCCCCAAGGAGAGGGGCTGTGTCTTCCTCATTTCTCTATCCCCAGGACCTAGAAGGGGCTGGTACAGGGCTGCTCCCTGAATGAATGAATGAATGAATGAATGAATGAAGTTTTACATAAGGAAGATCAATCACAGACTGATTGCATCCACCAAAGGCAAAAACAGGGTTTATATAAAAGGGAGTGGCTTGGTGGGCTGTTGGGGGCTGAGGTGGCCGGAGAAAGAAATGGACACTGGGCTCAGGGATTCTGGCCCGCCTGCCTGAGGCAGAGGTGCTGGGGGAGGACCCAGAAGACACCTGTCCCACGAGCTCACAGCTCAGCCCTCAGGGTTTTCTGGAGAACCCACAACGACTGCAGCTGTTGGATTTGCTAGCCTAGTCAGCCTATTCAAGGACAAACTAGCCCACCTGAGCTTTTTGCTAGCTACCAGCTGATCCGTTTACCCCAGAAACGTGAAATGTGCTCCCCCGCCCCCCCACCCTCCCCACCCCTTTCCTGCCGCCCAAGATGCCGCAAGGAAAGAAGGCCAAGGGGGAGAAGGTGGCTCTGGCCCCTGCTGGCGTGAAGAAGCAGGAGGCCAAGAAAGTGGTGAATCCCCTGTTTGAGAAAAGGCCTAAGACTTTTGGCCCTGGACAGGACTTCTAGGCCAAAAGGGACCTCGCCCGCTTTGTGCAATGGCCCGCTCAGTCAGGGTGTGGGGGCGGACAGCCATCCTCTATAAGTGGCTGAAAGTGCCTCCCACTATTAACCAGTTCACCCGGGTCCTGGACTGCCAAACAGCTATCCAGCTGCTTAAGCTGGCCCACAAGTACAGACCAGAGGCAAAGCAAGACAAGAAGCAGAGACTGTCGGTCCTGACTGAGAAGAAAGCTGCCGGCAAAGGGGACGTCCCCCACTAAGAGGCCACCTGTCCTTGGAGCAGGAATTAACACCGTCATCACCTTGGTAGAGAACAAGAAGGCTCAGCTGGACCAGGCACAGTGGCTCACACCTGTAATCCCAGCACTTTGGGAGGCCAAGGTGGGCAGATCACTTGAGGCCAGGAGTTTGCAAGCAGCCTGGCCAACATAATGAAACTCCATCTCTACTAAAATACGAAAATTAGCCGGGCGTGGTGTCATGCGCCTGTAGTCCCAGCTACTTAGGAGGCTGAGGCAGGAGAATCCCTTGTACCTGGGAGCCGGAGGTTGCAGTGAGCTGAGATCACACCACTGCATTCCAACCTGGGCGACAGAGAGAGACTCTGTCTCAAAAAAAAAAAAAAAAAAGGCTCAGCTGGTGGTGACTCCACACAGCCTGGGTCCCATCAAGCTGGCTGTCTTCCTGCCTGTGCCTTTGTTCTACAATGGAGTCCCCTACTGCATCACCAAGGGGAAGGCAAGACTGGGACGTCTAGTCCGCAGGAAGACCCGCATCACCGATAATGTAGAGAGTAGTAGTAGATGTTGAGGGTTTTAGAGGTTCTTTAGTGAAGAGTTTTATCGCCTTCACACAGGTGAACTTGGAAGACAAAGGAGCTTTGACTAAGCTGGTGGAAGCTGTCAGGACCAATGACAACGAAGGTGATGAGATCCGCCGTCACTAGGGAGGCAGTGTCCTGGGTCCCAAGTCTGTGGCTTACATTGCCAAACTCGAAAAGACAAAGGCTAAAGAACCTACCACTAAACTGGGTAAAGTGTACACTGCTGAGTTAAATGTACGAACAGGATTCACTGTTCACAAACTGCAATTTCTTTCCTCCTTTCCTTTCCTTTTTTTTTCTTCATTCTTTTCTTTCTTACTGATGAGGTCTCCTCTGTCACCCAGGCTGGAGTGCAGTGGTGTGATCATAGCTCACTGCAGCCTCCCAACTGCTGGGCTCAAGCGATCCTCCTGCCTCAGCCTCCTCAGGAGCTGGGCCCACAGGCACATGATACCACACCCCACTAATTATTTTTTGTAGAGATGGCATCTCACTATGTTGCCCAGGCTGGTTTCAAACACCTGGCCTCAAGTAGTCCTCCCACCTTGGCCTCCCTAAGTGCTGGGATTGCAGGCATGAGCCACCGCGCCCAGCCCCTTCTTTTATACAAACCCTATTTTTGCTTTTGGTGGAAGAAATCACTCTGTTAGCAATCTCCCTTATGTACAAAACAGCATCCTAATAATAAAGGAATGAAATGTGTTTGAGTTGTTTTCGACAGAGAGCAAGAACTAATAGGTTGGTTCAAAAGTAACTGCGGTTTTTGCCATTACTTTTTTTTTTTTTTTTTTTTTTTTTTTTTTTTTGAGACGGAGTCTCGCTCTGCTGCCCAGGCTGGAGTGCAGTGGCCGGATCTCAGCTCACTGCAAGCTCTGCCTCCCAGGTTCACGCCATTCTCCTGCCTCAGCCTCCCAAGTAGCTGGGACTACAGGCGCCCGCCACCGCGCCCGGCTAGATTTTTTTTTGTATTTTTTAGTAGAGACGGGGTTTCACCGTGTTAGCCAGGATGGTCTCGATCTCCTGACCTCGTGATCCGCCCGTCTCGGCCTCCCAAAGTGCTGGGATTACAGGCTTGAGCCACCGCGCCCGGCCTTGCCATTACTTTTAAGGCCACTTGTCCTTCGAGTAGGAAAGACATTTTTTAAAAGGACATCACTTTTTTTTTTTTTTTTTTTTGAAATGGAGTTTTGCTCTTGTTGCCCAGGCTGGAGTGTAATGGCACCATCTCAACTCACTGCAACCTCCGCCTCTCTGGTTCAAGTGATTCTCCTGCCTCAGGCTCCCGAGTAGCTGGGATTACAGGTGCATGCCACCATGCCCGACTAATTCTTGTATTATTAGTAGAGACAGGGTTTTACCATGTTGGCCAGGCTGGACTCGAACTCCCGACCTCAGAAGATCTGCCCTCCTCAGCCTCCCAAAGTGCAGGGATTACAGGTATGAGCCACTGTGCCCAGCCAAAAAGTACATTACTTTTAAAAGTAATGGCAAAAATCGCAATTACTTTTGTACCAACCTAATACCATTTATGAAGCACTAAACTGCAACACACGTATGTCTACATACAAACTCTGCAGCCTGGCTGGGTGGGTGCTAATAGCCCCACTTTACAGATGAGGAACCTGGGGCTCGGAAATGACACAACTTGCCCAGCCACCAGCTAGGAAGGGATGAAGTGAGCATGAACCCAAGCTGTTCGAAACTCAGTCCCATGTTCTCACCAGGACCCTCCG
The DNA here is from genome assembly GCF_037993035.2 of Macaca fascicularis. Classification (NCBI taxonomy): domain Eukaryota; kingdom Metazoa; phylum Chordata; class Mammalia; order Primates; family Cercopithecidae; genus Macaca; species Macaca fascicularis. Next base: position 52,178,723 of record NC_088377.1, read on the forward strand.
CAAACCTCCGTCTAAGTTCTCTGTAGCTTATTCTCTGATACAATCAATGAACTGCTACCTGCCCTGGGCGGCAGCCCTCAGGAAGGAGGACGGGTCAGGGCCTCACCTGGCAGAACTTTCTGGAAGAGCCTTTTCCATACGGTCAGCTTGATGTCAGCCTGGTGGAGGCCTGGCTTGAAGGAAATGGGGCTGAATGCGCCTTCCAAGGTCCGCGCCTGCGGCAGCTCTGCTCTGCAGGTGACAGTACACAGTACAAGAGAGCAATGTATCATGTGGCTCGCCCCATCCCTCCATCCTATCTACGTCTGCCCAGCCAGATCCACAGCGCAGGACTGCAGTCACAATGCTCATCAATGCCCATCGTCCCCTCCTCTGCACAGCCCTTCAGAGAGGACCCATCTCCTTCCGAGAAGGGGAAACGCTCTATAGCGTGCTTCTCAAGAGTGTAGGTTTGGGGACCAGCAGTGTTGGCTGGAAAATGGTCCAACCTGTTCCCAGTGGAAAGCCAATGGTCCACCTGGGAAATGGTCAGAAATGCAGGTTCTTAGACCCCATACCAGACCTGCCAATCAGAAACCAATTATGGGGGCCAAGTAATGTGTCTTTTTTTTTTTTTTTTTTGAGTCAGAGTGTCACTCTGTCACCCAGGCTGGAGTGCAGTGGCGTGATTTCGACTCAGTGCAGCCTCAACCTCCTGGGTTCAAGTGATCCTCCCACCTCAGCCTACCTAGCAACTGGAACTATAGGCATGCGCCACCATGCCCAGCTAATTTTTTTTTTTTTCTATTTTTGGTAGAGACGGTTTTGCCACGTTGCCCAGACGGGTCTTGAGCTCCTGAGCTCAAGCAATCTACCCACCTCGGCCTCCCAAAGTGCTAGGATTACAGGCATGAGCCACCACGCCCGGACTTTTTTTTTTCTTTTCTTTTTTTTTTTTTTTTTTTTTTGAGATGGACTCCCACTCTGTCGCCCAGGCTGGAGTGCAGTGGCGTGATCTCAGCTCACTGCAACCTCCGCCTCCCGGGTTCAAGCGATTCTCATGCCTTAGCCTCCCGAGTAGCTGGGATTACAGGCGTGCACCACCACACCTGGCTAATTTTTGTATTTTTTGTAGAGATGGGGTTTCACCATGTTGGCCAGGCTGGTCTTGAACTCCTGACCTCAAGTCATCCTTCTGCCTCAGCCTTCCAAAGTGCTGGGATTACAGGCATAAGCCACCTTGCCCAGCCTCTGTCCCTTCATTTAAACCCATGTCCCCTGACCAAATTGTCTCTAAGACTAAAATAAATGTGAGAAACAAGGAGTCTCCCATAAACAGGGAGCGAGGAAGGCTTGGGAATGGCACGTGTTCATTTGTTGGGTCTAGAACATGGATCCACTCTCTTCCCACAATCTGCAGAGCAAGTTTCAGGCAGGGCTGATACTGCCTGCTGTACAAGGGTGAGGAGGGCAAGCAAGGAATGGCCAGCGCTCCTGGATGTTGCTTCTGGCCATTTCCCACCTCTCCCAGCTCCCAGTCCTCCTGATATCCTGCCTTACACCCAGCCACCCTGAACTTCTCATAACCAGAGTCTGCACACCACTCCCCCTTTTACAGGACCGTTCCCTTGGCTTGCCTGGCAAACTCGGGTCCTGGACCCTTCCCAGCCATCAGGCCTGTGCCCCTCTGCCAGGCCCCCCAGACACCTGCTCCTCCTCTAGTGTTTTGTTTTGTTTTCTGAGACAGGGTCTCACTCTGTCACCCAGGATGGATCATGCAGCAGGATGATCGTGACTCACTGCAGCATCACACTTTTGGGCTCAAGCAATCTTCCTGCCTCAGCCTCATGAGTAATGGTGACTATAGGCGCATGCCACCAGGCCCAGCTAATTTTTTCTATTTTTGTATTTTTTGTAGCGATGGGGTCTTACTATGTTGACCAGGCTAGTCTCGAATTCCTGGTCTCCAGGAGTCCTCCTGCCTTGGCCTCCCAAAGTGCTGGGATTGCAGGCATGAGCTACCCTCCTCTAGTATTTCTGTAGCTTGGGTGAACTTCTGCTGTTCTAGGTACCCACAGTTCACCATCTGCCTCCCCACTCGTCTACGAGACCCTTGAAGGTAGGGACGTGACTTTCCTCTGTTTTCCCCAGGCTCAGTTATAGAGTCAGCTGTGGGCAACTGCTTGGGAGGCGCTGGTTAAGCCGAATGGAGGAACCAGTGGAGCTGAGATGCCTGTGCCTGCAGCCACCAGACCCTGGCTGAGCTCTCTCCAAGGTTATTACCTGGAGGCCATGGAGTGGAACTTCTGGAAGGCAAGAGAGAGGGAGGTTAAGGCTAGAAGGTGCGAAGCCAGGGCACTGTTGGGAAGGGGAAGGCCCTGGCGGGTATGGGGACGGGACACCCCCCGTCCACTCACCCGGATGAACTCGTGGTGGCCCTCATTGCCGAACTCTTCCAGCACACACTCGGCTTGGGCCAGCCGCTCCCGGGTTCCCTGGGCCTGCTCCAGCTGCATGTCCAGGGAGGCCACCAGGCCACGGGTGTGACCCCCTATCCCCTCCAGGCAGCGGGCCTTCTCCTCGTCCACCAAGTGGTGCAGCTCCTGGAACTCACGGCGGATCACCCAGCTGAAGACATCCGACTCATTCTGGGACAGGGAGGGCTGGTCACTGCAGAGTCACAGCCAAGCTGCCAGGCTCTGGCTGGCTGGCCTCAGGGTCCCCAGGGCCTTCCTGACTGGGCTGGTCCTGGGACCTGGGTTCCAGGGGAGGCTGCATGGCCTGACGCCGAGCAGGGAGTTCACCCCATGCTTGGGGAGCCCTGGAGGTGGCCATGGGGAGGGTGACCCCAGCTCCCATTTCAAATGGAGTGGCTCTGCTTTGGCATGTTTTAATTTTTTTTTTTTTTTTTTTTTTTTTTTTTTTTGAGACAGGGTCTCACTCTGTTGCCCAGGCTGGAGTGTAGCGGCATGATCATAGCTCACTGTAGCCTTGACCTCCCAGCCTCAAGCAATCCTCCCGCCTCAGCCTTCCGAGTTGCTGGGATTACAGATGCATGCCACCACACTCCACTTTGCCTATGTCAGCTATTAAATGTGCATGTAAGATTTTGTTTTATCACAGAGTTCCACACCTGAAGGAAAGCAGGAAGGCCCTGGGCGAGCAGGCTTTGCTGTGAGGGAGCCAGAACTCCCTGCAGAACCCTGAGCTCTGCCTCCACCAGGCAGGGCTGATACCGCCCGCTGCGCAAGGGTGAGGAGGGTAAATGAGGGATGCCCAGTGCTCCTGGATCTTGCTCGGCTCCTGTTTCTGTTTCACAGCCACCTCCAGGGCCGGGGCTCCACACCTCCCGGCCCCATGTGCCTCTCATTTCGGGAGATCTGCCAGGGCCCAGGACTACCAGCCTCTCCATGCCTGTGCACCCAGGTACTGGGAGGGCACCATGACAGGCTGGCAAGGTCAAGCAGACACAGGTGGCACAGGGGCGGAGGAGTCACGCCCATGCTTTGAGCTGTTTACCCCCTTGGACTCAAGTCCTGGGTTATCTCAGTCTCAAGGACACAGAGGGCAAAAGCCAACCTGGAGCCAGTCCTGACAACAACTGGGTTGAATTCCCTGAGAGGATTTGCACTTTCCCCACCCTGCCCCGGAATGCTTTGAGTTCTGACTTTATATGGAAGGCCTGGTTTTCTGTAAAGGACCAATGAGAACTCAGCTCTAACAGAAAGTGAAGGTGGCCGGTCCCAGGCAGGGGGCAGAGGGAAGGGCACTCACGACAATTCGGGTCCGGTTGTTCACCAGTTTGGCGATGAGCTCATCCACCTTCTTCTGCTCCTGCTTCAGCTCAGAGATGAGGGCTGCGAGCTTCTCCTGGAGGCAACAGGCCATGGCCCCATGAGCAGCTGATTTCTCCTCCTCTCAGCTCCTTGGGTCACCTTCTTGGGAGTATCCCAATGGCCACAAGCACTCCCAGGGAAACCAGGGTGGGAACCAGAGCCACCCAGGTATCCTTGAGTCCAAAACAGGTTAAATTGTTCAAGAATAGTCCAGGCACGGCCGGGCGCGGTGGCTCAAGCCTGTAATCCCAGCACTTTGGGAGGCCGAGACGGGCGGATCACGAGGTCAGGAGATCGAGACCATCCTGGCTAACACGGTGAAACCCCGTCTCTACTAAAAATACAAAAAACTAGCCGGGCGTGGTGGCGGGCGCCTGTAGTCTCAGCTACTTGGGAGGCTGAGGCGGGAGAATGGCGTGAACCCGTGAGGCGGAGCTTGCAGTGAGCCGAGATCACGCCACTGCACTCCAGCCTGGAGACTTCAAAAAAATAGTCTCAAAAAAAAAAAAAAAAAAGAATAGTCCAGGCACAGTATCTCATGCCTGTAATTCCAGCACTTTGGGAGACTGAGACAGGACTTCACTTGAGGTCAGGAGTTTGAGACCAGCCTGGCCAACATGGTGAAACCCCATTTCGATTAAAAATACAAAAATTAGCCAGGCGTGGTGGTGCACACCTGTAGTCCCAGCTGCTTGGGAGGCTGAGGCACGAGAATCACTTGAACCTGGGAAGTGGAAGTTACTGCTGGAGTGCAGTGAGCCGACACCACGCCACTGCACTCCAGCCTGGAGACACAGCGAGACTCCGTCTCAAAAAAAAAAAAAAAAAAAAAGATAAAATAATTCAAGCATATTCTAGTCTGGGCACAGTGGCTCATGCCTGTAATCCCAGCACTTTAGGAGGCCAAGATGGGAGGATGACTTGAGGTTAGGAGTTTGAGACCAGCCTGGGCAACATAGTGAGATCCCATCTCTAAATTTTTTTTTTTTAAGAATATTCTGCATTGACAGCAGGAACTTCCCAGGCATAAGAGGGTCTCGATGTCACCCCTCTGCGTGACATGGAGAGAGTCACTAAATGTTACAGCTACCGGAAGTCACCATGTGATGCTGGCACTTCCTGGATTGAATGCTGCCTGTAGGGGACCCACCAGATGGACTCTGTGGTCACCAGCAGATCCTGAATTAGTGGGTACTTAATCAGGAGTCATCGCCAAAAGGCCGGCGCCAGGTGAGGCTAATTCTAGGGCCAGTGCTGCTTACCCAGGCCTGGGTTAAACCTGGTGAATCCTCACGCCTATAAACACCTGAATCCATTGCTGGTGGACTTGGACACAGCATGGATTTGCGACCTCCCCAGGCTGACATAAATGCACTTCTCCTGGACTGCCCTGGCCCCAAATCTGGCCTAGCTTTGGGGATGCCAACCGGGACTCCTGGACCACCAGCTACTCCATGACTTGACCACAGCCCCCATCCGTTTGTACTCATGCAGTGTACGGAATCTTTGGCTTGGATCGTGCCCAAGCACCGGAGAGCTGCAAGGGGCTTTCAGGAAGGGAGCTGGGTAAAGAACAAAGCACTTGCTGGCATAAATGGACAGCGTCCTTGCTCTGGAGAATGAGGCTTCAGAACATCTCACAGTGGCCCCAGAAGGGCATTCCAATGCCACCCTCCCCAGGCAGACGGACGGGACTCATTCCTTCCCAGTGACAGGAACTAAGTTACGCAAATCAATGCACCCATCAATCGAGCATCTCAAGATCTCAATAAACAGGAGGCAACAGGAACACCCAAAAGAGGGCAATAAATGAGTACAATTTAGTTACATTCTGTGTTGCAGCAGAGAAGAGCCCTGGGATCATCAAAACCCAAATCTGGCTGGGTGCAGTGGCTCACGCCTGGAATCCCAATACTTTGGGAGGCCGAGGCGGGAGGATCACTTGAGGCCAGGAGTTTGAGTCCAGCCTGGACAAAATAATGAGACCCTGTCTCTCCAAAAAAAAAAATTAAGCCCAAATCTAAAACAGGGACCCAAGCTGGGCCCCTGGATCCTAACCACAAAGGACAGACAAGCTCCCAGCCTGTTTCCCTCCCTCCTTCCCATCAACTAATAAAACATAAACTCAGCTTCCTCACCCGCAGTTGGCTTCCACCTTCCATACTCCCCTAAACCTGCTCTTATCAAGATAATCAGTTCTTACTGCTACATCTAACACTTTTCAGTCCTCAGAGACATTTCACACAAGTGATCTCCTCCTTCAGTGCTCTCTCCGATTTCCGGGAGGCCACACTCAGCCGGTGTTCCCGCTCTGAGGATTCTTTCTATCCCTTTTTCAGGGCTCTCTCTCGCTCAATCCAGATTTTAAGCCTGGTACCCCTTGGGGTCATCATCAATGTCTTCCCTTATCACTATGTAGACTCTCCTGGATTGGTCTTCTCCATCAAAGGGGACTTCAGTGACCACCAGGAGGAAGGACCCTCCACACCCCTTGCCCTGAGCCGCATTGCTGTCCTGGTCTACACGCCCCCAACCCGACTGCACATCCCCAGGCACCTCCTGCTCAACCTGCCCATGACAGATCGTTCTCTGCGATCACTTCATCTGTACAAGGGGAAATTACAGCACTGGAGTCAACCTCCCCGTCCCTCACCCTCCTTGCCACACACAGGTGTCAGGTTTTTTTCTTTTCGAGATTTGTCTTTGGTCTGCCCCAGGCCTTTGTCCCAGTTCCCACCGACTTAGGTCCTGGCACCCTCATCTCTCGCTGTCCTTCTGCCTCACCCTCAAAGCTCCCCTCTGCCAGAGGGATCTGAGCACATCACCACCAGCTTCAAACCCTCCAGCCCCCGCCTTACTCCCTCATCCTGTGAATAAACTCCAAATCCCTTCCAGGGTCACACTGGCCTCTCCAGACCCCGGCCGCAGCTTACCTCGCTGGCCCTATCTCGCCCCCACCCATGCTCCCTCCAGCTTTATGCTGGGATTACAGGAGTGGCCACTGCGCCCGCCCAACCAGGCTAATTTTGAAATTTTTGTAGAGACAGGGTCTCACTATGTTGCCCAGGCTGGTCTCAAACTCCTGGACTCAAGTGATCCACCCACCTCGGCCTCCCAAAGTGCTGTTATTATAGGCATAAGCCACCCAGCCACGTGTTTTATAACAGGTGGTTTATATATATAACACCCAGCCAGGTATTAAAGAATGATCTGCTAGGTTTGGTGATGGCCTACAAAGGCAGGAATTCACTGATTCAGCATTTTGGACATTTACAGTGTGCCAGGTATGGCTCCAGGCACTGAAATACACCAGGGGACAAAATGAAGTCCCCATCCTCATGCACTAGAGAGTGCAAACAGGGGAGTGTCCAGAAACAAAGAGCCTAGGGCAGTGGCACATGCCTGTAATTCCAGCACTTTGGGAGGCCCAGGCAGGATTGTTGGAGGCCAAGGAGTTCAACACCAGCCTGGGCAACATAACAAGACCCCATTTCTACAAAACATAAAAAAAAATGAGCTGGGCATGGTGGTGTGCACCTGTAGTCCCAGCTACTCAGGAGGCTGAGGTGGGAGGATTGCTTGAGACTAGGCGTTGGAGGCTGCAGTGAGCCATGATCATACCACTGCACTCCAGCCTGGGCAACAGAGTGAGACGCTGTCTCCAAAAAGAAAGAAGAAAAAGAAAGGAGAGAGAGGGGGGGAAGAGAGAGAGAGAGAGAGGAAGAGTGGGGAGAGAGGGGGTCAGAGGGGAGGGGGGGAGAGAGAGAGAGAGAGGGAGGGAGGAAGGGGGGGGAGGGAGAGAGAGAGAGAGAGAATAAAAAGAAAAACAACCAGAACGGCAAATAAAAAAGGAGAGCCCCATCCTGCGCATGTGGCTTCAATCCTCGGCACCTGGGTTGAGCTGCCGCTCAGATGCTAAGGAATGAATGCGCCAGGGCAGGGCTGGAGGGAAATCAAGGATAGCTGGATGCTTTTGGTGCCAGGTGATGGCGCCAGAGAGCACAAGATCCGGTCCCCGCGGGCCCCGCCAGCCCCGCTGCACCGTCGCTCCCCACCTTCATGCGGCTGTAGACGGTGGAGACGGGTGTGACCGGGTGGTGCTGGTGGGAGCCCAGCAAACCGCAGAGGCCACAGATGAGCTCCTGGTCCTTCTCGCAGAAGAGGCTGAGCGGGTTCCGGTGGTGCACGCAGACCTTGGGCTCCGGGTCCCCAGGGAGCCTCAGGGCTTCGATCACCCGAGCCAGGGAGACGTTGGGCGGCGGGGAGCTGCTGCCGTCCACCGCCTGCCGGCACACGGGGCAGCGCAGCTCCGCGTCCAGGTGGCAAGACAGGGAGACCAGGCAGCCCTTGCAGTAGGAGTGGCCGCACCGCAGCATCAGGGGCTCCTTGAAGACCTCCAGGCAGATCGGACACTGAAGCCGGTCCTCCAGCTCCGGCAGGCTCACCTGCCAAGCCATCCACACTCACTGCCCGGGATGAAACACAGGCATCCATCCTCAGTCCTGTCCTCTCCCCTCCTTCTGTCCAGCACTCACCCACCACCCTCAACCCTAAGGAGCACCAGACTTTTAGAGGAAACACTTTCAGTCCTGGATCCCAGTCCTAACTCACATGACCTTGGGCCCCAGTTTCCCCAGCTGTAAAACAAAAGACTGCAATGAAAAAACTGGTCCCTTAAAGATACGTGTGTGTGTGTGTGTGTGTGTGTGTTTACATTTTTTACTTAAATTTGGAGACAAGCATGAAAGGGGCCATCTGCAGGGTCATTTGCAATGACACTAATAATGCAAGGTCCAGCCCCAGCAGGCATCTGGACCTAGAACTGGGCAGCAAAACCCAGGCAAGCTCTCCGCCTTCTAGATCAGTTCCCAAACTTTTGAGAAACTGTTGAAAGCATAGGTGTAATAGATCTAGAGGTCCACCTTCAAAAGTGCTTCAGGGGGTCTCCAGTGAGACCCAGAACTCTACATTTACAGGTGACACTCCCAGGTAATTCTAGAGAGCCTGGAACCTACAAGGCCTCTACCCTGATCTCCCACCTGCTCCCCTACTAAAGCTTGTCAGTGAGACAGGAAGAGCACCAGCAGCCCCCAGGGAGAGCCCAACATTGGAATACCTGGCTTCTCACGATCCGCTGGGCCTCCCACTATGGCCTCAAGCCAGCATCACTCGTCCGATGGATCAAGAGATTGCTCAGCCTTTTCTTCTTCCCAGCAGGGAAACAGCAGGCACAGAGACAGAAGTGGGGAGTGCAGCTGGACGCCTGCACCACTGCCTGGTCTCTGCCCCTTCTCTCCTCCCCTTTCCCAGCGACACTCCTGTGTCCCCAAGGTCACCAGAATCAGGTGGAAACTGGGTTACATCACGGGACTGGGGAGGCAGCCTTTGTTGGGCCTGCTCTGATAACATTCAGGTGCTGGCCTTGGCCACTGTGGGGGAGGGGCAGAAACAGAGGGACTGGGCACACCGTCCACACCTCACCACCCGGACAGGAGCAGACAGGTGCTGGGAAACAGTTCTTTCTGAATCTCAAACTCTTGCTCTTACTCTCCTTTTTTGCGGGGAGGGGCTTGCGGGGCGGGGGAAGACAGCATCTTGCTCTGTTGCCCAGGCTGGAGTGCAGTGGCGTAGTCACAGCTCACTGCAGCCTCCAACTCCTAGGCTTAAGCCATCCTCCCACCTCAGCTGCCTGAGTAGCTGAGACTGCAGGCGCATGCCACCATGCCAAGCTAATTTTTAAAAAAAATTTTGTAGGTACTGGGTCTTGCTTTGTTGCCCAGGCTGGTTTTCAGCTTCTGGGCTCAAGCAATCCTCCCTCCTTGGCCTCCCAAAGTGCTGGGATTACAGGCATGAGCTTTACTGCACCCAGCCTTCCCTCTCTCTCTCTTTTTTTCTAATACAAACTGGCAGATGATGATTTGATCTCTCTATTTAATTTTTAAATTTTATTGTTTTATTTATTTTAGTAGAGACAGGGGTCTTGCTTTGTTGCCTGGGCTGGTTTTGAACTCCTGGCCTCAAGCAATCCTCCCGCCTCAGCCTCCCAAAGTGCTGGGATTACAGGTATGAGCCACCAAGCCTGGCCTCTTTTTTTTTTTTTTTTTTTTTGAGATGGAATCTTGCTCTGTCACCCAGGCTGGAGTGCAGCGGCGCAATCTTGGCTCACTGCAACTCCGCCTCCTGGGTTCATGCCATTCTCCTGCCTCAGCCTCCCCAGCAGCTGGGACTACAGGTGCATGCCGCCACACCCAGCTAATTTTTGTATTTTTAGTAGAGACAGGGTTTCACCATGTTAGCCAGGATGGTCTCGATCTCCTGACCTTGTGATCCGCCCACCTCAGCCTCCCAAAGTGCTGGGATTACAGGCATGAGCCACTGCGCCCGGCCACTTAGATTTTTTAAATTGAGGTATAACATATACAAGTGTGCAAATCTTAACCACACAGCTTGATAAACACTTGATGTTTATCCTCCCACCTCAGCCTCTCGAAATGCTGGGATTACAGGTGTGAGCCACCGAGCCTGGCCTCTTTTTTTTTTTTTTTTTTTTTAAAAAAAAGAGATTTGAAGGTAGCTTTTTTAAGATTTTTTAAATCAAGGTATAACATATACAAGTGTGCAAATCTTAACCACACAGCTTGATAAATACCTGCTGTATGTATGCACACACTCAAGAGCAAGATGTAGTGTTTCCAGAAAGCTCCCTCCTGACTCCTCCCAGTCATAACTCCTAACAAGGACAGCCACTGTCCTTATTACCATGCTGTCATGTGGCCTGTTTTTGAATTTCACATAAACAGCATCATATAGAATGTACTCTTTTGTGTCTGGTTTCTTTCACTCAATAATATTGAATTGTGAGGTTTTTTGTTTTTTTTTTTTTTTTTAATGTGAAGTCTTTCAACGTTTAGAAATTCAATGACACTCTGCTACACACATTTTGTTTGTTTTTTGAGACAGTTTCACTCTTGTTGCCCAGGCTGGAGCACAGTGGTGTGATCTCCGCTCATTGCCACCTCCACCTCCCGGGTTCAAGTGATTCTCCTGCCTCAGCCTCCCAAGTAGCTGGGGTTACAAGCGCCCGCCACCACGCCCAGTTAATTTTTTGTATTTTTAGTAGAGATGGGGTTTCATCATGTGGGCCAGGCTGGTCTCAAACTCCTGACCTCGAGTGATCCACCTGCTTTGGCCTCCCAAAGTGCTGGGATTACAGGCGTGAGCCACCACACCTGGCCTGTTACACAGTTAATGAATATTATGGTCATAATATACTGCTGTGGTTTGAATGTATCCTCCTAATTTCATGTGTTGGAAACTTAACTCCCAATTGGGGCAGTATTGAAAGCTGGCTACAGCCTACGCCTATAACCCCAGCACTTTGCGAGGCCAAGATGGGAGGATCGCTTGAAGTCGGGAGTTCAAGACCAGCCTAGGCAACAAAGCTACAAACCATCTTTCCAGCAAGTTAAAAACTAAAAAATAAATTAGCTGGGCCTGGTGGTGCACATCTGTAATCCCAGCTACTGGGGAGGCTGAGGCAGAAGGATCTCTTGAGTCCAAGAGGTGGGGGCTGCAGTGAGCTGAGATCCATCACTGAACTCCAGCCTGGGCTCAGAGCCAGCCTCTGTCGATCAATCAATCAATCAGTCAATCAGTGTCTCGTCTGGGCCTAAATTTCTCTAGAACACAATGGAAGAAGGAAAGTGGAAGAAGGTGGATGTAACCCACAGCTGGGAGCCCTGAACTCTGCTGGTGGCAGATGGCTCTCATGTCCTCACCAGGTTGCCCTGCAATCACATGCTGCATCCTTTTTCCTGAACCTGCCCCACGTGCCCCACCACGCAGCCACTCCGAGGGTTCCTTCAAGGGCGGCAGCCCTGTCACGTGTTCCAAAAGTGCTCCCCTGTGTCCTGACAGCCTTGCCATGTGTCCCATCATGCCCCACACGCTCCCACTGTGTGCCCCACCTCGCACCCATGCCCCATCATGTTCTGCGTGCTCGTTAGGTGCCCCAATATTCCCCGCGCGCTCCCATTACGTACCCAGCCTCACACCCCTGCAAGTTCCCCATCATGCTTTCTGTCGCTCCAGTTAGGTGCCCCATCATGCCCCACGTGCTCCAATTACGTGCCCCACCTAACCGCCCCACGTCCGTGCCCCATCATGCCCCGCACGCTCCGGTTACAGGCCCCGCCTCGCGCTCCCTCACGTGCCCCATCATGCACTGCGCGCTCCCATTATATGCCACCACCTCACGCCCCTGCACGTGCCCAACGTGCCCTGCGTGGTCGCGTTACATATCCCATCACGTTTCGTGCGCTCCTATTACCGGCCGCACCTCGCACCTCACGGCGCGGCCTATGTAGTTCCAGAGCTCGCGAGAGCCAGGGCCGTTGGCGACAGTTGGAACGAAATGATGAGTGCCTTCTCGTGGCCCCAGAATGGAATGCCGCCATCGGTAGGGTCTGCCGGGTATAAAGGGGCCTTCGGAACCCCACCAAAGTCACAGCTAGGGAGGGCAGCGGGGCGCACCAGGCTGAAGGCTCACGCCACAGGGAGGGCAGCAAGGACATGGGGGGAAGCGCCTTAAACCAGGGGGTCCTGGAAGGGGACGACGCCCCCGGCCAGGTGAGGGCCCGGACGTTTCGGGGCGTCGATGACGAGGGGTGGCCGGGTGGGTCTGAGGCTCTGAGGCCTGGCTTTCATTCTCCACCAGTCCCTGTACGAGCGGTTAAGTCAGAGGATGTTGGACATCTCGGGGGACCGGGGCGTGCTGAAGGATGTCATCCGAGAAGGAGCTGGAGACCTGGTGGCGCCTGATGCTTCGGTGCTAGGTGTGCCCTGGGGCGGTTTGTCCGCAGGATCCATGTCATCGCACTCTCTGTTGGGGAAAGAGAGGCCACATTTTCAAAAAGCATTTAATGGGGTTGGAAATGCTTTGTTTGAAGTGGATTTTTGTTTTTGAAATGGGGTCTCGCTGAATTGCCCAGGCTGGAGTGCCGTGGTGCAATCATAGCTTACTGCAGTCTCCACCTCCTGGGCTCAAGTGATTCTCCAGCCTCAGCCTCCCAAATAAGGGATTTACAGACGTGATCCACCATGCTCGGCTAATTTTTAATATTTTTGTAGAGATGGGGGACTCTGTATGTTGCCCAGGCTGGTCTCAGACTCCTGGACCCAAGTGATCCTCCCACTTCAGCCTCCCCAGTAGCAGGGATTACAAGCGTGAGCCGCTGCTTCCGGGCTGAATTAGTTTTTTTAAGAGGAAAGCTAGGGACCACTGTGTCCCCTTTGCGTGATGCTTCCACGAAGCTCTTGAACCTCTGAGCCGAAGGGCAGGCACCCAAAATGCAGAGAGAAGATTTTTTCCTGTACCTCAGGGTGTCGGGCAGCTTAAGCTCATCTGATCGCGTTGTTTCTTTGTGATAATGAGACTCGATATTATAGAGGCATGGGTGTTTTGGGTCCATTTTCTTTACATTCTTTCTTCTATCCTAGTGAAATACTCTGGATACCTGGAACACATGGACAGACCCTTCGATTCTAATTACTTTAGGAAAACTCCTCGGCTAATGAAACTTGGAGAGGGTAAATTCAGAGTGGGAGCTGGAGAAGAAGGGATTGTTTAGGGGCGAGATAAAGCAGCCTACCTCAGGCTATTAAGACTGCTCAAAGCGCGGATTCTTTGAGTTGGCTTTGCTGAGGCTGGGTTTTGGTAAAACAGCCATGTTCTCTCCCCTTGAGACCTGGGCATTTGGGAGATGGCTTAACGGGCAAGGTATCTTTGCACTCTGACTTAACTAACCACTGGGAATGTTTCTGTGTTCATTAAGTAAAAATCGATTGAATGCTTGCTTCTCATAATACATGGTGAAAAGAGAAGATGTACTCAGAAGATTAGAACATCTCCACCGTTAAGGACCTCACAATGTAGTGGAGGAGACTGACCTGCACTCAGCTCACTTGGTAGAATCGGATGAGTGCCTGGGAGGTGAAAGCAGTGTTGTGGGTGTGCTTAATGAAGGCATGATTAATTCTAGCTGGGAGGTTCAAGGAAGGCTTCCTGGAATAGGCGGCATTTGAACTGAGCCTGGAAGTTTGAATAAAATTTCTATCGGTAGAAGCTGGGCGTAGGCTCAGGAGGAAGACATTGCAGGAAGAGGGAACTGTGTGAGGGAGACATGGAGGCCAAAGTACTGCTGACTTAGAAGGGGAAGAAACTGATAGCATTGAGCAGGATACTGAGCAAGCTTCACCCACCTTTTTTGTGTCTTCTTACAGATATTACACTGTGGGGCATGGAGCTGGGTCTTCTGAGCATGCGGAGAGGAGAGCTGGCCAGGTTTCTGTTCAAACCGAACTACGCCTATGGAACTTTGGGCTGCCCTCCCTTAATCCCCCCAAACACCACTGTCCTGTTCGAGATTGAGCTGCTTGACTTCCTAGACTCTGCTGAGTCGGACAAGTTTTGTGCTCTCTCAGCTGTAAGTTCCAGAGCACAGATGTCAGCACTTTACAGAGAGACGAATGGGTTGCTGTTTTTGGTAATTCTTCCAGATAGCCTGCCCTGCTGCTGATTGTCCGCTCCAGGGTCCCCCCGCGGCGCCTGGGTGGTGGTGGCGGAGTTCCTCTGCTTCCTAGTCTGTGTTTGTCTTAGTAATAGCTCTCATGTGTAGATAAATGCGCTGGGGCGAGGTAAGGCTGTGAGTTTAAGGATTTGTGGTTTGAACTGATTTTCCGGTCACCCTTTGCCTAGTTCTCCCTGTGAGACAGCACTTGCTTTTCATCATTGTTTGATTTCCAGCAAGGCAGGCATTGGTAGCTCATAACTAGGGTGACTGGATAATTGATTGTCCAGCCCAGCACAGGTGAGAGTAAAAGGGGCTATTCACTGGAGGGGTTACCCATGACATCGGGTTTAAACTGAGACAGTCCCAGGCAAACTGGAATGTATGACCACTGTTCTTACCACTTAAGTCTTGCCTCCTCTTTGTAGCCTTTCACTTAACCCTGTCCCTTAGATGCAGGGCTTCTGACCCCGTCAGCAGTCACAGGCACTGTCTTTATCATGCCATCTCACACTGACTCTATCTTAGAGGTCCTTCCCAGGTTTTGTATCTTCACGTGGTATCTCTCCTGCTAAATTGTCAGCACTCCAAGTGAGGGAGCTCACCCTTTTTTCATCCTTCCAAGATTAGAGTTTCTTGCAGATGCCTGGTCCCACCTGTGGTGTACTGGTTTAGGATCTGTGGGGGTGGGGCCGGGACCAAAGAGGCTCTATGGGTGACTCTGAAGATGGCCAGGGTAGAGCATCACGACCATAAAGACCACCAGGGCCCTGAGCAAACCAAGACCTGTTCGATGCTTGGTGGCCAAATAGTGGTTTTGAGCACTGACTTCTGTGCTTGGCAAGCTCCATCAGTTTCTAATTCCATGGGAGACTGCTTCCTCAGAGAACATCGGGGGAAGACTGAAGAAGTAGACTTCCTTCTGGCTCTAGTGTGTAAAATGGGACCGGTTATAACACCTGTGTGGCTTCTGTCAGATTCAGAAGTGACTCCAACAGAGAAGGCTGTAAACAGAAGTACATGATCTGAAAAAGAAGAGCTCACAGCTGTAGTAACACTTCTTTCTTTCAATTACTTTTTTTTTTTTTTTTTAATGGAGATGTGTTCTCACTGTGTTGCCCAGGCTGGTCTCGAACTCCTGGGCTCACGTGTACTAACACTTTGCTTGTGGTGTTACGGCTTTTGGGTTTCCCTGCTGAGTATTCCTGTCTCTGGTCCTCAGGAGCAGCAAGACCAATATCCACTTCAGAAGGTCCTTAAAGTGGCAGCTACAGAACGGGAGTTTGGCAATTACCTTTTCCGCCAGAATCGTTTCTGTGATGCCAAAGTGAGATATAAAAGGGTAAGAATGATTTAAAAGTTAAGTGTAAGTTTAGATCCTGAAAACTTCCTTGTTTAAAAAACACAGACTTTTTTTTTTTTTTTTTTTTTTTTTGAGACAGTCTTACTCTGTCGCCCAGGTTGGAGTGCAGTGGCACAATCTCGGCTCACTGCAACCTCCACCTCCCGGGTTCACACCATTCTCCTGCCTCAGCCTCCCGAGTCGCTGGGACTACAGGTGCCCGCCAGCTAATTTTTTAATATTTTTAGTAGAGATGGGGTTTCACTGTGTTAGCCACGATGGTCTCGATCTCCTGACCTCATGATCCACCCGCCTCGGCCTCTCAAAGTGCTGGGATTACAGGCGTGAGCCACCGCGCCCGGCAAAAAAACAGATTTTTGTCTTTCTCCTTACTTTCCATGAGCAGCCATTAAGAAAAACCTCATTTTAAAAAACCCTCATGCCAGGCCAAGGCGGGTGGATCACCTGAGGTCAGGAGTTTGAGACCAGCCTGGCCAACATGGCGAAAACCCATCTCTACCCAAATATAAAAATTAGCCGAGTGTGGTGGTGGGTGCTTGTAATCCCAGCTACTTGGGAGGCTGAGGCAGGAGAATTGCTTGAACCTGGGAGATGGAGGTTGCGGTGAGCCAAGACAGCATAATTGCACTCCAGCCTGGGGAACAAGAGTGAAACTCCATCTCAAAAAAAAAAAAAAGGTCTTGTTAGTTCTGAGCTCAAAGCTAACAACAACAACACAATCTTATTACCACTTAGGTTCCTGTTCCTTTCTACGTGACCTGTGTTTTTTCCTCTGTAGAGATGAAGATCATTTGTTCCGGCGTTCCTAAATTTTACAGTGATGTGCCTCTGTGTGTATGTATTTTAAAATTTGTGTTGAGCCCATGGTGTATCTTTCCATTCAGGAAACTTTTCCTCCACTCTGGGAAACTTTCTTGAGTTATTTCTTTGGTACTTTACTCTTGTTCCCTCTGCCGTCTTTTTCTGGAACTCCTATTATCAGACCTCCTGCACTGAGCTTCTGGCTGTCCCTACCCCCGCAAACTAGTTTCCAACTTTTCTCCTGTTTGTGTCATTGTCTGGAAGCTTTCCTTGACTTTTGGCCACCTCTTCTGATGCATTTTTCATTTAAAATTGGGGGGCCAGGCACAGTGGCTCACACCTATAAGTCCAGCACTTTGGGAGTCCCAGCTGGGAGGATGGCTTGAAGCCAGGAGTTAAAGATCAGTCTGGGCACCATGGCAAGATCCCATCTCCACAAAAAATAAATTTTAGGAATTGAAGGGCTCTTTGTTCTTCCCCCGCCCCCCAGCATTCTGTTCTTGTTTCATGCATGTATTATTTTATATATTTAGACTGTTGATTATAATGTAATCTCATTCTTTTTCTGTTTGGTTTTTCTACATATTGGGGACTGTGTCCTTTTGCACTAAGTTTGTCAATGACCTAAAGATGGTTTATTTCTCACTTGTGTAAAAGGCTAGAGTAGAGGCATGCAAGCCAGGGCCAGTTGGTGACTCTGCTCCAGACATTTTCAGATACCCAGTTCTCATTTCTAGGGTGGGACTCTGGCCTTGTAGTCCAGGATGAGGGTCTCTGAGTTCTAGCAGCAGAAGGAAAGAAAGGCTGGGGACATGTACGGCTCTGTTAAGGAAGGTTCTTGTCATATGACACTTCTACTGAATTATGTTTTCCAGAACCTGTTCTCCAGGCCTTGCCTAGCTGCAAAGAAGGCTAGCAAATATCTATATTCTGGTTGTATGTATTCCTGGCCAAAAAAAAAAAAGTCCTATTACTATGAAGGAAGGGAGAGCAGCTGCTGGGAGACAGGAGGCCCCCTCTTTCACGGAGGCTTTCCTCAAATGGCTGGTGATCTTTGACCACTAAGATTTAAAAGAGACATCACAGAGCTGATTGGGAACTCCAGGTACTTGGTGGGGCAGTGTGGTAAAAGAGAGATTGCACACGTCAGAGTACGTAGGTGTTTTCTCAGGGTCCATTGAGTCCTCCTCTTTCTGCCCCGTGTACATGCCGAGGGACCAGCATTCTGGGAGCTGAGCAGGGCTGCAGGACAGAGGTTCTCACTGTCTGGTATTGAGATTCCCTTTCATAGCCCCATTACCAGTATACTTACCTTCCTTCCATCTGCTCCAGCCTGCCCCCAAGTCAAGGGCCTCATTGGTTCCATTTTCCCAGAAAGTAGACCTCGTGATTCCTGAGGCCATCTGGACACATAGGGGCAATGAGGGTGGGGGGAACATTTTACCTGACCTCCTTTTTTCAGCCCCACCAGATAGCTCTAATTCCTGGTTCCATCGGTTCCCAGGTCTTTCCAGGTTCTGAGGGGCAGACCAGTCCCTTTTGCATTGGCACCGCTCTGCGAAGTCATCACACTGCCACCCACCCTGACCCCTTGGGTTTATTGGTCCTTTTCCTGTCCTTTGCTTATGTTGGAGTACTACCTGTCTTAGTCCCTTAGGGATGGAGCAAGTAGGGATGTGTGTGGAGCCTGCCTTGCTGAGCTAGAGGTTTTGCATGTCTTTTCCTAGTGCAAAGTTTCTCAGTCTGTGGAGCAGCAGACTGACATTGTCAGCACCACTGTGTCTCCACCTTTTGCTCAGCATTTTCTGGGTCACACAAGAAGTATTGGGGTTCCTGCTTTCAAGGGATTTGAATCTAGGGAGATAAAATGCAGTTCCAACAGCTAAACAATATCTGTGGTCTGAATGTTTGTGTCTCCCCAAAATGTGTATGTTAAAACCTAATCATCTATGTGATATTAGGAGGTGGGGCCTTTGGAAGGTGATGAGGTCATGAGGATGAAACGCTCACGAATGGAGTTAGTGGCCTTATAAAAGAGGTCCCTGAGAGCTGTCTTGTCCCTTCCACCATAAACTCTCGGCACGAAGAAAGATGAGCTAAGGTACAGAAGTGATCAGAACCTATTCAGGCCACAGTTGGTAGATTCCTAGTCAGAAATATAGGTTACATCTAAGGAATCATAGGAGGCGGCCACATTCAGGAAGACATTCAAATATGCGTGGGTGGATTTGGACTTGATGAAGTGGATGGCAGGGAACCACTGAGGAAGAGTGTATTGATCAAAGTCATGTTCGGGGAAGAGGTAGTAGTTGTGCTGGAGCTCGTGAAAACTCAAAATTTCAATTGTAAAATTTTCAGGAGTTTTGTGCCCTGGTTAATGTCACTTTGGTAGCTTGAAATTAGCTCTGGTAGAAATATTTACAGCACAGGAATAGGCAAATGCTACAAAGCAGGGCTCCGCCTCCCCCCGAGAGCTGGCTATTAAACACGTACCATCATACCCACTGTGTGCAGGACATGTCAAATGACAAACTTCATTTTAATGAGGATCTATTTCATGTTAGGCACTGTGCTGGGTGTGCTGTGCCTAAACCTGTTAACGGGATCCAGGAATGTGTTAAAGCAGTTGTGAATTGTGCAAATACAAGAAAAAACTCTGAAAGTACTTCCACAAAATGGATGGTTAGACTTGATGAAGTTGTATATGTAAGAGATCAAGGAAACGGAAGAAGGGAATTACTTGAAGCTTCCTGGTATGAGAAAAAACTTTAAACCAAGGAATAACTGGGAAATGAATAAATGAATGTGTTACTTTCAATTTTGATCACTCATGGGAATGAGCAGGTAAGCGGGCCTGTAGAAAACTGTTTCCGGGTGACAACTTGCTTCACGATTTCATTTGGGTATGAGAGCAGGGTTCAGGCGTGAGGTTCCAGCTTGTGATGTGAACGGGACCCGAATCCATTCTGTAGGTGTGGAGACAGTTGATGGGAACTTGCCTGGTGAATGCCCAGAGTTTAGAGATGGAAGAGAAGACCAAGGAAGGCTCATGACTTTTTGCCTGTGCTGCCATCTCCTGACACATTTTCCAGTTCTGTTTTTTTGTTTTTGTTTTTTTTGTTTTTTGGTTTTTTTTTTTTGGTTTTGTTTTGTTTTGAGACAGAGTCATGCTCTGTCTCCCAGCCTGGAGTGTATTGGCGCCATCTCAGCTCACTACAACCTCCGCATCCCGGGTTTAAGCGATTCTCCTGCCTCAGCCTCCCAAGTAGCTGGGATTACAGGCACTCGCCACCACGCCCAGCTCATTTTTTGTATTTTTAGTAGAGACGGGGTTTCCATGTTGGCCGGGCTGATCTTGAACTCCTGACCTCAGATGATCTGCCCACCTCGGTCTCCCAAAGTGCTGTGATTCCAGGTGTGAGCCCCCCGCCCCTGGCCTTCCAATTCTTCCATTCTACTTGCACCTTCCAAATGGAGTCCCAGGGAGTGCAGGGTCTGCCTTCACCCATTTTTATTGTTTTACTGTTTTTTTGTTGAGATGTGATTCACATACCATAAAATGTGTGCTTTTAAAGTATCCAATTCAGTGGTTTTTAGTATATTCACAAAGTTGTGCAGCCATCACCACTATCTAATTCTGGAACATTTTCCTCACCCCGAAATGAAACTCACAATTCTTTGGCCCCAGATAGCCTCTGTTCTCCTTTGTTTCTATGGATTTGCCTATTCGGGATATTTTGTGTAACTATAATTGTCAAATATGTGTCATTTTGTGGCTGGCGTCTTTCACTTAGCATGTCTTTGAGGTTCATCCATGTTGTAGCATGTACAAACCTCATTCTTTTTTGTGTTTTTTTTTTTTTTTATGAGACAGAGTCTCTGTCGCCCACGCTGGAGTGCAATGGCATGATCTCAGCTCACTGCAACCTCCACTTCCTGGATTCAAACGATTCTCCTGCCTCAGTCTCCCAAGTAGCTGGGATTACAGGCACCCACCACCACACCTGGCTAATTTTTGTATTTTTAGTAGAGACGGGTTGTCACCATGTTGGCCAGGCTGGTCTTGAACTGCAGACCTCAGATGATCCGCTACCTTGGCCTCCCAAAGTGCTGGGATTCCAGGCATGAGCCACCGCGCCCGGTCCCTCGTTCTTTTGTAAGGCTGCTTTTCCGTTGGATGGCTCTGCTGCTCTTTGTCCATTCATCAGTTGGACATGTGGGTTGTTTTCACTTCGTGACTATTATGACTGATGCAGTGAGCATTTATGTACAAGTTCTCATGTGAACGCATGTTTTCAGTTTTCTCGGGTATGTGCTAGAGTGCCATTGCTGGATCGTGTGGGAACTGTCAAAGATTTTTGAGGAACTGCCAAACTTTCCTACAACAGCTGCACCATTACATTCCCACCAGTAATGTGCGAAGCTTCCAATTTCTCCACATCTTCACCAATACTTACTTTATATTTTTAAAGTGAGGCGTCCTAGCGGGGGTGAAGTGGTGTCTCACTGTGGTTTTGATTTCCATTTCCCTGATGACTAATGACATTGGACATATTTTCATGCATTTAATGACTATTTGTCTGTCTTTGGAAAAATGTCTATTCAGAGTCTATGCGTATCAGAAAATTGGGTCATTTGTCTTTATACTGAGGAGTAAATGTTGTTGATGTGCTCTGGATACTAGACCCTCAACAAATATAGGATTTGCAAATGCTCTATGATGTTCTGTGGGCTGTCTCTTCACTTCCTTGGTAGTGTCCTTTGAAACACAGAAGTTTTATATTTTGATGAAGTCTAATTCTTTGGTTATTTGTGCTTTTGGTGTGTTACCTAAGAAACCGTTTTCTAATCCAGGGTCACAAAAAGTTACACCTATGTGTTCTTCTAAAGTCTGATAGTTTTTTTTAAAGAAATATGAAATGCTTCATGAATTTGCATGTCATCTTTGCACAGGGGCCATGCCGATCTTCTCCCTGTCTTTCCAGTTTTTAGTATACGTGCTGCCGAATCGAGTGCAGAGTCTTAGAGTGTTAACTTCTGCTTTTAGGGCTGTGCTTCACTTCAGTTAATTTTTACATGTAGTGTGAGGTAAACATTCTTTTGCATGTTGATAGCCTCTTGTCCCAGCACTATTTGTTGAAAAGACAGTTATTTTCTCCCATTGAATGGTCTGGACACCCTTATTGAAAATCAGTTGGCCGGGCGCGGTGGCTCAAGCCTGTAATCCCAGCACTTTGGGAGGCCGAGACGGGCGGATCACGAGGTCAGGAGATCGAGACCATCCTGGCTAACACGGTGAAACCCCGTCTCTACTAAAAAATACAAAAAACTAGCCGGGCGAGGTGGCGGGCGCCTGTAGTCCCAGCTACTCGGGAGGCTGAGGCAGGAGAATGGTCTAAACCCGGGAGGCGGAGCTTGCAGTGAGCTGAGATCCGGCCACTGCACCCCAGCCTGGGCGACAGAGCAAGACCCTGTCTCAAAAAAAAAAAAGAAAATCAGTTGACTATAGATATATAAATCTATTTCTGGACTCTGTGTTCGATTTCATTGATCTACATGTCTGTCCTTATGCTAGTGCTACACTGCCTTAATTACTGTGGCTTTAGGAAGTTTCATTTTTTTGTTTATTTTTTTCTTTTAGTAAGTTTTGAAATTGGGAAATATGAGTTCTCCAGCTTTGTTCTTTCTCAAAAGTATTTTGGCTATTCGGGGTCCCTTGAATTTCCATATGATTTTTTTTTTTTTTTTTTTTTTTTGGAGATGGAGTCTCGCACTGTCACCTAGGCTGAAGTGCAGTGGTGTGATCTCGGTTCACCACAACCTCCGCCTCCCATGTTCAAGTGATTCTCCTGCCTCAGCCTCCCATGTAGCTGGAATTACAGGCACCTGCCACCACACCCAGATAATTTTGTATTTTTAGTAGAGATGGGGTTTCACCATGTTGGCCAGGTGGGTCTCAAACTCCCAACCTCAGGTGATCTGCCCGCCTCAGCCTTCCAAATGCTGGGATTGTAAAGGCGTGAGCCACCGCACCTGGCCACCGTATGAATTATCTAATCAACTTGTCTGTGTCTACAAAAAAGGATGTTGAAATTTTGGTAGGGTTGCATGAATATGTTGACCAGTTGGGGAAATATTACCATCTTAATATTAAGTCTTCCAATTAATGAACATGAGATGTTTTTCCATTTTATTTGAATCATCTTTAATTTCTTTTTTTTTTTTTTTTTTTTTTTGAGATGGAGTCTCACTCTGTAACCCAGGCTGGAGTGCAGTGGCGCCATCTCAGCTCACTGCAAGCTCCGCCTCCCGAGTTCACGCCATTCTCTTGCCTCAGCCTCCCAAGTAGCTGGGAATAGTCCCAGATACTCGGAAGGCGGAGGTTGCAGTGAACTGAGATCACTCCAGCTTGGCGACACCACTGCACCCAGCTAATTTTTTGTATTTTTAGTAGAGACGGGGTTTCACCATGGTCTCGATCTCCTGAACTCGTGATCAGCCTGCCTTGGCCTCACAAAGTGCTGGAATTATAGGCGTGAGCCACTGCGCCTGGCCATCTTTAATTTCTTTCAACAACATTTTGTAGTTTTCAGTGTGCAAGTGTATCATTTGTTTTAAGTTTATTGCTACTTATGGTATTCTTTTTGAAGCTATTGTAAATGGAGTTGTTTTCTTAATTTCATTTTTGGGTTGTTCGTTGCTAGAGCATAGAAATATACCTGACTTTTGGCAGGGTGTGGTGGCTCACACCTGTAATCCCAGCACTTTGGGAGGCTGAGGTGGGCGGATCAGAAGGTCAGGAGATCAAGACCATCCTGGCCAAAATGGTGAAACCCCATCTCTACTAAAATATGAAAAAATTAGCTAGGCATGGTGGTGCGCACCTGTAGTCCCAGCTACTCGGAAGGCGGAGGTTGCTGTGAACTGAGATCACTCCAGCTTAGCGACAGAACAAGACTCCGTCTCAAAAAAAAAAAAAGAAAAAAGAAATGTACCTGACTTTTTAGGTTGATCTTGTGTCTTACAACCTATAACAGCCAGTTTTTAGCTCTGATAGTTTTTGTGTGTGGATTGGTTAGGGTTTTGCAGGTAAGGCTGTTACTCCTCTTAACCGTCTGCCTTGCCTCTGCACAGGCCTTGTTGCTTCTGCGCCGGCGATCAGCACCCTCTGAAGCGCAGCACCTGGTGGAGGCCGCCAAGCTTCCTGTTCTCTTGAACCTGTCCTTTACATACCTGAAGCTAGACCGACCCACCATAGCCCTGCGCTATGGAGAGCAGGCTTTGATCATTGACCAAAAGAATGCCAAGGCCCTCTTCAGGTGTGGACAGGTGAGTGGGAAGCCAGTGACTTGGGAATAAACACACAGAAAAAGGTAATAGGAGTGCTCAACTCAGCTACTGCATAAATGCTGTCTTTTTTTTTTTTTTTTTTTTTTTGAGACAGAGTTTTGCTCTTGTCGCCTAGGCTGGAGTACAGTGGTGCAAATTCGGCTCGCTGCAACCTCCGCCTCCTGGGCTCAAGCAATTTTCCTGCCTCAGCCTTTCAAGTAGCTGGGATTACAGGCGTGCACCATCACGCCCAGCTAATTTTTGTATTTTTAGTAGAGATGGGATTTTGCCATGTTGGTCAGGCTGATCTTAAACTCCTGACCTCAGTTGATCCGCCCACCTTGTCCTCCCAAAGTTCTGGAATTACAGGCGTGAGCCACTGCACCCAGCCAGATGCTGTCTTTTCTAACTGTGCTTTTAAAGTTCTCTCCTTGGAACAGGCTTGTCTTCTCCTGACTGAGTATCAAAAGGCCCGGGATTTTCTAGTTCGAGCCCAGAGGGAGCAACCCTTCAATCACGACATCAATAACGAGCTGAAGAAACTGGCTAGGTGAGCTGTGTTTGCAGGAGCATGAAGAGAGGAGATGGGTGGGGTTGCGACTCTGGTCTGTCCACCTGGGTAAAGGATGGTCTGGCGGTGTTGCCCAGAGTGTTAGGAGGCAGCCCCCTCTGCAGCTGGGTTTCTGAAGTGCTTAGCAGTGCGCTGCACTAGCAGTTCCCAGCAAGCAGGTGGGACAGACTGCCAAACTATACATCTCCATCATCGCCCACCTTTCTGTTTCCCCTACTGCAAATAAGCACCCCTTATAGAGGCGGGAGGGTGTAACTTTTTCTTTTTTTTTTTTTTTTTTTTTTATGAGATGGAGTCCCTCTGTGACCCAGGCTAGAGTGCAATGGCCCGATCTTGGCTCACTGCAACCTCCGCCTCCCGAGTTCAAGTGATTCTCCTGTCTCAGCCTCCCAAGTAGCTGGGATTACAGGCGTATACCACCACGCCTGGCTAATTTTTTTTGTATTTTTAGTTGAGACAGGGTTTCACCACGTTGACCAGGCTGGTCTCAAACTCCTGACCTCAGGTGATCCCCCCACCTCGTCCTTCCAAAGTGCTGGGATTACAGTCACGAGCTACCGCAACCAGCCCTGATGTCACTTAAAAAGAGTCTTCTGGTGTGCTCTTCCCTGCGTGCTCCACCAAGAACCACTGCTCCTAACCAAGTGCAGAAAGGCTCCTCGTAGGTCCTCGTGCAACCAGAAACAGGCCTTTCGGGTCTGACTCATACCCGTAGATTGACCTCCTTGTTATCCACATGACTAAGCACACCAGTCTTTTCGTGATGTAATTTTTTCTCATTATAGAAGTTTTGTGTTCATTGTAGAAACCCTTGAAAATATCTATGTATAAAGAGGAGTCCCCCATAACTCCATCACTTGGTAATAGGTACATGGCTTTTAAGGTATATGTTCTGTAATGGTGAAATTCTCTACTTGTCTTAATATTAAACATTCAGTCCAGATTGCTAGTTAAATCTTGCTTGGCATCAGTGTCTCAGATGTGAGTATCTCTTAGGTTACATTTCAAGCCTTTTAGGACTTGCCAGCAATTTCCTTTCTGGTATTTAAAAGTATCCTGTCAGATCTGGTCATTATTTAGTGAGAAAATCAGGAGAGGTTAGAGGCTGCTGAGGGTGTGGGGTCTCTTGGTGAGACTCAGCCTGGAGCCTCATGGCCAGAGGCACCTGCCCTTCAAGGCGGCCGTCCTTTCCAATTACGGGCTTTTTGTCCAGGGGCTTGGCTCCTTGGCCAGCTGTGGGAGCTTTCCCTGCCTCCCCACTTCTCCAGCTTACTTCCATCCTTCCCGATTCAGTTTGAGTCCTGATGAATTTTCAGTGTTTCTGGATGTGAGTGGAAAATTCCGGCCACCAGATGTCACCTCCTCCAAACACAGACCTTCTCTAATGAGTGTGTATTTCCCTCTCCAGCGATTACAGGGACTACGTGGATAAAGAGAAAGAAATGTGGCACCGCATGTTCGCGCGCTGTGGCGATGGTTCTACAGCAGGAGAAAGCTGAAGGTAATCAAAGGGCTGGGGTGGCACACAGGCTTCAGGATGGAGAAGCGTGCTGCTCTCCTCCGCCCAGGGTGAATGGTGGCTGTCTGCGGCTGAGGCTGGACGAGGGGTAGACAAGTTCCTTGCTCTAGCAAACAACACAACGGTAGTGCAGGATGCACGTGCTGCATGCCTGCCTTCCCCGTGAGAATAAAGTTCGCCCAGACCTTCGGGTTAAATGTATAGGTTCAGGGGGCCTTGCGCTATTTGTTTGTTTGTTTGTTTGTTTGTTTGTTTGTTTGAGGCAGAGTCTCACTCTGTTGCCCAGGCTGGAGTGCAGTGGAGCTCACTACAACCTCCACCTCCCAGGTTCAAGTGATTCTTCTGCCTCAGCCGCCTGAGGAGCCGGGATTACAGCTATGAGCCACGGTGCTCAGCCTAAATTTATTTTTTTAAAAAACTTTGTTGACCGGGCGCGGTGGCTCACGCCTGTAATCCCAGCACTTTGGGAGGCCGAGGCGGGCAGATCATGAGGTCAGGAGATCGAGATCATCCTGGCTAACATGGTGAAACCCCATCTCTACTAAAAATACAAAAAATTAGCCGGGCATGGTGGCGGGTGCCTGTAGTCCCAGTGACTCGTGAGGCTGAGGCAGGAGAATGGAGTAAACACGGGAGGCAGAGCTTGCAGTGAGCCGAGATCACGCCACTGCACTCCAGCCTGGGCGACAGAGCAGGACTGTTTTAAAAAAAAAAAAAAAACCAAACTTTTTTTTCCATGTTTTATGTGAAACTCTCTTGCAGTTGCTTGTAACATGAGACTATGAGTAGAGTCATGAATGTGATGGTTGATAGAGCTGGGCTTTGACGTGTCAAGCTTCTCTTCATCTTCTTTCTCCTGAGAACTCGAAAGCCTCCAACTTGACTGTGTCTCTAACACATTACTAAAGCAGACAAGATGTGGGTGTCGCAGGGTAGGGATGGGCTTTGGCTCTTAAATTCTGCTAGAGTTAGAGATTTGAAGATGCTGAAAGCAACAGGGAGCGGCATATAACATTCCTCTCGAGCACACACCTAGTAATTTTGCAGGCACGGGGCGGGAGTTCCCAAGTGCATGAGATAACCCTCCAGTCTGAACCCTCCAGTCTGGTCTACTATTTAATAAAATTAATGGAAACAAAATCACCTGCCTGAAACACCTGCTTAGCTGCACAGATAACTCTGCTCTCTCCTGAGAGAAGTTAAACAAGGAACAACAAGAAAACAGCTGCTGAACGGGTTCATGGTGATAAATCTCTCCTTTGTTGCTTCCTCCATCTCCCTACAAAAGGGGCTTGAGAGGAGGAGGCAGTGAAAAGGCCTATTCATCCCCAGCATTTTCACAGAGGTCCATAAACTGCTATCTGCACTTTCAGATGCGCCCATCAGCATCACAGGTAAACGTTGCCTTCGTCACTGATGCTGGCCCTGTGAAGCCCGGCCTTCAGGTCTTTCAGGGGCCTTTGGAGTACATATTTGCAGGTCTTCAGAACTGCTATGTGAGCCAGAGGACTTCCCTTGTTTGGCCACTTCTAGTATCGAGTAAAGATGAAGAGCAGTGACTGTTTGCCAAACATTTTGGACTGTGACCCCACAAGTCCCATCATGAATGAAGACCCAGTTCTGCCAGGGTCCATCCCAGACCCTGCTTGGGCAGCCCAGCTGGGCAACAGTTTTCCTCTGCATCATGTTTACCTCCCAGCCTTTTCAGTCTGTAGCACTGGAGGCTGCTGATCTTTAGATGGTGTCCTACATATTTCCAACTTGAGCATTTGTCTTACTATCAGCAATGACTGTATTTGTGTTTGAAAGTAGCCACCGGCCGGGCGCGGTGGCTCAAGCCTGTAATCCCAGCACTTTGGGAGCCCGAGACGGGCGGATCACGAGGTCAGGAGATCGAGACCATCGTGGCTAACACGGTGAAACCCCGTCTCTACTAAAAAAATACAAAAAACTAGCCGGGCGAGGTGGCGGGCGCCTGTAGTCCCAACTACTTGGGAGGCTGAGGCAGGAGAATGGCGTGAACCCGTGAGGCGGAGCTTGCAGTGAGCTGAGATCCGGCCACTGCACTCCAGCCCGGGCGGCAGAGACTCCGTCTCAAAAAAAAAAAAAAAAAAGTAGCCACCACGGTCATATTGCTACTGCTGTCACAATTGTGATAAGTTTTAGCTTTTGTGTCCTTGCTCTCCCTGCTCCCCTTTTTTTCTGTAGTATTTGTGGCGTAGTCATTTAAAAGAAGCTAAAAATCCAGTCATCTTGACAACCTAGTTGTCACTAACCAGGACAATTTTTTTTTTCTTTTAGAAAGGTCTCCCTCTTGTCACCCAGGCTGGAGTACAGTGGTGCAATCTCGGCTCACTGCAGCCTCCGCCTCCCAGATTCAAGTGATCCTTCTGCCTCAGCCTCCTGAGTAGCTGGGACTACAGGTGTGCGCCACCACGCCTGGCTAAGTTTTGTATTTTTAGTAGAGACGGGGTTTCACCATATTGGTCAGGCTGGTCCTGACCTCAGGTGATCCTCCCGCCTTGGCCTTCCAAAGTGCTGGAATTACAGGCGTGGGCCACTGCACCTGGACAATTTTAACTTTTGTTCTTTTCATCTTAGATGTTAGATACCACTGACTTATAAGATTACTTCCGGTGGAACGAGTGTTCTCTTAATTATTAATTATGTGCTCTAAGCCTTTGACTATAGTAGACAGCATGCCTTTTCCATCTTTGCATTTTCTAGCATCTGAAGCCTGGTGCACGATTGGTGCTCAGGAATGTTGGTTGGACTAAATGTGAAATAACCGAAGCAGTAGACCAGCCTCTAATGAAAATCCTTCAGGCTGGGTCTGGGATTGGCTGTCAGATCCTTGGTATTGCCAGGGACAGAAACCCATCTTTAGCATCAGCCAGAAGAGAAAAAGAAAAAAATTTGCAGAAGGGGGTCCTGGGAGTGGCTCACAGAGTTGAGGAGGAGTTTGGCAGTCCTTGGGCAGGCAGCAACCAGGCAGCTCTGAGGGCCTTAGGGATTCAGTCTCCCCTCAGCTTTGTTTCCTCCCTCCATAGGGAGTGCCCATGCATCCCTTTCTGCAGCCTCCTCCCTAATGGAGTGAGAGTTCTATACCCCGTGCCTCCCTCCTCTTCCTGCCCCAACCATAACTCCAGTTTGAAAGATCCTGGGCAGGACTCCGGCCTGGTTGAGGATATGTAGAACCCCATGAATCGGAGTTTGTGTTTTGTCCTTCCTATCCTGACATGCTGGTATCTGAGGCCCTTGTGATCATTTTACTATGTCTGGAAAGGAGCTGTAAAGGGAGCTCTATAGCTATATTCAACCATTTAAATGGTTAACATACAACAGGTAAAATTTGTTCTGCGGTTTCCAAAGGTCAGGACCAGTAAGCCAACACAATAGGAAGACAGAATCTGGCCTGATAAGAGATTTACCAGTCAAATGTCCTACCATGAGTTCTCCCACCATGGAGTACACAGTAGAAGGGGCCACTTTTGACTGCTTTTGGGGAATGGCCTTGGGGAAACATCTGTTCCTGGGCCGCTCCACTGTGTTCCACAGGGCTGTGAGGCATCTCGGGAGCTGGTGCAGTCCCTGTTAGGGTCTCTCCGAGCAGAACTGGAGGGCCTGAGAGGTGGGTGAAGGGAGAAAGTAGATCACCTTCGTGTCCTTTTTTACCCTCAGGCAATTGCAGACCTTCAAGGCAGAGGTAGCAGCTCCCATCCCCAAGGCATGCAGCAGAGATGAAATATGACATCTTATACTTAGCGTCAAAAACACCACCCAAGGAAAGGAAGTAGCAAGAGA
This sequence comes from Macaca fascicularis, assembly GCF_037993035.2. Classification (NCBI taxonomy): domain Eukaryota; kingdom Metazoa; phylum Chordata; class Mammalia; order Primates; family Cercopithecidae; genus Macaca; species Macaca fascicularis. Next base: position 52,208,493 of record NC_088377.1, read on the forward strand.
GGCCTTGTTCAAGAGCAGGTGAAGATTTTGTTGCCTGCTGGTCCCAAACACACCAAATGCAAGGAATGGCTGCCAAAGGAAACAGCATTCCGAATGGGGGAAAGCCATGCCTGCCCTGCCCCGTGTGGCCCGCCTTCCTCACTGTCTCCAGCCATCCCTGTGGGGAGCTGACTGTTGGGGGGCACTCTGGATGCTGTGTGGCATATAGAGAGAGGTCCAGTACCACTTCTGCAGCCCTGACCTGCAGGGATTGGGAGTCTAAACAGGGACAACAAGACAAGTCCCTTAAATGACAGTGTTCAAGAGTGGGCTGTAGGGGGGCGCCCCTGATCAGAGAGAGGCTTTGCTGAGCCAGGCCTGGGGGATGGACCCAAGGGGCCCTGGGAGGGAGTTGTGAGAGCTTCTGATATCGTCCCTTCATTTGGGGCCTCCTTGGAACGTGGGTGGCATTCTGTAGGGCATTATAGAGGAGGGGAAGACCTAGCCAGAGCTGAGCTGCTCTGAGGGGCTGAAGGGGCAGCGTGGGGACACATTTAAAGTGGCAGGTCCATCAGGTGGCAGGTGTCTGAGTGAGAGGTGATGGCAGCCTGGAGGTGAACCTACTGGCAAGAGAGGAAAGGTTGCAGGAGCATGCGGCCTCCCATCTGGAACCGACAGTAGGGTTCTCATGTGAAGAGTTCTCATGACAAACCAGAGCTTACCTGAGGGAGCATGACCATAGTGCCCGAGGGTCTGAAGGTGCCCTAACCGAAGTCACTGATTGTGGAGGAGGGCAGCTTTAGTGATGTGTCAGCCATCTGCTAACAGAGGTGGGTGGGCAGGGGCCAGAACCAGGAGTCCAGGGCTGGTCCCCATGTACCAGGAGTGACTGGGAAAGCTCCATCGGGGTGGCCAGAACTTGAGGGAGTCTTGGGTTACCTGGCAGGAGCAGGGGTGCAGGGTGAGGTGAGCACCCACATGGTCAGTTTGCCTAGGCGTGGCTGTCATTCTTTTGCTCTTGGTTTATCATAACATTTTTCTTCTAGGTAGTATCACCTAGCATTTATTACTTTTTTCTTAGTGTATTTTTATTAATTTTGGTCAAAATTTTTATTAATCATATTTTAAATGCCAGGTATTCTTCTACATGTTTTACATGTGTTAATATTTTAATGTAAGATCTGCATAATGTAGATATGACCCCATTTTACAGTTGATGGATTAGGCATGAAAATGCCATGTCATTGCCAAGGTTGCAGAGCTCCTAAGTGATAGAGCTGGAGCCAAATGCTGCATATACACAGGGACCCCGATTTGAATTTCAGTTTCTTCTGGAGAGGCTTCCACAGGGCTCAGTACTATGGTTCTTTTGCCATTTCTTGATTTATGTTTTGGATATTTATCTGTTGACTTCCTGCTATAATATAACTCTTTCCTCTCTTACGTTACTACTTGTAGATCCTCTATTACATTATTGTAACAAAAATAATATACTCAATACTGATGTTCTTGGCTTCATATAGCTAAAGACAGTATCTCCTGTGCTCCACTTTGTTTGTTTTTATTTTTGAGACAAAGTCTCGCTCTGTCACCCAGCCTGGGGTGCAGTGGCACGATCATAGCTCACTGCAGCCTCAACCTCCCAGGCTCAAGCAATTCTCCCTCCCCAACCTCCTGAGCACCTGGGACCACAGGCACGTGCCACCATGTCCAGCTAATTTTTTATTTTTTGTTGCAACAGGGTCTCACCATGTTGCCCAGGCTGGTCTGGAACTCCTGGGCTCAAGTGATCCTCCCTTCTTGGCATTCCAGAGTACTGAGATTACAAGCGTGAGCCACAGTACCCAGCCATATCTGTTTATTCTTGATTCATCTAAAATTCCATAGTAGCATGTCCAGGCACTTCCTGTTGCTCAAGTCCTTTAGATAGGTCCCTTACTTCTAGAGGCTTAAGCTTGTAAGAGCTGAGAAATTCCTGTGTACTATTTCTTTAATCGTGTCTTCCTCTTTATTCCCTGGCATCTTGTTCCAGGACACCTATTGTTTGGAAGTTGGACCTTCTTCAGGGATCTTCTATTCTGTCTCCTTAAAATCTTTTTTTCTCCCTTGCGAAATGTACTTAATTTTCCAACTCTTCCATTTCGATTTCAGCAATCAAATTTTTGAATCTAAGAGCTCTTCTCAGATCTTTTTCATAATAGTACACTTTTCTTCCCTTCTTTGAAAAAAATCTCAAAGTTACATAACTAAAGAGAAGAATATTAAGATTCCCCCATGTGCTCAACCTCCGGCTTTAACAATTACCAACATAAAGCCAAGGTTTCCTTCTATGACTCCACCCACGTCCTCCCTGTATAGCGGGGAAGCCTATTTCCTTCTATACTCTCATTCACAACACTCAGGACTTCCAGAACCTTTCACTTCTGACACCAGACATTTCCAACCATTCTGAAAGCAGCTCAGTGTCCTCCATTTCAGCTACATTACACTGAGAGCAGCTCAGTGTCCTACATTACAGCTCTGACACTTGACCTGGACTTAGTGCATACTCCACAGGTTAAGGGCTCAGTTCCACAAGACTGACCCCATTTCAGACTCCAGTCACAATTCCAGGTTGTCACCTGTGCTTCTTACTAACTGGATATATATATCAGAAGTTCTCACACCTGTTCCTTTGGGTTGAGTCATCTGGAATGGTGCTCAGAACTCAGAAACACCTACTCGTAGTCACTAGTTTATTACAGAAGCTTTTAAAAGGATACAAATGGACCAGACATGATGGCTCAAACCTGTAATCCCAGCATTTCAGGAGAACAAGGTGGGCAGATCGCTTGAGGTCAGGAGTTCAAGACCAGCCTGGACAACATGGTGAATGAAACTCCTTCTCTACCAAAAATACAAAAATCACCTGGATGTGGTGGTGTGTGCCAGTGGTCCCAGCTACTTGGGAGGCTAAGGCAGGAGGATTGCTGGAGCCTGGAAAGTCAAGGCTGCAGTGAACCTAGATTGTGCCGCTGTACTCCAGTCTAGGTGACAGAGTGAGACCCTGTCTCAAAAAAAAAAAAAAGGGTGGCCGGGCAGGGTGGCTCACGCCTGTAATCCCAGCACTTTGGGAGGCCGAGGTGGGTGGATCCTGAGGTCAGGAGTTCAAGACCAGCTGGACCAACATGGAGAAACCCCATCTCTACTAAAAATACAAAATTAGCCAGGTGTGGTGGCGCATGCCTATAATCCCAGTTACTCGGGAGGCTGAGGCAGGAGAATCGCTTGAACCCAGGAGGTGGAGGTTGCAGTGAGCCGAGATCACACCATTGCATTCCAGCCTGGGTAACAAGAGCAAAACTCCATCTCAATAAACAAATAAAAAGGCCAGGTGCAGTGGCTCCCACCTGTAATCCCTTACTTTGGGAGGCCAGGGTGGGCAGATCATGAGGTCAGGAGATCGAGACCATCCTGGCCAACATGGTGAAACCCCGTGTCTAAAATAAAAAAAAAAAAAAAAAAAAAAGGCCAGGCGTGGTGGTGCACGTCTGTAGCCCCAGCTACTTGGGAGAATAGCCCCAGCTACTTGAGGCGGGAGAATCTCTTGAACCCAGGAGGTGGAAGTTGCAATTGCAGTGAGATCGCACCACTGCATGCCAGCCTGGCAACAGAGCAAGACTCCATCTCAAAAAAAAAAGATACCGATGAGCCAGATGGGGTGGCGCACAGGGCATGATGTGAGGGAAGGGATGTGCCAGCACCCACCGGTGTTCTGCAGCCCGGAAGCTCTCCAAACCTTCTTTCTGGCACAGAAATGGTTAGCCATTGGTGATTGCCAATTGAAGGTTGCTTCAGCCCTTCCCTAGTCCCATGCTTGGTTCCCTGGCAGCCAGCCCCCTTTCTGAGGTTGTCCAAGAATCCCCAGCTACCAGTCATTAGCATACAAAGAAACACCCATCGTTTCAGAGATTCTGGGGGTTTTAGGAACTGTGTGCCAGGAAAGGGATAGAGACCAAATATATATTTCTGACTATGTCACAGTCCACCCCCTGCTGTCCGGCCACAGACTCCTTAACAGCATGATGATGTGCAGCTTAAGAGGTACTGGCATATTACTAGAATCCCATGTCGCCATGAATGAAGAGTCCAGTCCATCGTCATGTGGGCCCAGAGTGGAAGCGTCGTCCCATGTTTGTAGTGCTTTCTCATGTCTGTAAACCCACTTAACTTTCCCGACATTCTTGTGAGGAAGAAATGATTGCCTCAGATTGGGGAAGGAGTAAAGCTTAGTGAATCAGGGCCTTTCCCTGAGGAGGCCTCTGCGTATATAAATAACTGAGCGTTTTCATTGGATTTGAAATGTTAAGCCCCAGATGATGCCTGAAGCCTTAAACATATTCAGCTGCTTTATTCAGGTGGCGCATGACCCCAGGGTGGCCGTGCACTTTTATCCTTCTCTCAGATGTTGAGGAAATTCCCCCTCCTTTGCTTCTTCTGTTGAAGAGAAGCTGAAGCCTTTGGGCTGTAGAGGATTGAGGCCTACTACTTGGCCAGCCCTGGGGAAAGAGGATCTTAACAGACTAAAAACAATGTTTTCTGGAAAGTCAGAGCAGCTCCCAGGAGGCCCCAGTGGAAGTAAAGGCCAGGTTGTGGAGAGTACACTCTGGTCTGTTGAGATTCCGGGGTTTGGTCCTGGCTCAGAGGTGGCCTGAAGTGAGCCCCAGAGCAGTGGGCCCTCAGCCCGGTGCCAGCGCCAAGGCCACAGGAGGCCTCTGGGGCCCGGGATTCCCTGGTTCCAAAATAGCCTTCCTGTGACCCGGCTGCCCTGCTCAGTTGCCAGGAAACCCCAGGAGCAGATCATCATCTCTCACAGTATGTGACTGGATCTAGGCAGGGAATCTATTTGATCCCCTTCTTCCCAAAGAGATTAAGAACTATCCAGTATTGAGTCTCTCAGAGTTACTTCGTGCATCCAGTGAGACACTTCTGAGTCCTGAATAAAGACTTGTTTAAATATATTTTTATAATTAATTTTTTCTTTTTCTTTTTTCCTTTTTTTTTTTTTTTTTTTTTTTTGATGGAGTCTCGCTCTGTCACCCGGGCTGGAGTACAGTGGCATGACCTCAGCTCACTGCAACCTTCGCCACAGGCATGCACCACCACACCCAGCTAATTTTTGTAGTTTTAGTAGAGACAGGGTTTCACTATATTGGCCAGGCTGGTCTCGAACTCCTAACCTCAGGTGATTCATCTGCCTCAGCCTCCCAAAGTGGGATTACAGGTGTGAGTCACTGCACCTGGTGATTTTTGTAATTAATTTTTTCCCTATGCCTCTACTTTTTTTTTTCCTCCTCAAAATGGCGTTGCATTTTCTGCAGGGCATCTGGGCCAAGAAGGCATTCTCTTGTTGTCAGATGAAGGCCGTGCCGTGTTCCAGGCAAACTGTGTGACCTGGGCTCTTGATCTTCTGCGTATCTGTGAAATGCCTTTTCTCCCAGCTCTGGAGGTGTCCCTGAAGTCATCCCTTTGTTGTGTGGCTATAAATACCTCGACTTCGGTGGCTGCCTTTTCATCATACCCCTTCCTGGGAAGGCATTTCCCCTGGAAGGGTTGCTTTGGCCCTTCGTTCCCTCTCCACATCCTCTCTTGGCAGCTGAGATGGGCCTAAACCCTGCTTCCTGCTAAGATTTACTGTTGTGGATTCTGTGTTCTTTGCGGATGAGGTATGAATGAGAGCTGCTAAGTTAAACTCCTGGAGATAACGGGCTCCTTTCGCTGATCGTCCACAATCATGGACGTGCCCTTTATGATTCATGATGGGGCTGAAAGACAGAACGTTTGGATCCTCAGTTTTATCTCTTGCTATGACATTAGCCAAGTCATTTTACGTCTCTGGGCCTTGATTTCATTGTCTGTAGGGTGAAGCTGAATCACTTTTTTATTTTAAGAGAGAAACAAGGTCTCCTATGTTACCCAGGCTAGAGTGCAGTGGTGCAGTTATAGCTCGCTGAAGCCTCCTGGGCTCAGGCAGTCCTCCTACCTCAGCATCTTGCATAGCTGGGACTACAAGCATGTGCCAGCAGGCCCTGCTGATTTTTGTTTTATTTTGTAAGATGGGGTCTCATTATGTTAACTAGGCTGATCTCGAACTCCTGGCCTCAAGTGATCCTCCTGCCTCGGCCTCCCAGAGTGCTGGGATTATAGGCATGAGCCACCGCGCCCAGCCATGGAGCAGGCACATCTTTAAGGTCACTGTGGAGTTGTTTATGCTTCATTAAGACCGTCAGATATTGGCTTAGTCTGTTTTTAATTTCTCGGGTTCATTAGGTGCATAAGCCCAGCCTCCAAGCATACATAATCTGAAACACCAACCTGGATAATTAAGTGTACAGGCAGTGAGTGAAAGAAGTGAGCCTAAGCAATACGGAATTGACATGCAGCCAGTGCCTTGTACCTTCTAGGAAGAGCATGAGTCCCCGTCAGCTTTGCTGGCTGACCCCTGTTCTGCGGGTGCTGATCATGCTCTCAGGACCTTCAGTTGTAGCTGTTACTGACTGTCATACTTTTGATGCTCCCCTATGCTCCCAAGCAGCCACAGACGCAGGGTGAAGCTGAGATGAACTGGGGTGAGCCTCAGAGGTTCAAGAACCCAGAGAAGTGTTTTCAAATCTAATGGATAAAAGAAGTAAAGAGCTATGAGCAAAAGTTCTCTCTAGCTCAGAGGTTGCTCAGACATTCACAAGGTGAGAAGGATGTGGTCTGCCTGTCCCTGTGAGAGCACCCACAACAGTCATTGTCAGCATCAGCCCAAACAGAAAAGACAGCAAGAGGCAGACCGAGGGGCATCTCCAGAATGTTTTGCATCCTGAGGTCATAGAGCTTCATTTTTTTGGTGAGCTGAGTATCATGGCGATGAATGTGAGCAAATCTGCGCTAACTTCCTTTTGCTTCTCCAAGAAATGGCCTAGTGAGGCTGCCTGCGTTTCTTGGCTAGTGGCCCCTTCCTCTATCTTCAAAGACAGCAGCATGATATCTTCCAGTATTTCTCTGTCTCTCCCTCTCTCACCCCCTCTGTGAATCTCATTCTCTCAGCCCCTCTTTCCCCTCTGCTTCCTGTCATTTTGTCTCCTCCTCTTTTTCTGACCCTCCTGCCTCCCTCTTAACGAGAATCTGATTACACCGGGCTGACCAAGATAATTGCCCAGCTCAAGATCCTTCATTTAACCCCAGAATCCCTTCTGCCATGTATGGTAATGTATTCATGGGTTCCAGGAATTGGAACAAGGACATCTTGGGGGCCATTTTCCCATCTCTCATACCCTCTTACAGATCAGCATGTGCAGGGGACTACACATCTTGCCAATGTAGAGATAACTCAGCACTCTGCATCCTCAGCATTCTCGGCTTAATCCTTTCCGTCCCAGATGAGATCATCCTGACAGCCGTCTTTCAGAACGTTTCCTTTCTCGTGCTCACTTCTGGTGGCTGGGGCCGGATGGACACAGCTCACCTCATCTTTCTGCTGTTTGCTTACTGCACTTGAGGGTTGCTGCATTGTTTACATTGTTAACAAATGCTAGGTTTGCTACACCCCACATCAAGCAAGTCCATTGGTGCCATTTTTCCAACAGCATATGCTGAATTTATTTCTCTGATTTACATTTTGGTAATTATCACGGTTTTTTTTTTTTTTTCCTTTTTTTTGAGACATGGTCTCACTCTATTGCCCAGGCTGGAGCACAGTGGCACGACCTCGGCTTACTGCAACTTCTGCCTCCCAGGTTCAAGCAATTCTCCTGCCTCAGCCTCCCCAGTAGCTAGGATTACAGGTGCGTGCCACCACGCCCAGGTTATTTTTGTTATTTTTAGTAGAGACAAGGTTTTACCATGTTGGCCAGGCTGGTGTCAGACTCCTGGCCTAGATCCTCCTGCCTTGGCCTCCCTAAACCTTGTTTTTAAACAAGGGTAGCAGTTGAGGTGGCACTTTGACCCTTCTTTGACCATGTATCACAGCACGGTGGCAGCTGGTGGTGGTGAGCTGCAGTTGTTGGAGGAAGTGCAGCAGAGCCACGCTGTGAGGCCTGGCCCACCCCCAAATCCGGGAGGCACCTGCAAGCGTTGTCACTCCATGTCAGCCTGGAAGGGGTGGGCTCCAGACCACTCAGCTCCATGCATATTCTCATGGGACTAGGTGGCCAGCTGTGACAGTGGGGAAGTAATCACACTCCCTGCAGAGGGATGTGGCCAAGGGAGGAGCAGAGAGCTAGCCTGGAGGACCACGAGGGCAACTGTGGGAAGTGCAGCAGTCAGCATGGAGTGGCCGCCAGAGAGCCAGGGCCCCAGGGTGGGTGGGGAGAAGCAAGTCGGGGAGGCCTCGCAGCGAGGGTCGGCTCTGAGCAGCTGCCTGGAGGGACTGGAAGGGGCAGGTGGAGGGCCCAGCAGGCCAGAGGACTGCCGCCTTGTGGGCTGGCCAGAGTGTCACACCAGAGTCCCAAGGGACGAGGACTCCTTAAAAAAGTTTTCCCCTAAGTTGGAATTTTTGGAGATATCCAGATTGGCTGAGTAATGCATTTTGTGAAGGGGAACCAGTTGAGTAGTTTCAGGAAGGTCTTTCAATCTCCACGTTTACTACGTACAGCCTTGGTTCATCTGCTGGGATTTTGAAGAGGCAGCCATAACTTTGATCAGTGTTTTTGAAGGGCTGAGTGACCCATGCAAGGTTCCAGAGTCTTCTCACCCAATGATGTTCATGGCTGAGTTGACTCTAGTTCCTCTTTGCAGAGTACAGGGAAGTGCTTGAGGCTGGGGCTGCGAGGCAGGGCTGGCATGTGACACCCACCGCCACCGTGGGAACGGAACCTGCTGAGCCTTGATCCTCAGCTCTTTGTCCTCAGATTTCCGACAGAAACATCCTGGGCTCTGCAGCCTCCGTGATTACATCACTCTTCTGTCTTCTCTGTTACATTTCACACCCTTCTTTGATTACTGCTCATTATGTTGTACAATTATAGTGGACACCACTGGCATTGCTGCTTGGGTTTCTAGTTCACGGTCCCTGTGCCTTTTCCCGAGGCCTGGGGCCCGCCTGCCCTGGAAGCAGCCTGGTTCATAGGAATAGATTCAGCTGGAGTCGGCTGTGGACCTTTGTCTGTGTTCCCTGCCTCAGCCTGACTGCCATTGTCTTTGTCAATCTCCGGGCTTGTTTCTCCTTGAGCCACGGATACAGCTTTTTTCTGACTTTGCACCTCTGTGTGCTACATATATTGGGTTTTCAAAATGAAATGTAAGCTGAGCTTTCCTATGTTGGTGCATTCTCGTTTATGCTAAAGTGTTACTTTTTATTGGCTCCGATTTGAAAATTCAACTACCAGAACCTCGTGGGATCCCTTTGTCTGAAGGGAGCTTGAAGTTTATCTCCACCCATCTGCATTCATGCCCAGAGAATATTGATTTTAGGGTTTATTCCTAAAGTCATTTCATGGGACACACCCTAGATTGAAACTTTCTTTTTTCACTTGATTATTATTAAACTTGTCATTATGGACATTTTCAAATGTCTCCAAAGGTAAAAAATAAAAATAAACATAAAAATAACATGATCACTACCCATGTATCATTACCCAGGCTTGACAATGAACATCTTTCTGCTGTTCCTGTACCCACCCTCCAATTTTTTGGTAGTACTTAATTTTGAATTACAAAAATGCCACATGCTGGCCGGGCACAGTGGCTCATGCCTATAATCCCAGCACTTTGGGAGGCCGAGGCAGGCAGATCACAAGGTCAGGAGATCGAGACCATCCTGGCTAACACAGTGAAACCCCATCTCTACTAAAAATACAAAAAATTAGCCAGGTGTGGTGGCGAGTGCCTGTAGTCCCAGTTGCTCAGGAGGCTGAGGCAGTGGAGTGGCTTGAACCCAGGAGGCAGAGCTTGCAGTGAACCGAGATCATGCCACTGCACTCTAGCCTGGGTGACAGAGTGAGACCCCATCTCAAAAAAAAAAAAAAAAAAAAAAAAGAATATGAGTGTATATGTAACTTGCCCACAAAAAGAATTACACATTTTGTACTAGAATATATTTTTATTACATTTTGGGTGTTTTCTAAGTTAACACAAAAAGAGCTACCTTTTTGTGTTACTTTTTAAGAAGTGGCAGGCCAGGCACGGTAGCTCAAGCCTGTAATCCCAGCACTTTGGGAGGCTGAGGCGTGTAGATCACTTGAGGTCAGGAGATCGAGACCATCCTGGCTAACGCGGTGAAACCCCGTCTCTACTAAAAATACAAAAAGAAATTAGCCGGGCATGGTGGCGGGTGCCTATAGTCCCAACTACTCAGGAGGCTGAGGCAGGAGAATGACGTGAACCCGGGAGGCGGAGCTTGCAGTGAGCCGAGATCGCGCCACTGCACTCCAGCCTGGGCGACAGAGTGAGACATGTCTCAAAAAAAAAAAAAAAAAAGAAGAAGTGGCTGGATAGCATTCCATCCTGTCAGGATATGGAAATAGTTTTAACAGTGATTAGCAGGTAGGTAGGTAGATAGAGATTAAATAGACAGAAACATGGTCGTGGAGTTATCCTCACGCCTGACTTTTCTTGTGACAGTCAAAGTCCTGTCACTGGTTGTGATGGGTGTGTCTTTGCCTGAACTAGGTAGTGCTAAACTGACGTCTCCAGTGGCTGTACCAGTTTGCCCTTGGTAGTGTCTGAGAGGTTCCATTCCGTCACTTTGTCATCATTTGGATTGCCAGACTTTTTAATATTTGCCAGGTTGGTGTATCTCAAATAGGATCTCATTTCTAGCATTAGCACATCCCTGACCAGGTCTCTGTTCACATGTTTCCAGACTGAGGCGGCCTTTCTGTAAATTGCCTATTTGTTTCTCTGTAATCAAACACCTTTCCGACGTTTTTTAGTTATTTTTGATAACTCTGTCATTAGTTCTGTGAGTTCTATCAGCAGCTTCACTGCATGCACCAGCCATGTGATACCATATGTAGGTAATGGTCATTTTGTCTTCTCCTCTTGTATTTTTTTTTGTTGTTGTTTCCTCCACTGCAAGACAGAGTTTCGCTCTTGTCGCTGAGGCTGGAGTGCAGTGGTGCGATCTCAGCTCACTGCAACCTCTGCCTCCCAGGTATAAGCAATTCTCCCTGCCTCAGCCTCCTAAGTAGCTTGTATTACAGGTGCCCGCCACCATGCTCGGCTAATTTTTGTATTTTTAGTAGAAACAAGGTTTCGCCATGTTGGCCAGGTTGGTTTTGAACTCCTGACCTCAGGTGATCCCCCCAGTTTTACTTCCCAAAGTGCTGGGATTACAGGCGTGAGCCACCACACCTGGCCCTCCTCTCGTGTCTTATTCAGAGCCTGTCTGATGGGGGGGGTGCATGCTTCAAGAACAGGGTTAGTAGCGACAAACGTGCCTCATGAGTGTAATGGAGCTGCTGCTGGCTCCACCATTAAACACCATGCTGGCTTTGGCTGAACTGTATTTTTTTCTTATCATGTTACAGAAATGTTTGTTTGGTTTTTTTGTTTGGTTTGGTTTTTTGTTTGGTTTGGTTTTTTGTTTGGTTTGGTTTTTTGTTTTTGGGATGGAGTCTCTGTCACTCAGGCAGGAGTGCAGTGGCACAATCTCGGCTCACTGCAACTTCTGCCTCCTGGGTATAAGCAATTCTCCCTGCCTTAGCCTCCCAAGTAGCTGGGATTACGGGCACCCACCTCCATGCCTGGCTAATTTTTGTAGTTTTAGTAGAGATGGGGTTTCATCGTGTTGGCCAGGCTGGTCTCAAACTACTGATGTCAAGTGATCCGCCCGCCTTGGCCTCCCAAACTGCTGGGATTACAGGTGTGAGCCACTGCACATGGCCACCACCTGTCTTTACTTACTTCTCTCCCATTGCCTACGGTTCTGGAAGTCTGACTGGAAAGGGGTCTGTTCTTTACACCCCACCTCCTCTTCCCTCTCTTAGGTGCTGGCTCCTTTGGTTGTGTTGGGGTAGGGAGGAAAGAGAAGGGAAAGGGTAGCTCATGCCTATAATCCCAGCACTTTGAGAGGCCAAGGCAGGCAGATCACTTGAGGTCAGGAGTTCGAGACCAGCCTGGCCAACATGGCAAAATCCCATCTCTACTAAAAATGCAAGAAATTGAGCCGGGCATGGTGGTGCATGCCTATAATCCCAGCTACGGGAGGCCAAGGCAGGAGAATCACTTGAACACGGGAGGAAGAGGTTGCAGTGAGTGGAGACTGTGCCACTGCACTCCAGCTGGGTGACAGAGTAAGACTCTGTCTCAAAAAAAAAAAAAAAAGTTTCCCAGAGTCCATCTAGTAGGGCCACACCATGATAGCGTCTGTCTCTTGGCTCCTGTCTGGTCACCGGCCATGCCCTTCTCTGACCTCAGCCGCTGGCCCCCAGCACATGTGACTGTGACTTTGTGTGGCAGCTGCTGAGTCCTGAGATGTTTTTAATGGCTGTGTTTGATTCCCAGGTTCTTCACCTACCAGCGAGGGGAGAGAGCTGTGGTTCTGCATCGTTGGGGGAGTGGAAGGGAGCTCCCCAGTGCCACCGTGGCAGCCACCTTCCTGGAGCAGGGCTTGGAATGCCCCGTGGCCGCATCTCTGACAGACGCGGCTGAAATGTGTTTTCACAGGTGCTGTTTTCTGTTTTCCGTGTTCATAACACAGGAGGGGAGAGCGTAGCTACTGACAAGTAGAACACTGCTACTTTTTTAAGGCAGTTTCTTGTTTTTTTAGACGGAATTAGTCTTTGGCTTCCCTCCCAGTCCCAGCCCCCCTTCCGGCTGCGAGTGTCCCCGGGTGGACACCAATAGAGATTGCTTTGTGTATTTTGTAGGGTTCTCTGTTTTGAAGAGAGAATTATGTTACAAATGTTTTTGTTGTCAATAAATAAAACACTTCCTTGTCCTTGCAAGATCCAGTATAAGTGAATTGCGGGGACTCAGCTGAGCTTCCAGAGTCTGCAGACGGGTGGGGGAGGCCATTTGCCAGTGGGGCTGGGGCTCAAGCTCTGGAGCCAGCGGTTCTGATTCACCTGATAGTGAAACGCTGCACCCCAGGTTTGGGGTTCCCTACAGCCCGCTCCCAGTGTCAGGAGCTGATGCCAGCAACTTAACAGAAAGTTGAAGCCACTTCACCCTCCTGTACCCCGACACCCCGGGCTCCCTGCCCCACACAGGCCTGAGGCCACCTCACCCTCCTGCACCCCGAAACCCAGGGCTCCCTGCCCCACACAGGCCTGAGGCTACCTCACCCTCCTGTACCCCAAAACCCAGGGCTCCCTGCCCCACACAGGCCTGAGGCTACCTCATCCTCCTGCACCCCAAAACCCAGGGCTCCCTGCCCCACACAGGCCTGAGGCTATCTCACCCTCCTGCACCCCGAAACCCAGGGCTCCCTGCTGCACACAGGCCTCTCTGCGCCTGTCCCAGGGTCCCACGCTCCCTCGTGGGGCTGAGGCAGGAGGCTCCCCTCGCCTGTTCTGCCCCACCTCTCAGCCTCCGCGGGTACCCACAGCTGTGCCTCCAGGTCTCCCCCACAGTGCCCACACTATCCTTGGAGCCTTTCCTGGCCCCGTGTCCCCTCTCATCACCCTCCCTGACCTTGGTCACCCTCCTGGGCCTTCCTTCCTCAAGGGTGCCGTCTACACTGGCTTCTCCACTCTCAGCCAGCGACTCCTTGCCCTGCTGCTGTCCCATCTTGCTGCTGACCTGCTTGGGCCATCGGATCCAGCAGGCATTTCTTTGTACCGATTGGACCAGACTTTGCTACTCTGAAACTTCCTCCTCCCCAAGACACTTGAATTTCCAGGCTTGAATTTCCTTGTATTTCCAGGCTTCCAGCTCCGGAATTTCCTGGCTTCTCTTTTGGGAAGGCTGCCCATTGGTTGTACTCTCCCCACTGCCTGCCTCCCACCACCCCCAAAACACTTTAGAGCATTTCAGATGTAATCCAGCATTTCAGATGTAATCCAGGGCTGGGAAAGGGACCCATCCAGGCCATGGGTCATTCTTGAGGGCTGGGTGTACTGCCTGGCCTAGGAGGTCCCTGGCCCATGCCCCCGCCTTCCAGGGCCTCACCTGACAGAATCGGCTTAGAGAGCAGAAACCAAGTCCTGGGGGAACAGGCTCCACTGCCTCTCTTTGTGGAGGAGGAGGCTGGGTGATGCCACCAGGGGATCAGGCTATCAAGAGGCCTCCCCTGGAGGTGCCTGCCCTCCCCCCGTGCTCCCTTCAGCCCGCGTTGCTGGAGTGGTGGCTCCGGAAGAGTGGCTTTCTCAGAGGTCACGAGGAACTTGGTGATGTTTCCCGCATCTGCACCTCCAGACCTCATGACCACGGTCTGGCTTCATCTGGCATGAGACGTCCCTTAGTCCCTCCCAATTCAGGAAGGCCCAGACCCCACACCACACTCCACCCAGCCTGCTGCTGAGCCCTGCGTCAGTCACCAGCACTGTCACCTGCCCAGCTATCTCTTTTCAGCCTTCTCTAACATGCCCATATAGCCAGAACAGTCTTTTTAAAAGTTTGTTTGCTTGCTTGCTTTGTGTTTGATGGAGTCTCGCTCTGTTGCCTAGGCTGGAGTGCAGTGCTGCAATCTCGGCTCACTGCAATTTCCACCTCCTGGGTTCGAGTGATTCTCCTGTCTCCGCCTCCTGAGTAGCTGGAACTACAGGTGCACACCACTGTGCCCAACTGATTTTTTAAAAAATATTTTTAGTAGAGATGGGGTTTCACCATGTTGCCCAGGCTGGTCTCGAACTCCTGGACTCAAGCCATCCTCCCACCTCGGCCTCCCCGAGTGCTGGGATTATCAGCATGAGTCACCACGCCTGGCCCCCAGAATGGTCTTTTTTTTTTTTTTTTTTTTTGAGTCGGAGTCTCGCTCTGTCACCCAGGCTGGAGTGCAGTGGCCGGATCTCAGCTCACTGCAAGCTCCGCCTCCCGGGTTTACACCATTCTCCTGCCTCAGCCTCCCGAGTAGCTGGGACTACAGGTGCCGCCACCATGCCCGGCTAATTTTTTGTATTTTTAGTAGAGACGGGGTTTCACCGTGTTAACCAGGATGGTCTCGATCTCCTGACCTCGTGATCCACCCGTCTCGGCCTCCCAAAGTGCTGGGATTACAGGCTTGCGCCACCGCGCCCAGCCCAGAATGGTCTTTCTAAAGATGGGCCCCATCATCTCTAAATGGCGCTGTGGTTACCTTCCTGGACCTCCTCTGCCTCATTTCTTGTGGCCTGGCTCCCTGTCCCCAGCCCAGCCTCCTGTCCCACAGCACAGGCATGCCCCCTGTGGCGTGCAGTGGTGGGAGCTGACTGGTCACTGCCCGCCCCCTGTCCAGCCTCCTTTCTAGGCTTTTCTTTGGAAGAGGGATTTTGGAAGGGCTTCAGCACAGAAGTGCCGTGAAGAGATGGGTGTTTCAGGAAATCACTCTTCTAACTTGAGAATATTAAAAATGAAAGAATGCACTGCACGCAGCACTTCTGCTGGTAGGACTCTGCCTTCAAAGACATGCACACTTGTGGACTAAAAGCATGTTCATTCATTGCACCATTGCTGATGAGGTGGTAAAATTGGAGGCCGCTGTGAGGCCTTCAGAGGGACTGGTGAAAGAAACTCCAGCACATCTGCCTGAGGAGGACTCTGTGGCTTTTAAAAAGTAAGAGGTCACAGTCGCAGCCATGCTTTGGCCAAAGAGACGTGCTCTTTGCCCTCACACCATCCCCTGGCTCTCTGTGCCCTGGCAGGAGGGCCCACAGCACATCTGCTACCCAGACGGGTCCTGTGATGAGCACTGGGAGTCCCAGCATGTCACGTTACCCAGATAACTCTCTGGACAGGCACCCAAAACCCACCTGGCATCCAACAGAGTCTAGGCTGGGTTCACGACGTGATCCATGAGCCAGACTGCATGATCCTTTTAGACCACCTATTCCAAAAGATTAACAAAGTAAGGTCTATCTGAGGACTACCCATTACATCTTTTTCAATTTTTTTTTTGAGACAGAGTCTTACTCTGTCGCCCAGGCTGGAGTGCAGTGGTCCGATCTTGGCTCACTACAACCTCCACCTCCCAGGTTCAAGTGATTCTCCTGCCTCAGCCTCCCGACTAGCTGGGACTACAGGTGTAAGCCACCACGCCCAGCTAATTTTTGTATTTTTAGTAGAGACGAGGTTTCGCCACATTGGCCAGGTTGGTCTCAAACTCCTGACCTCAGGTGATCCACCTGCCTCAGCCTCCCAAATTGCTGGCATTACAGGTGTGAGCCACCGCGCCCGGCCCCCATTACATCTTTTTCAAATTTAACACACATGTATGTAAGGGGGGTATTCGGTGAGCGCTTGAGGAAGGTACAGACCCCCTAGCCCTGTGCTGAGCTGAGCTTTTGGCAGCCCCAGCACCCAGGAAGATGAAGCTGCATGGTGTTCCAAACATTTCTTCCAGTCAGTGCTTCTCTCATGATAAGTGCTTTACCTGGGACTTACCTGTTACTTTAACTGTTACCTTTGTTAAATAAAGTTAGTATGTTGCATTTAAAAAATAACAAGAGGCCGTAATCCAGCACTTTGGGAGGCTGAGGCGGGAGGATCACCAGGTCAGGAGTTCGAGACCAGCCTGGCCAACATGGCGAAAACCCGTCTCCGCTAAAAATACAAAAAATTAGCCAGGCGTGATGGCTGGCGCCTGTAATCCCAGCTACTCGGGAGGCCCAGGCGGGAGAATCACTTGAAACCGGGAAATGGAGGCTGCAGTGAGCTGAGATCACGCCACTGCACTCCAGCCTGGGCAACAGAGACAGACTCTGTCTCAACAACAACAAAAAAAATATGATGCAGGAGGATCCCTTGAGGCCAGGAGTTTGAGACCAGCCTGGGCAACATAAAGAGACCCTGTGTCTACAGAAAATATTTTAGAAAATTAGCCAGGCACGGTGGTGTGTGCCTGTGGTCCCACTACTCAGGGGGTTGAGCACTTGGGAGGATCACTTGAGCCCAAGAGTTGGAGGCTGCGTGAGCTGTGATTGCACCACTTCACTCCAGCCTGGGTGACAGAGCAATACCCGGTCTCAAAAAAAAAAAAAAACAGCATGGAGACCTGTGTGTGCACAGCACCGGAGGGCACAGGCTCAAACGCCCTGTCACTATGGCAAGCACAGCACGGGGAGGGGAAGGAGGTCCCCTGTTTTCTCCTGGGTGCTTCTATACAATTTGAGACGCATCCATGTATTATTAGTGCACTTTAGAAATGAGAAGGAATGCGACTTGCCTGCTGCGTGGACTGTGGGGTTGGAGCTGGGGAGCGCAGGAGTGCGGTGGGGTCCTTCTGCTATGGCTCACCCAGGCCTCGTGCTGGAGGCACGTGCAGGGAGCACCAAGGAGGAAGGCAAGCTGGGTGCCCCTAACCCATCGCACAGGAGGTCAGTGGCATGGTGGTGTACCCTGTGTCTGCCAAGGAGACACGTGGTCCCTGAAGCACATGGAAACCAAATTCCACACTGGAGGTCCATAGACCAGCTGCGGAAGAGGCCCCCACGCAGGCGAGTGGGCAGGACGTGGCACTAAAGTGGCCGCCAGGTGAAACTGACCTTGTCCAGCGCATCACAGTTCTCAATCTTTCCCCTGAAGTGGATTTGGGGGTTGAGTGCCCCCTTTATAAGCTCAGATGGACAGCATGGAGTTGACAACACCCCTCAGTCATGCACGGCACCACACCCGTCTGCGACACCCTCATTATTCTAGTCCTGTACACTCTCCTATGGACAGCCGTGCCCACGTGCTTCATGTACATCTTTGTATTTGAGTGTTCTTGCAAAACATGTCTGCCGTGGGTGTCCTGAAGCCAGCCTCCCAGTAGCCTGTGGGATGGTGTGGTGGAGGAGTGACAGCGCCTCTGCAGGGGGCTTCCCTTCACTCTCCCAGCAACACTGGAGACCACTGAAGTGTCTGCACTTTGCAAGGACGGAGGAGGCTGGCTCAGAGGGGTCCAGAGACTTCCCAGAGCTCCGCTGCTTGTCATATCCCAGCATCGGGGGCTGCCTTTCTGGCCTCACTTGAGGCACGGTGGGCTGGGTCCGCCCTGGGGGCCTGCCTTGTCACGCCCCACTTCTCCCTACAGTGGAATCTCCAGGGTCATTTCAGAGGGAAGGTCATGAGACCCTGGGCAGAAGGATTTGCCCTGGGGGACAGGCAGAGCTGAGGGAGACCCCAGTTGCAGCCTGGAGCCGCACGCAGGCTTTTCCCCGAACCTGGGTCTTTCTTTTGAAGAGAGGATTTGGGCTCAGGCCAGGCTGATGTTTGCTCAGCAGATCTGGCAATAGGTGGCGACATAACCCACTCCTTGCTTTCTGGGCGAGCCTGGTGGCCCCGAGGGAACTTGGTCACCCACCTCAGCCTCCTGCCCATGGCCTGAGCCTGGGTGCCAGGGCAGCTGCTGAGAAGGGTATTTGGCCTCTCTCTGCCACCCGAATGCTAGACACAGTCCCCAGGAAAGGGCATTGGGGCTGACACAGACACCACCCTTGCCCTCCAAGAGGAGGAAAGGTGGCGGGCACGGCCACGGGCAGTCCTCCAGGCACAGCGGCAGGAGCCTGGAAATGATGGCAGCCAGCCCCTCTTGTCTGCAGAGGGGAGCCCTAGGGGACCCTGAGCCCCCAGGGAAAAGAAGGGGCTAGAGGCCCCTTCTTTTACGGGCTCAAGAACTGGGCTGGTGCGGGGAAGAGGCAGAGCTGCTTTTCTGGCACGTGCTCTCTCCTGGCAGGTGAAGAAGCTTCCCTTGAGCACTCTGACAGTTCTGGCCAACTCAGCTGTGATAAGGGCGCAGAGGGACTTCACCCACGGTGACTGCTAAGCCAGTGTGTGTGTGTGTGTGTGTGTGTGTGTGTGTGTGTCCATCCAGGAGGCAAACACTCTAGAAAGAGACAAATGTCAGCAAATAACAATATATAATATAAATATTGTAATGAAAAGTGTTTCATCTTATATATGTGATATTCTTTCACTCCCAACCATTCAAACTAAAAGTGCAGCTGGGGCTGGGCACGGTGGCTCACGCCTGTAATCCCAGCACTTTGGGAGGCCAAGACGGGAGGATTGCTTGAGCCCGGGAGTTTGAGACCAGCCTGGGCCACAGAGTGAGACCTCATCTCTCTATATTTTTTAAATAACAAAAAATATTTTTGTTTTTTGTTTTGAAACAAGGTCTCATTCTATGGCCCTGGCTGGAGTGCAGTGGTGCGATGTCAGCTCACTGCAGCCTCCACCTCCTGGGTTCAAGCGATTCTCCCACCTCAGCCTCAGGCATGCGTCACCACACCCAGCTAATTTGTGTGTGTGCGTGTGTGTGTGTGTTTGGTAGAGATGGGGTTTCACCATTTTGGCCAGGCTGGTCTTGAACTTGTGACCTCAAGTGATCCACCCGCCTCAGGCTCCCAAAATGCAGGGATTACAGGTGTAAGCCACCGCGCCCAGCCAGAAAATATTGTTAAAAATAAAAATGAAGGCCACGAGGTCAAGAGTTCAAGACCAGACTGGCCAACATGGTAAAACCCCGTTTCTACTAAAAATACAAAAATTAGCTGGGTGTAGTGGCGGGTGCCTGTAATCCCACCTACTCAGGAAGCTGAGGCAGGGGAATCGCTTGAATCCAGGAGGCGGAGGTTGCAGTGAGCCAAGATCGCACTACTGCTCTCTAGCCTGGGTGACAGAGCAAAACTCCATCCTGGGGGGCGGGGGGGAAGGAATTAATAAAAATGTAAATGTGCTAGAGAGTGGCAGTGGAGGGGGCTTGAGTCAGATCTCCATTGTCCCCTGTCCTGCCCCTCTTCCCGCTCGCTCCTGCTGAGCTTATCCCACTGGCTCAGGTCAAAGCAGAAAGGCCCTCCAGGTAGAACCATTCAGACCCAGACAATCGCCACCGAAAAAGGAAAGAGCTTGGGGGTGCTGGGGATTTGGTAGCTGCTTTTGGAGAAAGACAGGAGCAGCCCCAGGAGGCCAGTCTCTGGAAAACAAGTACTGTGGAAAAGGTAGTTTGTGGAAAAGGGGCCATATGGCATCCCAGAAAGAGCCCCGAACTTACTCCTGCCAGGTGACAGCCCCAGCATCACTGCGGTGACGCCCATGAGGCCTGTGCCAAGGGAGCTTCTGTCACTCTGTGCTGGGCGCGCTGTGGGTGCTCGAGGAGTGCCAGTGGAGTGTGAAGTCGCTGACGCTGACCTTCATGTGGGCTCTCACACTGAAGTAGACGATGAGATGGAGAAGTCTCAGGGTGGCTGGAGTCGCAGTCTGTTCCTGAACAGGCTCGCCAAACTTGGGTGGGTTGGTTTTTTCCAAAACGCTTCCTACACAGGTCGAGAGACCGCCACACACACAGTGTGGACCTCAGTACCCTCCACACAAGGTATGGGAGAGTCACTTATCTGCCGGGCATGGTGGTTCACACCTGTAATCCCAGACCTTTGGGAGGCCAAGGCGGGAGGATCACTTGAGCCCAGGAGTTTCAGACCAGCCTGAGCAATATAGGAAGACCTTGTCTCTATTAAAAAAAAAAAAAAAAATTTAATTAGCCAGGGGTCGTGGCGTGTGCCTGTGGTCTGGGTACTCGGGAGACTGAGACGGGAGGATCACTTGAGCCAGGGTGGTTGAGGTTGCCGTGAGCTATGATCATGCCACTGTACTCCAGCCTGGGTGACAGACCGAGACCCTGGCTCACACACACACACAAAAAATGTCATTTATTGCCACCTGTTGCCCAGCCCCTGAGCCAGACACTGTCCTGCTGCCTCTCCTCCCCGCAGCCCCATCCGACTGGTCTCTGAGGCCTTGGGCTTTGTGGCTTTGGATACCCACTCCTCCTCTCCATCTCTCTGCCCTGCCCGGATGGGATGCTAAGACTTCTCACCTAGATCGATTACTGCCACACTGTCCCCACAGCCTCCCCTCTCCACCTGCCAGCCCTGCCTCGCCCTGGCTGGAAGTCCTTCAGTCGCCCCAGAAGCCTTTGAAACCAAGTTCAAACTCTCTATTTAGCACAGAAGCCCATCCCGCTACCCGCCACAACAGCTGCTCTCTGCCTTCCAGCCGCACTGAACCACTGCGGGTCCTGAATGTCCACAGCAGCCACCCCCACCCCATGCCTTCCCGCGTGCAGCTCGCTCTGCCTGGACTGCATCCCTGTGCCTTTCTAAAACAGCAGAGGCCCCATGGCTCACCAACCTCAGGGCGCAGGACCCAGGAGTCCAGGCACCATTGACCCAGCAGCCGTGGAAAAGGGGCCCCTCAGCGCAGGAGTGAACTCTTTCCCCATCCAAATAAAACTACAGGAACTCTCCTCTTTGCCTGGTATTAAAATATTCCTTTCTCATGTTTTCAAAGAAACATTTTCATTTCCTTATACAAAAACCACGCATAGAAGGTAGTTAAAAATACATGCATAGGCCCGGCACGGTGGCTCATTCCTGTAATCCCAGCACTCTGGGAGGCTGAGGGATGGAAGATCACCTGAGGTCAGGAGTTCGAGACCAACCTGATCAATATGATGACACCCCATCTCTACTAAAAATACAAAAATTAGCCAGCATGGTGGCATGCACCTGTAATCCCAGCTAGTCGGGAGGCTGAGACAGTACAATCGCTTGAACCCAGGAGGCGGAGGTTGCAGTGAGCCAAGATCACGCCACTGCACTCCAGCCTAGGCAACAAGAGCGAAACTCTGACACACACACACACACACACACACACACACACACCTGGACAGAAAAAAACAGCTGAAGCTTCACTTCCTCCTCCAGGTAGCCTTCCCTGACCACGACCCAGGTAGGTGGTAGCCCCTGGAGTGTGCTGGGTTACTCTCCTGCCACAGGACCCCAGGCAGACCTGCAGACTGCAGTTCTGAGGACAGTCACCAACACAGGGAAGTGCCAGGGGACACATGGAGTGAACAAAGTTGTGCTCTGTGGCTTTTCTACACCTGGGGCAATGGGGCTCCCTCCATTCGTGCTGTTTGTGACCCTCAGATTCGATGACATCCTCAGGTGAACCTGCACATTGCCAGACACACAGTGCGGGTGTCGGGAGAGCCCCAGGGCTTCCGAAAGCAACCCGTTGGCTAGAAATGCAGGGAGGTTTTGAAACATAGCTGTGAATAATTGTCAGAAAAACCACAGTTTTTGCTGAAAACTGAAAAACCACAGTTGAGGCCAGGCACGATGGCTCACACCTGTAATCCCAGTACTTTGGGAGGCCAAGGCGGGCGGATCACTTGAGGTCAGGAGTTCAAGACCAGCCTGGCCAACATGGTGAAACCCTGTCTCTACTAAAAATACAAAAATCAGCCAGGCTTGGTGGTGCACACCTGTAGTCCCAGCTACTCGGGAGGCTGAGGCAAGAGAATTGCTTGAACCTGGGAGGCGGAGGTTGCAGTGAGCCAAGATTGCACCATTGCACTCCAGCCTGGGTGACAGAACCAGACCCTGTCTTAAAAAAAAGAAAAATCACAGTTGACTGGAAGAATTGAAACCCTAAACCATGTCACCTACCTCTTCTACATCCCCTAACCAATTTGGGTCCCCAACCCAGGTTGGTTTTTTTTGTTTTGGAGACAGGATCTCGCTCTGTCGCCCAGGCTGGAGTTCAGTGACAGGATCTCTGCTAACTGCAACCTCTGCCTCCCGGGTTCAAGCTATTCTCATGCCTCAGCCTCCTGAGTAGCTGGGATTACAGGTGCCTGCCACCACGCCCGGCCAATTTTTATATTTTAAGTAAAGATGCAGTTTCACCAAGTTGCCCAGGCTGACCTCAGGTGATCCACCTGCCTCGGCCTCCCAAACTGCTGGGATTACAGGCATGAGCCACCGCACCCAGCCCCCAACCCAGTTTAGAGAAGGAGCCATCACAGGGGGCACCCCTGGCCCTCATGGACACTGTGCACCTCTGCCTGGGCCAGGTACCTCCATCCCCTCTTCACACACACACGTGGCCCTGCCTCCTGGTAGCCGCTCCTCAAAGGGCACTGGAAGGTCCACTTGCCCCACCCCACTTAGCATTTGGGCTATAAAGCAGGCGCCTAGATGGGCGACTCCAGTGTGGACACAGCCGATAGCTCACAGCCATCAATAGCACAGTGTTCCATGGAGGTGCACAAGGAGCCTCACTCCGGCTCCATGTAATAGACGTGAAAGTCACCGACGTGCGTTTCCAACCTCAGAATTACTCAGCAGCCCTTTCCTGCGTCACTGGCTCCTTTTTGATTCTGCAAGGAGGCCCTTCCCAGCTTCCCCCTTGACGCCCAGATCCCTCTTCCCTTCCAGGCACCCCCACACCTCTCTCCAGGCCCAGAGAAAATAAAAGCCACCAGGCAGGAAATAAGCCCTCCCACGGGCCAAAGACCCCTTCCCTCACACCTCCTCCTACTCCTGAATCCTCACCCACCCTCACTGCCTCCTCTGGGTCCTTGGGGGCAGACATGTCTCTTCCTCTGTGCCAGTGACACTGGCCCCACGGGCTCCATGACCATCCTCTACCTCCAAGCACAGCCCCGTGCCTCCTTCCAAATGTGACAGTGCTCCAAGCCTGCCTCCTCCTCTCACCCAGAGCCAGATCCATTCCTTTTACCCACTTACTTATGTCTTGAAAATATAATCCATTCACACAATTCAAAACTGAGGTTCGACAAGTGCCCTGCCACCAATCCTTGTGTCTCACCCACTCTAGGCCCTTCTCACTGTTAGCATTTTCTTAGTCATGCCTCGAGGAAAGTGAGTGACTTTTTTTTTTTTTTTTTTGAGACGGAGTTTCATTCTTGTTGCCCAGGCTGGAGTGCAATGGCATGATCTCAGCTCGCCGCAACCTCCACCTCCCGGGTTTAAGCGATTCTCCTGCCTTAGCTTCCTGAGTAGCTGGAATACAGGCATGCACCACCACGCCTGGCTAATTATTTTGTACTTTTAGTGGAGATGGAGTTTCTCTCAAGCTGGTCTCGAACTCCCCACCTCAGGTGATCCACCCGCCTCAGCCTCACAAAGTGCTGGGATTACAGGTGTGAACCACCGCGCCCAACCAACTGTTTTTCTTTTTTTAATGAGTCTAGTTCTGTTGCCCAGGCCGAAGTGCAGTGGTGCCATCACAGCTCACTGCAGCCTCAAACTCCCAGGCTCAAGTGATCCTCCCACCTCAGTCTTCCAAGTAGCTGGGACTAGAGATGTGCACCACCACACTAGGCTAATTTATTTTATTTTACTTTTTGGAGAGACAAGGTCTTGCTACATTGTCCAGGCTGGTCTCGAACTTATGGCCTCAAGCAGTCCTCCTGCCTCAGCCTCCCAAAATGCCAGGATTACAGGCGTGAGCCACTGCGCCCAGCTGAGGGTGAGCAATTTTTACATGATGATATCTTTAAATATTTTATATATATATATTCTTCCCTATTTTTTTTAATTGAGATATTGGATGGCTGGGCACAGTGGCTCACACCTGTCATCCTGGCACTTTGGGAGGCCAAAGCAGGAGGATCATTTGAGACCAGGAGTTTGAGGCTGCAGTGAGCCATGTTTGCACCACTACATTCCAGCCTGGTCAACAGAGCAAGATTCTGTTTCAAATAAAAAAATAAAATGAGATATCCACATACCCTGAATTTTACTCTTTTAAGGTATACAATTCAGGGGATGTGTTTTTAAGCATAGTGCAGTTATCACCCTATCTAATTCCAGAATATTTTCTTTTTTTTTTTTTTTTTGAGACAGAGTCTCGCTCTGTCACCCAGGCTGGAGTGCAGTGGCACGATCTCGGCTCACTGCAAGCTCCGCCTCCCGGGTTCATGCCATTCTCCAGCCTCAGCCTCCCGAGTAGCTGGGACTACAGGCGCCAGCCACCGCGCCTGGCTAATTTTTTGTATTTTTAGTAGAGACGGGGTTTCACCGTGTTAGCCAGGATAGTCTCGATCTCCTGACCTCGTGATCCGCCCGTCTCGGCCTCCCAAAGTGCTGGGATTACAGGCTTGAGCCACCGCGCCCGGCCTTCCAGAATATTTTCATCACCTCAAAAAGAAACCCGAGCCCCACAACAGTCACTCCCCACTTCTGACTCCAGATTTGTCTGTTGTTTTTGTTGTTGTTGTTGTTGATGTTGTTGTTGTTGTTGTTGTTTTGATACAGAGTCTCCCTCTGTCGCCCAGGCTGGAGTGCAGTGGCACAATCTCGGCTCACTGCAACCTCTGCCTCCCGAGTTCCAGCAATTCTCCTGCCTCACTCTCCCAAGCAGCTGGGATTATAGGCACACACCACCACGCCCGGCTAATTTTTTATTAGTAGTAGAAATGTTTTTTTTTTTTTTTTTTTTTTTTTGAGACGGAGTCTCACTCTGTTGCCCAGGCTGGAGTGCAGTGGTGCGATCTCGGTTCACTGCAAGCTCCGCCTCCCGGGTTCAAGCCATTCTCCTGCCTCAGCCCCCCAAGTAGCTGGGACTACAGGCGCCCACCACCACGCCCGGCTAATTTTTTTGTATTTTTAGTAGAGACGGGGTTTCACCGTGTTAGCCAGGATGGTCTTGATCTCCTGACCTCGTGATCTGCCTGCCCCAGCCTCCCAAAATGCTGGGATTACAGGCGTGAGCCACTGCGCCCAGCATAGATGGGGTTTTTATCATGTTGGCCAGGGTGGTCTCGAACTTCTGAACTCAAATGATCCTCCCTCCTCTGCCTCACAAAGTGTTGGGATTACAGTCATGAGCCACTGCGCCCGGCCGAGATTTGCCTTTTCTATAGTTCATAGAAATGGAATCATATTTGGCCAGATGCAGAGTCTCATGCCTGTAATCCCACCACTTTGGAAGGCCAAGGCAGGTGGATCACCTGAGGTCAGGAGTTCGAGACCAGCATGACCGACATGGTGAAACCCCGTCTCTACTGAAAATACAAAAATTAGCTGGGTGTGGTGTTGGGTGCCCGTAATCCCAGCTACCTTGAGGCAGGGCACAAGGAGTTGAGGCATGTGAATCGCTTGAACCCATAGGACAAGATTGCAGTGAGCCAAGATTGCACCACTGCACTCTAGCCTGGCTGACAGAGCCAGACTCCATTTCAAAAAAAAAAAAATTGAATCGTAAAATACATAGACTTTTGTGTCTGGCTTCTTTCACTTAGCGCAATACTGTCCAGGTTCATCCATGTCCATATGTCATTCTGTCATTCCTTTTTTTTTGAGACAGAGCCTCACTCTGTCATCCAGGCTGGAGCGCAGTGGCATGATCTCAGCTCACTGCAACCTCCGCCTCCCATGTTCAAGCAATTCTCCTGCCTCAGCCTCCCGAGTAGTTGGGACTGCAGGCACCCACCACCACGCCCAGCTAATTTTTTGTATTTTTAGTAGAGACAAGGTTTTGCCATGCTGGCCAGGTTGGTCTCAAACTCCTGGCCTTGTGATCCACCTGCCTTGGCCTCCCAAAGTGCTGGGATTGCAGGCATAAGCCACCGCGTCCAGCGCCTCCCCTTTTTTTTAAAGAGGGTCTCGCTCTGTCACCCCGGCTGGAGTGCAATGATGCAATCATAGCAGACTCCAGCCTCGACTTCCCATACTCAAGCCATCTTCCTGACTCAGCCCCCCAAGTTGCTGGGACCACAGGCACGTGCCACCAGGCCAGGCTAATTTTTGTATTTTTTGTAGAGACAGGGTCTCCCGATGTTGCCCAGGCTGCTCTCAAACTCCTGGGCTCAAACAATCTGCTCGCCTCAGCCTCCCAAAGTGTTAGAATTACAGGTGTGAGCCACCACGCCCAGCCTGTCATTCCTCTTTATGGCTGAATAATGTTGCATTATATGGCACTACTCAACATCTTTTGTTTATCTGTTCATTTGTTGATGAACATTTGGTGTGTTTCCACTTTTTGCCTTTTATAAAGCTCCTATGAACATTTGTGTCTGTTTTTATTTAAACACCTATTTTCAGGTCAGGCGTGGTGGCTCACACCTGTAATCCCAGTACTTTGGGAGGCTGAGGTGGGTGGACCGCCTGAGGTCAGGAGTTCGAGGCCAGCCCGGCCAACATGGTGAAGACCCCATCTCTATTATAATAATAATCAAGAAGACCCCATCTTGATTATAGACCCCATCAAGCCTATAATCCCAGCACTTCAGGAGGCGGAGGCAAGAGGATCACTGGAGGCCAGGAATTTTAGACCAGCCAGGGCAACATAGTGAAACCCTGTCTCTACAAAAAAAAAAAAAATTTAAAATTAGCTGGGCGTGATGGTGTGTGCCTGTAGTTTCAGCTACTGGAGAGGCTGAAGCGGAAGGATCACTTGAGCCTGGAGTTCAAGGCTGCTGTGAGCTATAGTTGTGCCACTTCACTCCAGTCTGGGCAACAGAGCAAGATCCTGTTTAAAAAAAAAAAAAAAAAAAAAAGCAGATCTAAAAAGAGGTCTGGTGTGGTGGCTCACACCTGTAATCCCAGCACTTTGGGAGGACAAGCTGGATGGATCACCGAGGTCAGGAGTTCAAGACTAACCTGGCCAACATGGTGACACCCCATCTCTACTAAAAAATACAAAAATTAGCTGGGTGTGGTGGTGGGTTCCTGTAGTCCCAGCTACTCGGGAGGCTGCGGCAGGGAGAATTGCTTGAACCCAGGAGGCGGAGGTTGAAGTGAGCCGAGACTGTGCCACTGCATTCCAGCCTAGGCAACAGACCGAGACTCCGCCCCAAAAAATAATAGTAATTGGCCAGGAGCAGTGGCTTACGCCTGTAATCCCAGCACTTTGGGAGGCCAAGGAGGGCAGATCACCTGAAGTCAGGAGTTCGAGAGCAGCCTGACCAACATAGAGAAACCCTGTCTCTACTAAAAAATACTAAATTAGCCAGGCATGGTGGCACATGTCTGCAATCGCAGCTACTCAGGAGGACAATAATAATAATTTAAAATCTTTAAAAAAGAGGTATAGAGCAGGCTCGTGCCTCCAGCACCCAATTCTGCACACTGGGTAACAAGATGGGTGGCAGCCACCCAGCCCTAAGCATCGGGAGCTCAGGCGTCAACACCTGAGGCAGGTGCAGGACCAGGGCAGGAGAGGGGCTTATGCAGAAAGCACCTAAGGGAGGTGGCACACACTGAGCTGGTCTGAATCAGCAGAGAGGAGAAGGAAGCATTTGAGTCACGCTGCATGGTGAAGACGCCCAAGTGCCGGGTTAGGAACAGTCAGTCGTCAGGGGAGGTGGGAGAGCAGGGGAGTGAAGGTGAGAGCGGGGGGTGGAGTCAGATGACAGGCTCAAGTTCATTCGCATCCCCCACTACCTGCGTGACATGGGGTACAGTACTTCATACTGAAGCCTCGGTTTCCTTATCGGTAGGACTTTTTTTTTTTTTTTTTTTTTTGAGATAGGGTCTTGCTCTGTCACCCAGGCTGGAGTACAGAGGTGCCATCGTAGTTCACTGCAGCCTCCACCTCCTGGGCTCAAGCGATCCTCCCACCTTAGCCTCCCCAGTTGCTGGGGCCACAGGCACACACCACCACATCTAGCTAGTTTTGTTTTTGTTTTTGTTTTTCTTTTTGTAAAGACAGCGTCTTGATAGGTTGCCCAGGCTGCTCTGGGACTTTTGGCCTCAAGCGATCTTCCTACCTCCACCTCCCCAGCTGGTTGTGCCATGGTGCCTAGCCAAGATGGGACTCTCATTCCAACAGTCAAAAACCCGACTTAAAGTAGCTCAGACACGCACAGAATGGATTGGCTGCTATTGTGGACTGTCCGAGGGCGGCTCCGTCTGCAGGCACTGTTGCATCCAGTACCCAAGGATGATGTCCCAGCATCTGTCTCTCTGGGATCTCACCTTTGTCCCCTGCCCTCACTGGCTCCGTCCCATTTCTGCTTCCCCGTGTGTGGCTTCCTGTTGGTAGCAGGGTGAGGCCCCCAAGACAGCAGGCAGCCTCAGCCTCACCCTTTCCCAGTACTGAGACCCAGAATCTCACCGCGGACTTCCTGAGAAAATCCCAGGGAAGGCTTTGATTGGCTTAGATTGAGGCATCGCTGCTCATCCCTGGACCAATGAGAAGCTTGGTGGTGCTCCCTGATTGACCACCGGGGTTAGTGCCGCTTCTGCACTGGTGGTAGGAGCCACGTGAGGAGGTCCTGGAACTGGGGAGGCAGGGCTAGGACCTCCTCCTCCAGGGAGTCCTGGGGATTCTGAACAGAGTGATGAATCCTCTGTGAGGGGCACGGAGCCACTGATGGAGAGGGATGATGGTGGCGAATCTGGGCTCTGCCCGGAGAGAGGACCCTGCCAGGAGTGAGTGTCTTGTGGAGGCAGGATGGGCTCCTGCAGTTCCCAAGGTGCCCTTAGGACCCCACAGCCCCTGTCCGGAGCCTTACACAGAGTCCTGAGACTTCGGGGAAATGACTTCACTGTGCCCGTTTCACCAGTGAGGTTCAATGACTTTCCCAACATGATAGAAGTCAGAGGCCCCAGGTCGCAAACCACTAGGCCACCCAGCCTCTACTCAGTCCAGGGGGACTTCCACGGGGAGCCAGCGCTGGGTGTCCAGGGCGAGTGGCAGAACCACGGGCCCTTCCTTCATCACACCAATACGTTTGGGTGGGGGCGAGCTCCTCTCGCCCTAGTTGGTGGCGGGGCTGCAGGAGAGGCACAGACCTTGCAGGGGGTGGGGGGATTGGGGCCAACAGGGGCAGCCAGGAAGGCCCAGCGGTATTGCCTGTGCGAGTGCAGCAGAACCTGGGCGGGCTTCCCGGAGGAGGCGGCCTCCAAGCGCCTGGGCACCCGCGATCCGCCAGGGCCTGGAAGAAAACGGGTGGCGCAGGAGCAGGGGGAGGGGAGACGGGCAGGGGTGCGGCCCCCACCCGGGGGCTCGGGGTGCACAGGGGTCCCCGCCCCCCGTCCGGCAGCCCCGCGATTCCTGCGCGTCAGCAGAGCGGAAACGCGGAGCGGCGCCAGCCGGGGCGGGCTGGATGGGGCCTGGCAGCGCGGCCGGCGCTCCGCGGGTTCGGTTCCGCCCGCGTTTGTGTTGGCAGCAGCCCGCGGCGCGCGGCCGGGAGCATGAAAGGGGCCTCTGTCTGCGCCCCAGCCGCCCCGCTCGCCTTTCACTCTTAATATAATCTTCACTTCATTTTTAACCCAGCAGAGGTTCTCTTGGAATTTTTCCCCTTCTTCCAAAAATACATGTGCGTGCGTGTGTGTTTGCAAAAGGCCTTCATGGTGAAGGTCGGGATTGTCCCCGGGAAGGGAAGGGCGAAACCCGAGGCGGAGAAGGAGGGAGACAGAAATGTCTTTCTTTCTTCCTGTACCTGGGCCTCCTCGGGGTCGCCGCCACCGCTAGGGGTTCCCCATCCTGCGCCCCCCCGGGGGTGCAGGACATGATGGGGGTCCTCCTCCGACCACCCCCACAACCCCAACCCGGGGATGAATGAACGGGTTGTTTGGAAATCAGAGTCAGCAGGGAGGGGGTGGGCACCTCCTCCAGGGGTCCCTCCCTGGAGCCGGTCAGAGAGTGGTGTCACCAGGTGTGGCCAGCTGGGGCTGTCCTCCCAGAGCGGGTAGGAAGTGAGACAGGACACTAGTCCTGCTGGGAAAGACCCTACTCTTTTTTATTTTTATTTTTTTCTCTGAAATAGGGTCTTGGTCTGTCACCCAGGCTGGAGTGCAGTGGTGCAATCATAGCTCACTGCAACCTCTACCTCCTGAGCTCAGGTGATCCTCCTGCCCCAGCCTCCCGAGTAACTAGGACTGCAGGCATTGCTACCACACCCAGCTAATGTTTTGATTTTTTTTTTTTTTTTTTTTAGAGGTGGGGGTCTCGCTATGTTGCCCAGACTGGTCTTGAACTCCTGGCCTTAAGCAATTCTCCTGCCTTGGCCTCCTAAAGTGCTGGGATTACAGGCATGAGCCACCGTGCCCAGCCCTAGACCCTACTCAGTACTGATGCTTGCTTGTGGGCTTAAACAGCCTGCCACAGTGTCTGGAAACTGTCACCAGTCAGCCCTTTGTTCACTTGCCCGGCAGAGGGTCTTTACACCTGAGGGAATTTTCCAGATTATACCCACAGTGGCTGTTTGGAGAGTTCTCACTTCAAACATCACAGGGCTCATCGCAGAGCTTTCCATGCATGTTCCCAGGCAAGCCTCTTGTGGCCAGGGAAGTCAGGTATGTTTATCGCTGCAGAAGGGAAAAAGAAGGCTCACGGAAGACAACTAACTTGTCCCCAAGTTGTGAAGCATGAGGGTGCTAGGGTGGGAATGAAAAAGCAGGTGACGGCAAGCCCAGGTTCTCCCTGCTGGATGCCTGGTTTTCAAACTGTTTTCTGCAGAGCTTCTGTTCATATTGTGGGTCCTGGAAATGTATGATTCTAATTATTTAGAATCACACAATATATTTATATTGTGTGTGTATATATGTGTGTGTGTATATATATATATATATGCCAGGCAGTCACTCGTGCTGGTAATCCCAGCACTTCATGAGGTCCAGATGGGAGGACTGCTCAAGCCCAGGAGTTTGAGACCAGCCTGGCAACATAGTGAGACCCCGTCTACAAAAGTAACCTTCTGCCGGGTGTGGTGGCTCACACCTGTAATGCCGGCACTTTGGGAGGCTGAGGTGGGCAGATCACCTGAGGTCAGGAGTTTGAGACCAGCCTGGCCAACATGGTGAAACCCCATCTCTATTAAAAATACAAAAATGAGCCTGGTGTGGTGGCACACGCCTGTAATCACAACTACTCAGGAATCTGAGACAGGAGAATCACTGAACCTCAGAAGAGGAGGTTTCAGTGAGCCGAGATCGGCACAGCAGTCTGGGTAACAGAGTAAGACTCGGTCTCAGGAAAAGAAAAAAAAAATTCTTTAATTAAAAAATAATAATAATAACTGGGCATGGCCATGGTGGCACATACTTATAGTCCCAGCTACTCAGGAGATTGAAGCAAGAGGATCCCTTGGGCCCAGGAATTGGAGGAGGCAGTGAGCTATGATTGTGCCACTGCACTCCATCCTGGGTGACAAAGCGAGACTCCATCTCAAAAAAATATATTTAATTTGTGTGTGTATTTGGACTCCTGGTTTGAGCAGTATAGTAGTAAATTAGATAACTTGAAAACCATGCTGCTGTAAACATCCTGGTTACAAAACACCAACCACACTGTTTTTTGTATTTCTTTTTTAATTCCAGAGTTGGGGTCTTGCTCTATTACCCAGGCTGGTCTCAAACTTTTTTTTTTTTTTTTTTTTGAGATGGAGTCTCACTCTGTCTCCCAGGTTGGAGTGCAGTGGTGCAATCTCGGCTCACAGCAAGCTCTGCCTCCGGGGTTCACGCCATTCTCCTGCCTCAGCCTCCCGAGTAGCTGGGACTACAGGCGCCCGCCACCATGCCCGGCTAATTTTTTGTATTTTTAGTAGAGACGGGGTTTCACCGTGTTAGCCAGGATGGTCTCGATCTCCTGACCTCGTGATCTGCCCACCTCGGCCTCCCAAAGTGCTGGGATTACAGGCGTGAGTCACGGCGCCTGGCCGTTCTCAAACTTCTAATTTCTAACAGTCCTCCCACCTTGGCTTCCCAAAGTACTGAGATAACAAGCACGTGCCACTTATTTCTTAATTTAAAAGAATGGAGCTGGGAGCAGAGGCTCAGGCCTATAATCCCAGCTCCCCTGGAGGCTGAGATGGGAGGATTGCTTGAGCCCAGGAGTTCTAGGCTCCCGTGAGCCATGATCGTACCACTGCGTTCCAACCTGGGCAATAGAATGAGACCTCTATCTCGAAAAGAATTAAGAGGCTGAGCACGGTGGCTCACGCTCATAATCCCAACACTTTGGGAGGCCGAGGCGAGCAGATCATTTGAGGTCAGCAGTTCGAGACCAGCCTGGCCAACATGGTGAAACCCTGTTTCTACTAAAAATACAAAAATTAGCCAGGCGTGGTGGTGCAAACCTGCAGTCCCAGCTACTTGGGAGGCTGAGGCAGGAGAATCACTTGAATACAGGAGGTGGAGGTTGCAGTGAGCCAAGATCGCACCACTGTACTACAGCCTGGGTGACAGAGCGAGACTGTCTCAAAAAAACACACAAACAAAAAAACAAACAAACAAAAACTAAAGTAGGGATTGAAACAGTGTCGCCAACTAAAATGAGGCTGTCCAAGCTATCCCCTCAGCGAAACAAATGCTTGAGAAAGAAGATTTTTAGGCACAGAGAGATAAGAAAGAAATTTGCCTGTCTCAACCTGAGCTGGTGGAATTTTTTTTAAAACTCTCCCATAAAAGGCTGGGCACAGTGACTTACGCCTGTAATCCCAGCACTTTGGGAGGCCGAGGCAAGTGGATCACTTGAGGTCAGGAGTTCGAGACCAGCCTGGCCAACATGGTGAAACCCCCGTCTCTACTAAAACTACAAAAATTAGCCAGGCATGATTGTAGGAGCCTATAATCCCAGTTACTCAAGAGGCTGAGACAGGAGAATCGTTTGAACCCGGGAGGCGGAGGCTGCAGTGAACCAAGATCGCGCCACTGCACTCCAGCCTGGGTGACAGGACGAGACACCATCTAAAAAAAAAAACAAAAACAAACAAACACACACACACACAAACAAAACAAAAGAAAAACCTCTCCCATGTTAAAAAAGAAAAATATCGCTCCTATGGATTTGTTACTATGGGCCAGTGCTCACACGTTTCAGATTCAAATGAACTCCACCCTTTTCATCCTAAAACTCAGAGATCAACATAAATATTGATCCTAGACTAACGATATCTGTGTAGAGCTCCCACTGATAAAGCCCTGTTGATGTGGACAGAAGGAAACAGGCATGATGAAAACTCGGGAGGTACACAAACAGCAGAATAAAGATCCCAGAACAATCTCATAGAGACGATGAACTGATCAAAGAAGTCAAAAACACAAGAGAACTAACACTATGAAAGAAGAATGGATTTGGCCGAGCACGGTGGCTCATGCTTGTAATCCCAGCACTTTGGGAGGCCAAGGCAGGAGGATTGCTTGAGCTCAGGAGTTCAACTCGGCCTGGGCAGCATGGTGAAACCCCGTCTCTACAAAAAATATAGAAATTAACTGGGCATGATGGCGCATGCCTGTAGTCTCAGCTACTTGCGTGGCTGAGGCAGGAGAATCGCTTGAACCTGGGAGGCAGAGGTTGCAGTGAGCTGAAATCGCACCACTGCACTCCAGCCTGGGCAACAGAGTGAGACCCCATCCCGAGGGGAAAAAAAAGAAAAGAAAAAAGAATAGATTTGAGAAAAATCAAATGGAACTTCTAGAAATGAATACTATAGTAATTGAAATTAAACATTCAAGTGCATGGTTAAACACCACATTGGCTGTAGCTGAAGAGAGATTTAGTGAACTAGAAGACAGATATGAGGTGATTTCTCCACAAGGAAGTACAGAGTTAAAAAAAAAAAAAGTACCCATGACAGAGAGTATGGTAGATTGCATGCAAAAATGGCCAAAATTCCACTCTGATCCCAGAGTTTGTTTGTTTATTTATTTTATTTTATTTATTTGAGATGGAGTCTTGCTGTGTTACTCAGGCTGGAGTGCAGTGGCACAATCTTGGCTCACTGCAACCTCCAATTCTCAGGTTCAAGCAATTCTCCGTCTCAGCAGCCTCCTGAGTAGCTGGGATTACAGGCGCCTGCCACCACACCTGGCTAATTTTTTGTATACTTAGTAGACATGGGGTTTTGCCATGTTGGCCAGGTTGGTCTCGAACTCCTGACCTCAGGTGATCCGCCCACCTTGGCCTCCCAAAGTGCTGGGATTATAGTTGTGAGCCACCGTGCCCAGCCTGATCCCAGAGTTTATGATCTAAACCACTGGCACATATAGGCCACCAACACAAAGGTGTAATAAATGTCACTTTCTTATTTTATAAAATTCAGTTTTCCACCATGTCATTTTAATGCTTCTAACATCTAGAAACAGAGTCTTTTCCTCCACCACTTTGCAACTTGTTTGACCAATGAAAGTGACAGAAGTAATGCTGGGCATGATGACGCACGTCTCACGTCTGTAATCCCAGCACTTTGGGAGGCTGAGGCAGAAGGATCACTTGAGACCAGGAGTTTGAGACCAGCCTGGGCAACATGGCAAAAACGCTCTTTACAAAAAATACAAAAATTAGCTGGGCATGCTGGCGTGTGCCTGTAGTCCCAGCTACTCAAGAGGCTGAGGTGGGAGAATCACCTGAGCCCAGGGGTTCGATGCTGCAGCGAGCTGTGATCACACCAATGCACTCCAGCCTGAGCAATAGAGCAAGACGTTGTCTAATTAATTAATTAATTAATTTAAATAAAAAGATTAGCTAGATGTGGCGACACATGCCTGTGGTCCCAGCAGCAGGAGATGCTGAGGCAGGAGGACCTCTTGAACCCAGGAGGTTGAGGCTGCAGTGAGCTGTGTTCAAGTTACTATACTCCAGCCTGGGTGACAAAGTGAGACCCTGTCTCAAAAAAAGGAAAAAAACAAAAACAAAAACAAAAAACAGAAGTGATGTTGGTTTCTGAGCCTTGGCTGCAAGAAGCTTTGCACAACTCTGCTTACTCTCTTGAAACCCTTAGTGAGTCATTGAGACAAGCCCGTTGGAGCATGAGAGACTATGTGAAGCAAAGAAAATTCCAACTGAGGCCATCCTAGACCAGCTAGCTCCCAGCTGACCTGGCAACTGCCTGTGTATGCACAAGTGACTCCAGCCAACCAGCCAAGAACAGAAGAACCACCCAGCTGAGTCTAGTCCAAATCAATGATCCACAGAATCATGAGCTAAACAAACAGTTGTTATTTTAATCTTGTAAATGTTGGATGATTTGTTACACAGTAAAAGCTTTCTGATGCAGAGAGAATAAAAGACATGAATAGAATGAGAAGGTCCAACATACATCTATCTACAAGGAGTTCCGGAGTTCCATAGAAGAAAGAAGAGGCAAATGATGGAGAGGACATATCCAATGAGATGATGTCTACCAAGTCCCAGCTTCTGTGAAAAATATCAGTCCTCAGTTTCAAAAAGTACTGGTTCTAGGTATGATGAATATAAATAAATCCACACCTAGACACATCACTATGAAACTGCCAAACACCATAAAGATCTAAAAGGCAATCAGAAAGAAAAGACAGGCCGGGCACGGTGGCTCACACCTGTAATGACAGCACTTTGAGAGGCCGAGGCTGGCGGATCACTGGAGGTGAGGAGTTCGAGACCAGCCTGACCAACATGGAGAAATCCTGTCTCTATTAAAAATACAAAATTAGCTGGGCGTGGTGGGGCATACCTGTAATCCCAGCTACTCAGGAGGCTGAGGCAGGAGAATTGCTTGAACTCGGGAGGTGGAGGTTGCAGTGAGCTGAGATCATGTCACTGCACTCCAGCCTGGAAACAGAGCAAGACTCCGTCTCAAAAAAAAAAAAAAAAAAAAAAAAGAGAGAGAGAGAGAGCAACAGAGAGAAAGAAAAGTAAAGTAAAAGACTGGCCAGGAGAAGTGGCTCACGCCTGTAATTCCGGCACTTTGGGAGGCTGAGGTGGGAGGATAACTTGAGGTCAGGTGTTTGAGGCCAGCCTGGCCAACATAGCAAGACCCTGTCTCTATTTAAAAAAAAAAGAAAAGAAAAGAAAGATTGCCTTCAAAGAAATGACAACCATTCTGCCAGTAGATTCATCAGTAGCAACATTGGAAGTCAAAAGACTCTCGGCCAGGTGCAGTGGCTTATGCCTATAATCCTAGCACTTTGGAAGGCCTAGGTGGGCAGATCGCCTAAGATTGGGAATTTGAGACCAGCCTGACCAACATGGAGAAACCCCATCTCTACTAAAAATATAAAATTAGCCAGGCATGGTGGCACATGCCTGTAATCCCAGCTACTTGGGAGGCTGAAGCAGGAGAATAGCTTGAACCCAGGAGGCAGAGGTTGCAGTGAGCCAAGATCGCGCCATTGCACTCTAGCCTGGGCAACAAGAGCAAGGCCCTGTCTCAAAAAAAATAAATAAAAATAAATAAAATGAATAAAAGGAAATCCTGTCATTTGTGACTACATGGGTAAACCTGGAGGGTATTATATTAAGTGAAATAAACGAAGCACAGAAAAGTAAATACCACATGACACATGATCTCCCTTGTTTTTTGTTTTTTGTTTTTTGTTTTTTGAGACGGAGTCTCGCTCTGTCGCCCAGGCTGGAGTGCAGTGGCCGGATCTCGGCTCACTGCAAGCTCCGCCTCCCGGGTTTACGCCATTCTCCTGCCTCAGCCTCCCGAGTAGCTGGGACTACAGGCACCCGCCACCTTGCCTGGCTAGTTTTTTGTATTTTTTAGTAGAGACGGGGTTTCACTGTGTTAGCCAGGATGGTCTTGATTTCCTGACCTCGTGATTCTTCCGTTTCGGCCTCCCAAAGTGCTGGGATTACAGGCGTGAGCCACCGCGCCGGGCCATGATCTCCCTTATATGTGAAATTTTAAAAAGCAGCCTCAGAAACAGAGAGTAGAATGGTGGTTACCACAGGCTGTGGGAAAGGACTGGGGAGATGTTGGTCAAAGGATACAAAATTTCAAGTGGACAAAAGGAATAAATTCAAGAAATATATTGTTCAACATAATAACTATTTTTATTTTATTTTGAGACAGAGTCTTGCTCTGTTGCCCAGGCTGGAGTGCAGTGGCGCAATCATAGCTCATGGCAGCCTCAGCCTCCCAGGCTCAAGCAATCCTCCTGCCTCAGCCTCCCAAGTAGCTGAGACTACAGTCACACTCTACCACAACTGACTTTTTTTTTTTTTTTTACTTTTTATAGAGATGGGAGTCTCGTTATGTTGCCCAGGCTGGTCTCGAACTCCTGGGCTCAAGCAGTCCTCCCCACTCAGCCTTCCACAGTGCCAGGGTTACAGATAGGAGCCACAACAGTCAGCTGTGACTTTAGTTAATAACAATGTATTGTATACTTGAAAGTTGCTAAGAGCATACGTTTGAAGTATTACCACAAGAAAATGATATGTGAGGCAAAGCATTTGCTATTAACTTCATTTAGATATTTCACAATGTGTGTATATTTCAAATCATGTTGTACACTATAAATATAGACAATTTTATTTGTCAATTACAAATAAATGCATAGCCACTGGCATGCACCTATAGTCCCAGCTACATGGGAGGCTGAGGCAGAAAGATTCCTTGACCCCAGGAGTTTGAGGCTGGAGTGCACAATGACTGCACCTGTAAATAGCCACAGAGCATAATAGCAAGACCCTGTCTCCTAAAAACAAAACCTAAGTCAAGGGTTGGACGGGACACTTGAATCTCTCAAGTCACCCACTTGGCCCTCTTCCAAGTGTACTTCCCTTCATTCCTTCTATAAAACTTTTTTAAAAACTTGGCCAGGGCCGGGCGCGGTGGCTCAAGCCTGTAATCCCAGCACTTTGGGAGGCCGAGACGGGTAGATCACGAGGTCAGGAAATCGAGACCATCCTGGCTAACACAGTGAAACCCCGTCTCTACTAAAAAATACAAAAAACTAGCTGGGCGAGGTGGCGGGCGCCTGTAGTCCCAGCTACTCGGGAGGCTGAGGCAGGAGAATGGCGTGAACCCGGGAGGCGGAGCTTGCAGTGAGCTGAGATCCGGCCACTGTACTCCAGCCTGGGCGGCAGAGCGAGACTCCGTCTCAAAAAAAAAAAAAAAAAAAACAAACTTGGCCAGGCACGGTGGCTCATGCCTGTAATCCCAGCTCTTTGGGAGGCCGAGGCGGGTGGATCACCTGAGGTCGGGAGTTTAAGACCAGCCCGGCCAAGATGGTGAAACCCCATCTCTACTAAAAATACAAAAAATTAGCCGGGCGTGGTGGCAGACACCTGTAGTCCCAGCTACTCGGGAGGCTGAGGCAGAGAATTGCTTGAACCCGGGAGGCAGAGGTTGCAGTGAGCCAAGATTGTGCCACTGGACTCCAGCCTGGGAGACAGAGCAAGACTTGTCTCAAAAATATATATATATATATATATATTTTTTTTTTTTTTAAAAAAGACTATCTTGAAGAATTATCTTTAAAGTGCTAAGAGAAAATAATAATGAGCTTAGAATTATTTATTTAACTAAATTACTACTGAACAGCAAAGGTAAAAATCAGATTAAGGCCAGGCATGGTGACTCACACCTGTAATCCCAGCACTCTGGGAGGCTGAAGTGTGCAGATCACTAGAGGTCAGGAATTCAAGAGCAGCCTGGTAAACATGGCAAAACCTCATCTCTACTAAAAATATGAAAATTAGCTGGGCATGGTTGTGGGTGCCTGTAGTCCCAGCTACTGGGGAGACTGAGGGAGCAGAATCGCTTGAACCCGGGAGGCAGAGGTTGCAGTGAGCCAAGGTCATGTCACTGCGCTCCAGTCTAGGCGAAAGAGTGGGACTCTGCTCAAAATAATAATAATAATAATAATAAAGTTACTATCTTGAGTCATTTTCTTCACTCAATACAGCTTTCCTCACATTCATCTCCTTTGTGTTGTTATTGGCAAATACATTACATTTCCATATGTCATAGGCCCAACAATATGTATTATACAGATTGTTTTATACTTTTGCTTTTTAAAACAGTTAAGAGAAGAAAGAAGAAGGAATATGACTTTATTTGTATTTATTTTTATTTATTTATTTATTTTGAGATGAACTTTTGTTTTGTTGCCCAGGCTGGAGTGCAATGGCATGGTCTTGGCTCCCTGCAACCTCCGTCTCCCATGTTCAAGCGAATCTCCTGCCTCAGCCTCCAAAATAGTTGGGATTACATAGGCACATATTACCATACCTGGCTAATTTTTTTGTATTTTGAGTAGACACTAGGTGTTTCACCATGTTGACCAGGCTGATCTCAAACTCCTGACCCAGGTGATCTGCCTGCCTTGGCCTCCTAAAATGCTGGGATTACAGGCATAAGCCACTGCACACGGCCAAATATGACTTTATACTGACTTTTATAATTATATAATTGTCTTTATTGTTTTTTTTTGTTTGTTTGTTTTTTATGTGATTCACTGTCTGAGGTCACTTGCTTTCAGCCTGAAGAACTTTATTTAGTATTTCTGTTTTTTTGTTTTTTGAGATGGGGTCTCACTCTGTCACCCAGGCTGGAGTGCAGTGGCGTGATCTCAGCTCACTGCAAGCTCCGCCTCCCGGGTTTATGCCATTCTCCTGCCTCAGACTCCCAAGTAGCTGGGACTACAGGCACCTGCCACCACGCCCAGCTAATTTTTTGTATTTTCAGTAGAGATGGGGCTTCACTGCGTTAGCCACAATGGTCTCAATCTCCTGACTTCATGATCCGCCCTCCTTGGCCTCCCAAAGTGCTGGGATTACAGGCATGAGCCACCGTGCCCAGCCCTATTTAGTATTTCTTATAAGGAAGGCTTGCTAACAACTAACTATCCCAGTTTTTTGTTTATTTGGGAATGTCTTTATTTTGCTTTGATTTTCTAACAATAGCCTTGCTGGATATAGGATTCTTGGTTGATAGATTTTTTTTCCCCCTAGAGCATTTTGAATATTTCGTATCTATCTCAGTGCCTTTTGGCCTTCATTCTTTTTGTTTGTTTGTTTGTGACAGAGTGTTTGTGACAGAGTCTCATTCTGTCACCCAGGCCTGAGTGCAGTGGCATAATCATGGCTCACTGCAGCCTTGAACTTCTGGGTTCAAGCAATCCTCCACCTCAGCCTCTTGAGTAACTACAACTACAGGCTTGTGCTACCATGCCCAGCCAATTTTTTTATTTTTCTTTTGTAGATATACAGTCTTGCTATGCTGACCAAGCTGGTTTTGAACTCCTGGCCTCAAGTCCTCCAAAGTGCTGAGATTATAGGCATGAGCCACCATACCTGGCCTAGCTGTCATTTGTAAGTGATCAGTTGTTTTCCTCTTCCTGTCTTCAAGATTTTCTCATTGGCTTTGGCTTTCAATATTTTCTTTTTTTTTTTTTTTTTTGAGACGGAGTCTCGCTTTGTCGCCCAGGCTGGCGTGCAGTGGCCGGATCTCAGCTCACTGCAAGCTCCGCCTCCCGGGTTTACACCATTCTCCTGCCTCAGCCTCCCGAGTAGCTGGGACTACAGGCGCCCACCACCTCGCCCGGCTAGTTTTTTGTATTTTTAGTAGAGACGGGGTTTCACCATATTAGCCAGGATGGTCTCGATCTCCTGACCTCGTGATCCGCCCGTCTCGGCCTCCCAAAGTGCTGGGATTACAGGCTTGAGCCACCGCGCCCGGCCGGCTTTCAATATTTTCACTACAATGTGCCTATTTGTGGATCTCTTTATCCTGTTTGGAGTTTGTTAAACTTCCTAAAGATGTAAATTAATGTTTTTCAATAAATTTTGGAGGTTTTCAGTCATTCTTTCTTTAAATTTTTTTTTTTTTTTTTTTTTTTGAGAGAAGTGTCACTCTTATCCCCCAGATTTGAAGACAATGGCTCAATGTCAGCTCACTGCAACCTCCGCCTCCTGGGTTCAAGCGATTCTTCTGCCTCTGCCTCCCAAGTAGCTAGGATTAACTTGCCTGCCACCATGCCCGGCTAATTTTTGTATATTTTAGTAGAGACGGGGTTTCACCATGTTGGCCAGGCTGGTTTCAAAATCCTGACCTCAAGTGATCCACCCGCCTCAGCTTCCCAAAGTGCTGGGATTACAGGCATGAGCCACCGTGCCCAGCCCTTTCTTTAAATATTTTGTTTTGCTCCTTCCTCCCTCTCCTCTCTTTCTGGTACTCCCATTGTGTTCAATGATGCCACATATTTCTCTGAGGTTCTGTTCATTTCTTGTCACAATTTAAAAAAATCTTTGTTCTTCAGATTGCACAATCTTTATTAATCTTTCTTCAAGTTTACTAATTGTTCCTTCTGCCAGTTTAAATCTACTGCTGTACTTCTAGTGTATTTTTCAGTTTGGTTGTTGTATTTCCAATTCTAGTATTTCCATTTTTTTATAATTTCTATCTCATTATTGATATTCTGTACTTCATGCAACTTTGTCATCATACCTTCCCTTACTTCTTTAATCATGGTTTTCTTTAG
This sequence comes from Macaca fascicularis, assembly GCF_037993035.2. Lineage (NCBI taxonomy): Eukaryota > Metazoa > Chordata > Mammalia > Primates > Cercopithecidae > Macaca > Macaca fascicularis. The sequence goes on from NC_088377.1 coordinate 52,250,504, forward strand.
TTCTTGTTATAAATAAAGTTTCAGAGCCACAAAAGAAATAGCACTTGAATATAAAATTTTCTCTTTTTTTTTTTTTTTTTTTTGAGGTGGAGTCTCGCTCTGTCACCCAGGCTGGAGTACAGTGGCACGATCTTGGCTCACTGCAAGCTCCGCTTCCTGGGTTCACGCCATTCTCCTGCCTCAGCCTCCCGAGTAGCTGGGACTACAGGCGTCCTCCACCACGCCTGGCTAATTCTTTGTATTTTTAGTAGAGACAGGGTTTCCCCGTGTTAGCCAGGATGGTCTCCATCTCCTGACCTTGTGATCTGCGCACCTCAGCCTCCCAAAGTGCTGGGATTGTAGGCATGAGCCACTGCGCCCGGCCTAGAATTTTCTTTTTAATTCTCAGCAAGGCAATGTACTTCTATAGAAGGGTGCGCCCTTACAGATGGGGCAATGGTAAGCACACACTTGGACAAGGGAGGGGAAGGGGTTCTTACCTCTGACGCATGTGGCCCCTGCTGCTGTGTCATTCCCTTATTGGCTAGGATTAGACCACACAGACTAAACAAATTCCGTTTGGCTACTTTAAAGAGAGCGACAGGGTGAGTGGTACAGCAGGAAAAATGGTTATGGCAGAGAAGGAAACTGGAATGAGTCAGGGTGGAGAATGAGCAAGTAATTGGAATGATTCAGGGTGGAGTAGGTAATCAGAATGAGTCAGGGTGGAGCAGGTAATTGGAAAAGGTTGCTTTACGAGGAATTTAAGTTTAAAAGTAGAAGGCAAAGAATTGAACATACTGACATATTGATTCTTTGAAGAGAAATTTAGAACTCATATCTAACAGTTCTTTTAACACATTTTTAACAGCTTTTTTGAGGTCTTTGTTAAATCTGACATCTGGTCACTCTCACAGGTAGTTTCTGTTACCTGCTTTTTTTCCTGGTGTATGGGTCATATTCACCTGTTTCTTTGCATGTCTCATATATTTTTGTCGGAAACTAAACACTTTAGATAATATGGTGTAGCAGCGCAGTACTGGTCATCCACTTCCCAGGGTTACCTTTGTTATTTGGTTATTTGTTTAATGACTTGATGGATTTTTTTTCCTTTTGAGAAAGGGTCTCACTCTGTTGCTCAGGCTTGAGTGCAGTGGTGTAATCATAGCTCATATCGGCCTCAACCTCCCTGGCTCAAGTGATCCTCCCAAGTAGCTGGAACCACAGGCATGTACCACCACACCTGGCTAACCTTTTTACTTTCCTTTTTTTTTTCTCTATAGAGACAGGGTCTCTTTGTGTTACCCAGGCTGATCTCAAACTCCTGAGCTTAAGCAGATCCTCCGCCTCAGCCTCCCAAAGTGCTGGGATTACAGGCATGAACAACCACACCTGGCCTGGATGGATTATTTTAGCATAATCTATTCCACCCTCTTCCCCTCCTAAGCAAGTGGCCACTGATGTTGCTTCTTAGGGGATGCAGCCTTGGATATGCTCACAGACACCCTGAGATGACGGTGGTTTGGGAAGGTCTCTATTTGACCATCTTTTTCCCTGACCACACCCATTTGTTAAGCTCTACTAATTGTTAGTTGATTGCTGTATTTTTCACGCTGTCTCTCTCTCTCTCTCTCTTTTTTTTTTTTTTTAAATAAAACCTATACCTGATAGAGCTCTATTGTTCCCAACATTCCCCTGGGGCATAAATTGTCCCAATCAGACTAATCCAATCAAATTCAGGCTCATTTTTCAAGAGGTAGGTCCCAAGGTCAGTGTTTGAGATTTGTTCTGATCCCAGAAGGACACCTCTCAGTGGTCTCCTTCCCTGGTTCTTTCCAGAAAACTAGCCAGCCTAAAGTTTAGCCTACATCTCTAATGAATCTACCCATCTCTTTCCAATTATCTTTCACCACAACCTCTACTGTTTTTGAGAGCACCCTTAGGCTTCAACCTTTCCACATTCAGTTGCCGATGAAGTCAGTTCTATTGGGAAGAGATCTGGAATTCTCTGTGCTGCAGCCTGCCTCACCTTCCGGGCGAAATCTCTGTGCCATTGCTATATAGCTAGGGGTGGGATAACCCATGCTTCTCTCTGAATGACACTCCTGCTTTAGGGGCTGAGCACTCAGTGGAGGAAAAGTAGCCTCAGGTCTTTTTGGCTTGCTTCTCCCACCATAGAAACTCTGTCTTTTATTTTATTTTATTTATTTTTTTTGACAGGGAGTCTTGCTCTGTTGCCCAGGCTGGAGTACGGTGGCACAATCTTGGCTCACTGCAACCTCTGCCTCCTGGGTTCAAGCAATTCTTCTGCCTCAGCCTCCCAAGTAGCTGGGACTACAGGCACCCGCCACTAGGCCTGGCTAATTTTTGTATTTTTAGTGCAGACAAGGTTTCACCACGTTGACTCGGCTGGTCTTGAACTCCCGACCTCAGGTGATCCGCCGGCCTCGGCCTCCCAAAGTGCTGAGATTACAGGCGTGAGCCACCACATCCAGCCAAGGGACTTCTGTCTTATGAGCCAGAACAAAGAGGCTGAGGACCCCAGGAGCCTCAGTGGTGCCATGCTCACAGCAGAGCGGGGGCTGGGTGGAAGGTGGGAGGCCTCACCTCTTGGACATGAAACTGCCTTTGCAAAGTTATGACTGAGACAGTGAAAGAGATCTAACTTAATTGACTCCATCTTGCTTCTAACCTCTAAGCTGTCCTTGTTCATTCCCGGGCGTAGGCTGAACTAGCTTTGGGAGAAACTTAGTTTACAGTTTAAAACAAAGACAATAACAGCCCTTTCCCAAGGCAGACCTCCTTCTTGTCTGGGGACTAGATTGCCCTTATAGGACTAACACGAGCTACAAGATGAGAGATTATGGTTTAGGAGTCATGCCGCTGAAGGCTACAAGATTCTGATCCCTCTCTAAACTGCTCCTGAGATCAGTGCTTGAGATATTTTGCAGACCCTACGCTTGATGGAGCAGCTGGCACCATCTAGTTGGATAAACTGGCTCATCTAATCTTGTGGCCCCCATCCAAGAACTGACTCAGCACAAGAAGACAGCTCCGACTCTCTATGATTTCATCCCTAACCAATCAGCACTCCCGGTTCACTGGCTTCCCCCCACCCACCAGGCTGTCCTTAAAAACTCTGCTCCCTGAATGGTCGTGGAGACCGATTTGAGTAATTAATACAACTCCAGTCTCCCATACAGCTGGCTCTGCATGAATTACTCTTTCCCCATTGTAATTCCCCTGTCTCAGTAAATCGGCTCTGTCTACGCAGCGGGCAAGGTGAACCCCTGGGGCGGTTACAGGCATACTTGCCCAGAACAGTGCTTCACCAACCAGTAGCTGGGGACAAGGTGAGAAATTCTGATTTCCTGCCCCTCCTGGGAAGAAATCTTTCCTACTGGGAGCCGGAGGGAGGGGACCTTTAGTCTGGAATGGAATTTCCATCTTTTTGAGCTCAAGGGGTGGGGAGCAGGTCTTAATTTCAATACCACAGACTCTCACTGTTCTCATTAAATTTGAGTAGATTTGTTGAATAAATGTTTATTCATCTTTTGAAATGCCTTTAGGACCATTTCCAGAGGGTGTCTGGCTGTGGTGAGCTTCCCGCCCCCGGTGGACAAGAAGCATGAGGAACTATTTCTTTGCTGTGTTAAGCCCCTAAGAGGAGAGTTTTCGTTATGACAGCAAATCTAGCTCAGTGCTTCTCAAACTTGAGCATTCATTGGAAACATCCAGAAGCCTTGTGAAAATTGGGCCCTACTCCAAGAGTTTCTGATTCAGCAGATCTGGGTTGGTGTCTAAGAATTCACATTTCTGGCTTTATTCTTTTTTGGTGGGAGGGACAGAGTCTTGCTTTGTTACCCAGGCTGGAGTGCAATGGCATGATTTCGGCTCACTGCCACCTCCGCTTCCCGGGTTCAAGAGAATCTCTTGCCTCAACCTCTCGAGTAGCTGGGATTACAGGCACCCGCCACCACGCTCAGTTAATTTTTGTATTTTTAGTAGAGATGGGGTGTCGCCACGTTGGCCAGGCTGGTCTTGAACTCCTGACCTCAAGTGATCTGCCCACCTCGGCCTCCCAAAGTGCTGGAATTACAGGTGTGAGCCACCGTGCCCGGCCAGAATTCACATTTCTAACAAGTTCCCAGGGAAAGTCCATGCTGGGGGGTCCAGGGATCACACTTTGAGAACCACTGCTCCAGCCCATCCTCTCTGATACTGGTGGATAAATAATAGTACAATAGTGTTTATTTCATAAGCCAGTTACAAGTTATTGCATTAAGATCTGAAAAGCAGTTAGAATCGTGTCTGGCCCACAGGCAGCCTTAATAATTAACCATTATTAATATGTCCCAGGATTTTCTTTTTTTTTTTTTTTGAAACGGAGTCTCGCTCTGTCGCCCAGGCTGGAGTGCAGTGGCACGATCTCGGCTCACTGCAAGCTCCACTTCCCGGGTTCACACCATTCTCCCGCCTCAGCCTCCCGTGTAGCTGGGACCACAGGCGCCCATCACCACACTTGGCTAATTTTTTGTAGTTTCAGTAGAGATGGGGTTTCACCGTGTTAGCCAGGATGGTCTCCATCTCCTGACCTCGTGATCTGCCCATCTCAGCCTCCCAAAGTGCTGGGATTACAGGCATGAGCCACCGTGCCCGGCCTCTTACCTGTTTTTCTAAGTCAGCATGCTGGCCCCCGCAGATCTGAAAGGAACTCTGTCCTGTCTGCATACAGACCCAGGGGCCTTGTGACTAAAGATCCCTCTGTTCCCATTGGGGCTGGACTAGGTGTTTTGCTTCTTAGAGAACCAACAGACCTCAGTCACGTTCCCAACATGATGTTAACGGGAAGTAAGCGGAAGGTAAACAACTGTCAAATGTCTTCCTTGTGAGCAGATTGTATAAACGGAAAGATAAAAACCGAGCCACGTCAGGCAAAAGGCGGTGTCTGTATTCTCTGCTGAATCCCAAGCCCTTCTTCCAGTTGCATAAGCATTCAGGAGGTTGTCAGTTGTGGTCCCAAAGGAAACAATCTGGGGAGAAGGTCAGGGCAGATCCCTTTGGTTTTTTTTTTTGGTTTTTGTTTTATGAGAGAGAGTCTCGCTCTGTCACCCAGGCTGGAGTTCAGTGGCGCGATATTGGCTCACTGCAAACTCTGCCTCCCAGGTTCAAGCAATTCTCACGCTTCAGCCTCCGAGTAGCTGGAATTACAGGGGCTCACCACCACGCCCGGCTAATTTTTGTATTTTTAGTAGAGGCCAGGTTTCACCAGGTTGGCCAGGCTGGTCTTGAACTCCTGATCTCAGGTAATCTGCCTGCCTCGACCTCCCAAAGTGCTGGGATTACAGGTGTGAGCCACTGCACCTGGCCAAGGTTGGATCCCTTTCAACACAGAAGAGGGAACGCATGCTGGGGCCACCGGGAGAACAACTGTGATGTTTCATACGTCGATTCCTAATGTCTTGCCATAATCCTGTTGAATAGGTAGCTAGGCAAAGATGAGCAGGGCAGGACAGGGCCCCTCCCCTCACCAGGAATGTCAGGTGACAATCAAGCGATAATCAGGTGGTTTTTGTTTTTTCAAGATGGAGTCTTGCTCTGTCGCCCAGGCTGGAGTGCAGTGACATAATCTCAGCTCACTGCAACCTCTGCCTCCCAGTTTCAAGTGATTCTCCTGCCTTGGCCTCCTGAGTAGCTGGGATTACAGGCATGAGACACTGTGTGCAGCACTGATGTTCTCTAGAATGTAAGTGCCAGGTGTACAGGGACCTTGCCTGTCCTGTCCCCTGCTCTACCCCGACTCAGGAATAACGCCTTTCCCATAAGAGGTCCTCCATGAATGCCTGTAGAATGAGTGAGAGAATTCCCAGATAAGAACTGGATAAGAGGGGCCTGTCAGTGGGTTCTGTGCTCACCAAGTGTTGTTTATGTTACCAGAAAGGGGTCCAGATCCAGACCCCAAGAGAGGGTTCTTAGACTTCACGCAAGAAAGAATTGGAGCAAGTCCATCAAATGAAAGCAAGTTTATTAGAGAAGTAAAGGAATAAAAAAATGTGATGTGACTTGGCTGTGTCCCCACCCGTATCTCATCTTGAATTGTAATTCCCATAATTCCCACGTATCCTGGGAGGGACTCGGTGGGAGGTAATTGACTCATGGAGGTGGGTCTTTCCCATGCTGTTATTGTGATAGTGAATCAGTCTTACACGTCTGATGGTTTTATGAAGGGGAGTTCCCTACACAAGTGCTCTCTTGCCTGCCACCATGTAAGACGTGCCTTTCGCCTTCCATCATGATTGTGAGGCTTCCCCAGCCACGTGGAACTGTGAGTCAATTAAACCTCTTTTTCTTTATAAATTACCCAGTCTTGGGTATGTCTTTGTCAGCAGCATGAAAACAGACTAATAAAGAATGGCTATTCCGTAGGCAGAGCAAACCCAAGGGCTGCCTGATTGGCTATTTTTATGGTTATTTCTTGATCATATGCTAAACAAGGTGTGGATTATTCATGAATTTTCCAGGATAGGGGCAGGCAATTCCCAGAAATGACGGTTCCTCCCCTTTTTAGACCATATAGTGTAACTTCTGGACATTGCCATGGCATTTGTAAACTGTCATGGCGCTGGTGGGAGTGTCTTTTGTATGCTTATTAGCATCCTATATATATTATATATATACACATATATATATATTTTTTCTTTTGAGACAGAGTCTCGCTCTGTCACCCAGGCTGGAGTGCAGTGGCACGATCTTGGTTCACTGCAATCTCTGCCTCGTGGGTTCAAGCAATTCTTCTGCCTCAGCCTCCTGAGTAGCTGCGACTACAGGCACGCACCACCACGCCTAGCTAATTTTTGTATTTTTAGTAGAGATGCAGTTTCACCATATTGGCCAGGCTGGTCTCAAACTCCTGACCTCGTGCTCCACCTGCCTCAGCCTCCCAAAGTGTTGGGATTACAGCAGTGAGCCACTGTGCCCAGACGCCATGATAATATATTATAATTACCATTAAAGAGCAGTGAGGATGTCCAGAGGTCACTTTGGTCACCATCTTGGTTTTGGTGGGTTTTGACCAGCTTCTTTATTGCATCCTGCTTCATCAGCAGGGTCTTTGGACCTGTATCTTGTGATACCAGACCTGCCGACCTCCTATCCCATCCTGTGACTTAGAATGCCTTAGCCGCCTGGGAACGCAGCCCAGCCAGTGTCAGCCTCATTTTACCCAGCCGCTCTTCAAGATGGAGTCACTCTGGTTCAAACACCTCGGTCAGTTACACAAAGGAAGCTCAGAAAAGAGTAACTCCTCCGAGGTCTCCTGGGGCGTGGTGTGGCCAGAACCACTGCTCAAGTCCAATTAGATGAATTAAGTGCCTGCAGCCTCTGCCAGGATGAGAGCCTCTCCCCTCAGTGCCCAGGGCATGGTGATGTTCTGCCAGGCAGAGGCCGCTGCCCGGGGAAGAGGGCCGGACTCCAGAGAGGGCGGAGAGGGCACCTTGCCACCCGCTGGTCGGGCCGAGGCTGGATGCCCACACCCTGGACATTACGGGAGAGAGACGCTGGAGGCAGCTGCCTGACAATCCTGAGCTTGGACACAAAAGGAATTTGGAGTTTTCCACTGTGAACCAGACCCTGGGTTGTGGTTGGAGAGACCCCAGTTCAAATCCCAGTGTGTAAAAATAGAGATAATAGCTGCTGCAAACATGTGTTGTGTGGATTGAATGAATGTGCTTGTGAACGGTCCCTAGGAGGTCCTTCCCCACTGGCCCTTCCCAGACCTGACCCGGGGCCTGATCCCCAGGAAGCCTACTTCCCTGCACCCCCAGCCGGGAATGGATTCTTCAGAGAGAGGCTGGGACACAGGAGAACTGGGTGACCAGGGCAGAGTGTGATCATGCCCCAAATAGGTTGCTTTTCCAGCCTGTCACTTTTTCCCACAGTTGCTGACCTAGAGACAGCTGGAAAACTGGCTGGCCCGAGGGGAAGGGATGGCAGGGAGGGCACAGAGGGACACCTTGACCCTGTACCCCCTCCCACCTCCCAGGGTGCCAGTCTTCTGGTGGGGGCTGCCTCAGAGTGGAGGTCGGGGGGCCTGGGACACTTAAGGCAGGGACAGTGGCTCTTGGAGCTGCACGGGAATGGGGCGTTGTTTAAAACGTGGCTCTGGGGCCAGGCACGGTGGCTCACGCCTGTAATCCCAGCACTTTGGGAGGCCGAGGCGGGCGGATCACCTGAGATCAGGAGTTCACCAGCCTGGCCAACATGGTAAAACCCCATCTTTACTAAAAATACAAAAAAATTAGCCAGGTGTGGTGGCACATGCCTGTAATCCCAGCTACTCGGGAGGCCGAGGCAGGAGGATTGCTTGAGGCCAGGAGTTCAAGACCAGCCTGGGCAATACAGCAAGACTCTGTCTCTACAAAAAAATTGAAAATTAGCTAAACATGGCAGCATGCGCACCTGTGGTCCCAGCTACTGTGGAGGATGAGGTGGGAGGATCACTTGAGCCCAGGAGGTTGAGGCTGCAGTGAGCCATGATCACATCACTACACTCCAGCCTGGGCAACAGAGCAAGACCCTGTCTCTTAAAAAATATAAATAAATGTGAAATGATAAATTAAAAAATAAAATGATGTACCTCTGACCCCACCCCCAGAGAGTCCATGTCTTGGGGGACTCGAGGCAGGCCCTGGAGTCTTTATCATAAGAAGCCCCCCAAATAACCCTGCTGCAGACCCCAGGCTACACTGGCAGAGGAGTCTCCTCCCAGTTCAACCCTGGCTCCAGGTCACCCTAAGCTCCTCCCTTCCCTTCTGCTTCAGTTTCACCTGCTGTCAGATCACAGAGGAACCAATAGTGCTTTTTAGGAGCTTTCAGCTGAAATCTCTGCCTCACAGTCCGCACCGCTGCCGGCTCTGACCGTTCCTCCACCTTGGCTTTGCCCAGGGATCTGTCCTGTCTCCTCTGCAGCTGGCCTGAGCCAGCCCAAGTCAGCCGTCTCTGCCGGGCCCCTCTTCTCCAGCAGCTCAGTTAGCCCCCGTCTTGGGAGACACAGGGCAGGCAGTAAACTGCTGGAGGAGGAGAAGGAGGAGGAGGAGGAGGAGGAGGAGAGCGAGGAGGAGAAGGAGGAGGAGGAGAGCGAGGAGGAGAAGGGGACTGGGAGAAGGAGGAGGAGTAGGGGAAAGGGGAGGGGAAGAGTAAGGAGGAGGAGGAGGCGGAGGGGGAGGAGGAGAAGCAGAGGAGGAGGGGGAAAAGGAGAAGGGAGAGGAGGAGACAGAAAGGGAAGAAACCTGGTCTCCATGGGCAAACGGGGCTTGACCAGCAGGTGGGGCCTGCTTGGGGGCGGGGTGCGGGGGGATGCAGGGTTGGCCAGGCCATCTCTGCTCCACACACAACCACGTGCAGGATGCCATGTGGCTATTTTTACCCCTGCCGAGGAAATAGCCTGATTTATGTGAGGCCTGGTCCCGTTTGTTCGGGCCTGTGTTATAAATACACCTGGCCCCACACTCGTGTTCACTTGGACAGAGAACTCAGGCCCTGGCCTGCACAGCCTCTCTCCGGCCTCCCTCCCCGCCTCACCCTGCCATGCAGCCTTGTTGAGAAGTCCTTCTGTTACCGTAGGGAGCTAGTGACACAGGAGCAGGGCAGGACCCCCACAACCAGCAATGTCAGGCACCACCAGGTGACGGTCAGATGGTTGAGTTTTTTTGTTGTTGCTTTTTGTTTTTTGTTTTTGAGACAGGGTCTCACTTTGTTGCCCAGGCTAAAGTGCAATGGTGTGATCTCAGCTCACGGCATCCTCCGCCTCCTGGGTTCAAGTGATTCTCCTGCCTCAGCCTCCCGAGTAGCTGGGATTACAGGCGCTCACCACCACACCCAGCTAATTTTTGTATTTTTAGTGTAGACGGGGTTTCACCATGTTGGCCAGGCTGGTCTCGAACTCCTGACCTCAGGTGATCACCTGCCTTGGCCTCCCAAAGTGCTGGGATTACAGGTGTGAGCTACCGTGCCCAGCACCTGCCCCAAAACTTTTTAATGAACTTTCACTCCTGCTCTAAAACTTGCCTCGGTCCCTCACTCTGCCTCATGCACCTCAGTGGAATTCTTTCTTCTGAGGAGGCAAGGATTGAGGTGAATCCACATGGATTCACCAACACTAACACTTCCCCGATATATCTCCCCACTGCTGGGCCCAGCTCACCTCAGTCCCCAAGGCCTCAGTGTGAGTGAGTTTACCAGATGCATTCAGGAGTGGCACGTGTCTGGGAGCAAGCTCTGATAAGGGAAGAGAAGGAAAGGGGCTTTGGATTTGAGGTCCACACTTTCTTCAAGGAACAGGTTTAGCTGGGCATAATGGCACACCTGTAATCCCAGCACTTTGGGACGCCAAGGCAGGAGGATCACTTGAGGCCAGGAGTTCGAGACTAGCCTGGGCAATATAGCGAGACCCCCATCTCTACCAAAAAAAAAAAGAAAAATAAGCCAGGCACAGTGCTGCGTTCCTGTAGTCCCAGCCACTCTGGAGGCTGAGGTGGGAGGATTGCTTGAGCCCAGGAGTTTGAGGCTGCAGTGAGCTATGATAGCACCATGGCACTCCAGCCTGGGCCACAGGGTGGGACCCTGGCGAAGGAAGGAAGGAAGGAAGGAAGGAAGGAGGGAGGGAGGGAGGGGGGGGGAGGGGAGGGAGGTAGGGAGGGAGGGAAGGAAGGAAGGAAGGAAGAAAGGAAGGAAGGAATTGATGTGGGTGAAATTCAGGCCAGGCTGGAAAGACAAGGGCAATTTTCAGGCCAGGCAGCTACTGTCAGACATCACCCAGTCCTCTGAGGATCCCTGGTCCTACCTCAGCCTCCCAAGTAGCTGAGACTACAGGCATGTACCTCCATGCCTGGCCAGTTTTTGCTTCTTCTTTTTATTTTTATTTATTTTTTTGATAGAGACGGGGTTTCACCATACTGCCCAGGCTGGTCTTGAACTCCTGGGCTCGAGCAATCCACCGACCTTGGCCTCCTACAGCACTGGGACTAGAGGCATGAGTCATCGTGACCTGCCTATTTATTTATTTATTTATTTATTTATTTGTGTTAGGCTCTTACAGTGAAGCAGTGGAAGTGGAGAGGGAACAAAAAAATCTGTAACTGGTTGTGATCAATTAAGTGTAACCACCACTGCACTCGGGCCAGTTCCATCGAGTTCATTATGAGGAAGGAGAGAAGATGGGAGAGCTTTCTACTTTCTAGACCCTGGGGTTTGTGGGGAGAGGAAGGCCGAGGGAGGAGAGGAAGAGATTGGATACAGCACCCTGCTATGGGTGTCTCCATCTGGACTGCTGCTAGGAGGGGTGGTTATTCTCTTGTTTTTCTTTTTTAGACGGAGTTTTTTTGCTCTTGTCACCCAGGCTGGAATGCAGTGGCATGATCTCAGCTCACTGCAACCTCCGCCTCCCGGGTTCAAGCGATTCTCCTGCCTCAGCCTCCCAAGTAGCTGGGACTACAGGCGCCCGCCACCACGCCTGGCTAATTTTTGTATTTTTAGTAGAGATGGGGTTTCACCACGTTGGCCAGGCTGGTCTCGAACTCCTGACCTTAAGTGATCCACCCTCTTCGGCCTCCCAAAGTGCTAAAATTACAGGCGTGAGCCACTGCGCCCAGCCAGTTGTTCTCTTAAGAGAGGCAGGATTCTCTGGCCCTGCTGCCCCGTGGACCCATGGAGGAGACCCATGCGGGCTGCTCCTCCATCCTGGGCTGGGAAACATCAAAGCAGATGTGGGGCCAGCATGCTTACAGCGGGGACATCACTTCCCAACAGCCTGAAAAACTCCCATTTACCCTTAAAAACTCATCAGACCTGGCCGGATGCGGTGGCTACGCCTGTAATCCCAGCACTTTAGGAGGCCGAGGCAGGTGGATCACGAGGTCAGGAGTTCAAGACCAACCTGGCCATCATGGCGAAACCCCGTCTCTACTAAAAATACAAAAATTAGCTGGGCGTGGTGGCGGGCACCTGTAATCCCAGCTACTTGGGAGGCTGAGGCAAGAAAATCGCTTGAAACTGGAAGGCGGAGGTTTCCGTGAGTGGAGATTGAGCCACTGCACTCCAGCCTGGGCGAAAGAGCGAAACTCTGTCTCAAAACGAAAATTTTTTTAAAAAAACAAAACTCATCAGAAATCTTTCTACAAACCCCCCCACGCCAAAACTCTCATAGACAGAGCTGGCTGCCCCCCACTGTGGGTCCCCTACTCCATTATCAGAGTCATTGAAAGGCCTGTCCCTCCAGCCAAGCAAACTCAGGGCAAGCAAGGGGGCCACACCCTAAGCTGTGCCAGACACAGTGTGGGGCTGTGGGAGACCTAGGCGGAGCCTCTGCTCTGTCCTTAGGGGGCCTCTGAGAAGAGGTTCTGGACAGAGAAGACCAAGGGGCGGTGGTGGTGTCAGGGCTGGGGAGGAGAGGGAAGGGCTGCACCAGGGAAGCGCGAACTCCTCTCCCTCGAACCTTCCACTGCCCGCCCCTGGGCAGACACAGTCCAGGCATCACTGCTGCAGCTGTAGGAAGGGCCTGCTAGGTGAGCTCGTCTCTCTGAGCACTGACTGGCAAGGGAGCCCCCTTTGTAGCCAGTGTTCCTCTGAAACAGCGATGCTATCAGACGACTGGTTTCAAGTCCCTGGGGCCCCACCCTTCCTGGGCACTTGCTGTTTCCCTGCCTCCTCTTTCTCTCTGTACCCAGAAAGGAGGAGCCCCTGCGTTGAGGACTGGCCCCTTGCACTGCAGGGAGAGGAGCAGGGCCCTGACACCAATGGTGGGCACCTGGTGTCTGGCCTCAGGGATCCACATGTTTTGAGAACAGATACGGTCCCAACTTTAGATTGAGCACTGCTCTTCTAAGCATATCCACATGTGGCTGGGTTGAAGTCAATATTCCAGAGAAAAAATCCATCTGTTCCTAAAATTTCGGTTTGTTTATTTGTTTGTTTGTTTTTCGAAGACGGAGTTTTGTTCTGTTGTCCAGGCTGGAGCGCAGTGGCATGATCTCGGCTCACTGCAAGCTCCGCCTCCCGGGTTCAAGCGATTCTCCTGCCTCAGCCTCCCTGAGTAGCTGGGATTACAGGCATGCACCACCACGCCCAGCTAATTTTTGTTTTTTTTTTTTTTTTTTTTTTGAGACGAAGTTTTGCTTTTGTTGCCCAGGCTGGAGTGCAATGGCACGATCTCCAGTCACCACAACCTCCGCCTCCTCGGTTCAAGTGATTCTCCTGCCTCAGCCTCCCAAGTAGCTGTGATGACAGGTATGCGCCACCATGCCCGGCTGATTTTGTGTTTTTAGTAGAGACAGGGTTTCACCATGTTGGTCAGGCTGGTTGCAAACTCCTGACCTCAGGCGATCCACCCACCTCGGCCTCCCAAAGTGTTGGGATTACAGGCGTGAGCCACCATACCAGGCCTTTAATCCTTTTTCTTTTTTTTTTTCTTTTGAGACGGAGTCTCGCTGTGTTGCCAGGTTGTAGTGCAGTGGCATGATCTCGGCTCACTGCAAGCTCTGCCGCCCGGGTTCAAGCGATTCTCCTGCCTCAGCCTCCCAAGTAGCTGGGACTATAGGCAAGCACCCAGCTAATTTTTGTATTTTTAGTAGAGATGGGGTTTCACCGTGTTGGCCAGAATGGTCTCGATCTCCTGACCTCGTGATCCGCCCGCCTAGGCCTCCCAAAGCGCTGGGATTACAGGCGTGAGCCACCGCGCCCGGCCAGTCTTTTTTATCTTGTTTCCAAATGAAATCGTACCTGAAGACAACGTCATTCTCTCGGACAAAAGAGCACCAACCTCTAGCTCATCCTAACTCACACCTCCCACCTACTCCATGGCTCCTGCTTAGACACCAGGACACTCAAAGCTGTGGGCCCTCCCCCATCTGCCTTTCCTGAGACTTCCAGACCCCCCAAGTCAAGTTGACCACCCTTACCCCCACCCCAACATAGCCCATTGGCATCAGACGTGCTTTGCTGTAGTGTACATTTATTTATTTATTTATTTATTTATTTATTTATTTTGAGACAGAGTCTGGCTCTGTAGCCCAGTCTGGAGTGCAGTGGCACAATCTCGTCTCACTGCAACCTCTGCCACCCAGGTTCAAGCAGTCCTCCTGCCTCAGCCTCCCAAGTAGCAGGAGGGATTACAGGCATCCACCACCACGCTCGGCTAACTTTTTGTATTTTTAGTAGAGACAGGGTTTCACCATGTTGGTCAGGCTGGTCTCAAACTCCTCACCTCAAATGATCCACCTGCCTTGGCCCCCCAAAGTGCTGGGATTACAGGCATGAGCCACTGGGCCCAGCCGTACACTTCTTTTAAAGAAATAAAAATGATCAGAAACCATAAATAGGCTTGGCTTGGTGGCTCATGCTTATAATCCCAGAATTTTGGGAGGCTGACCAGGGAGAATCCCTTGAGGCCAAGAGTTTGAGACGAGCCTGGGCAACATAGTGAGACCCTGTATCTACAAAAAATAATAACAATAAATTAGCTAGGCATGATGACGCATGCCTGTAGTCCCAGCTACTCAGAACAGAAGGAAGGAGGATCGCTTGAGCCCAGAAGTTCGGGCTGCAGTGAGCTGTGATTAAACTGCTGCACTCCAGCCTGGGCAACAGAGTGAGATCCCATCTCAAAAAAAAAAAAAAATTAAAACCTTAGTTTACAGGCATATATTATCATTGCAAATGATTGCTGCAAAAGAGAGTTCTCACTGTGACAAATCATGGGATCTTTAAAAGTTATCATTGATAAAAGATGACAGAGTGAGAGAAAAGAAAAAGGAAAGGAGACTGGGCACAGTGGCTCATGCCTATAATTCCAACACTTTTGGAGGCCAAAGGGAGCGGATCACTTAAGGTCAGGAGTTCGAGACAAGCCTGGCTAACATGGTGAAACCCCGTCTCTACTAAAAACGCAGAAATTAGCTGGGCATGGTGGCCGGTACCTGTAATCCCAGCCACCTGAGAGGCTAAGGCAGGAGAATCACTTGAACCTGGCAGGCAGAGGTTGCAGTGAGCCGAGATTGCGCCACTGAACTCCAGTCTGGGCGACAGAGCGAGACTCAGTCTCAAAAAAAAAAAAAAAAAAAAAAAAAGGAAAGAAAAGAAAAAGTTACCTTTTTTTTGGAGCAGTGGGGTGGCTGTGTGGGGTTTCACACTGTTAGCCAGGCTGGTCTCGAACTCCTGACCCCAAATGATCCGCCCGCCTCAGCCTCTCAAAGTGCTGGGATTACAGGCATGAGCCACCGCGCCTGGCCGAAAAAGATATCATTGAAATGAAATTGAAAATTTCAAATCCTCAAGGAATTTGAAGATGTCTCCAAATGCATTTTCACATCCCTGTTTTGAGAGATATCTCTGGGAAACATCGCCCCCACCCCCACACAGCAAGACCTCAGGGTCCAGGACTACCTCACTGTGTAAAGTCCAGGACAGAGAAAGTACCTGGTAAATGCTGATGGGTGAATTTTTTTTTTTTTTTTTTTTGAGACGGAGTCTCGCTCTGTCACCCAGGCTGGAGTGTGTGGCGCGATCTCGGCTCACTGCAAGCTCCGCCTCCCGAGTTCACGCCATTCTCCTGCCTCAGCCTCCCGAGTAGTTGGGACTACAGGCGCCCACCACCTCGCCCGGCTAATTTTTTGTATTTTCAGTAGAGACGGGGTTTCACCACATTAGCCAGGATAGTTTCCATCTCCTGACCTCGTGATCCGCCCACCTTGGCCTCCCAAAGTGCTGGGATTACAGGCATGAGCCATCGTGCCCGGCCACTGATGGGTGATTAAGTGAAGGAAGGAAAGATCTAGAGTGCAAGCAGGGGATGAAGACAGATGCAAAACATTGGTTCAGAAGGTGCCCCTTCCCACAGTGGAGTGGAGGAATCTCCAAGGCAGGGGTCCGTGGTCCCCAGCTGGTCCGTGGCTTGTTAAGAATCAGGTCGTGCAGCAGGAGGTGAGTGGCAGGTGAGGGAGCATTACCGCCGGACCTCCGTCTCCTGTCAGATCAGCAGTGGCATTAGATTCTCACGGAGCGTGAACCCTATTGTGAACTGCGCATGCGGAAGATCTAGGTTGCCCGTTCCTTATGAGAATCTAATGCCTGATGATCTGACGTGGGACAGTTTCATCCCCAGACCCTCTGGCTCACTTCTACCCCCAACCCCAGCTCCATTCTTTGAAAAATTGTCTTTTTTGAAACTGGTCCCTGGTGTCAAAAAGGTTGGGGGTGCTGGGCGCAGTGGCTCTCGCCTGTAATTCCAGCACTTTGGGAGGCCAAGGGGGGCAGATCATTTGAGGTCAGTAGTTCAAGATCAGCCTGGCCAACATGGCGAAATCCTGTCTCTACTAAAAATACAAAAATTGCCGGGCGCGGTGGCTCAAGCCTGTAATCCCAGCACTTTGGGAGGCCGAGACGGGTGGATCACGAGGTCAGGAGATCGAGACCATCCTGGCTAACATGGTGAAACCCCGTCTCTACTAAAAATACAAAAAACTAGCGGGGTGTGGTGGCGCATGCCTGTAATTCCAGCTACTCAGGAGGTTGAGGCAAGAGAATCACTTGAACCTCAGAGGCAGAGGTTGCAGTAAGCTGAGATTGTGCCACTGCACTCCAGCCCAGGCAAGACAGCGAGACTCTGTCTCAAAAAAAAAAAAAAAAAAAAAAAATGTTTGGGACCACTAGAGGACCGGCAGGTGGAAGAAGGAAAGAGAAGTGTGAGGGGCGTTTTGTCTGCCCCTGAGCTCTCTCACACCCGCAGCCCAGGGCAGGTACGGCTGGACTTAGAGGGTGGAATGGTCTGGGCAGAGATCAGTTTGAAACTTCAGCCCTGGAGTGAACTGGAGCTGGGGCTTTATCTTTCTCCCTTTCTTTATTTTAACTTATTCTCGTGTTTTAGTTTTGTAAAGATAGGGTCTCACTATGTTGCCCAGGCTGGTCTTGAACTCCTGGGCTCAGGCAATCCTGTCACCTCAGCCTCCCAAAGTGCTGTGATTACAGGCATGAGTCACTGCACCCAGCTCTTTCCTCCTTTCAAAAACAAGAAACCTGGCCAGGCATGGTGGCTTATGCCTGTAATCTCCACATCTTGGGAAGCTGAGGTGGGCCAATCACTTGAGGCCAGGAGTTCAAGACCAGCCTGGCCAACATGGTGAAACCCTGTCTCTACTGAAAATACAAAAATTAGCCGAGTATAATGGTGCACGCCTATAATCACAGCTACTCAGGAGGCTGAGGCAGGAGAATCGCTTGAACCCGGGAGGCGGAGGTTGCAGTGAGCCAAGGTCATGCCACTGCACTCCAGACTAGGTGACAAAGTGAGACCCTGTCTCAAAAAAAAGAAAGAAAGAAAAGAAGCCTGAGTCACAGGAAGAGGCTTCTCTCCAGCCCCTGGGAAGCAGAGGAAGCCCTGGCTGGGACAGGCTCCCAAACTCAGGGGTCCTGCTGGGCGCCTGCTGTCACTCTCAGTATGGACCTGGGAGAAGGCAGTGGCCCATTTATGACACTGCACCCCGCTAAGCAGGCAGAGCCTCTGGAGCCCTTCTGCAGCTGGAGGTTCATTTCCTTCCTGATGTCATAGTGCTCCAAGGTGGCACAGTGAGGACGGGAGCCTAGGGAATTGTCATCCACCCTGGAGCCCTTTCCGTCTCTCAGCTGCTGTCCCAGCCCCGCATCCCGAGAATTCCTGCAGAAATCGGTGGGCCCTGGGCTTCCTGGATGGGGAACCACAGCCCCCGAGGCAGAATGGCACAAACCCTCCAGTGGGTCCCGTTCTCTTCTCCCAGGGATCAATGAAGCCCAGGGCGTGGGGGCTCAGCCTCGGTGTCCCGGCCCCTCTGGTCACACAGCAGCTATTGCTATGGGGTTGGGATGCAGGGAGGAAAAGCCCAATGTCCCCCTTCCCACCCCAGGCCCCAACTTCTCTGTATTTGTTTATTTACCTTGGAAAAGGCCCCGCGGCCCAGGCAGGAAATGGGCCAATTCCAGGAGGCCGGGCCAGGGAACAAGGAGCTACATTGTGCTCGGGCGGTGGCTCCCCACCCGGGCCTGCCCGGAGCCCAGAAAGGGGGGTCTGCATGGGGGCCGGGCAGGAAGGAGGCGTGGGGCTGAGGGGCTGCCAGTGCTCCCAGCCAGCCGGCTGGCCTGTGAAAGGGCTTCTGTGCGGGGGGTGGGTTGGGGGCTGCGGCTCCCCATCCCACCTGGGAATGAACAGAGGCTGGGCATGGGGGGAGGCAGACGCTGGGCTGGGGCTGGCCCCCGGCCGTCACCCAGGGCCCACCTGGCACCGACCTGCTTGCCCAAGGTAGACCCTGGCCCGGGAACCCCATCTCCTTGGGCTGAGATCCCACCCTGTGGCTGGAGAATGTTCCTGCCCTCAGCCTCCCTTCTGGGGGTCTCAACTCCTGCCAGGCAGCTGGCCTGACCTCAGGCTGCCCCTAGCCCAAGGCCGGGGGCCGGAGAGCCCTGTGGTCAGAGCCCTGCCCTCCATGCCCAAGCCCAAGCTGGCACTGGGGCTGATGTCGTCATGGGAGCGGCTTGAGGAGGGCTGAGCCCTCCCTGACCACAGACTCTTCTTTACTGACAGGCTATCGTCCGTATGGACTGATCATTCATTCACTATTCATTCATTCAACACATTTCCTGTCTGTTCCATGCACACTCCCCTTCTCTCCACTTCTGGCCCCGTTTCCTCTAATCCTTCATTCCTTGGTTCCCAGAGGGTTAAATGTAGATCAATACGTCACCTCTGGCTCTGAAGGTCTCTGAAGGGCTGGGCGTGGTGGCTCAAGCCTGTAATCCCAGCACTTTGGGAAGCTGAGGCAGGTGGATCACCTGAGGTCAGGAGTTCGAGACCAGCCTGGCCAACATGGTGAAACCCCATCTCTACTGAAAACACAAAAATTAGCCGGGCATGGTGGTGGCGGGCGCCTGTAATCCCAGCTACTTGGGAGGCTGAGGCAGGAGAATCACTTGAACCTGGGAGGCAGAGGTTGCAGTCAGCCGAGATCACGCTACTGCACTCCAGCCTGGGCAACAAGAGCGAAAATCCATGTCTCAAAAAAGCAAAAAACAAAACAAACAAAAATAAATAATTAAAAAAATAAGAGTCTCTGAAGACTTCCTGCTACTTTCTGGGTAAGGCCCTGCGGGGTCCATGCCCCTCCTCTCCACCCTCCACTTCCCACCGGGCTCTTCAGGCCCCAGCCTAGATAACACCAGGTTATTCTTGGTTTCCTGGGGACTGGGTGTCAGGAGGGAAAGGTGGGGGGAGTGTCAGAGAGGGGATGGATTTCTCCCACCCACACTCGGGGAGGCCTCCGGATGAACGTGTCCTTCCAGCTGATGGACCTCAGGATTGGGAAAAAGATAGGGGCCAAGAGATGGGCACAACAGTCACCTGGTTTCTTTTCCTTTCTTTTTTTTTTTTTTTTTTTTTGAGACTGAGTCTCGCTCGATCACCCAGGCTGGAGTACAGTGACATGATCTTGGCTCACTGCAACCTCCACTTCCTGGGTTCAAGTGATTCTCCTGCCTCAGCCTTTCGAGTAGCTGGGATTACAGGCGTGCACTGCCATGCCCAACTAATTTTTAGATTTTAGTGGAGATGGAGTTTTGCCATGTTGGCCAGGCTGGCCTTGAACTCCTGACCTCAAGTGATCTGCCTGCCTTGGCCTCCCAAAGCGTTGGGATTACAGGTGTGAGCCACCTCACCTGGCCACCTGGTTTCTTCCATGACAGCTCCCTCTCTGCTGAAACAGCATTTCCCACCCCTACCCACGGCATCACTCTCCTGCTGCCATTTTCATCAAAGACTGATGTCACCTGGCATGCTTTTAGGATTTTTTCTGGTGATTTTTTTTTTTTTTTTAATTTTAAAGATGAGGTCTCGCTATGTTGCCCAGCCTGGTCTCAAACTCCTAAGCTCAAGGGATCCACCTGCCTCTGCCTCCCGAAGTGCTGGGATTACAAGCATGTACCACCATGCCTGAACCACATTGCATGCAGTTTATTTACTTTTTTTTTTTTTTTTTTGGTGGAGTCTCAGTCTGTCACCCAGGCTGAAGTGTAGTGGTGCGATCTTGGCTCACTGCAACCTCCGCCTCCTGGGTTCAAGCAATTCTCCTGCCTCAGCCTCCTGAGTAGCTGGGATTACAGGCGTGAGCCACTGTGCCTGGCCTTTAAGATTTGTCTCTTTAACCATTACACCTGTAATCCCAGCCCTTTGGGAGGCCGAGGTGGGCAGATCGCCTGAGTTCAGGTGTTCAAGACCAGCCAGGCCAACATGGTGAAATCACATCTTTACTAAAAAGACAAAAATTAGCCAGGCATGGTGGCAGGCACCTGTAGTCCCAGCTACTCGGGAGACTGAGGCAGGAGAACTGCTTGAACCTGGGAGGTGGAGGTTGCAGTGAGCCAAGATCGCACCACTGCACTTCAGCCTGGGCAGCGGAGTGAGACTCTGTCTCAAAAAAAAAACAACTGTCAGGTGCTGGCAGAGACACTGCTTTTCCCTAATTGACCCATTTGGTCTTCACGTTAACCGTATTTTATAGCAACTATCATTTACAGGTAAGGAAACTGGGCCAATGAGGAGGTGAGAAATCACTCAAGGCTGCCAGGTACAGTGGCTCATCCCCGTAATCCCAGCACTTTGGGAGGCCAAGGGAGGAGGATTAATTGAGGCCAGGAATTTGAGACCAGCCTAGGCAACATAATGAGACTCCATTTCTACAAAAAAAATTTAAAAATAGTGGGTTGTGGTGGTGCATGTGTAGTCCCAGCTACTCGGGAGGCTGAGGTGGGAGGATCACTTGATCCCAGGTGTTTGAGACAGCAGTGAGCTATGATTGCACCACTGCACTACAACCTGGGTGATGCAATGAGACCCTGTCTCAAAAACACACACACACACATAGACACACACACACAAATTGCTTAAGGCGAGCCTGGTGTGCCAAGCCCCTGTTCTGAGCACTTTGCTTATATTATCTCCCTTAATCCTTCCCACCACCCCACATGCTAGATACTGGGATTAATTTAGTTGAGCTGTAATACATCAATGCTGTGTGAAATGCTATGCAACATCTAAAAGGAAGACAGGTGGAGCTTTTATTTATTTTTTATTGTACTTCTTTTTTGAGACACGGTCTCGTTCCATGACCCAGCCTGGAGTGCAGTGGCACGATCATAGCTCACTGTAGCCTCAACTTCCTGGGCTCAAACAATCCTCCCACCTCAGCCTCTCAAGTAGCTGGGACTACAGGTGCACGCCACCACGACTGGCTAATATTTTTGTTTTTGTTTTGAGATGGTGTCTTGCTAAGTTGCCCCCGCTGATCTCAAATTCCTTTTTTGTTTTTTGCTTTGGAATGATTTGGAACTCCTGCGCTCAAGTGATCCTCCCACCTTGGTACCCAAAGGCCTGTGATTACAGGCATGAGCCACTGCACCAAGCCCAGGTTGAGCTTTTAAGGTATTCAAGATTCACTAGGTGAAAAAAAAGAGCGAATGGTACATATATTCGCTCTTTTTAAGGGAAGCACAAGAAAATTCCTATTTTGTCGCTGTGTGAATATAGGGACATAGATGCCTAGAAAAGTGTCTGGGAAGAAATGAAACCAGATTGGCCACAAAAATCACCTCTGGAAAAAGGAGAAGACTTTCAGTTTTTGCTTCATATGTTTCATGTACCTTTTTTTTTTTTTTTTTTTTTTTTTTTTTTTTTTTTTTTTTGAGATGGAGTTTCACTCTTATTGCCCAGGCTGGGGTGCAGTGGTGTGATCTCAGCTCACTGCAACCTCCACCTCCTGGGTTCAAGTGATTCTCCTGCCTCAGCTTCCTGAGTAGCTGGAATTACAGGCATGCGCCACCACGCCCAGCTAATTTTTTGTGTTTTTAGTAGAGATGAGGTTTCTCCATGTTGGCCAGGCTGGTCTCGAACTCCCGACCTCAGGTGATCCGCCCGCCTTGGCCTCCCAAAGTGCTGGGATTACAGGCATGAGTCACCGCACCCGGCCATCTTTTCCTTTTTAAAAGTAAAATATAACAGAAAACTGCACAAAACCAAAACAGAAGTGTTCAAATTAAATTTTTTTTCTTCTTTTTTTTTTTTTGAGACAGGATCTCGCCCTGTTGCGCAGGCTGGAGTGCAGTGGCTCATTCAGAGCTCACTGCAGCCTCAAACTCCTGGGTTCAAGCGATCCTCCCACCCCAGCCTCCTGAGTGGCTGGAAGGTCAACGGAGTCCAGGAGTTTGAGGCTGTGCCACCACGCCCAGCTAGTTTTTTGGGTTTTTTTTTTTTTTTTTTTAAATTTTTTGTAGAGACAGGGTCTCGCCATGTTACTCAGGCTGGTCTCAAACTCACAGACTCAAGCAATCCTCCCATCTTTGGCCTCCCAAAGTACTGGGACTACAAACATGAGCCATTGTGCCCAGTCCCTAGAACGTGTTATCCAACAAACACTGATGCAACCCTCACTCAGCCACAAAGTAAAACACTGCCAGCCAATCCCTAGATGCCTCTGCTTGCCCCTTCCCAATCCTGACCAATGCCTTCTCCTGACAAGTATGATGGTCATGTCTTTGCATTTCTCTAATGTTTCCCATCGTTATCTAACTAGTTTTGTTTTGCCTGTCTCCAAACTTGGCATAAATGAGCAGCATGTGTCTGGTGGACCTGGCTTCTTCCACTCAACATTATGATTACAAGATGGACTATGTGGTGCCCATAGCTATTTTTCTTGCGTTTTCACTGCTCTGTAGATTCTTACTCAACATACCTTAACATTTTTTATTCTGAAATACGAGAGGGATGCTATTAAAAAAAAAAGAAAGAAAGAAAAATAGAGAACAAAAAAGTCCTCCAGTAAATTTAAAATACGGTAGTTAAGGCCGGGTGTGGTGGCTCACACCTGTAATCCCAGCACTTTGGGAGGCTGAGGTGGGTGGATCACCTAAGGTCAGGAGTTCGAGACCAGCCCTGCCAACATGGCAAAACCCTGTCTCTACTAAAAAAATAACAAAAACAAAAATTAGACAGGCATGGTGGTGTGCACCTGTAATCCCAGCTACTCAGGAAGCTGAGACATGAGAATTTCTTGAACATGGGCGGCAGAGGTTTTGGTGAGCTGAGAAGTGCCACTACACTCCAGCCTAGAAGACAGAATGAGACTGTCTCAAAAAAAAAAAAAAAAGAAAGAGAGAGAGAAGAAGAAGAAGAAGAAGAAGGAGAGAGAAAGAAAGAAAGAGAGAGAAAGAAAGAAAGAAAGAAAGAAAGAAAGAAAGAAAGAAAGAAAGAAAGAAAAGAAAGAAAGAAAGAAAGAAAGAAAGAAAGAAAGAAAGAAAGAAAGAAAGAAAGAAAGAAAGGAAGGAAGGAAGGAAGGAAGGAAGGAAGAGAAAGAAAGAAAGAAAGAAAGAAAGAAAGAGAAAGAAAGAAAGAAAATTAGAGATTAATTCAGGAGATTCAACATCCGCCTAATAGAAATTCCAGAAAGAGGAAGTAGAGAACAGAGAGGCCAGGTGCAGTGGCTCACACCTCTAATCTCAGCACTTTGGGAGGCTGAAACAGGAGGATTGCTTGAGGCCAGGAGTTGGAGGCTGCAGTGAGCTATGATCGAGTCACTGTACTCCAGCCTGGAAAACAAAGCAAGACCTCATCTCTAAAAGTAATAAAAGGCCGGGCACAGTTGCTTACGCCTGTAGTTCCCACACTTTGGGAGGCTAAGGGAGGCTAAAATAAAAAAATTAGCCATGTGTGGTGGTGCACATCTGTAACCCCAGCTACTTGGGAGGCTGAGACAGGAGAATTGCTTGAACTCAGGAGATGGAGATTGCAGTGAGCCAAGATCGCATCATTGCAGTCCAGCCTGGGCGACAGAATGAGACTCTGTCTCAAAAAATAATAATAATAGGCCGGGCGCGGTGGCTCAAGCCTGTAATCCCAGCACTTTGGGAGGCCGAGACGGGCGGATCACGAGGTCAGGAGATCGAGACCATCCTGGCTAACACGGTGAAACCCCGTCTCTACTAAAAAATACAAAAAAAAAAAAACCAGCCGGGCGAGGTGGCGGGTGCCTGTAGTCCCAGCTACTCGGGAGGCTGAGGCAGGAGAATGGCGTGAACCCGGGAGGCGGAGCTTGCAGTGAGCCGAGATCTGGCCATTGCACTCCAGCCTGGGTGACACAGCAAGACTCCGTCTCAAAAAAAAATAAAATAAATAATAATAATAATAATAATAATACCAATAATAGAGTTAAACATAAATAAACAAAAGCAAATTAATATAATGAGTTTTATTTATTTGTTCTGTTGTTGTTTTGGAGACAGAGTTTTGCTCTTGCCGCCCAGGCTGGAGTACAATGACGCGATCTCGGCTCACGGCAACCTCTGCCTCCCGGGTTCAAGTGATTATCCTGCCTCAGCCTCCTGAGTAGCTGGGATTAGAAGCATTCGACACCAAGCCCGGGTAATTTTTGTATTTTTAGTAGAGATGGGGTTTCACCATGTTGGCCAGTCTGGTCTCGAACTCCTGACCTCAGGTGATCCACCCGCCTCAGCCTCCCCAAGTGCTGGGATTACAGGTGTTAGCCACCATGTCCAGCCAACTTTTTATTGTTTTTTTGTTTGTTTGTTTGTTGTTTGTTTTGTTTTGTTTTTCTTTTTTTTTTTTTTTTTTTTGAGATGGAGTCTTGCTCTGTTGCCCAGGCTGGAGTGCAGTGGCCGGATCTCAGCTCACTGCAAGCTCCACCTCCCGGGTTCAGGCCATTCTCCTGCCTCAGCCTCCCGAGTAGCTGGGACTACAGGCGCCCGACGCCTCACCCGGCTAGTTTTTTGTATTTTTTAGTAGAGACAGGGTTTCACCGTTTTAGCCAGGATGGTCTCGATCTCCTGACCTCGTGATCCGCCCGTCTCAGCCTCCCAAAGTGCTGGGATTACAGGCTTGAGCCACCGCGCCCGGCCTGTTTTGGTTTTGAAACGGAGTTTCGCTCTTGTTGCCCAGGCTGGAGTGCAATGGTACGATCTCAGCTCACCACAACCTCTGCCTCCTGGGTTCAAGCGATTCTCCTGCATCAGCCTCCCGAGTAGCTGGGATTACAGGCATGTGCCACCGACGCCTGGCTAATTTTTGTATTTTTAGTAGAGATGGGGTTTCACCATGTTGGCCAGTCTGGTCTCGAACTCCTGACCTCAGGTGATCCACCCACCTCGGTCACCCAAAGTGCTGGGATCACAGGCGTGAGCCACTGCGCCCAGCCTTTATTGTTTAGATGCATATATACCGTAGTTTAAAGTTTGCACAAAACATTACGCTTGTTATTTTTAAAGATGTGATTATAGGCCGGGAACAATGGCTCACACCTGGAATCCCAGCACTTTGAGAGGCTGAGGCGGGCAGGTCAGTTGAGGCCAGGAGTTCCAGATGAGCCTGGGCAATATGGTGAAATCCCATTTCTACTAAAAATACAAAAATTAGCTGGGCATGGTGGCTCACAACTGTAATCCCAGCTACTTGGGAGGCTGAGGCAGGAGAATCGCTTGAACTCAGGAGGCAGAGCTTGCAGTGAGCCAAGATCACACCACAGCACTCCAGCCTGACTGACAGAACGAGACTCTGTCTCAAAAAAAAAAAAGAAAGAAAAAAAAAGGTGATTATAAGTGATATGTATTACGTTTCTTTGTCCTTAAGAAAAGTAAGCACAAAGCCACAGTCAAGAAGGGTGCAGCTGGCAGAAGGACTGTCTTGGGCAAAGATGCGAGCCAAGCACTGGGCTTGCTGGTGTGTCTGGGCTGGGTGAGAAACACAGGTGTTGGGACCCCAGGCTCTATGCGTGGGGCTGGGAGAGCAATGGCAGGTCACTGAGGCCCGGCAAGACCTAATAACCAGGCTAAGCCGTGTGGGTATGACACTAAGAAGATGAGAGCCAGTGAAGGCTTTGGAGTGGGGTAGAGGTGACGTCTGGCATCTGAAGGACCTGACCTCTCCTACTGGGTGGCTGGGGTTGAGACACAGGGGAGGGCGCTGTAGCCAAGGCACCCCCAGGCTGGCTCAGCCACCCAGGAGGGAAAGCCTGAGCCCAGAATGCTGGAGATTTCTCCTCGGCCAAGGATGTGGGAAAGATTGCAGGGCTCTTGTGGGCCAAACCTCCCACTTTTCTAGGAGGAAACTTTCTTTACCCAGGTGCAGGGAAGAAGGAAGGGAATTCCAAATCAGACAGAAACTCCGGTCAGTGTGTCTGCCCACCTGGGGGAAGTAAACCTCTGTGTGGAGGGAATGAGGCTCCACCAGACAGCCAGGGCTGCCTACCCAGCGGGCACAGGGGGCACCATGCCAAGAGCCAACCACACACTCGGGGGTCCCCAAATGCCTTTCTTTCTTTTCTTTCTTTCTCCTTTCCTTTCCTTTCCGTTCTTCTTTCTTTCTCTCCTTTTTTCTTTCTTTTTCTCCTTTTTTTTCTTTTTCTCTTTCTTTCTTTCCTTCCTTCCTTCCTTCCTTTTCTCTCTCTTCCTTCCTTCCTTCCTTCCTTCCTTCCTTCCTTCCTTCCTTCCTTCCTTCCTCCCTTCCTTCCTCCCTTCCTCCCTCCCTCCCTTCCTTCTCTCTCTCTCTCTCTCCCCCTTTCTCTCTTTCAGGCAGAGTCTTGCTCTGTTGTCCAGGCTGGAATGCAATGGCACGATCTCGGCTCACTGCAACCTCCTCCTCCCAAGTTCAAGCGATTCTCCTGCCTCAGCCTCCAAGTAGCTGGGATTACAGGTGCCCACCACCACCCCCGGCTAATTTTTGTATTTTTTAGTAGAGACAGGGTTTCACCATGTTGGCCAGGCTGGTCTCAAACTCCTGACCTCAGGTGATTCACCCACCTGGGCCTCCCAAAGTGCTGGGATTACAGGTGTGAGCTACCGTGCCCAGCCTCATTTCTTTTAAAATCAGAAGGAAAAAATACATAACTTTTAGGCCCAAAATGTCTTTATGTATATTAATGGATTCACCTTTTCCCAATGTAACCATAAATATCATTTTTAAAATTATTATTATTTTAGAAACAGGGTCTCACTCTGATGCATAGGCTAAAATACAGTGGTACGATCTTAGCTCACTGCAACCTCCAATTCCTGGGCTCAAGTGATCCTCCCACATCAGCTTCTTGAGTGTGACCTCAGGCAGATGTCACCGTGCCCGACTAATTTTTAATTTTTTTTTGGTAGAGATGGGTTCTCATTATGTTGCCCACACAGGTCTTGAACTCCTGGCCTCAAGTGATCCTCCTGCCTTGGCCTCCAAAGGTGCTGATATTATAGGATTGAGCCACCAAGCCTGGCCAAATATAATTTTTATTTATTTATTTTTTTTTTGAGACAGGTTTTACTCTTCTTGCCCAGGCTGGAGTGCAATGGCACCATCTCGGCTCACTGCAACCTCCACCTCCCAGGTTCAAGCGAGTCTGCTGCCTCAGCCTCCCGAGTAGCTGGGATTACGGGCATGCACCACCACACCCAGCTAATTTTCTATTTTTAGTAGAAACAGGGTTTCTCCACGTTGGTCAGGCTGGTCTTGAACTCCCGACCTCAGGTGATCCCCCCGCCTCGGCCTCACAAAGTGCTGGCATTACAGGCATGAGCCACCGCGCCTGGCCTAATTTTTTTAATGAAAGAAAGTCCCCAGGAAGTCAAAAGTGCCTACGACCCATGAAAGTCAAAATGAGGACAACGGAGCCTGGGTGCAGTGGCTCACACCTGTAATCTCAGCAATTTGGGAGGTGTGGCGGGAGGATCACGAGGTCAGGAGTTCAAGACCAACCTGGCCAACATGGTGAAACCCTGTCTCTACTAAAAAACACAAAAATTAGCCGGGCATGGTGGCGGGCACCTGTAATCTCAGCTACTCGGGAGGCTGAGGCAGGAGAATCGCTTGAACCGGGAGGCGGAGGTTGCAGTGAGCCGAGATCGCATCACTGCACTCCAGCCTGGGGGACAGAGCGAGACCCCATCTCAAACAACAAAACAAAACAAAATGAGGACAATGGGGCTTCCAGTGGCAACTCGAGGCATTAGTTTACTCCAGAGTCATGGAGACAGTGAATGGAGTGTGTGTGTGTGTGTGTGTGTGTGTGTGTGTGTGTAAGAAAGGAGGGAGGGAGGGTTATAGGACTGTGGGAAAGTCAACAGGAAAAGCAGGGAAGGTTCGCTGTGAATTGACAGTCACTGTGACATCACAGGCATGTGCGGAGTGCCCGCCCCACCAGGCACTGTGCCAACGCCAGTACCTTCATGTCATGAGACCCTCTCAGCAACCCTGTAACCTTGTCCCCACCAGAATATTCCTTTCACAGCTGAGAAAACGACAGCACAGAGAGGATGAATTAAAAATTGACTAACATGCCGGGCGCAGTGGCTCACGCCTGTAATCCCAGCACTTTAGGAAGCTGAGGCAGGTGGATTATCTGAAGTCAGAAGTTTGAAACCAGCCTGGCCAACATGGTGAAGCCCTGTCACTACTAAAAATACAAAAATTAGACCGGGCGCGGTGGCTCACGCCTGTAATCCCAGCTCTTTGGGAAGCCGAGGTGGGCGGATCACGAGGTCAGGAGATCGAGACGATCCTGGCTAACACGGTGAAACCTCATCTCTACTAAAAGTACAAAAAATTAGCCAGGCAGAGGCTGAGGCAGGAGAATGGAGTGAACCTGGGAGGCAGAGCTTTCAGTGAGCTGAGATCACACCACTGCACTCCAGCCTGGGCAGCAGAGCGAGACTCCGTCTCAAAAATAAATAAATAAATAAAATTTAAAAATAAATAAAAATTTTGAGTTCCATCTCAAAAAAACAAAAAAACAAACAAAAGACTTAGCCAGGTGTGGTGGTGGGCTCTGTAGTCCCAGTTACTTGGGAGGCTGAGGCGGGAGAATCATTTGAACCTGGGAGATTGAGACTACAGTGAGCCATGATTGCACCACCACACTCCAGCCTGGGCAACAGAGGGAGACTCTGTCTGGAAAAAAAAAAAAAAGCACCTATTTCTGTGGGGATGTCAGGGGCCTCCTTGCAGGCCTGGCCCCACCCCCAGGCCCACAACCAGGCCACAGCTCACGGCACATGGCAGGCAGGAGAAGGAACAAAGAGGAATAGAGGGAAGAAGAGGCTTAGAGCTCCAGGATAATGCAATGGGGGGACGACAGAACCCCAAATGGCCATGAAGTTACCAGATTGAGGACCCAGGTGAGCGTCTCCTCCTTGGGGTATCCAACTCTCATTCCAGAGGACTTAATTCAACAGATACGTACTGAGCACTGTGCTGAGGGCACGGTAATGAACTGGACTCAGCCTGGGGGACAATCGGGTGGGAGATGACAGGGCAGGTTAGGTGGGTGTGTGGAGGGGGTGATGGCTAGTGAAGTCCTGGGACTGAGTTAGCTTGAACTAGTTTAGGTACAGCTCGGGCATACCAGGTGCAGGGGCCTCTTGAGGAGTGAACTGCAGATTTTGGGTCCTGCCTGCAGTCAGTGGGACTGGAGTACAGTTAAAGACTGGTGTGGGGCCGGGTGCGGTGGCTCATGCCTGTAATCCCAGCACTCTGGGAGGCCGAGGCAGGCGGATCACAAGGTCAGGAGATCGAGACCACCCTGGCTAACACGGTGAAACTCCGTCTCTACTAAAGATATTTAAAAAATTAGCTGGGCGTGGTGGCAGGCACCTGTAGTCCTAGCTACTCGGGAGGCTGAGGCAGGAGAATAGAATGAACCCGGGAGGTGGAGCTTGCAGTGAGCCGAGATCGCATCACTGCACTCCAGCCTGGGTGACAGAGTGAGACTCCGTCTCAAAAAAAAAAAAAAAAGACTGGTGTGGGATGTGCCGTGGGGAACCCCCGGGAGGCCGGATCTGCAATGAGCTGGTGTAACGAGGACCAAGGGCTGCTGCTTACAAGTCTAGGAGGGGTCCCCAGGTGACCTGGCGACAGGGTGCAGCTCTTCTTTATTTTATTTATTATTATTATTATTATTATTTTTTGAGACAGAATCTTGCTCTGTCGCCCAGGCTGGAGTGCAGTGGTGCGATCTCTGCTCACTGCAATCTCCACCTCCCCGGTTCAAGCGAGTCTCCTGTCTCAGCCTCCCAAGTAGCTGGGACTACAGGTGCGCACCACCAGACCTGGCTAATTTTTGTATTTGTAGTAGAGACGGGGTTCCCCAGTGATGGCTAGGTTGGTCTCTAACTCTGAACCTCAAGTGATCCATCTGCCTCAGCCTACCAAAGTGCTGAGATTACAGGCATGAGCCATCGCACCTGGACAGTTGCAGATTTTGTTGTTGTTGTTGTTGTTGTTGTTTTTGAGATGGGGTCTTGCTCTGTCACCAGGCTGGAGTGCAGTGGCGCGATCTTGGCTCACTGCAACCTCCACCTCCCAGGTTCAAGCGATTCTCCTGCCTCAGCCTCCGGAGTAGCTGGGATCACAGGTGGGCCACCAAACCCGGCTGTATTTTTAGTATTTTTAGTAGAGACGGGCGTTTCACCAGGCTGGTCTCCTACTCCTGACCTCGTGATCCGCCCGCATCGGCCTCCCCAAGTGCTGGGATTACAGGCGTGAGCCACCGCGCCCAGCTCAGGTGCAGCTGTTTTAAAGCTCTTGCTGGGCTGGGTGCGGTGGCTCACATCTGTAATCCCAGCACTTGGGGAGGCCAAACCAGGAGGATCACTTGAGCCCAGGAGTTTGAGATCAGCTTGGGCAACATGGCAAAACCCCATCTCTACAAAAAATATTTAATACAAAAATTAGCTGGATGTGGTAACTTGAGCCTGTGGTCCTAGCTACTCGGGAGGCTGAGGTGGGAGAATGGTTTGTGAGTCCAGGAGGCAGAGGTCGCTGTGAGCCAAGACACGCCTCTGCACTCCAGCCTGAGTGACAGAGCGAGACCCTGTCTCTAAATAAAATAAAATAAAGCGCCTGCTGTGACCAGGTGGGGCCACTAAGCACTCATAGGAGGCTGGGAAGAACTTGGTGTAGGGCTGGGAGCAGGGAGTGGCACCCCCACCCTAAAGATGTCGGGCCAGAGCAAGGGCAGTGGAGACAGGTACCCTTGTCCCCGCCCCGGCAGACATCACTGGGGCAAGGTGAGGGGCCGGGCTAAGTGCTACCTGCCCCTTGGAAAAGGGACTGACCCCTACCTGGAGGGACTGAAGGGAGACAGTAGGGAGGAAGAGGCTGTGCCAGTGGGGAGCCAGGAGGCCCACTCCTGTCCTGCACACACGCCCCAGGCTGAGAGAGGTTGTGGTCTGTGGAGGCTGAAGGTCACAGCCCCACCTGCCCCACCTTGCTGGGCTTTGCCCCTTACACCTGGAGAGGCAGATGGGCCGTGACCCAGGGACCTGCGTTGGCTGCAGTGGCCAGGCTGCGGCTGGGCCAGCCAAGCAGGGTCAAGAAAGTCCCCAGAACACCTTGGGGACCATCTCTCCCAGAGCTTCCCCTAGGCAGGGCACAGTGCAGCTTGCTGGCCTCAGGGGCTGGCCCAGGAGTCAGGCAACATTCCCTAGGGACCCCGCTGGGACCAGCACAGCCTCCGAGAAGGTGGGCTCCCGGACCGGGGCTGGCGCAGGGCTCTGGGCCGTCTGAGGCCCAGGCTGCAGGGAGCAGGGACCCTGAGTCCTTCCAGGTTCCCTGGCCCCTCTCTGGGCCGGACAGGCCGGCGGGAGGGAGGGTGGGGGTGGGGGACGCTGGGGCCTCTTTCCTGGTCGCCCGGCGGCAGCTGAGGTTATTTTTTCCCCCTGGCCGCTGCAGAATTTCCCTCCGAGTTGGATAAATAAGCAGCAGAGTCCAACGTCAACGAAACAAGAGCTCGCTCGGCCGCACAAAAGCGGCTTTCAGCAGCGGCGGTGCCTCCGCGCCTGTCCCGTGGCCGGGACTCCCCGAGCAGCGCAGAGAGCGGAGCTGCCCCTGGCCCGCGCTGCGATTGCGGCTTCAGAGGCCTCCTGCCTCCGGGGTTCCGGCGCTTGTCCACTTCTCTTTTTCACTTTTATTTTTAATGTAATTTTTTTTTTTTTTTTAAGAGATGAGGGCTTGCTCTGTCTCCCAGGCTGGAGTGCAGTGGTACTATCACAGCTCACTGCAGCCTCCACCTCCCGGTTCAAGCGATCCTCCCGCCTCAGCCTCCCAAGTGGCTGGGACTACAGCAGTGAGCCACTGAGCCTGTGTTCTCTTCTGTCCCATCTCTTCTGGTCCCTGCCTGCTCCCTGCAGAACCCATGCTTGCCCTTTGCCCCCACAGCACTCTGTGCAGACCCTATTAAGGACTCCCTCCCTTAAAACCTATGGCTCTGCCAGGCGTGGTGGCTCATGCCTGTAATTCCAGCACTTTGGGAGACAGAGGCCAGTGGATCATGAGGTCAGGAGTTCGAGACCAGACTGACCAACATGGTGAAACTCCATCTCTACTAAAAATACAAAAATTAGCCGGGCGTAGTGACACACGCCTGTAATCCCAGCTACTCAGGAGGCTGAGGCAGGAGAAACACTTGAACCCAGGAGGCAGAGGTTGCAGTGAGCTGAGATCGTGCCATTGCAGTGAGCCGAGATCACGACATTGCACTCCAGCCTGGGCAACAGAGCGAGACTCCATCTCAAAAAAACAAAACAAAACAAAACAAAAACCTTCTGAGGCTCCTCATTGCCCAAGGGAAGATCCTGGCTTTCCAGACCCCCACCATGAAGTGGGCTGCTTCCTGTTTCTCACCAGTGCTTTGCAGAGGCTGGTTCCTCTGTCAACAACACCCTTCCATCTCTTCTACCTGGTTCCCACTTGGTGTTGAGATTCAGCTCCTGCATCGTTGTTGCTGACTCCAGCCCCTACAGCTTCTCTCTCTAATCACAGGCATCAGCTGACACCAGAGTGGTCACTGCTCTTTCTGTGGCTCCAGCTGACCTTGAGCCACCCTAGGGCAGGAGGTGAATCCTTTTTTTTTTTTTTTTTTTTTTTAAGGGATGGGGTCTTGCTCTATGCCCGGGCTGGAGTGCAGTGGCGTGATCATAGCTCGCAGTAACCTCAACCTCCTAGGCCCAAGCCATCCTCCCGCCTCAGCCTCCTGAGTAGCTAGGACTCCAGGCATGTGACACCATGCCCTGCTAATTAAAAAAATATATATAGAGAGATAGGGTCTCACTGTGTTGCCCAGGTTAGTCTCAAACTCCTGGCCTCAAGTGATCCTCCCACCTTGGCCTCCCAAAGCACTGGGATTCAGGCATGAACCACTGTGTCCGGTCCCAAATTTGGCTCATCTTGTATCCTCAGAACCCAGTCTAATCTGTGCTATGTGCTGCAGAGGCACAAAAGGGCTATTACCTGGCACGGAGTAAGTGCTCATTTAATGTCTCCTGTTAAAAAGCAACATAAGGCCGGGCGTGGTGGCTTACGCCTGTAATCCCAGCACTTTGGGAGGCCAAGGCGGGTGGATCATGAGGTCAGCAGATCAAGACCATCCTGGCTAACATGGTGAAACCCCATCTCTATTAAAATACAAAAAAAAATTAGCCAGGCGTGGTGGCGGGTGCCTGTAGTCCCAGCTACTCGGGAGGCTGAGGCAGGAGAACGGGGTGAACCTGGGAGGCGGAGCTTGCAGTGAGCCGAGATTGCACCACTGCACTCCAGCCTGGGTGACAGAGCAAGACTGTCTCAAAAAAAAAAAAAAAAAGTGACATAAAATCAGGCGGACGTTACAGTGAGCCCAGATCACGCCACCACACTCCAGCCCGGGTGACAGAGGGAGACTCTGTCTCAGAAAAAAAAAAAAAAGGGACATAAAATCATAATAATATTACATTTTATATAACAAATGCAAACTAATCAGTCATGACAAAATGCAGTGCAGTGATTGGCTGCCTGACTACAGACTCAGGGAAGGGAGGGAGAGCACAAGAAAACTTTTGGGGTGATGAATATACTCACGGTCTTTTCTTTTCTTTTTTTTTTTTTTTTTTTTGAGACGGAGTCTCGCGCTGTGTCACCCAGGCTGGAGTGCAGTGGCGCGATCTCGGCTCACTGCAAGCTCCGCCTCCCAGGTTCACGCCATTCTCCTGCCTCAGCCTCCGAGTAGCTGGGACTACAGGCGCCCGCCACCACGCCCGGCTAGTTTTTTTTTTTGTATTTTTAGTAGAGACGGGGTTTCACCATGTTAGCCAGGATGGTCTCGATCTCCTGACCTCGTGATCCACCCGCCTCGGCCTCCCAAAGTGCTGGGATTACAGGCTTGAGCCACCGCGCCCGGCCGGTCTTTTCTTTTCTTTTCTTTTCTTTTTTGAGACAGAGTCTCACTCGGTCGCCCAGGCTGGAGTGTAGTGGCACGATCTTGGCTCACTGCAACCTCCACCTCCTGGGTTTAAGCGATTCTCCCACCTCAGCCTCCCGAGTAGCTGGGATTACAGGCGCCCGCCACCACGCCCAGTCATTGTCTTAAAAAAAAAAAAGTCCTGGCATTATCTCTTGCCCAAATTGCTTCAACTCTCTCTAAATATCAATGCCCTCGTCTAAAAATGAGAATAAAAGATCACCACCAGTTGGTGCAGTGGCTCATGTCTGCAATCCCAATACTTTGGGAGACCGAGGTGGGTGGATCACTTAAGGTCAGTGACCAACATGGTGAGACCAGCCTGGCCAATGTGGTGAAACTCCGTCTCTATTAAAAATACAAAAATAGCTGAGCGTGGTGGTGCGCACCTGTAATCCCAGCTACTCGGGAGGTTGAGGCAGGAGAATCACTTGAACCTTGAACCCTGGAGACAGAGGTTGCAGTGAGCCGAGATCACGCCACTACACTCCAGCCTGGGTGACAGAGTGAGACTCCATCTCAACAAAAATAAATAAATAATCACCTCATAAAGTATTATCAGGATTAAATGAGATACAAATTAATATTTAATAAATTGTAGTTATGATTAAGCTCATTTCACAGGATATTGTAGTACGTACTAGTTATTATTATTTTTTTTTTTTTTGGACAGGGTCTCACTCTGCCCAGGCTGCAGTGCAGTGGTGATTGCAACCATAGTTCACTGCAGCCTCAACCTCCTGGACTCAAGTGACCCTCCTGCCTCAGCCTCCCAAATAGCTGGGACTACAGGTGTGTGCTACCATACCTGCTTAATTTTTTCTTTTTTCGTAGACATGGGGTCTCACTTTGCTGCCCAGGCTGTAGTGCAGTGGCATGATCATAGCTTACTGCAGCCTCAACCTCCCAGCTCAACCAATCCTCCTGCCTCAGGCTCCTGAGTAGTTAGGACCACAGTTGCACGCCATGACACCTGCCTAATTTTTAAATTTTTGGTAGAGATGGGGTCTCACTATGTTGCTCAGGCTGCTCTCAAACCCCCAGGCTCAAACGATCTTCCCACATTGGCCTCCCAAAGTGCTGGGATTACAGGTGTGAACCACCAAGACTGGCCAGTTGTTAACATTTTAATTAAATAGCACATTAAATCCAGTAATATATTTGCATTTTAACTGGAATATGTTCATTATGTGGACCAATCCCGATGATGACTGCATATATATAATCCATAGATCAAAAATCATCAAATTGGGCCTGGTGCAGTGGCTCACACCTGTAACCCCAGCACTCTGGGAGGCCGTGGAGGGTGGATCACCTGAGGTCAGGAGTTCAAGAACAGCCCGATCAACATGGTGAAACCCCGTCTCTATTAAAAATACAAAAACTAGCCGGGTGTGGTGGTGCACGCCTGTTAACCCAGCTACTCTGGAGGCTGAGGCAGGAGAATCCTTTGAACCCGGGAGGAGGAGGTTGCAGTGAGCCGAGATCACGCCACTGCACTCCAACCTGGGTGACAGAGTGAGACTTGGTCTCAAAAAAAAAAAAAAAAGAATGGAACAGACAGTAGAACTAGTATAGCCCTGATATCTCATAAAGGGAAACTGAGTCAGAACCAGGGCTCAAGCTACAGAAAGGAAAATATTCCCTGAGCCACACCCAAGGTCTTCCCACCCCTGCCCCTGTGCACAGCCTGTGGACCTGGCCCAGGTGCACACACAGGAGTAAACAGGCACCTGCATGGACCCTGTGTGTGCACCTAACCTACACACACACACACACACACACACACACACACACACACACACACACAGACACACACACACACACACACACACAGACACACACACACACACACACACACACACACACAGACACACACACACACACACACACACACACAGACACACACACACACACACACACAGACACACACACACACACACACACACACACACACAGACACACACACACACACACACACACACACACACAGACACACACACACACACACACACACAGACACACACAGACACACACACACACACACACACACAGACACACACACACACAGACACACACACACACACACACACAGACACACACACACACACACAGACACACACACACACACACACACACAGACACACACACAGACACACACACACACACACACACACAGACACACACACACACACACACACAGACACACACACAGACAGACACACACACAGACACACAGACACACACACACAGACACACACACACAGACACACACACACACACACACACAGACACACACACACACACACACACAGACACACACACACACAGACACACACACACACACACACACAGACACACACACACACACACACAGACACACACACAGACACACACACACACACAGACACACACACACACAGACACACACACACACACACACACAGACACACACACAGACACACACACACACACAGACACACACACACACAGACACACACACACACACACACACAGACACACACACACAGACACACACACACAGACACACACACACACACAGACACACACACACAGAGACGCACACACACAGACATACACACAGATGCACATGCACACACAGAGACACACACACACAGACACACACAGACACCCACACAGACACACACACACACACACGTACACGCACACAGACACAGAGAGACACACAGAGACACACAGAACCACACACACACATACATGAACTGGCACCTGCCTCTGCAGGAACACACTGGCCCTCCCACCCATCCTGCCCCAGGGAGCAGGTGTGCCGGGTGGACCTGCTGGGTACCCCGAGGCCACGGACAGCCTCTCCTGTGGGGCGGCCCAGGCACCTGAAGGAGGCGCAGGATAGTCCCCTTTCTGGTCCCTGCTTACTCATACCGCCACCTCCCTCCCCCAAAATCCAATCAACACCCTTTCCCCAGCCTCAGGCCCCACGAGAGTTCAGCCATTCCAGAAGGATCTCTGCCCCTCTTCTCATTCTGACATTCTTCACACACAACAGATATTTATGGAGGCCTACTCCAGGGCAGGCTCCGAGACGCTGCAGAGCACGGCCGGGGCCCTGACCTCCCTAGGCTCATGAGGACGAAGGCACAGGTGCAGCATGGTGGCTGCAAGGCACAGAGGTGGGCACGAGGGTCAGCCGGACACTGAGTGGGGGTCGTCCCGGAGGAGGCAGTAAAGGAAGGGGAGGGCGTACCCTCTAGGGGGTGACATGTGTTCAGGGGCAACTAGTGGCCCCAGCCAAGGCCCCCAGGAGGGACGGCTTCTCCCCAGGGGGAGGAGGAGTTAGGGGGGCCCCTTGGCCCAGGGAGGGGTGCTGGAGATGGGCATTGATAGTGACCTCCCTCCTCCCGGCCCCTCCGGTCCTCCGGTCCTCCACATAGTCTCCCTTTCATGGAGCTCCAGGAGCATTGTTCCGCCTTTATAAAGAGGGAGATCAGGTGACAAAGCCGGGTGGGTGGGCAGGAGGCCAGAGGCCTCTTCTCTCCCAGGCCGCATCTGTGTGGGGGCGGGGCTCATCCTCTCCCCTCCTCCTGCTTCCCAGGCGCGGCCGTTGCCATGGTGACAGGCCTGGCATCCCACAGCCCCCGGGGCGCCCTGCCCACCAAGGCTGCCAGAGGAAGGGCCCCCCCATGCTTCTCCACCCTGGCAAGGTGGGGGCGGGGGCCCACAAAACCTAGCTCTTAGACCAGCCCCAGCAGTGGGAGGTTTCTAGCAGCCTGAACCTCCCAAGTCTGTGGGAGGGGAGCCCCACCTCCTGGCACCCTGACAGCTGGGGGCTCAGGAGGTGGGGCCACACATCACTATCATCTGTGCACCTAGGGGCCAGATACAGAGAAATAATATTTATTTTTTTGTAGAGAGGGGTCTTGCTATGTTGCCCAGGCTGGTCTTGAACTCCTGGGCTCAAGCGATCCTCCCATCTTGGCCTCCCAAAGTGCTAGGATTGCAGGCATGAGTCATTGCACCCAGCCAATATGTTATTTCATGATGTTATTCCATAGCCCTTGAACAGTGGCTGGCATGGGGCCAAGGGAGGGCATGGATGCAGAGGCCACAGTGTGCTGGACAGATGGGCTGGCCCAGACCCTGGATCCACAGAGTAGAGCCTCCAGCCCCAGCCAGGCTCTGCTGGGCTGCCCCTGGGAGGTGATGCTTCAATCTGGGGTGCCATAAAGAACAGAAGAGGAGGAAGGCCTTCAGAGCTGGGGAAACAAAGGCCTGGAAGCATGGCTTTGCAGGGTGTTTCTGGGGAGGAGTAAGAGTGGGGTGTGCAGTGTGACAGGAAATGAAGAGGTGAGGCGGGGGCTCTGCTTGGAGGACTTCCACTGCCATCCCTAAGAGCATGCATTTTATTCTGGGCAGCTGCTGCTGAAGTTTTAGGACCCTCCATTATCATTGCCCAGGTGATCAAAGCTGGCTTCCTTCCTTCCTTCCCTCCCTCCCTCCCTCCCCCCTACCTCCTTCCTTCCTTCCTTCCTTCCTCCCTCCCTCCCTCTCTCCCCCTTTTTTTTTTTTTT
Source organism: Macaca fascicularis (assembly GCF_037993035.2). Taxonomy (NCBI): domain Eukaryota; kingdom Metazoa; phylum Chordata; class Mammalia; order Primates; family Cercopithecidae; genus Macaca; species Macaca fascicularis. The sequence continues at coordinate 52,289,370 of NC_088377.1, forward strand.
CCTAGAGATAGGGTCTCACTCCGTTGCCCAGGCTGGAGTGCAGTGGTGTGGTCACAGCTCACTGCAGCCTCCCAGGCTCAAGCGATTCTCCAGCCTCAGCCTCTTGAGTAGCTGAGACTACAGGCGCATACCACCATCCCTGAATTTTTTGTTTATTTTTGTTTTAGAGATGGTGGGGTCTTGCTATGTTGCCCAGGCTAGTCTCAAACTCCTGGGCTCAAGCAATTCTCCCACCTTGGCCTCCCAAAGTGCTGGGATTACAGGTTTGAGCCACGGTGCCCAGCCTGGGTCCCCCAGGGTCACAGGTACCACACTCCTCCTGCCTTACCCCTTTGGGAACTTCAGGACCTCTCATGGCCCACGTGGGGCTGAGTGCTACCGTGTGCTGGACACAGGGCTGGCTGCAACTCCTTGGTGCCCCATCTCCCGGGTCCTCTTGAAGAGTGAGGGGCTGAGTGTGTATGCCCGAGATGACATGTCCCCTGCCTGGTCCCCTCCCTGCTCCAGCACAGCTCTAAGGGTAGCAGAACACTAATTACAGGGATGTGTGGGAAATGATGGCCCCATTTTCTCACCATTGCCACCACCACTGCTGACTCCTACCCAAGTTCCCACCACAGGCCAGGCTCTACAGCGGGCAGGTGTGGCTGAGCTGGGCCGGCTGGGCTGGTGCCCTGCCTCTGGTGGTGTTAACAGCCTCTTCCAATGCAGGAGCCTGGATGCCAATCTTGACCCTTACAAGCTGTGTAATCCTGGGCAAATACTTTGCGTTTGCTAAGCCTCAGCTTCTCATCTATAAAACGGGTACGGGATTCCTTGTAGCACTGTGATGAGGGTGAACAAATGATCACTGTAAAATCCCTGGACCAGAGCCCAGGAGGCTCACAGCAGGTCCTTGGTGAGTTTCTGTGCCTCCCTGCCGTTCTAGTTACTCACTCATTCATTCACTCACCATCTCTGAGCTCAGCCAGGTGCCTAGCCCTGTGCTAAGTGCTCGTGTGAAACAGTGCTAAATGCTCATGTCAAACAATACTAAGTGCTCACGTCAAACAGTACTAAGACACACACAGAGACACACACATACACACACAGAAACACACACAGAGACACCCACACACACACACAGAGTCCCCCCCACACACAGACACACACAGAGACACACACACATACACACACACATACACTCACAGAGACACACAGAGACACAGACACATCCACACAGAGACACACAAACACACCCACACAGAGACACACCCACAGAGACACACACACACACACAGAGACACACACACACAGAGACTTAGCTAAGTGCTCGTGTGAAACAGTACTAAGTGCTCACATGAAACTGTGCTAAGTGCTCACATGAAGTGGTACTAAATGTTCATGTGAAACAGTACTAAGTGCTCACATCAAACAATACTCGCCGGGCTCGGTGGCTCGAGCCTGTAATCCCAGCACTTTGGGAGGCCGAGACGGGCGGATCACGAGGTCAGGAGATCGAGACCATCCTGGCTAACATGGTGAAACCCCGTCTCTACTAAAAAATACAAAAAACTAGCTGGGCGAGGTGGCGGGTGCCTGTAGTCCCAGCTACTCGGGAGGCTGAGGCAGGAGAATGGCGTAAACCCGGGAGGCGGAGCTTGCAGTGAGCTGAGATCCGGCCACTGCACTCCAGCCTGGGCGACAGAGCGAGACTGTGTCTCAAAAAAAAAACAACAAAACGGTACTAAGTGCTCGTGTGAAACAGTGCTAAGTGCCCATGTGAAACAGTATTAAGTGCTCATGTCAAACAGTACTAAGTGCTCATGTGAAAGTGCTAAGTGCTCATGTGAAACAGTACTAAGTGCTCACGTCAAACAGTACTAAGTGCTCATGTGAAACAATGCTAAGTGCTCATGTGAAACAGTGCTAAGTGCTCACATGAAACTGTGCTAAGTGCTCACGTGAAACGGTACTAAATGTTCATGTGAAACAGTGCTAAGTGCTCAAGTGAAACAGTACTAAGTGCTCATGTGAAACATTCTGAGTCCTCCGGGTGTTTCCAGGCCAAAGGAATAGGAACAGATGGGCAAAAGGGGGTTGGCCTTCTCTAAAGGCCAGGGCCCCTTGCCCCTTATGTGGCCTGCCGGTGGCACTTGGATTTCACCCACAGAGCTACCCAGGAACCATGGCAGTTTCTAAGCAGGTCCCAGGGGTCTCAAGGGGGCAGCCTAGAGAGAAGTGAGAGGGTGATGGCGCCACTCCCCAGAGGAGCACAGTGGCCTTGTGAAATGGGTATGGGGTCCAGAACGGACAATCACAAATGGAATTCTTAGTAGCTCTATGCCCTTGGGTATGTCATTCCTCTCTAAGCCTCAGTTTCCCCACCTGGGAAATAAGGATAGCGTAGCATTCTTGGATTGCTGAGAAGATACAATGAGGCCAAGTGTGCGGTGTGATTGATCAGATTCAGGTGCCCAACACGTGAGTTGTTGATTTTCTTTCTTTTTTTTTTTTCCTTTTTGTTTTTTCAGGCCAGGCACCATGGCTCATGCCTGTAATCCCAACACTTTGGGAGGCCGAGGTGGGTGGATCACCTGAGGTCAGGAGTTCGAGACCAGCCTGGCCAACATGGTGAAACCCCATCTCTACTAAAAATACAAAAATTACCCAGGAGTGATGGCGTGCGCCTGTGATCCCAGCTATTAAGGCTGAAGCAAGAGAATTGCGTGAACCCGGGAGGCGGAGGTTGCAGTGAGCCAAGATCGCACCATTGCACTCCAGCCACTCCAGCCTGGGCAACAAGAGCGAAACTCCATCTTAAAAAAATAAAAAGCTATTTTTTTTTCTTTATTAGAGACGAGGTCTCACTATGTTGCCCAAGCTGATATCAGACTCCTGAGCTCAAGTGATCCTCCTGCCTCGGCCTCCCAAAGTGCTGGGATTACAGGTGCGAGCCACTGTGCCTGGCAGAACTGTTGATTTTAACTGTAGGATTATCTGCCTGCATGACAGAAAAGCAAGCTGAGGCTCAGAGAGGAGCCCCAAGTCACATACACCCAGGGGAGAGGCAGATGCTGCATTTGAGCTGCCACTGAGCACAAGGCAGAGACGCCACACGTGGGAAGCCTTAGAAATGGTCTCCCCTGGCCAGGCACGGTGGAGCACTCCTGTAATCCCAGCACTTTGGGAGGCAGAGACAGGAGCATCCCTTGAGCCCAGGAGTTGAAGACCAGCCTGGGTAACATAGTGAGACCCTGTCTCTAAGAAAATATTCTAAAATTAGCCGGGAGTGGTGGTGCCCACCTGTAATGCCAGCTACTCTGGTGGCTGAGGCGGGAAGGTCGCTTGAGCCAGGGAGATGGAAGCTGCAGTGAGCTATGGTCATTCCACTGGACTCCAGCCTGGGCGACGGAGAGAGATCCTGTATCTAAAAAGAGATAACAATTAAAAATAAAGATAAAAAGTCTTCCAGCTGGATGCGGTGGCTCATGCCTCTAATCCCAGCACTTTGGGAGGCCGAGGCAGGTGGATCACCTGAGGTCAGGAGTTCGAGACCAGCCTGGCCAAAATGGTGAAACCCCGTCTCTACTAAAAATACAAAAAATTAGCAGGGCATGGCGGCGGGCGCCTGTAATCCCAGCTGCTCGGGAGGCTGAGGCAGGATAATAGCTGGAACCCGGGAGGCGGAGGTTGCAGTGAGCCGAGATCGTGCCATTGCACTCCAGCCTGAGCGACAAGAGCAAAACTCCGTCTCAAAAAAAAGTCTCCCTCCTAGAATAAAATGAGGCGACCCAGTATGAGAGTGTGGGTACGAGGACTTCCCGCAGCCTCCCCCAGGCAGCAAGGGAAGGGAGGAAACCGAGTGTAAGCGGACGGCGAGCGGGCGGACACCCACAGGGCCCGGCCCCACCTCGCGCTCCGCGTGGCCGTCAGACGCGGCGCCTTTAAAGCCCAGCAGGGGGCGTGTCCCTGGGCGTGTCCGCCCGGAGCCCCGCCCCGGGGGCTGGTAGCCTCGGCCCCGGGAGGCTGCGCCGGCTCTGGCTCAGCGGCGGCTCCAGTGGCAGCGGCGGTGGCGGCTAGGCGGGCTCGGCGGCTTCTGTCCCTCGGGCGGCTGCCCACTCGCTGCCCAGGGCGCCCGGACACACGTGGGCGGCTCGGCGATGGCCCGCGCCCCGCGACGTGGCGGGCAGGCACCGGGGCGCGGGACCGCTCGGCCCGAGTGAGCCGGGGCCGCGCTCCCGCCCTCGGCCCGGGCCGCCCGGGATGGCCGTGGCGCCGCTGCGGGGGGCGCTGCTGCTGTGGCAGCTGCTGGCGGCGGGCGGCGCGGCGCTGGAGATCGGCCGCTTCGACCCGGAGCGCGGGCGCGGGGCTGCGCCGTGCCAGGCGGTGGAGATCCCCATGTGCCGCGGCATCGGCTACAACCTGACCCGCATGCCCAACCTCCTGGGCCACACGTCGCAGGGCGAGGCGGCCGCCGAGCTGGCGGAGTTCGCGCCGCTGGTGCAGTACGGCTGCCACAGCCACCTGCGCTTCTTCCTGTGCTCGCTCTACGCGCCCATGTGCACCGACCAGGTCTCGACGCCCATTCCCGCCTGCCGGCCCATGTGCGAGCAGGCGCGCCTGCGCTGCGCGCCCATCATGGAGCAGTTCAATTTCGGCTGGCCGGACTCGCTCGACTGCGCCCGGCTGCCCACGCGCAACGACCCGCACGCGCTGTGCATGGAGGCGCCCGAGAACGCCACGGCCGGCCCCGCGGAGCCCCACAAGGGCCTGGGCATGCTGCCCGTGGCGCCGCGGCCCGCGCGCCCTCCCGGAGACCTGGGCCCAGGCGCTGGCGGCGGTGGCACCTGTGAGAACCCCGAGAAGTTCCAGTACGTGGAGAAGAGCCGCTCGTGCGCACCCCGCTGCGGGCCCGGCGTCGAGGTGTTCTGGTCCCGGCGCGACAAGGACTTCGCGCTGGTCTGGATGGCCGTGTGGTCGGCGCTGTGCTTCTTCTCCACCGCCTTCACCGTGCTCACCTTCCTGCTGGAGCCCCACCGCTTCCAGTACCCCGAGCGCCCCATCATTTTCCTCTCCATGTGCTACAACGTCTACTCGCTGGCCTTCCTAATCCGTGCGGTGGCCGGAGCGCAGAGCGTGGCCTGTGACCAGGAGGCAGGCGCGCTCTACGTGATCCAGGAGGGCCTGGAGAACACGGGGTGCACGCTGGTCTTCTTGCTCCTGTACTACTTCGGCATGGCCAGCTCGCTCTGGTGGGTGGTCCTGACGCTCACCTGGTTCCTGGCGGCCGGGAAGAAATGGGGCCACGAGGCCATCGAGGCCCACGGCAGCTACTTCCACATGGCTGCCTGGGGCCTGCCCGCGCTCAAGACCATCGTCATCCTGACCCTGCGCAAGGTGGCAGGGGATGAGCTGACCGGGCTCTGCTACGTGGCCAGCACGGATGCGGCGGCGCTCACGGGCTTCGTGCTGGTGCCCCTCTCCGGCTACCTGGTGCTGGGCAGTAGTTTCCTCCTGACCGGCTTCGTGGCCCTCTTCCACATCCGCAAGATCATGAAGACGGGCGGCACCAACACAGAGAAGCTGGAGAAGCTCATGGTCAAGATCGGAGTCTTCTCCATCCTCTACACGGTGCCCGCCACCTGTGTCATTGTTTGCTATGTCTACGAACGCCTCAACATGGACTTCTGGCGCCTTCGGGCCACAGAGCAACCATGCGCAGCGGCCGCGGGGCCCGGAGGCCGGAGGGACTGCTCGCTGCCAGGGGGCTCGGTGCCCACCGTGGCGGTCTTCATGCTCAAAATCTTCATGTCACTGGTGGTGGGGATCACCAGCGGCGTCTGGGTGTGGAGCTCCAAAACTTTCCAGACCTGGCAGAGCCTGTGCTACCGCAAGATGGCAGCTGGCCGGGCCCGGGCCAAGGCCTGCCGGGTCCCCGGGGGCTATGGCCGTGGCACGCACTGCCACTATAAGGCTCCCACCGTGGTCTTGCACATGACTAAGACGGACCCCTCTCTGGAGAACCCCACACACCTCTAGCGACACTGGCCTGGCGGGGGGTGGCTGCTGCCCCCTCCTTGCCCTCCACACCCTGTCCCCTGCACCCACTAGAGACAGCTGACTAGCAGCTGCCCAGCTGTCAAGGTCAGGCAAGTGAGCACCAGGGGCTGAGAACCAGGGCCGGGACCCCTTGAGGCTCATTAGGGGAGATGGGGGTCTCCCCTAATGCAGGCGCTGGACCAGCCCGAGTCCTCACAGGGTCCTAGGGGAGGATGTGGAGAGGAGGGGGCAGAAGGGTCCAGCCAGAGTTTATTTAATGATGTAATTTATTGTTGCGTTTCTCTGGAAGCTGTGACTGGAATAAATCCCCGCGTGGCACTGCTGAGTCCTCTGTGGCTGGGAAGGGGGGAAGGTAAGAGGGTGAGGGCCCTGTAGCAGTCTTTCTTGTAAGCAGAGCTGGCGGTGGGTGCTGGCACCCCCCAATCGGAGGAAGTGCCCCCAGAACAGCTGTGCATTGCAGGAGTCCCAGACACCATGTGTGCGTGTTTTCCCCTCCCGCCCGTCTCTCTGTTTCCAAATGGAGAGAGGGACGCCTGTGGGATGTTCAGGGAATCCCCCAGGGTGACGCGGCCCCAGGGAGTCCAGTTTGAGGCTGTAGATTCGTTTTCCTTCTCTGGGCCCTTGCTCTCCTCACTGGCGTGGAAAGTAAGGGTGTCAGTCTGTGTCAATGTCATGAGGGCCTCCTCCCTGGGGGCTTGGAAATTTGCTAGTGTCTGCCTGGCTCCTCAGGGCCTCCACCAGGGCAGCCCCAGCCCGCTCCCTGGCATCTCCAGGTGGGGTGAAGGTGAGACTGGACTGGTCTGTGGGCCTCTGGGTAGTACAGACATGCACGCGGAGTTGGGAAGCCCTTGAGTAGAGTGGGAATTGGGCTCCTAGCTCCTAAGCTTGTCAGATTTGAGTTGCTGACAGCAGCGGTGGGAATGAGGCAGCTCGGGGGTTGTGCAGAGCTCCACACTGGGGCAGGTATGGGGAAAGGTCCCGTGTCCATCCGCGTGCTGAGGTAGCTCAGGGTTACTAGGACCTGCCTTGTTTCTGTGGGCTGGGTAGCTGGGGACATGTGGCCATCTGGAGACCCCTATTGGCTTGGGGTCAGACCCCAGGGCCCCATCTTGGCTGTTGTGACTCCAGCCAGGTGAGGGTCTTAGTTACTACTGTCCCTGAGTGCCTACTACACACAGCCAGCATTTGGTGTCAGTGCCAGGAGGTCCCAGAGGTCCAGCCCTGCTGCCAGCCTCACTTTAGAGCCACGGGGAGGCTCCAGGAGGGGAGACGCTCAGGTGCTAAGGTTGAATGGTGAGGCGGAGCCCCAAACCCAGGGCCTCTCGGGCTGGAGCACTGTGCCCTACCCCCAACCACCAATCCCACAGGGACAAGAAAAATTCAGTGAGAATCAAAGAGGTTGGGTCAAGCTCCCAGAAGACAAGACCACCGTGGGCTGAGGGGGTTAAGGGGTATCCCTCACCACAAGGAGCAGTGGTGCCCCAGGGAAGCTTACAGCCCTCGCACCTGTTCTTAGGCTGTTTATTGCTCGGGGAACGCCCTCTCCATCTAAATCCTTCCCTTTGCACAGAGTGCACATTAAGCAAGTCCCCATGTGCCTTTGACCAACAAAGCCAAATGACCCTGCCTCCTTGTAATGCTGCAGGTGAGGGTGTTTTTTTGTTTTGTTTTTGTTTTTAATTTGAGGCGGAGTCTCACTCTGTTGCCCAGACTGGACTGCAGTGGCGAGATCTCAGCTGACTGCAAACTCTGCCTCCCAGGTTCAAGCCATTCTCCTGCCTCAGCCTCCCGGGTGGTATCTACCACCATGCCTGGCTCATTTTTGTATTTTTTTGTAGAGATGGGGTTTCACCATGTTACCCAGGCTGGTCTTGAACTCCTGGCCTCAAGTGATCCATCCGCCTTGGCTTCCCAAAGTGCTGGGATTATAGGCGTGAGCCACCACACCTGGCCATGCGAGGGTCTTTGAGTGGGAAAGAGAATGAGCTCATTAGAGGCAGTGAAGTGCCCACACTGGGCATGGGAGGGGCAGAGGCTGCAGGGTGCTGGGCTCACAGGCAGTGTAAGGGCAGTGGGAAGGGCCTATACCAGGGCGAGGACAGCTGGCACGAATGGAGAGGATTCCAGAGACTTGGGAAGAGAAAGATAGGTGGGGTGTGGGAAAGGCGGGGGGAGGATAAGCATCCAAGGGCACCCACCTGCCCCTTCTTCCTTGCTGTCAGTGACCATGTCCTGCTCAGCAGACACCAGCCTGGTGCTGGTTTCCAGGGCAGCTGGGATGGGAGCACAGACAGGCAGTGCAGGGTCAGGACAGGCCCCAGGGGGCTCTGCTTTAAGGCCAGAACCTGGGAGGCAGGGCAGGGCCCTGCCAGCTTTCTCAGCCCTGGAAGATGCTATGGAAATAAGTTCTAGGCCCTGGAGGAAAGGGAAAAAGGAAACGCAACCCTCTCACGTGATCCTGCTCCCCACCCCCGCGTTTCAGATGGGAAGTGTTTAGATGGCTTGGCTGCTGGAACGCATAGCCAGGCAGTTTGAGGCCAAGCTGGAGTTGAACCCAAGTCTGCCTCTAGAGCTTTCGTGCGTTCCACACCAGGGATCCGATTAGGTCCTGGTGGGGAAAGGCAGGGTGTATGCCTTGGCAAGGTTATGTCCCCAGAAGCTGGACAAAGCGGGTGGGGAGTAGACGAACGCCCCTCCCACTGCCAGACCTCTCCCCACACCCATTAAAGAACCCTCCAGGGCCAAAAAATGCCTTGAAAACCCACACGTGCTGGCATGTGCATCGAGTGCCCGAGCCCGGGCCTTTCCCTTAGTGGCCCTGGCGCCCAGTATTTGGGTCTTCAGAGTGCAGCATCACACACCTGCAAGCCTCTTGGGAGGCTGACCCTGTCCCTGTGGGTCTGCGCTTGTGTGTGGTGGGCCCGAGATCCTCCTGCTCCCAGGAAGTCGCCCCCCTCAAGCAGCTCCTAGACACAGCAGTCCCAGATGTTGAAAAGCCAGGAGGCCCAGGGCCGGGGTTAGGAGAGCGCAGTTAACGGGAGGCGAGTTCCCCAGGGTCCTCTAGAGATGCCCTGGCCGCTGGCCAGCAGGAAGAGGTGCCCCCTCTGAGTGGCTCTGTTGGAATCCAGATGCCACCTCACTGCCAACCAAGTCTACTGACCATGTCCCCTCCCCAGAGACAAAATTTGAGGAGAAAGAAGAGTGTGCAGGACAAGGACAGGCCTCAGCTGACTCCCAGGTCATGACTCAGGCCCCTGTCTTCAGAGATGGAGTTCCCATGCCCCCATTTGCAGTCATCAAAGTGGCTGCCCCACAAGGTCACAGCCTGGTGAGGCAGTGGCTAAGAGTGTGCTGAGACCAGGACACGACCACGACCAGAGGTGACCACCCCAAGGCAATACCTAGTGTGTGCCTGGGAAAACTACCGGAGGAGCAGGACTTCACAGAGGAAGGCTGGGAGCCCTGAGTGTCACTGTCACCCTGCAGAAAATGTCCAGAGGGGGCACGGCACCCTTCTCCAGAGCTGGAGGCCGGAGCGGATAAGCTGTGCAAATTCAATTTGCTGTTGGGGCAAGCCCGCTTCCTCCAGGCAGGACGAAAATTCCCTGAGCGCTCTGTGTAGGCCCTGGCTTGCCCATGCTTACCAAGGCCGCAAAGCCACTCAGCGGCAGAACCTGCGCCCAAGGCTCCGGCCTCAAAGGCTCTTCCCATTACACCAGCTTCACCTCGTTCAGCTGGTCAGGAACTGGCAGTTTAATTTCTCAGTGCCTGTGCCCACAGCAGTGGCTCAGCAAAATCTCTGTATTCCATTGGCGGGTGGCTGCCTAGCAGCACCCTACGCACATCAGCCAGTCAAACTTTAAAGGATAAATGAAGGCATAAATAAAACACGATTAGACGTGGTAGAACCGTCAAAGCTGAGTGCATAGGAATTCATTATACTTTTTCACTGTTTCTGTGTGTGTCTGAAATTTTCCTTGAGGCCGGGCATGGTGGCTCACGCCTGTAATCCCAGCACTTTGGGAGGCCGAGGCGGGCAGATCATCTGAGGTCAGGAGTTCAAGACCAGCCCGGACAACATGGTGAAAACCTGGCTCTACTATAAATACAAAAACTTAGCCAGGCGTGGCGGCGTGTTCCTATAATCCCAATTACTCGGGAGGCTGAGGCAGGAGAACTGCTTGGACCCAGGAGGTGGAGGTTGCAGTGAGCTGAGACCACGCCACTACATTCCAGCCTGGGTGATGGAGTGAGACTCCGTCCCCACCACCCCCCAACTTTTTTTTTTCCCTGAAGGAGTTTTAAAGTGGCAGGAGTTTCCCCATAGTGAAGGCTTAAAAATCTATTTTCACCCTAATTCCTAGTTTCAAATGAAGTTTTTCGGGGTTTTAGATGGAGACAGGGCCAGGAGAGGCTTGAAAGCAGTATTTCTTTCTCTGGTTAAGAACACTGAGAGGCCCTCTGACTCTGGAGGACAAGCCTTCAGAGGACCTGGCTCCAAGGGTCAGTGGGAAAACAGCACTCAGAACAGCACTACTCACCCCCACCCACCAAGAAAGAGCATGAAGAAACAGCCACCAGAATGGTTTCTTCTTTATAAACACAAGTACATGAGGTTTATTTGAAATTCCAATTTATTACAAGTTCACCCTTTAATGGGGCCCTTCCTCCTTGAAGACAATAATAAAAAAACAACAACAACAAACAATTCAGTTGTCACTGAAGTGGGAACACAGGATTCTCACTATGAACAAGAACAGACTGGATGTAGGAGGCAGGGGAAGCTGGCGGTGGTGGGGTTATGAAGCTGTGATGTCAGTGCCAACTCCATGCCTAGAGAAGGGACGGTAAACTACCCAGCAGCCCTGGAGCAATCCCCGTCGTCCTTGGGCAGGAGGACGGAGAAAGCAGGGGCCACACTCCGCAGTTTAATATTGAGAGGCTTGATTCTCATGTTCTAGGAGCTGCAGTCCCCTTGGTGGACTTTAATTTAAATAGGTACAGAAGAGCTTGGGTGCTCAACATTTCCAAATTCAAAGGTGATAAAAAAGAAAATTAAACCCTGTTTTGTACTTTTATCAAAATCCATCATAAAAGGGAAAGAAGACTACAAAGTTTTGCCTAAATATAACAACTAGAGCTAGACTGGTTGTGGGATGGGGCTCTCAGAGCTTCTCTGTTGCTCTCTCCTCCCACCCCCCACTGACACTGACCACTGGAATCTTCAGGTTCTTGAGGAGTTCCAAGTCTGAGGTCAGAAAGGGCATGGGAGGCAGCAGACGCGGCACTGCCCCACCCCGCCCCCGCCCCCAGTGTTGCTGCTTGCCTCGATGAGCCTCTAACCCAACTGCTCTGCAGGAGAGTGGATGGGCTGAGGGAGAAGCCAGGGAAGTTAGAGCAAACACATTATCATAGAAACTGTACTGTACATGTGCCAAAGCGAGATGTCAGGAGTATCTTACAAGATGTTCTTTATACAATATCACTGCTGAAACAAGCAACTTTTAATAACTAGAAAAGTCAATTTAAAAAAAAATTAAACATTTAAATTCTTCCTGCTTTTCTTCTGCTCCCCTAAGAGCTTGTCTGGTATGTGGGTGGGCTGGGCTCCAACACCCCTCTGGCCAGATCCATCAAAGTAAAGGTTATATGCATGATTATAAGCAGGACTCCAGTCTCTAAGTGAAGTGCCTTAGTTTTGTTTTTTGTGGTTTCTTATTTTTATTTTTTTGGGGGAGGGGAGCTGTCACAAAGAAGGGGAGAGAGATTCAGGAATGGCTCCAGGACACGTCCCTTTACTCTGCCAAGATCAACTCAAAAGACCACAACTGTTTCATGATGCTGGTGAATACAGAATTCTGTATGGCACTCACTGATACTGTCACCTGAGAGGAAGACGGGGAAGAGACAGAGTATGGGCTTAAAGAAACAAGACTGTATATAAATACAGATTAAAAAAGAAAAATCGCCACCATCTTCCCTGTTGGCCTGATTACCCCTGATCCTGCTATGTAACACAGCAATCCCACCCCTGGAGACCAGAGGGGCTTGGCACTGTGGTAAAAGCCAGAGTGAGAGGGGCCTTAGGAAAGAAGGCAGGAACAGGAACTGGGTTCACCAGAAAAGCTAGACCCTCAGACTCCTCCTGGAAACTCTCAGAAGGGAGGGTTATGGCCCTCTTCGTCCCTTAATATTTCTGGACAAAGACCACCAACCCAATAATAAGCCCCATAAAGAGCTGTTAGAAAAACAGCATAAGCTTGGGATGATGGGCGCTTCTGGACTCCCTGCGATCTCTTCAGAGTTCTCAGTCTTCCTCTCTCACCTCCCTCCCACCCTCCCTCGCTGTCCCCCCACCTCAGATCCCTTACCACAGCCCTGCCTCTCTACTTCTTCTGTCTTCGTCCCCTGGACTGTCCAACGGGCTCTGGCTCACTGTCCCCTTCATCTTCAGCAAGCCTATCAGGAAACTTCTTGCGCTTCCTGCGGACATATGGGTGGCCAGGAAGGTGTTTACGCAACAGAGCCACTAGACACTGTTCTGTCTTCGCCATGCAGCTTAGCACATGGCTGCCACGGCAGTTGTAAACCTCAGCATTGGTAAACACTTGCTTCATGTCAGTAAGAAACTCCTGCACAGAGCGGTAGCTCCCACAGGAACATTTGTTCTGCACTGTCTGAAAGTCCATGGGGTGCGTGATCACATCATAGTAGTCCTCGGCCTCATCTCTGGTCACAGGCTCCCTGTGGAGAAGAACCAAATAGAGAATCTGCATAGCCTTGACGGCAGTGCCCATGCTAAGACACATCCTAAAAAGCAAGGGCTTGGCTGAGAGCCCCTCAGGGGTTCTGGAAGCTTTTAGAACCTGCTAGGCCACTCCTCTCCCCTGCACCTGAGAACACAGCGCTCACCTGAAGGGCCAGCTGAAGCGGTACTTCACGATCTTGTGGAGGATCTCTTCACACTTCTGCAGCTCCAGGCTTTGCCTCCGGGAGCTCCGCTTGGTCTGAAGCACCTGGCAGGAAAGAAATAACAATGTTATTATAGATTCAAGACAGGAGGAAGAGTGCATAGGGCAGAAAATAAGTGTATCTGCTCAAAAAAGGAAGAGTTCAACTATTTCCTTGGCACAGAGGTGCTGAAACCTTCTGACATTCAAGTCAGGGAGCACCCTCGGCCCAGGTGGCAGGCATCTTCCCAGTAGTCCACTCGCTCGCCCCCGCAGGGCCATGGCAATCAAAGCAGCAGAGAGCAGGCAGCAGAGGCCGTCTTCACCAGCAGTCCTACTGGAGGTCGGCTGAAGGGGGCCACTGTCAACAGGACACTAGCTCTCGGAGAACAGGTGGACCTGGGGTTACAGTGACACCATGGAAGGGCATCAACAAGCCACTGCAGAAAGCCAAACAGGCTATCTGGGTCACCAGCAGCCAATTCTGTGGGGGTGAGGTGCCTCTGGGAAGAAAAGCAAGAGGTCCAATTCCCTTCCTGGGCTCTTCCAACGTAGACATGTGAGGGCTAAGTGGCTAAAGAGAAAAGGGGCGGGGCCTCCATTCCAGGTAGCCATAACAAAGCTGTGACTCACAGCAGAGGCCACACAGAGCCCAAGGGGTGAAGGCTGGGCAAACCGAGCATCTTCTAATGCCCTATGATCTCCCCAATGGCCTGCCTTAAGCCCCTAACTCCAATTTGATCTGTCAAAACAAGCACCTTTTCAAGAGTTTCTTTTTTGTTCTTCAAAGCTCAAGTGAGATCTAAAAACAACTAAAATTACATTGGTTAAGGAGCAGAGGGGAGGGTAACGTCCCTCCCATAACAACTGTCGACTCAACTGTAAGTGAGGCTCCAACATTGCTGACATTCCCACAATGAAGACCCAGCCCCTCTGAGCCCACTGGAGACACATGGATACTATTTTTAAATCCTTAATAAGTTGCAGGCTGCCCACTAACTAGTTTGCAGGCTACAGCAGGGGAATGCCGGACATAGCTGTTCCTGGAGGCCCTGCTGCTTCTGTCTGCCTACAGATTCACCCATCTGCCTCCCCAGCCTCCCAAGTTTGGGAAGAAGGAGCGGGGAGGCTCCCCTCCCACCTGTTGCCTGATGAATTCCTAATTGCTGGGGTTGGGAATAAGAAACAGAAAGGTTAGAGAAGGGATGATAAATAATTCTCACCAATTCATCCACCTCAGTGTCATCCACAGGTGGTGCCTTCGGCTGAGACCTCCTGGTAGAGTGTGGCTTCTTACCCGGGCGCCGGCCGGACCTTGCTGCAGGGGGGATGACGCTGTGCTTGCCCCGGATGGTCTTTCGAGGTCTCACTGAAACAAAAAATAAGGATTCAGCACAGAACAACCAAAGGTGAAGGGAGGAGCATCTTCGAAATGGGGGAAAGGGATGCAGGGAGAATCCTTTTCCTGGACAAGGAAAGCAGTGGCTTCCTTTGGTTTTAAGGTGCTCTTGTTATTTTATCTTGCCTTACCTAAAAGGACACTAAAAGGCAGTGGCAGCAGATGAAGAATGGGTGCTTTTACTGCCAAAGCCCTTCAGAGGGCCAGGTCCTTCGGTACTTCTGTCCTGCCCCAGTTCTGCAGTTACTCCCAGCCATAAGGCCCCTGCAGGAATCAACTGTAAACTCTCACTCAGGAGAAGCCATTTGCTAATAGGTCAGCCTGGATTTCCCACAGCCCAAGCTCAGCCTGAGCAAGTGGATATATTTACACGTGAGATGGAACTGGATTGTAAAACAGACCCTGTGATGGCCAGGCGTAGTGGCTCATGCCTGTAATCCCAGCACTTTGGGAGGCTGAGGCAGGCAGATCACGAGGTCAGGACATTGAGACCATCCTGGCTAACACAGTGAAACCCCGTCTCTACTAAAAAAAAAAAAATACAAAAAAATTAGCTGGGCGTGGCGGCAGGCACCTGTAGTCCCAGCTACTCGGGAGGCTGAGGAAGGAGAATGGCGTGAACTCAGGAGGTGGAGCTTGCAGTGAGCCGAGATTGCGCCATTGCACTCCAGCCTGGGTGACAGAGTAAGATTCCAACTCAAAAAAAAAAAAAAAAAAAAAAAAAACCACACAACAGACCCTGTGTTTTAATTCCCAGAGTTATTCTACACTCACCATCAGAATCTTTTCAGAGAAAAGGTGGTACTTCCATGAAGGGCCACAAGGCTGCCTCATTAAATACAATTTAGGGCTAGTCCCCTCCACAGAGACCTGCCCAGGGTCGCCAATGAGAGAATAAAGAAGACAGGCCAGGCGTGGTGGCTCACATCTGTAATCTCAGCACTTTGGGAGGCTGAGGCAGGTGGATCACCTGAGGCTGGGAGCTCAAGACCAGCCTGACCAACATGGTAAAACCCTGTTTCTACTAAAAATATAAAATTAGCCAGGCATGGTGGCACATGCCGGTAATCCCAGCTACTCAGGAGGCTGAGGCAGGAGAATCGCTTGAACCCAGGACGCAGAGGTTGCAGTGAGCCAAGATCACGCCATTGCACTCCAGCCTGGGCAACAAGGGTGTAACTCCATCTCAAAAAAGAAAAAAAAAAAAAAAAATACAAAGGCACTGAGACTACTTGTGTCTCAGGTTTACAACAGGTGCTCAGCATCAAGCCAACCAGCATTCCTCAGTGAGCCCTGGGAAACAATGCCATGAGGATTAGCTCCAAGCTTTCCATCACCTTCCCTTGGGGAGTGGGGAGATGACACTGGACACAGATAGGGTGTCTAGGAAGGCAATGACACAAAGAATCGAGAAACACTACTTTCCATTCTATTTCTAGATCACGATAACCCTTCCTTGGCTACTTTAGGGTCTCTAGCTCAAGCCCAGGCTAGTAAGAAAAGGTAAGAAGCTGATGCTTAGGTGCTACAGCCTTGAGCTGCACTGGGGAACCACATCTTTGGTGGTCTGAAAGATAGAGTTGATAAAAAGCTGTGAAGTACCAAATACTTCCTAGATCCTTTTGGCAAGTAGAGGCTGCAGAAACCTAGAAAAACAATTCCTTGGAAAGGGAGCTACAATGTAGAAGTGGAAAGCAATCACTAGCTTAAAAATAAAAGAATCAGGACAGGCGTGGTGGCTTGCGCCTGTAATTCCAGCAGTTTGGGAGGCAGAGGCAGGCATCTATCACAAGGTCAGGAAATCGAGACCATCCTGGCTAATACGGTGAAACCCCATCTCTACCAAAAATACAAAAAATTAGCCAAGTGTGGTGGCGGGCACCTGTAGTCCCAGCCACTTGGTAGGCTGAGGCAGGAGAATGGCATGAACCCGGGAGGCGGAGGTTGCAGTGAGCTGAGATCGCGCCACTGCACTCCAGCCTGGGTGACAGTGAGACTCCGTCTCAAAAATAAATAATAAATAAAAAATAAAAGAATCTGTATACTACCATATTCAGGATCTGCTCTTAGACAGATCTGGCACAGTGGCTCACACTTACAATCCCAGCACGCTGGGAGGCCAAGGCTTGAACTCTTGAACCCAAGAGTTCAAGACCAGCCTGGGGAACATGGTGAGACCCTGTCTCTACAAAAAAGCTGGGCATGGTGGCACGTGCCTGTAGTCACAGTTACTCAGGAGGCTGAGGTAGGAGGACTGCTTGAGCCTGAGAGATCAAGGATACAGTGAGCTGTGATCATACCACTGCACTCTAGCCTGGGTGACAGAGCAAGATCCCCATCTCAAAGAAAAAAAAAAAAAAGAAAAAAAGAAAAAAAAAATATGCTCCCAAGTCACTGACTCTGATCAACAGAAGATGATATCCCTGAATGCAGGACTGAAGGGCCATTTGTTCACTTACCCTGGGATACCTGAAAAATCAGGCGTAGTGAACAAACAAAAAGCCCGTAAGAACGCGAGAGCTTAAGGTGTCCCACATCACACCTCTGGAGTATGGGGGAAAAGTGGGAGGATAGGAGAAGACGTGCAAGCCCAAAGTCGTTAGGGTTTGGCAGTCTCACTATAGTAAGAGACTGGTCGTGCCAGGCATCTAGTCTCTCACTCCTTATACCAAGTGTGACCATTCAGAGCTGCTATGATCTTGGGAACTGAACCACTGCTTCGAAAGCTCATTAGAATTTTGATCTGCGGTCCGTTTTCTACAAACCTGTAAAGAAAAGTGTGTGGGCCAGGTGCAGTGGCTCACACCTGTAATCCCAGCACTTTGGGAGGCCGAGGCAGGTGGATCACCTGAGGTCAGGAGTTCGAGAACAGCCTGATCAACATGGTGAAACTCCGTCTCTACTAAAAATACAAAAATCAGCCAGGTGTGGTGGCGGGTGCCTGTATAATCGGGAGGCTGAGGCAGAGACTAAGGTAATCTGAGGTAATACCACTGCACTCCACCCAGGCCACAGAGTGAGACCATCTCAAAAAAAAAAAAAAAAAAAAAAAAAAAAAAAAAGTGTATTTTGGAAAGAGGTAGCCTGTTAAAAGAAAGGCCAGACAAGAGGACATTAGCCACGAACACAAGACTCTCCAACGGTCATGAGAAATGAACATGAGAGAATGAGAGTCAATGTGGTGAACACAAAAGATGATGCCTTTTTTCCTACAGGCATCTAGTGAGAACAGATCTGAACCTTCCTAACATCCTTCCCCCTAAGCCTTCAAACAATCAGTCATCTCTTTTTAAACCAGCAAAGCTATAGCCCTGCACACTGCAGGGAGGAGAAAATCACTGTAACCAGAGAGAAAAAGTCACTCTCTGAAAGCAGCGATAAAACAACAGCCAAAAGAACTGTTAGGAGATGGCAATGGGCCGAGAGCTTCCCCCACTGTCCCCATATGCCAAGGAGCTGAGAACCAGCAGCCTTGGCATAAATATACTTGGGACCATGAATTCTACTGAATCTTAGAGCAAGTGGGCTGATGTTACTGAGACCAAGCCACCTTCCCTCCTACCAGGCAGGTAGTTAAATGCCATCTTGGAAACCCATTTAAACCCACAGCAGCTAAGTTACGCCAC
Source organism: Macaca fascicularis (assembly GCF_037993035.2). Lineage (NCBI taxonomy): Eukaryota > Metazoa > Chordata > Mammalia > Primates > Cercopithecidae > Macaca > Macaca fascicularis. The sequence continues at coordinate 52,307,387 of NC_088377.1, forward strand.
AGTCACAACACGAGAGAAAAGGAAGAGAGCAAGCCGGCCACACTACCTACTGCCAAGCCAGCCTTTCCAAGCGTTCCAAGCTTAGAAAGACTGTGAAATCAACTACAAAGGAAGACAAAATACTTACATCGCAGACCAGCCACTTCATAATCTTCTTCCTCCTCCTCCTCTTCTTCCTCCTCTTCCTCTTCATCACTCTCATCATCTTCACTGTCCTCAGAAGCAGACTCTTCAGTATAGTTCCTGTGGGTAGAAAAAATAATGTAGGGAACACAGTTGTAGCCCAAAGTGGTCCTAAGAAGGGTTCAAATCCCATAGGGATCAGGAAACTTCTCTTCACAGACTAGATATGTATAATGTATGACAATACAGAGAGGGAACCTGAATGTAAGCCAGGAGAGTTTTTCACAGAAATGAAAAACGAAGTTTCAACAGCATGCCTCCTTCTGCCAGGCCACAGACAGTTTGGACAAGATACCAAAGGCAACAGAAATCAAGACCAAAATGCAATCCTACCCTTCCCCACACAAAGCAATACAAAACACTATTTCTTTTGTCTCACAAAAAGAACCAGATAATGTAACACATCAGGTACTAAAAGCTGTCCCCACCTCTGAGGTGGACTGAAAGAATAAACAGAGCCCAGACAGGTGTGACTTCACCTTCATGGCCCCCTTCCAAGAGCTGAAACAGCTTGCAGATGACCATAACATCAAAGCAGTGGTAATCCCAGCTCGGAACAGCTGGTCCAAAGCCCCACCATTTCAGAGCAACATATCTCATCTCTTAAGTGCAGCTGGGATGGAGTGTGAAAGAACCTGCTAATACTGTTAAGGTGGGGTCAGGATCAAACAGCTCTGCCCTTTAAAAGGAAGCCCAAGCCGGGTACAGTGGCTTATGCCTGTAATCCCAACACTTTGGGAGGCTGAGGCAGGTGGATCACCTGAAGTCGGGAGTTCGAGATCAGCCTGACCAACATGGAGAAACCCCATCTCTACTAAAAACGCAAAATTAGCAGGGTGTGGTGGCACATGCCTGTAATCCCAGCTACTGGGGGTTGAGGCAGGAGAATCGCTTGAACCAGGGAGGCAGAGGTTGCAGTAAGCTGAGATCGCGCCATCGCACTACAGCCTGGGCAACAAGAGCTAAACCCCGTCTCAAAAAAGAGAAGCCCAAGCCAGAGTGCCTATAAGCTGCCCATTTTACAACCCCAAATTTCAATGTGGGAAACAACAGTATTATCTTGGGCGAATATAAGGTGTCTCCTCCTCTTTACAAGGCCCTGTGTTTGGCCTTATTGAGGATTCGGGTAGAAAACAAAGCACAACCTCTACTCTCAGGGAATTCATAATCTCATGGGAGACAGACATGTATAAAACCAGAGACAAGATCCATGAACCAAAATACTATTTCAGAGAATGAAGGTTCAGCTGAAACACAGAGAAACCATGAAGCCTAAGGATGCAAGCACTTTTCAAAAGAGCAATGAAATGTCAGCAAAGCCATGGGCAATTTACCCACTGGGAATTCCGGGCAGAGAATGCTCCCAGCTGGGAGAAAGGCACAAGAGGAAAGGATGAACAATAAACAGTCTGTAACAAGCACACAGATATGGGATCTAAAGCTAATTGAAAACCCAGGCTGGTGTTGTATAAGAGTCTCAGAAGTGAGGACAGGAGTTGGGACTTTATTCTAGAGGCAAGGGGAAGACTGGAAGTTTGTGATCAGGAATGTGAGCAGATCATTGCCTTGTGCACAGCATTCTGGTATTGCAATAGATGGGTGGATAAGAGGGGACAAGATGTGATATAAGAAAGAGGAGTTGAGAAGCCTTTGGTGACAGATGTAGAAGGGACAAATGAGAGCGGAGACTATGGAGAATGGAGAGCAAGAAACTGGATCATAAAACATCTGGGCATTGGACTGATATCGTGGCAAATTAATGGGTATGTAGGATGAGGGAGAGACATTCATGTTCAAGTTGACACCCAAGTTCTACTCATGATAGGGAAGAAAACATTATGTATGGGTAAGGAAGGTAATCAGTGTGAGATTTTTAGCAGTGGGTGATTGCAGAAGTAATCATGAAGACACAGGAAGTGGGCAACAGGAGGCTAAAGGCAGAGAGAGAGATTTCATTACTTGAGAAGAAGGTATGGTCAAGAAGACAGAGAATGTGGCTGGCAGTGAAAACTAGAAATGTCAACATTCAGCTAAAATTAGATCAGAGTCCTTTGAGCTCCTACTGAAGTACTGTAAATGATCAGTTTCTGCTCCCAAAAGATGAACTTAAAGCTCCTTAGACTCATTCTGTTTGAATAACTCAAGCTTAATTATAACAGCTATTCATATTTATTCATTCAATTATTTTTAAAAGAAAAGATTCTCACCTGCCACGGGAGTTGCGCCTGGCAGTAGCAGGCTGGCAAGCTGGGCACTGCCACTCACCATCTGGTACTTCATAGAGGGCCGGCCTCAGACAAAACAGGTGGAAGGCTTTATTACACTCATCACACAAGATCAATTTGTCATCCTCACCTGCAAAGAGATAAATGTGAATAGCATTGTTGGGAGCACAGCAGCAGTCAATGAGCTGTAAGGAAGAGGCAATCACCCTACAATTCACGGCACACGAGAAGACGTGTTCCATAGAATGCTACCCAGCTGCTGTTTTGTAAATGCAGGCATTTTCTAAAAAGAAATATAGCATAACTTAAGACTATAGATAATTTAGGAATCAGCTCTCCTAATTTATATCCCAAAACCTACCTATGGCTAAGACAGGACAGTTAACAATTACTAAGAGGCACAAAAAACCCAAGTGAGAGCAGGAAATTTTGCTGCTCTTTTGACCTCCTCAAACGTTTCTCAACTTATGCCTAATGGGTTCTCTCTGTGTGGTGTTTTTTGTTTTGTTTTTTGTTTTTTTTTGAGACAGTCTTGCTCTGTCGCCCAGGCTGGAGTGCAGTTGCACAATCTTGGCTCACTGCAACCTCCGCCTCCCAGGTTCAAGTGATTCTCCTGCTTCAGCCTCCCAAAGTGCTGGGATTACAGGCGTGAGCCACCACGCCTGGCCCCTGACGGGTTCCCTTATATTCGAAAAAGTGTTATGCTGAGTCAACTTAATATGGTCATCTCTCCTTCCAACCTTCATTCTAGAGCAATTGAACGCTTTACAGCAACTGAATTTTACGTAGATCTTTTCATCTCTAACCTAACTCAGAAAATAACTCTAGCCAATGAAAAGCCAATCACAAAAGGGCTTCTAGCCATGAAGTTCCTTTTGCACACACGAGACTGCATGCTTCTCACTTTAACTGGACCACCTTCTGCTGAAAGCACGTATCTTACTTCACAGATGACTAAAGTTCTGAGCCAATCAAAGGATATAAAACTAAACTAAAATAGTTAAAAGGATTAACTAATTTTGTTTTCTGTAGAAAATCAGGAGATTGAAGAGATCAATTGCTTTTATGTTACGCTCTACAATGAGGAACAAAGGGAGTGCTCTGATTCCCTGGCATGACATTTCAAAGACTGGCATGTTACAGACCTCCAGGAGAGTAAAATCTATACCATACTTATATTCTGTGTACACAAAATTCTTTTGGGTAGAAATGAAGATCTTGGGAATAGAAATCCTACTCCCGCTGGGCATGGTGGCTCACGCCTGTAATCCCAGCACTTTGGGAGGCTGAGGCAGGTGGATCACCTGAGATCGGGAGTTCGAGACCAGCCTGACCAACATGGAGAAACCCTGTCTCTACTAAAAATACAAAATTAGCTGGGTGTGGTGACACATGCCTACAATCCCAGCTACTAGGGAGGCTGAGGCAGGAGAATCGCTTGAACCCAGGAGGCGGAGGTTGCGGTGAGCTGAGATTGTGCAACTGTACTCCAGCCTGGGCGACAGAGCAAGACTCTGTCTCAACAAAAAAAAAAAAAAAAAAGAAAAGAAAAGAAAAGAAATTATACTCCCTAATACACCCACATAAGCAAATTTGATTTAAATATACCTTTCTTTCGACAAACTTTGCACCTAGCATTTTCTGCAGACATATCCCACTTGATACAGGCATCAAGCATTCCAAGCAGCACGTGCATCCTGGAGAAAGTCTGAGCTTCCCGGATTGCTGTCTTCCATTTCTCCAGTGCAGATGCAACCTAAACAGAGACCAAACCAGGCTAGCATTACTACAGTGACCAAAGACACCGAGAACTAGGAACAGGTGACAGTATGAGTGAATTCTGAGGACACTTGCCTCCTAGAACTTCACTAATCTAAACTATTTATTCTTACAGAAAAAAATCAAGGCTCCAAAGGGTGAAAAAAACTTGCCAAAGGTCACACAGAGATGCAGTGGGAGTGGATGGATGACTGGGGACAAGCATCTTCTAGGGACCAAGACTCAGTATAATTTAAAAATAGGATCACCTGTATGCTGTAAATGCTATAATGCAACAATTTTATACAGCTAATAAAACTCTGATTTAAAAGATAATAACCTACCACAACACCACCAATCCAATACCACAGCTGGATTTCAATGCCCTGCCCGAAGCAAAGAGGTCCTTGTGAAGTAATGAATCTCCTAAAGGAAAAGAGCCAGTTACCCTGGAAGGCCATGGGCTTTAAAATACAGGTGCCAAGGAACAAAGATAGCCGAGTTTGTTCCGAAGTGGGGTACTACACAGACTGGGGTGAGGGATGAGGGGAACAGGGCTGCTTTTTCTCTTTCCTATAAAAATAGAGAATCACAGAGAGCCCTGTGTATATAAATTTATGGGTAACAAGTACTATAAACACACACACACAAATCTACATTTAAGAAGCTGCTGAAGTTCAACTGGAAACTGACTGATTCCTTACTCCAACCTCCGTTGTAGATATTTCAACATCTGCTTTGAGAAACAGCAATCTCCTCCCTTACTTTTGCAGAGCTCCACAGTAAACTGAGGTCCACAATCACAGCTGCCTTGCTGTCTTCTCCCCTGATAAATGGAGAGCTGACAGACACTACTGCAGATTCTTTTCTTGAGAGGATAATCCAAATCTTTTCAATGGAATATCAATGTAAGAATTTTAGGTTCGGTTCTTTAAAAGTGCTTGAGAACTGGCAGGGAATGACTACAAATAGGCTTTGCTGTCCTCTAGCGGACACTCACATGTAGTGCACACAGTATGGAAGGAAACAGTCCTGGGCAGTCCTGCTTTTTACTATTTCCTATCAATGCTAAAATCTCAGCATACAACAGCTTATCCGACCTCATTAAAACTTTTTTTTTTTAATTTGAAGGTATTTTGGGAATAGGCTTATTTAACCTTTGTTAAAAAAACAAATTTTAAGTAGTATCACACAGTAATAGGTAGCCCTTGTAACTGGCTTCTTTCACTAAGCATGTTTCTAGGTTCATTCGCAAAGCATGTAACAATACTTCCATCAGTTTTACTGCTGAACAGTATCTCACTGAATAGATGTTCCACATTCTGTTTATCCACTCATCAGCTGACAGATATCTGGGCTGCTTCCGTATTTTGGTTATTCAGAATCACCCCATCTTACGATGGGTCAGACCTAGGACTTCACAATGGTGCAAAAGTGATACACATTCAGCTGGGCGCAGTGGCTCACGCTTGTAATACCAGCACTTCAGGAGGCTGAGGCGGGCGGATCACAAGGTCAGGAGTCTGAGACTAGACTGGCCAATATGGTGAAACCAGGTCTCTACTGGTTTTTGTAAAAATACAAAAATTAGCCGGGCATGGTGGTGCACGCCTGTAGTCCCAGCTACTTGGGAGGCTAAGGCAGAAGAATCATTTGAATCCGAGAGGTGGAGGTTGCAGTAAGCCAAGATTGTGCCATTGCACTCCAGCCTGGGCGACAGAGTGAGATTCCGTCTCAAAAAAAAACAAAAAAAAAGTGATACACCTTCAGCGGGCTCCTTGATTTATGATACGGTTACACCCAGATAAAACCATCGGAAATTATAAATACTGTAAGTCAAATAATGGGTTTATTGTGACACAGCCCCATCCTAAATTCAGGAGTATCTATAATCAGGATGTCAGGACAAATGCCACTAGAGTAAACAATCAAACAAAACCCAGGATTTTGCCAAATAATAGTCTTTTCTATTTAATTCAATAAAACAAAATAAGCATTAAAAACTGAAATCATCCACTATTACAAAAAGATTTGAGAGAGAATCCATTTTTATAAATAAGGAAACTGAATCCCAGATTAGAGACTGATAGAAGCTCATGCAACAGCCTAGTGCCAGTGAAAAAACTTTGGCCCTTGCTAAAGTGGAAACCTTCAAAGCAAAGAGCAGTGGAAAATTTCAAAGCTGTGGTTGAGTTGACCTCTGGTGGGGAACCACAGGGCATAATGCCATTTTAATGCAGAACACTGCTGAACTACTTAGTAGGCAGCCTAGCTGATTTTCCAAGAAACTCTTCCATGCTTTCCATTTATGTACTGTGTCTGGACCTGCAAAGTTCTCACATTTTCCTCCCCAACTAAGCTAAGAACAAGTCTCATCTGACAAACTGAGTTTACTTCACTGTGGAACACGGGACTCAAGAAGTTAATGAGAATCCTACAGTGACGGGTGAGTTCTCAATGAGAAGAAAGCACTGCTGCAGGAAAAGAAATGGAAAGGACAGATGTGACTCTTGGACAGATCACATCAAGAAACTCTTCTGTATTCAACTTGAGTTAAAAACAAAACCTATGTAGTAGTAAGACTAAAACCTATGCCTAATGAGAAGAGATTTAGCTAAGGAGACTGTTTAATATCTTAGACAGTCTAATATCTTAGACTGTTAACTGTTTAATATCTTAGACATCATCTAAAAGGTTACCTAGGTGCTATATACAGTCATTTAAAAGGAACACAGGGCCAGATGCTGTGGCTCCTGCTTGTAATCCTAGCACTCTGGGAGGCCAAGGCAGGTGGATCACTTGAGCCCGAGTTCAAAACCAGCAACATGGTAAAACCTTGCCTCTACAAAAAATACAGAAAACAGCCAGGTATGGTGGCACATGCCTGTGGTCCCAGTTACTTGGGAGGCTGAGGTGGAAGGAACACCTGAATCTAGGAGTTTGAGGCTGTAGTGAGCCAAGATTGCACCATTGCATACACCAGCCTCAGTGACAGAGTGAGACCCTGTTATTCACTCATAAATAAAATAAGCATAGGCTGGGGCATGGTTGCTCACACCCATAATCCCAGCACTTTGGGAGGCCAAGGTGGGAGGAGTACTGGAGCCCAGGAGTTCAAGACCAGCCAGGGCAACGTAGGGAAACCCCTTCTCTACAAAATAAAAAAATACATAAAAATTTAAAAATTTGCCAGGAATGGTGGCAGGCACCTGTAGTTCCAGCTACTCGGGAAGCTGAGGTGGGAGGATCACGAGCCTGGAGTTTGAGGCTGCAAAGAGCCAGGATCTGGCTACTGCACTTGAACCTGGGCAAAAGAGTGAGAACCCATCCCAAAAAGTAAAGAAATTTTTAAAAATAAAAGAAATACAGGAAGGTGAAAACTAAATCCCAGCAAGATAATGACATACCACATAGTAAGTGTCTGAGCTTAAGTAATGAATTAAACTTTTATCTAAACTGAATTTTCTTTCTCCACCCTGCTTACCTCTTATCCAAAATTATCCTCCCCATATCACATATCATCCTCGGCCTCAGGAAGAAATGTAGGGGGAACACGACAATTATGTACAAACATATGATAAGCTTTGGAAAGGACAGCAGACTCACTCTATGTAAATGGGGAGGACAAACAAGAACCAGCTGTCAGTGACAAAGAGGCCAATTTCAGTTTTATGCTGCCCCTCCCACAACCTGATCCATTCCTATACATTCTTCAAAACCCATCCTCTTCTGTCTGGGAAGTTTTCTCTAGTGTGCCCTGGGTATCCCTCACAGTGAGCCTGAGTACTGCTCTTTCTCATCATTACTGGTCACACTATGGTAAGGGTCCCCCGCTGGTCTCACACTCAAACTGAGTTCCCTGAAAGCAAGAACTTAAGGATTCTTTTTTTTTTTTTTTGAGACGGAGTCTCGCTCTGTTGCCAGGCTGGAGTGCAGTGGCGTGATCTCAGCTCACTGCAACCTCTGCCTCCTGGGCTCAAGTGATTCTCCTGCCTCAGCCTCCTGAGTAGCTGGGACTACAGGCTTGCATGACCACACCCAGCTGTGTGTGTGTGTGTGTGTGTGTATACTTTTTTTTTTTTTTTTTTTAGAAGAAATGGGTTTTCACCATGTTGGCCAGGCTGGTCTCGAACTCCTGACCTCATGATCCGCTCACCTCAGCCTCCCAAAGTGCTGGGATTACAAGTGTGAGCCACCATACCCGGCCCTGAACTTAAAGGCTTTTTTACTCATCTCTGTAAAACCTCCAAACTTAGTAATGACTGGCACAAGCAGGCAGCAGGCCTGTACCAGATCTCTGTAAACAAAAAAAAAAAAAAAAAAAAGAAAGAAAGAAAGAAGGGAGGGAGAGGCAAATATAAAATTAGTGACAAGTATTCCACACTAAATAATGGTTAGGACCTCTCCCATAATGTAGTGCTCTCAAATTCTTTTCTTCACAAATAATCTTAAGCAGAAATCTAATACACAAAACAGACAAAAATGGAGCTGCTAGTTATTCTAACAAGTTTCATATTTATTAATAAGTAACACAGAAATTAAAAGATCAAATGTGGCTGGGCCAAGTGGCTCATGCCTGTAATCCCAGCACTTTGGGAGGCCAGGGTGGGTGGATCACTTCAACCCAGGAGTTCAAGACCAGCCTGCCCAACACAGCGAGTCCCCATCTCTACGAAAAATTTAAAAATTGGTTGGGGGCGTGGTGGCACTCGCCTGTAGTCCCAGGTACTCAAGGGAGGCTGAGGTCGGAGGATCGCCTGAGCCCAGGAGTTTGAGGCTGCAGCGAGCCATGACTGCACCACTGCACTCCAGCCTGGACAGCAGAGACCCAGTTTCTAAAGAAACACAATATAAAATAAGAAAAGAGCAAATATGACATCGGGTAGATCTGTGTGGACTAACAGAACAGAGTGGACAGGTGTCTAGGATATACTGATAAGTGAGAAACTGAAGAATATTATGTATGCATAGTAAGATTCCATTTTGTAAAAAATCCAACAAATCTTTGTACATACGTAAAATGGACACTAAACTATTAAAAAAGTGACATCCTTGGGCAGTGAAACTAGGGTGGGAGTTATATATTTTACTTACCTCTCATTTTATTTACTTACAATAATAAAGCATGCTACATTTAAAAATAAAAAGTGAGGAAACTGGATATCTAATATGAAAAAAATGAAGCTGAAGCCTTACCTTCTACCACTGACAAAAATTAACTCAAATGGATCAACGACCTAAATGTAAAAGCTAAACTATAAAATATTTAGGAAAAAACAAGAGAAAGAAAGGTTCATGACACTGAATCTGGCAATGATTCGAATATGACATCAAAAGTGAAGGCAACAATGATAAAAAATAGGTTAAGTTAGACTCCATGCAAATGAAATGCTTGTATGCAAAGGACACTATCAACAGAATGAAAAGGCTACCCACGGAATGGGAGGCTATATTTGCAAATCATATATCTGAAACGGTTATTATCAAGAACACATAAAGAACTCATACAACTGAACAACAAAAAAACCCAATTTAAAAATGGGCAAAGGACTTGAATATACATTTCTCCAAATAAGGTAGAGAAATGGACAATAAGCACATGAAAAGATGCTCAACATCATAAATCATTAGAGAAAAAGAAATCAAAACAAAATGAGATACAACTTCATATCCATTAGGATGGATACTATTAAAGAAACAGGACAAAGGCCGGGCACGGTGGCTGAGGCCTGTAATGCAGCGCTTTGGGAGGCCAAGGCAGGCGGACCACCTGAGATCAGGAGTTCGAGACCAGCCTGGCCAACATGGTGAAACCACATCTCGACTAAAACTACAAAAAAAATTAGCCAGGAGTGGTGGTGCACACCTGTACTCCCAGCTACTTGGGAAGCTGAGGTAGGAGAATTGCTTGAACCCAGGAGAGTCTGCAGTGAGCCAAGATCACACCACTGCACTCCAGCCTTGGCGACAGAGGGAGACACTGTCTCAAAAAAAAAAAAAAAAAAGTATTGGCAAGAATGTGGAAAAACCAGAACCCTCATGAGTTGCTAGAGGGAATGTAAAATGGTATAGTCACTGTAGGAAAGCGTATAGTGGTTACTCAGAAAAGTTAAACATTGAATTACCATATGATCCAGCAATCCCACTACTGGGTATACATTAAAAAAAAAATTAGAAGCAGGTACTCAAGTATTTGTTTTTGTGGTTTTCTTTTCTTTTTTTTTTTTGAGATGGAGTTTCCCTCTGTCACCCAGGCTGGAATGCAGTGGCTCCATCTCTGCTCACTGTAGCCTCAGCCTCCTGAGTTCAAGCGATTCTCCTGCCTCAGCCTCCCTAACAGCTGGGAATACAGGTGTGTGCCACCATGCCCTGCTAATTTTTGTATTTTTAGTAGAGACGGGGTTTCACTATGTTGGCCAGGCTGGTCTCAAACTCCTGACCTCAGGTGATCCGCCCACCTCGGCCTCCCAAAGTGCTGAAATTACAGGCATGAGCCACTGTGCCCTGCCAGGACTCATATTTGTACACCCATGTTCACAGCAACATTATTCACAATAGCCAAAGACAGAAGCAACCCAAGTGAGTGGATCAACAAAATGTGGTACACAGACATGATATAGTAAATATATTTGGTCTTTCTCCGCAGACTAAAACCTTAATAGGAGTGTCTTTCGTTATTCAGAGGAGCCCCTTTGGATCACACCTAAATTTATGCTAATGAGGCTTTCGGTGAGACCTCTAGTTATGAGGCTGGTCACCAGAAAGACCAGACGATTAGAAGGCTGGAATGTTCAGCCCTACCCACAAGTTCCTGAAAGGTAGGAGGAAGGGGAGACTTGAGAGATTAAGCTTTACAACGATACTGGAACAAGATTTGATCAGCTTCAGGTAACACACTCGGAAGCTGGGAGGAAGGAGTGTTCAGAGGACACATGAAAGCCCCACGTACCCCTGCTCCGCCACCTTCCTTGTTCCATGTATCTCTTCCATCTGGCTATTCCTGAGTAGTATCCTTCAAAATGACCCGTTAACCTAAGTAAAATGCTTTCCTGGGTTCTGTCAGGTATTCTAGCAAATTATCAAACTTAAAGAGAGGGCTGTGAGAATCCTAAATGTATAGATGGTACAGGTGGCAACGTGGGACTTGCAACTGGCATCTGAAGTGAGAACAGTCTTGTGGGACTGAGCACTTTAACTTGCAGGATCTGCCACAAACTACAAGTAGATACAGTCAGAATTAAACTGAATTTTAAGAGTAGTTGGTGCAGCAGATAACTGGAGAGTTGCTTAGGGTGGTAAAAACCCCACATATTTGGTGTCAGAAGTGTATGAAAAAGTTCTGAAGACTGATGGTGGTGATGGTTGCAAAACAACGTGAATATACTTAATGCCACAGAATCGTACACATAAAAATGGTAAATTTCGGCTGGACATGGTGGTTCACGCCTGTAATCCCAGCACTTTCGGAGGCTGAGGTGGGCGGATCACCTAAAGTTAGGAGTTCGAGACCAGCCTGGCCAACATGGTGAAATCCTGTCTCTACAAAAAATTCAAAAATCAGCCAGGCATGGTGGCATGCACCTGTAATCCCAGCTACTTGGGAGGCTGAGGCAGGGGAATTGCTTGAACCTGGGAGGTAGATGTTGCAATGAGCTGAGATTATGCCACTACACTCCAGCCTAGGCAATAGAGTGGGACTCTTTCTCAAAAAAAAAAAAAAAAAAAAAAGTAAATTTGTATGTTATGCATACTTTTAACCATGATTTAAAAAATATCTAGAGCAAGCATGGCTGGGCACAGTGGCTCATGCTTATAATCGAACTTTGAGAGGCTAAGGTGGGAGGATAGCCTAAAGCCTGAAGTTCAAGGTTACAGTGAGTTATAATCAAATCACTGCATACCAGCTTGCACAAGAGCAAAACCCTGTGTCTCAAAATTAAATAAACAAATTTTTAATGTGTTTAAAGTCACCACCACCAGCAAAAAGAAAGTTTGCTTTCTTCTTTTTAAAAAAAGAAAGCAAACTCTGGTTAAAGGTGGGAAGGCCACATCCACTGTGACCACCACCCAATGACCAAGAAGCAGGGCTGCGCTCCACAGGCCAGTGTGAAAACCACAAGAAGGGGTAGAAAGTGATTACAAAAAAAAAAAGGAACACTCACTCAGGGCACAGTGCCTACAGTAGCTAAAATGCATAGGGTTAGATTATTTTAAGACCAAATCACACTCACCTACACAATCACAAACTACAACTTCAAACAACAAAATACCTTTGCTTCCTCTACCATTTTCTTCTCTTCATCCACCTCCTCAGTTTTTGCTGAATCTTCGCTTTGGAGTTTTCTTCTCTTTTGCTTGGGAGCCATGAAGCCTTGGAGAAATTTCTTTATGACACTGGCCTGAAGGGCAATCACACACTCGCCAAAATCCTTCAATTTCTCTAATGAAATGACCTATAGGAAAGGATTTTAAAACCAGACTGAGAGAAGGCCAAGAGGAAGATAAAAGGAATCCATCCTCAAATTCAAATAAATCTAGACTCAAATGCCACATAACATTCATTTAACAAAATCAAGAGCCACATACCATTAATTTAACTGTGCTCCTCAGTTCACTGCATGGCTTATGCATTTTAAAGTAGCTGACTGGTCGGGCGCGGTGGCTCACATCTGTAATCCCAGCATTTTGGGGGGCCAAGGCGGGCGGATCACCTGAGGTCAGGAGTTCGAGACCACTTTGGCCAACATGGCAAAACCCCATCTCTACTAAAAATAGAAAAATTAGCCAGGTGTGGTGGCATGTGCCTGTAATCCCAGCTACTCGGGAAGCTGAAACAGGAGAATCACTTGAACCCTGGAGGCGGAGGTTGCAGTGAGCCAAGATCGTGCCACTGTACTCCAGCCTGCGTGACACAGCGAGATTCCGTCTCAGAAAAAAAAAAAAAGTACTTAACTACTTCCCTTTTGCCAGCTAAGGGATCCACCAAATGAGTTACATAGTTGATTCATTCAATAATGACTGAGTGTCTACTATGTTTAAACTATAATCTTAAGGCAAAGACACACTGAGAAAGTAAAATAAAAATTTGCTGACTTTCCAACTTAATAATTTTTTTAAAAATTTTTTTCATATTTGTAACCTGCTTCCAGCATGTAACTAACTACATGTAAGGTAGTGTGTTTTACAAACTTGATCTCCTTTTTTTTCTTTTTAAAGAGACAGGTCTCACTGGGTCACCAAGGCAGAAGTGCAGCAATCACAACTCAGTGCAGCCTTGAACTCCTGGGCTCAGGTGATCCTCTTGCCTCAGCCTCCCCATTAGCTGGGATCCCAGGTACATGGCATCACACCTGGCTAATTTTTCAAAATTCTTGCGCAGGCTGGTCTCAAACTCCTGGCCTCAAGCGATCCTCCTGCTTCACTGATCTCTTTTTAAGCCTCACATCTACCCGATAGATGAGGAAACAGAAGTTTGGCCACTTCATCAAAATCATGTGCCCAACCAGGTGTGGTGGTGGCATATGCCTGTAGTCCCAGCTACTCGGGAGACTGAGGCAGGAGTTTGAGGCTGCTCTCAGCTATGATCTGTGAATAGCCACTGCACTTCAGACTGGGTAAGAATAACAAGACCCATCTCTTTTTTTTGAGACAGTTTTGCTCTTGTCGTTCAGGCTGGAGTGCAATGGCACAATCTTGGCTTACTGCAACCTCCACCTCCCGGGTTCAAGCAATTCTTCTGCCTTAGCCTCCCAAGTAGCTGGGATTACAGGCATGTGCCACCACATCCAGCTAATTCTTGTATTTTTAGTAGAGACGAGGTTTCTCTATGCTGGTCAGGCTGGTCTCGAACTCCCAACCTCAGGTGATCTGCCTACCTTGGCCTCCCAAAGTGCTGGGATTACAAGCATGAGCCACCACATCTGGACAAACAAGACCTATCTCTTAAAAGATCAATTAATTTAAAAATAAAAAGAAAAGAAATAAAAAATGTCCTTAAACACTATCTTATCAATCACACAAGACATGCCAATTAGAAGATAACATTTTAATAGTCACAAACAAAGAAAAATGATACCCCAATGTCAGCAAGATATAGGCCTGAATTTGGCACAAAGTAGGCAATTAATGAACATTTGCTACACAAAAAGTAAACGTGTAACATCTGAAACCTGCAAGATCCTTTGGGTTCAATAATTCTTTTTAAAAAAATCATTAAGGGCCGGGTGCGGTGGCTCATGAGGTCAGGAGATCGAGACTATCCTGGCTAACATGGTGAAACCCCGTCTCTACTAAAAATACAAAAAACTAGCCGGGTGTGGTGGCGGGCACCTGTAGTCTCAGCTACTTGGGAGGCTGAGGCGGGAGAATGGCATAAACCCGGGAGGCGGAGCTTGCAGTGAGCCGAGATCACGCCACTGCACTCCAGCCTGGGAGACACAGCGAGACTCCGTCTCAAAAAAAAAAAAAAAAAAAAAAAAAAAAAAAAAATCATTAAGAATCATAAAGATGGGCCGGGCGCGGTGGCTCAAGCCTGTAATCCCAGCACTTTGGGAGGCCGAGACGGGCGGATCACGAGGTCAGGAGATCGAGACCATCCTGGCTAACACGGTGAAACCCCATCTCTACTTAAAAATACAAAAAACTAGCCGGGCGCGGTGGCGGGCGCCTGTAGTCCCAGCTACTCGGGAGGCTGAGGCAGGAGAATGGCGTGAACCCGGGAGGCGGAGCTTGCAGTGAGCTGAGATCCGGCCATTGCACTCCAGCCTGGGCGGCAGAGCGAGACTCCGTCTCAAAAAAAAAAAAAAAAAGAACCATAAAGATGTTTCAATCTTTTTTCCCAGGAAACGTACCAAGAATTCACCACAAGATTAATTAAAAAGAAAAAATGTGCATATGCAAGATACACATATTATTTGCTTATTCTAATAGCAAAAAAAAAACAACAAAAAAAACAACAACAAAAAAAAACCGGCTAGAAGAGTTGAAAAGTACTTATAAATTAGGAAAAATGGCATGGGGGGATGCAAATGAACCTGTTCATAAAAATCACAAAACCATAAGAGCACACACATTGGCTGGGTGAGGTGGCTCACACCTATAATCCTAACCCTTTGAGAGACTGAGATAGGAGGATCTCATGAAGCCAGGAGTTTGAGATCAGCCAGGGCAACATAGTGAGACTCTGTCTCTACAAAATTTTCCATTTGTGTGTGTGTGAAACAGGGTCTCGCTATGTTGCCCAGGCTGGTCTTGAACTCCTGGGCTCAAGCAATCCTCCTGCCTTGGCCTCCCAAAGTGCCAGGATTATGGGCGTGAGCCACCATGCCCAGTCTCTATAAAAAAATTCTAAAAATCAGCCAGGCAGGGGTTGCTTGTGCCTGTAGTCCCAACTACTTGGAACCCTGACATGGTAGAATCACTTAAGCAAAGGAATTTGAGGTTGCAGTGAGCAGTGATTGTGCCACCATACTTCAGCCTAGGTAACAGAGAGAGACCTCATCTCTTTAAAAAGAAAAAAAAGACAAAACATGTCATAGTGCATGAGGAATTTGAAAAGACCTACAAATATTAATATGCCTAGAATTATGTAGACTTATTGATTTAAAATCAGTAAAAAAATGGTTTACAATAGTAATTGCTGCATAGTATTCACCAATCTTCGACACCTAAACCTACCTGCTATGGTGTATGGGATCTTTTGAGAAGTTTCACCCATCCCACTGAAGGGTCCCTCTGAGCACTAAAGGACAGGACTGTGATGACAGCCCACTGGACAACATGAGTCACGCCCAACATAAATAGAAATCTGAGCTGACTGAGTGTGAAGAATGGGCAAGTGCAGGATACACAAGCATGTTTTACACCTGAAAGCAGAGGCATCGCAAGGGAAAGATGTGAAATGATGCTGTATGACTAGAGCCTCTACAATCAGTTTTCATCCACCTTAGTAGCGAAGCTCTTTTCATACCAAGGTTGTAAGCCAATTATTAAGCGTTTCTGGATACCAGCAAAAGATAACAAGGGAAAAATACATGTACATAAAGTATTTTTGGTTCCATACATGTCTTCCAAGACAAATCCAAACATCTGATTTCCAGGAAGGTCATGCTGGGAAGTCAAGAACAGCATCAGGGAACAACTTCAGATTGAGTTTCCATGAGTAATTCAAGGGGGATTTTCTTATATTCTTACCCGGGCTTCAAATTCTGATGTTTCTTCCACATATCCAAGTCCTCCTTTTTGTAACCTTGTTGCAACTTCAATGAGATCACTACGAAGAAAGTTTAAAAGCTCCTGGTTGCCATCACAGGATTTTAGACCCAAATTTGGTTTCCGAGCTAGATGAATAGAGTGAATAATGTCCTGGTACCTAGAAGATTTGGGACAAGAGAAAAGGGAAAGAAAGAAACCTTTTGAAGATGTTCTTTAAATTTCAATTACTTAACATTTTATTTCTAGAAAACTTACTTAGATCTCTTTCACCTCTCCCTGGTGTTTTTTCTTTTTTTTTTTTCCTGAGACAGGGTCTTGCTCTGTCACACAGGCTGGAGTGCAAAGGTGCCATCACAGCTCACTGCACCTTCAAACTTCGGCACTCATGCAGTCCTCCGACCTGAGCCTACAGCTGGGATTACAAGGCATGTGCCTCCACACCTGGCTAATTTTTTTTATTTTTTGTAGGGATGGGGTCTTGCTTGCTATGTTGCGCAGACTGGTCTCAAACTCCTGATTTCAAGTGATCCTCTCCCTTAGGCCTCCAAAACTGCTGGGATTACAGGTGTGCACCACCACACCCAACCACTTCTAAGCTTTTAATGGTAGGAATCAATCTTCATATTTAGTGAACAAAACAGGTCCTTTCAATTCAACACACGCAGCATCAAATGTGCTGCCCAAAGAGAAGGAACATCATAGAACTATATTCCTTTGGGGCTCTGTGTACTGACATTTTTCCTTTTTTTTTTTTTTTTTTTTGAGATGGAGTGTCGCTTCGCCCAGGCTGGAGTGCAGTAGTGTGATCTTGGCTCACTGCAACCTCCATATCCCATGTTCAAGTGATTCTCCTGCCTCAGTCTCCCTAGTAGCTGGGACTACTAGGCGCCCGTCACCACGCCCGGCTAGTTTTTGTATTTTTAGTAGAGGCGGGGTTTTGCCATGTTGGCCAGGCTGATCTCGAACTCCTGACCTTGTAGATCCACCTGCCTCCGCCTTCCAAAGTGCTGGGATTACAGGTGTGAGCCACTGTGCCCGGCCCTCCTTTGTCTTTCTTAATTTGCCTAGACACATCTGTATTCAGACAACACAATTCTGAATGCAATTTTAATTAATTTACACATTAAGCAGTGGACTAACATCAACATTATGTACCTATTTTCCCTCGCAAAAGTCTGGCAATGGTGTAGAGTATGTACTGAATCACATTTTCCTTCCCTCTTCCATCAAACCTAAACTCAACCATGAAATTGAGCAGAGTCAGAAATAAGAGGTGGCATTAAGCCAAAATCTTATCCTGGCTTTGATAGAAATGTCTACAACAAATATGGCAGTCGCAAATTTAGATGGAGTTGATGCTACTTTGTAGACAGAACAGGGTTTTTGGTTCTTTTTAATTCATATGGCATGAAATTCACCAACTTGAAGCATGTACTTCAGTGGTTTTTGTTGTAGAACCACAACTATGTAATTCCAAAACATTTTCATCACCCCAAGCAGGAATCTCTTACCTGTTAGCAATCATCACTCCCACTCTCCCCTTCCCCTATCCTCTGGCAACCACTAATCCACTTTCTGTTTGAAATAGATTTGCCTATTCTAAATGTTTCATTTGAATGAAATCATACACCACATGGCCTTTGATGTCTGACTTATTTCACTTAGCATGTTTTCTAGGTTCATCCATGTTGTAGCACAGAACAATACTTCATTTCTTTTTGTGGCTAAATAATATTCCATTATTTGAATATTCTAAATTTTGGGCATTTTTTGTTTCATTTTGTTTGAGATAGCGTCTCGCTCTGTCACCCAGGCCAAGCCAGAGTACAAGGGCATGATCTTGGCTCAGTGCAACCTCTGCCTCCTGGGTTCAAGTGACCAACTCAGCTCGGCCTCCCAAGTAGCTAAGACTACTTCATACACAAACCACCACACCCAGCTAATTTTTGTATTTTTTGTAGAAACAGAGTTTCTCTATGTTGCCCAGGCTGGCCTCAAAACTCCTGGATGCCGAGACATTGGCCTATCTTCACCTCTCAAAATGCCAGGATTACAGGTGTGGGCCACCACACAAGGCCTGGATATATACCAAATTTTATTTATCCATTCCATCAATTGATCGTCATTGCCATTGTTTCCACCTTTTGGTTCTTCTGAATATTGACAGAACACTTCTGGACACCCACCCATCTGGGCCTGCACCTGCAAAGCTGTCTAACAACCATGAGGCTCACAGCTTGGTGCTGGCACATGTTCTTTAGTGCATAATCCTGCTACTCTACATATAGATGGCCAAAGGCATATTTTTCCAATAAGCATAATGTGCCAAGAAAATATCAGGTAATATGAACACAAAACGGTTACACATTTAAAATATTTTACTTTAGTAACTTTAATGGATAATAAAAAAAAAAACTCTCAGATATTTATATCCAATGCTAAAGAGAAGTAAGATGTGACGAGTAAGATGAAAACCTCTTACCTCTTCTCTAGTCTCTCTTTAAGTTGACTTTCCCTTATTCCCTGAGGGTGAAGACAGTTTAACAATTCATCCAGCTCCTTTTGACTATCACATAAAAACCTGTAGGGGCAAAACAGACCTGATAACTCTGAAAAAAAAAAAAAAAAAATTCAAAATCAAACACTAAGCAAGGGATCTAGAGTTGGTAGTGGGACTTGGGAGAACAGAATTCCAAATGTGTTCACAGTTTACTATCTAGAAGTAGAATTAAGTAATTTACTATTTTCATGATGACTAATGTTAACTCTGTACTAGGACACCAGAGCCAATATGGTTCCTATTAAAATATTAAATGAAATTTTATAAAGTTAATTAGCATACTTGTCCCTTTCCCTCCAGAGAGTAAACCTATACCCAAAATTCAAAAATGAAACGTCATTAAACCACAGATGATCACAGTTAAAGTCACAGAATGGATCCTCTAAAACCTAGCTCACTGCCTAAAAGCAGAATTGCACACAAAGGAAACTAACAGCTATGCACACAATTTGTTAATTAATAAAAGTTAAGGAAAATCTTAAATACTTCTATTCCCAACCAAATTTAAGCTACATTTTTACTGCTATATAAGATATATCACATAATACACAAAGTTATATTACAAGGGGGGAAAAATCAAAATTCCAACCCTTAAAAAACAAGTATCCTCTTAACGAAAATCAGGTCTGCTAATGCAAGAAGTTTTGGTACCCAAAATATCAAAGTCACACAAAGTATCCTGAGCATTATTAACTCACTGGCATCACTATACTAAATACTTTCTTCCTTAACAATTAAAAGGAAAAAGAAAGAGCAACCAGATGAATGCTCACATTACCATAGGTTCTGTCCTTGTTTAGGTGTGGTTGTCTCTACAGCAACTTCTGTTGCTGGTCCATGTTGTGTGTTCATGTTTGCATTTTTACCTAAGTTTGCTTTCTTACCTAAGAAAAATTGAGATATTAGGTTGACTACAGTAAATGCCCAATTGCTAGTTTCAAACCTAAGCAGTACCCAGTGCCAAACTCAACAATTTGTAACAACACAGATGGTTCCTGTGAAATATCAAATATATCTTCATGTATAATAGATGCTACTTTCTCTTACATATCTTAAACACAGCATGTTATCTCAGATATTTGCTGAGGTGGAATCGCTGCACAGTTCCAAAGTTTAAAAGTACTGCAACTTAGAATGAAGAAGAATGACTATCTTTATATCAAAGCAAAATAAAGAACTTACTCCTTTTACATGATGTTAAGAGCAAAGGCATCTGTAGTGAAGTAGAAGCAATGAGAATACATAAATACCATAGACTTATCCTTGGAGGTTTCAAGTGGCAAATAATACAACTAACTTTTTTGTAAATCAGTTCCTATATACTGATACATAACTTTAACATAGATATATTTTGAGCCAATTTATCAAAGCCTATCTTAGCTCATCACAATATTTGTTTTTTGTTTTTTTGAGACAGAGTCTTGCTCTGTCGCCCAGGCTGGAGTGCAGTGGTGTGATCTTGGCTCACTGAAACCTTCGGCTCACTGACACCTCCGCCTCCTGGGTTCAGGTGATTCTCCCTGCCTCAGACTGCCAAAAGGCTGGTATTATAGGCGCGCGCCACCACGTCTGGCTAATTTTTGCATTTTTAGTAGAGATGGGGTTTGACCATGTTGGCCAGGTTGGTCTCGAACTCCTGACCTCAGGTGATCTGCCCACCTTGGCCTCCCAAGTGCTGGGATTACAGGTGTGAGCCACCACTCTTGGCCAGTCATCACAATACTTAGCTTACAATAAGCCTTACCTTACAATAAGCCTTACCTTACAATAAGCCTTACTGCATACTATGACTGTTTCTCTTCTCTTTCCCATTCTCCCCGCTTTAACCTGAAACACCTCTGCAATACTACTAACACATAACCTTGTTTAGTCTTTTCAGTTGGGGTTTTTTTTTTTTTTTTGAGACAGAATGTTGCTCTGTCACCCAGGCTGGAGTGCAGTGGCACAATCTTGGCTCACTGCAACCCCTGCCTTCTGGGCTTAAAACAATTCTCTTGCCTCAGCCTGCCAATTAGCTGGGATTACAGGCACCTGCCACCGCGCTCAGCTAATTTTTGTATTTTTTGTAGAGACGGGGTTTTGCCATGTTGGCCAGGCTGGTCTTCAACTTCTGAGCTCAAGTGATCCACCTGCCTCAGCCTCCCAAAGTGCTGGATTACAGGCATGAGCCACTGCATCCAGCCTCAGCTGGGTAATTTTAAATAGAAACTGCCATTCTAGAACTGGAAAACGTGAAACCACATCCACCAGGATGCTCTAGAAGTGAAGGGTCTGGGTCCCCAACCTTGTCTTGGGGACACATTATAAAGTAACACTCCCTCATCCCACTGAAATCTCTTCCAAATCTAAACATCCGGGCTCCACAGTTACTGCTCTCAAATCTAACTGCCCTCACCTGAGTGTTTATGAAGTCTACCAAAACTAGATTGTTCTAACAAGTGACATAATCTATGCTCAATATAATTCAACATACAAACACCTTAAATTTGAAGTTTTATTTGAAGGAATGTTTATTTTTGTAAATTAGTAGTATTCTTACTTAACAATTTTGTGAGTTTCAAGTTTGAGTTAGGAATTTCTCTAACATGAAAAGTTACTTTAAAAAAATAAAGATTTATCAATGAAGCACAAGAATCTAGTACTCAGGAAGCAACTCTTTTTTTTCCTTTACCTCCCACATGACACCAACACACAAGCAATTTTCATTAGGTTACAGACAGGAGAGCTGAAGGAAGTTTATGGATCATTTAACCTAGTGATTCTCGACAGGGAGCACCGCTGCCTGCCATAGGCATCTGGCAGGATCTAGAGACATACTTGGTTTTCACTGCTACCACACAGTGGGTAGAGGGAAGCTCCTGAATGCACAGGACAGCTCCCAGTACAAAAAACTATCTTCCTCATCAGTGTCATGGTGGGAGAAAAAAAAAAAAAGATTCATCTAGCCCAAAATGTCAGCAACACTGGGGTTGAGAAAACCTGAGCTAACCTAAGAATCTTATTTTTTTAATTAAAATTTGTTTAATTTCTTTCTCGAAATATACTCAATACATACACTTTAAGAAAGAAGATGAATATATATTCAGAAAACCATTCACTGTGTATTTCTTTTACAAACTGAACACATATACCCAGCACCCAGATGAAGAGAAAGAATATTACCAGTGTCCCTACATGATCCCTTCTCAGTCACTCATTCTTCATTAGGTATTTGCTATGTTTCTCCTCACAAGAATTGTAAGGACCTTATCTGTCTTGTTTGCAGCTATACCCCTAGCATTTAAGACCTTATCTGTCTTCTTTGCTGCTGTACCCCTAACATATGAAAAACTGCTTCACAAATAGATTCAGCATAAACACTGAATAAATTAATTTTAAAAGTAAAAGAGGGTCAGGTGCGGTGGCTCACACTTGTAATCCCAGCACTTTGAGAGGCCGATGTGGGTGAATCATCTGAGGTCAGGAGTTTGAGACCAGGTTGGCCAACATGGCGAAACCCTGTCTCTACTAAAAATACAAAAATTAACCAGATGTGGTGGCAGACACCCATAGTCCCAGCTACCTAGGAGGCTGAGGTAGGAGAACTGTTTGAACCCAGGAGGCGGAAGTTGCAGTGAGCCGAGATCGCACCACTGCACTCCAGCTTGGGTGGCAAGAGTGAAACTCTGTCTCCAAAAAAAAAAAATAGTAGAAGAGGACATGTAACACTTCCCTTCTTAGCCCCCATACCTCAGTTTCAGCCCTTGAGGCACCTACAAAGGCTTCCAAGGGACAAAGTTTGAAAACTGCTCCTATAAAATCTAATACCCAAATATCCTAATATTCAAGCTCTTCATCTTCTCACACTATGCTTAGAACAAAGGTAGTAATCAAATGTGGGTTTCTTTCCTTCTGTCTACACATTTCACACCTACCCATGTCACTCAAATTGATCTAAGACCACAATAAAGAAATTCTGCAAATGGAAAAGGTGACAGAGGAAAGGCAGTCCTTAATGTTGAGCCCACTAGAGCAGGGTGAACTCACTCTTAGATATACAGATATACTCACTGCGGGGACAGTAATCCTCATCAGCAGAGACTGTGTGGTCTTTGCAGTGATGGTTGAATCGGTAGTCAATGCTATCATGTACCCAGCCTTTTTCAATGAATAATCCTGGAACTTCATCTGAGAAGAGCCAGTATCTACAAATCACAACCAGTATTAGTAAGACAATGAATAGATCAGGACTGCAGGATGATTTTACTGCTGGAGAAGGTAATTACAGAGTATCACTGAGCATTCAAAACCACAGTTTACGGAATTCTTCCTCTTCAGAACTCTAGACAGATAAAAATTGCAAGGTAAATCAAAGTATATGAGAAATGTTGAAACTGGAGACTAGTTTAGTGTCTGTAATTTGTGTAACTTCTTTCTTTTTTTTTTTTTTGAGACAGTCTCGTTCTGTTGCCCAGGCTAGAGTACAGTGGCCTGATCTCAGCTCACTGCAAGCTCCGCCTCCTGGGTTTACGCCATTCTCCTGCCTCAGCCTCCCGAGTAGCTAGGACTACAGGCGCCCGCCGCCTCACCCAGCTAGCTTTTTGTATTTCTTAGTACAGACACGGCTTCACCGGGTTAGCCAGGAGGGTCTCAATGTCCTGACCTCATGATCCACCCGCCTCAGCCTCCCAAAGTGCCACTTCTTTCTTTTTTCTTTTTTTTTGAGACTGAGTCTGGCTCTGTCGCCCAGGCTGGAGTGCAGTGGCCGGATCTCAGCTCACTGCAAGCTCCGCCTCCCGGGTTTACGCCATTCTCCTGCCTCAGCCTCCCGAGTAGCTGGGACTACAGGCGCCCGCCACTTCGTCCGGCTAGTTTTTTGTATTTTTTAGTAGAGATGGGGTTTCACCGTGTTAGCCAGGATGGTCTCGATCTCCTGACCTCGTGATCCGCCCGTCTCGGCCTCCCAAAGTGCTGGGATTACAGGCTTGAGCCACCGCGCCCGGCCCACTTCTTTCTTTTTTCAATGGAAATAGGGTCTCGCTATGTTGGCCAGGCTGGTCTTGAACTACTGGCCTCAAGCAATCCTCTTGCCTCAGCGTCCCAAAGTGTTAGGATTACAGGTGTGAGCCACCACGCCCAGCCCCAATTTGTGTAACTACTAATATTTCTCCTTCTTTAGGTTTTACAAAATGTATGCATTTAAAACCTATTATCATTTTTAAAGACTTGTATTTGGATTACATTTCACCTATCACCATCATTTAAGCTTCCTACTTGTGGTATCTTCAAGGGCGTGAATATGTCTCACTTAACTTGCAACTCTAGCATTTGGCAGTTAATATTCAATAATCATCAACAATTCTGTTTCCAAATAGAAATGGAAAACTGAAGAGAGAAGCTTGCCTATTCTTGTACTTTAGGAAATTTTCATAACTAACAGCAATGTAAATAGTCCTAAAGAAAACAAAAATTCGGTTGAGGAACTGACCTATTATGGTTTCGATCTGTGCCAATAGGAGTCCTGCGCATGACTAGTTTGGCCTTGGCAATCCCTTCCTGGAAAGCTTTCTCAGCAGCTGCTTTGTGCTTCCGTATTCGTTCTTCTTCAGCTTGGCGTTCCAGTTTCACTATTAAAAAGACTCAATCAGATATTTTCCTAGTAAATCCCACTCTTACAAATTAAATAAAATATGGAGTAAAAAGTGGCTAGTGTTCAGCAGTTGTTTATAAAATCTTAGTTTGCTTTCCCTAATTCTAATGTTGTAAGAAATGACATGTGAGGCAGCAACATCTAGTCCTCCTACACTCCTTGAATTTTGGTGACATCTCATCCCTAACTCAATGCAAAATCTTTTATCTCCAAAATATCACTTCTTTTTGTTTTCGTTTTGAGGCAGAGTCTTGCTCTGTCACCCAGGCTGGAGTGCAGGGGCGCGATCTCGGCTCACTGCAACCTCTGCCTCCCAGGTTCAAGCAATTCTCCAGCCTCAGCCTCCCGAATGTAGCTGGACTACAGGCACACACCACCACATCCAGCTAATTCTGGCATTTTTAGTAGAGATGGGGTTTCCCCATGTCGTCCAGGCTCGTCTCGAACTCCTGACCTCAAATGAATCACCCGTCTCAGCCTCCCAAAGTGCTGGGATTACAGGCGTGAGCCACCATACCTGGCCAAAATATCACTTCTTAATATATTTTAAACAATCCTGAAGAAATAGTTAACAGTCCATAAATGGGACTAACTGAAACATCTTCTGACAGGTGCACCTACAGGATCCTCAAAAAGATCACGATAAATAAAACCAGTAAAGTAACTATTTCAAAATAAAACATACTTCAGTCCTGAGGAATCTGATAGTAATTTGGCTTAACAGCCCTGATGACAAGAAAAAAAACCCTGAAAAACGGCAGGGGAGCACTTGTGAATAATAATTATTTTACACTGAACACCTCTTTTTCTAATTATTCAGCAAGTTACTGTTAATGATAAAAATTTTATTTCTGATTATTCATTAATTAGGTTTGAAATTTCCCTCAACAACAAAAGCAGCCCACTAATTTTGAAAGTTTTTCCATAATTGTCACAAACCCTGACACCATAGGGTACAGAGCAATGCTATATACATTGTCACAATTTTAAAAAATTGTTCATTGTTTTTTTAGAGACAGGGTCTTACTATGTTTGCCCACGCTGGTCTCAAACTTCTGGGCTCAAGCAATCCTCCTGCCTCGGCTTCTAAGAGTGCTGGGATTAGAGGTGTGAGCCATTACACTCAGCCCCAAGAATTTTTAACTCTGATTGTCTTATTGACAATAACATCTACAATAAGATGTGAATCTGGAAAATGCATCTGTCTAAAGATGTTCCTTTAAAAACTTAAGATAAATTCCATTCAAAACATGGAATTTGTTACCTTTGATAAACAGTTTTCTAGCCCAAATGACACTGTATATTTTTAACAATGTTTATAGTAAAAAACAGTACAAAGGTAAATGATAAAAAAGAGAGAGAGAGGGAATGAGTGAGTGATGGCCCAATTACAGTGAAGGAAAAGTTTAGTCTCCCAAGACCACAAACAAAGAAACATAAACCAACTTAGGACAAGTCACCAAAGCAAGACCCAAGTTCTGACTCAGAGGTTACAGCACTGAACTAGTTATCCAAAGACCTGAACTCTAATCCAAATACTGATTTTGGTAAAATATTAATATCATGTCCTTTGTTTCTATACAAATAACAGAATATCATCTTCTTTTCCTTTCTCTTAAGATAAATATAAAACACAGCGAAGCAGTCCAAAAATGCAAGAAGAAATTATTACGTTTCCGATAAAACAGGGCCGAACGTTTTAACCTACATTCTGCTTTATCTGGAGTACAGTTACACTTTTTTTTCTCTTTTTTTGAGACAGTTTCTCTCGTGTTGCCCAGGCTGAGTGCAATGGTGTGATATGGCCTCACCGCAACCTCCACCTCCCAGGTTCAAGCAATACTCCTTGCCTCAGTCTACCGAGTAGCTGGGATTACAGGCATGTGTCACCACACCCAGCTAATTTTGTATTTTAGTAGAGACAAGGTTTCTCTGTGTTGGTCAGGCTGGTCTTGAACTCCCAACCTCAGGTGATCCGCCCACCTCAGCCTCCCCAAGTGCTGGGATTACAGGCATGAGCCACTGCGCCCGGCTGCAGTTATACTTTCTTGATAGGTTTTGTTTTGTTTTGAGATGGAGTCTCGCCCTGTCACCCAGCCTGTAGTGCAATGGCACGATCTCGGCTCACTGCAACCTCTGACTCCCTGGTTCAAGCGATTATCCTGCCTCAGCTTCCCGAGTAGCTGGAATTACAGGCGTGTATCACCACGCCCAGCTAATTTTTTTTGTTTTGTTTTGTTTTTTGAGACACAGTCTTGCTCTCTCCCCCAGGCTGGAGTGCGGTGGTGCAATCTTGGCTCACTGCAACCTTGGACTCCCTGGTTCAAGCAACTCTCCTGCCTCAGCATCCTGAGTAGCTGGGATTACAGGCATGCGCCACCACACCAGGCTAATTTTCGTATTTTCAGTAGAGACAGGGTTTCACCATGTTGGCCAGAATGGTCTTGATCTCCTGACCTTGTGATCCACCCACCTCAGCCTCCCAAAGTGCTGGGATTACAGGCGTGAGCCACCGTGCCCCCAGCTAATTTTTTGTATGTTGGCCAGGCTGGTCTCAAATTCCTGACCTCATGATCCACCCGCCTCGGCCTCCCAAAGTGTAGGATTACAGGCATGAGCCACAGAGCCTGGATCTTCACAGGTCTTTAAAATTGTAAATACAATGGGCAGGGGCGGTGGCTTACGCCTTTAATCCCAGCAATTTGGGAAGTTGAGGCAGGCGGTTCACTTGAGGTCAGAGTTTGAGACCAGCTGAGCCAACATGATGAATCCCCATCTCTACTAAAAATACAAAAATTAGCTGGGCATAGTAGCGGACGTCTTGTTATTGCAGCTACTCAGGAGGCTGAAGCACGGGAATGGCTTGAACCTGGGAGGCAGAGGTTGCAGTGAGCCAAGATCGCACCACTGCACTCCAGCCTGGGCGACAGAGCAATGCTCTGTATCCAAACAAATAAATAAAATGGAAAGTACACATTATATATGTGTACTCAGGCACAGTATGCATTATATGTAAAAATATTTCAATGGCCTTAAGGTAGTGTAAACTAAAATTTATTTTAAAAGGAATACACATTTTCTAATAAAAGAACTATTCAAGCCGGGTATGGTGGCTCAGGCCTGTAATCCCAGCAGTTTAGGAGGCTGAAGCGGGAAGATCACTTGAGTTTAGGGGTTCAATACCAACCTCCACAAATAATAAAAAGATTAGCCAGGTGTGACACACGCCTGTAGTCCCAGCTGCTCGGGAGGTTGAAGTGGGAGGATCACTTGAGCCCAAGAGGTCAAGGCTGCAGGGAGCTGAGATCACACTGCTGCACTCCAGCCTGGGTGACAGAATGAGACCTTGTCTCAAAATAAAATAAAAAAGAAAATGTTGAAAAAGAACAAGCTGGAAGATCAACACTTCCCTATTCCGAAACTTACTACAAAGTAATCAGCACAATGTGGCTTTCACATAAAGACAGACATACAGATCAATGAAATAGAATTCAGAGTCCAGAAATAAGCTAATGTAGCCTAGAGTCGTATGATTTTTGACAAGTCTGTCAAGGCCATTCAATGGGGAAAGGTTTACCATTTGAAAAAATGACACTGGGACAACTGGAGAGCCACACACACACAAAACAATAAAGCTGAACTTTTACCTTACACTATAAAAATTAGCTGAAAATAAAAGACCTAAATTTCAGATGTAAAACTACAAGATATTTGGAAGAAAACAAGAGTAAATCTTCATGACCCCAGGTTTGGAAACAGATCCTTAAATCTAACATCAAATGTATGAGTAACAAAAGAATAAACAGATAAAACGAACCTCAACAAATTTAAAAAACTTTTGTGCTTCAAATGATACTACTAAGAAAGTTAAAGGACAGGACAGGCGCAGCAGCTCACAGCTGTAATCCCAGCACTTTGGGAGGTCGAGGCAGGCGGATTACTTGAGGTCAGGAGTTCGAGACCAGCTTGGTCAACATGGTGAAACCCCATCTCTACTAAAAATACAAAATTAGCCAGGCGTGGTGGCACACACCTGTAATCCCAGCTACTTGGGAGGCTGAGGCAAGAGAATCACTTGAATCCAGGAGGCAGAGGTTGCAGGGAGCCGAGATCACACCACTGCACTCCAGCGTGGGCACAAAAAAGTGTGAAACTCCGTCTCCCAAAAAAAATTAACAAAAAAAAAAAGTGGAAGAACACACAAAATAGATTAAAATATTTGCAGACCAGGTATCTGACAGAGAATTGTATCTAGAATATATAAAGAGCTCTTACAACTCAATAATAAACAACTCAATTTAATAATGGGCAAATGATCTGAATTACTACTTCTCCAAAGACACACGGGTAGCCAGGAGACACATGAAAAGATGTTCAACATCATTAGCCATCAAAGAAATGCAAATCAAAACCACAATGAGATACCATTTCACACCCACTAGGATGACTACCATCAAAAAGTCAGAAAATAACAAGTATTGATGAGGACGGAGAAAAGTCAGAACCTTTAATTCGCTGCTGGCGGGCATGTAAAATTGTGCAGCCACTTTGGAAAACAGTCTGGCAGTTTCTCAAATGGTTAAACATAACCATATGACCCAACAATCTCATTCTAGGTATTAACTCTAAAGAAATCAAAGTACATGACTGCTCAAAAACTCATACACCAATGTTTATGGCAGCATTATTCATAACAGGCAAAAGATGAAAACAATCTAAATGTTTATCAAGTGATGAATGAGAAACAAAACGTGGTATATCCAAATAATGGAATATTATCCAGCCATAAAAGGGAATGAAGTACTAACACATGCTACAACATGGATGAACCTGGAGAACATGCTAAGTGAAAAAAGCCAGCCATAAAAAGGCTGCATATTACATGACTGCATTTACATGAAATATCCAGAATAGGTAAATCCATAGACACAGAGAACAGACTGGTGGTTGCCGGGGGATGGGGACAAGGGAGAAGTGAGTGACTTTTGGGTTTTCTTTTAAAAATGTTTTGGGGCCAGGCGCGGTGCGGTGGCTGGCCTGGCACGGTGGCTGGCCAGGCACAGTGGCTCACACCTGTAATCCCAGCACTTTGGGAGGCTAAGGCAGGTGGATCAGGACTTCGAAACCAGCCTGGCCAACATGGTGAAACCCCGTCTCTAAACACAAAAATTGACCAGGCATGATGGCGCGTGCCTATAATCCCAGCTACTCGGGAAGCTGAGGCAGGAGAATCACTTGAACCCAGGAGGCGGAGGTTGCAGTGAGTCAAGATTGCACCACTGCACTCCAACCTCTCAGGAAAAAAAAAAAAAAAGGTTTTGGAAATAAATAGAGGTAGTCTATTTTGTGACTGGCTTCTTTCACTTAGCATAATGTTTTCAAGATTCATTCATGTTGTAGCATGTAAAACATTATGCTAAGTGAAAGTCACAAAAGACCACCTATTTATTATACAATTCCGTTTACAGAAAACATCTAGAATAGCAAATCTGTAGAGACAAAGTAGACTGGTGGTTGCTCAGGGCTGGGGAGGATGAGTGAATGGGGTAATGACAGTTCATGGGTAGGTTTCTTTCTGATTTGATAAAAATGTTATAAAATTGACTGTGGCAATGGTTGTACATTATCTGTGAATCTACTGAAAACACTAACTCATACACAATAAGTGAACTAATTATACTGCATGTTGATTATTTCTTAATAAAGCTGCTTTTTAAAAGTTCAGATTTGATGGTGCCATCAAAGCCCAAAATTTTTAAGTTCTTAAATCTTAAAGGACAGATTACTTAAAGGACAACTTAAAGGACAATCTGAGTTGGTGACTGTGCTAGGGGCTTCAAATATCCTGTCAACCAATTTTACAACAATCTTATCAAGCATATGAGGAAAGTGAGGCACAGGTAAGTAACTTGCCCAAAGGAACATTGTACAGCTAAGTCAGAGCTAGGATCTGAACCCAGGTCAGTCAACTCCCGAGTCCTATGTTGTTTCCACTATGCTTATGTGTAGATTTGGTCCTTTATTGAACCCAGAAAAGATGCCAACATCACACTAACTTATTAACTAATCAGAATGCCAGGCTGAACACTCCAGCTAAAATATGAAATTATCAATAGAATAAAAAGTAAAATACATACCAATAGGTGCCAGGTTATTACATACAGAAATAAGTAAACAGAGACCCTACCATTACCTCAATAATTTCCTTTCTTTTACTATCTTCTACAGAGTTTCCCCTTTTCTCTCAGCATGAAATTTTACCTTTCATTTCTCTTTCCTGGATTTCCCGTTCCTTCTTAGCTTGAATGGCAAGCAACCTTCTGCTCTTCACAGCACTAATCATGTCTTCAGCTTCTGTATCTACTTGGGGCTCAAACTTCACAATTTCTTTTTTCCTATCAGTTTTGCCTAACCCATTCTCCACTTTTCCATTTTCTTTATTTTTGGCTTCCATTTCTTTCCGTTTCTGTTTCTCTGCTCTCTTCTTATCATTTTCTTCCTTCAACACAGCAAGCCGCTCCTTCCACAACTCTGCAGACATCTGCTGCCTGGTCTCCATGTGGTCTTGCACAGAGTATGTCATGAGGATCCGGTGGCACAGTGCTGTCAAGATCTGTAACTTCTCTTCTGACGTCAGCTCAAAAAATTCAGAGGTCTCCAGCTTTTCTAGGAACTCATCTCGTACCTCATTATCCTCAAATGCAGCTGAATCTTTATTGTCATCTGTGTCTGAGCCCTCGCTTTCCTCCTGAACATCACATCTACGCAAGCAGAGCCGCACCAGCTCTGAAACAGAATGCAGAGTCAAGGGGATTTCCGACAGCTTCATTCCCAATTCACCATAGTCTTCTGCTATCTCATCTTGTAGTAGGGTCTGTAAGAGGATGACCAACACCCTATTAAGGTATAAAAAGCCACCCTTATCTGCACTCAAGGCTTCCATAAGGGACACAGCAGTAATAGGATACTGAGCATCTGGTAAAAGTAGCCCAGAATAACAGCTCAAGAATTCCACCACCATGGCCACATCCCCAAACAGCGTGTTGGGCAGCCCTTCAGGGGTATCCACCAATCTGAATGGTGGAAGGTTTTTGCCAGTTAACTCTTGGTCCTCATACCGCTTCTGTTTTTCTAATCTCTCAAGCATTTCTTTCTCTCTTCGTTCTTTGGCTTTTTCCTTCAACTTCTTTTTCAGTTCCTCCCGTTTCTTTTTCAAATATTCTTTCCGTTGCTCTTCAGACATAGAAGCCCACCTCTTTTTGTGCTCTAGAAGTTCATAGCGTTTTTGAACAAGACTTCGCAATTCTTCTGGGAGACGAGCTCTATCTTCACTAGACAGAAGACGAGCTGTTTTGGAGATAACACAGGACAGGGCGCTCCTCTTGTCCTCCCTGTCTTTATTTTCTTTGTAGTAGGCAATGAGGTGTAGGGCTGCAGGAGGCAGATGTTTATGAGGTTTACTAGAGGACCTAGGTGTACTCCCAGAATTCCGTGGGGTTCGCGTCATCTTCTGTGTACCTTTGGCCATATCCAACAGAGTCATCTGCTTCATTTTGGTTTTAGGAGTCTTCAGTCCCTTTTTGGGAGATTTGGAATTCCCTGTGGATTTCTGTCCATTCAGGATGCCTTTGCTTCTGCCCTTTGCCTTCAAAGGCTTGTCACTGTGCTTTCCTGGTTTCTTGGCAGGTGGGCCTTTTTTAGGAATGTGAAAGTTAGCGTGCAGCTTATTGGGCGACATCATCTTCATCATTTCTTCTAGATGTTCTTCAGGAGATTTGGAATTCTTTGAGTTCTTCACTTTGAGTGGCGAGCCACTCAACGACTTCTTCAAGTGTACGTGACACCATAACTTAGGATTTAGTGGTGAACTAAGAGAAGAGTTGTCTGTCTTGGATTTCTTTGAGGGCTTCCTGTCTGGGGATCCAGTATTCTTCCTCTTAGTAGAAGGGTTGAGAGTCATATACTAGAATTTAAGAATAGGAGCAAAATTAATTTTAAAATCTAAAACTAACTTAAGCAACATTTAAGCATCTTAAAGGCCCTCTTCCCCAGCTATTCAGGTAAAGCTACATATTCATATCTCTTCATAGATACTTTGGCCCTGAAAAAAGCAAAGACATGAACGTTAGCTAAGGTTTTTTACTATGTCAACACAAAATTCCCTTGACATCCAGACTTAATATTAGACATTTCTGCTATGTAACTAGTTCTCTGTTTATATATATTAATGGTTCTTAAATATTTAAACAAAATCTGTGAACCCCTCCACCAGAAATATTAGACAAAAACTACGCATACAATTTCAGAGAATCCATCCATGGACCCCAGATTAAGGATATATGATCTACAAAATGGCAGTATCTGAAAAGTTTAAAATGCACTGTTCTTGAAACAAGAATGAATTTTCATCCTTTCACTGTTGGTTACTATTCAGGGCATTTTACGCTTTTAAGCAGAAATGATACTGCTTAAAGTACTTTTGTCTAAACTCTAAGGCACATTTTCTGATAAAAGCAACAATTAGTGTAAGAACATGAACACTGCTCACAGATAAAGACACCTCCTGACCTGGGCCTCAAACTCCCCTTTGTTCTCACCCCACAGTTTTTTTTTTTTTTGAGACGGAGTTTCGCTCTTTTTGCCCAGGCTGGAATACAATGGCGCGATCTCGGCTAACCACTACCTCCGCCTCCCAGGTTCAAGTGATTCTCCTGCCTCAGCCTCCTGAGTAGCTGGGATTACAGGCATGCGCCACCATGCCACATTACTTGGCCACCCCACACTTTTAAGAACACATTCTGGTGGGCGCGGTGGCTCACGCCCGTAATCCCAGCACTCTGGGAGGCCAAGGCAGGTGGATCACTTGAGGTCAGGAGTTGGAGACCAGCCTGGCCAACATGGTGAAATCCTGTCTCTACTAAAAATGCAAAAATTAGCCAGGTGTAGTGGCGCATGCCTGTCACCCCAGCTACGCAGGAGGCTGAGGCTCGAGATCACTTGAACCCAGGAGGAGGAGGTTGCAGTGAGTCAGGATCACGTCACTGCACTCCAGCCTGGAGGACAGAGCAAGACCCCCGTCTCAAAAAAAAAAAAAGAGAATTCATTCCCATCACCAATTTCACACCATTCTCCTTTGAACATACCCTCTTATCTTCCAAATCCACTCCCTCTAGTCCCGCAACTCTACAGTCCTTCAATCTCACCAGAACCTTAAACCCATTAATTTTATTACATTTTCACCACCCTAACCCCCATGTCTTGCTTTACCCAGATTAAATTTTAGTCAATCATGATAATTAATCTCACATAAACCTATAGTTCCCTTGTCTCTCTTATTCTACTTGGAAAAGCCATAACCCTGATTAACTCACTCTATTTACTCCTGCCCTGCATATGTTCAGCTTAAACATGGCTAAAATAATAGATACAATAAAAGCGAGGGGTCTCAGCCAGGCGCGGTGACTCACGCCTGTAATCCCAGCACTTTGGGAGGCCAAGGCGGGGGGATCACGAGGTCAGGAGATTGAGACCAACCTGGCTAACATGGTGAAACCCTGTCTCTACTAAAAATACAAAAAAATTAGCCAGGCGTGGTGGCGGGCGCCTGCAGTCCCAGCTACCTGGGAGACTGAGGCATGAACCCGGGAGGCGGAGCTTGCAGTGAGCCGAGATCATGCCACTGCACTCCAGCCTGGGTGACAGAGCAAGACTCTGCCTCAAAAAAAAAAAAAAAAAAAAGTGAGTAGTCTCACTTTAAATTCATTGCCAGGCACCTCAAATAGGTCCTCCACATCACCTAGTAAACAGTGTGTTCCTTTAGTCCACTCATGTTCCCACTCTCCTGATACACATCTCGTCTCCTCAAACCTCCCATGCCTCACCTCCATCATACACAATCAGTTAACAGGTTACAGTCTGGTCCATTTGTCACGATACCACTGCTTCTCTTTTTAAATGTGTATTGAAAAAAAGAAAAACCAAACTCTATGAGTGGAACACTTTAAAAAAGATAATTACGAAGAAAAACGCCTGACAGCTAAAATGCAAACTAATTGAAAATACCAAGTAATCCAAAATACAGCCCATTTCAGAGGAAAACTGTTGCTTTAAGTGATTAGGGAAAAGACTAGAGAAACTCTAGAATATGTAATTATTACCAAAAGCAGCTAAGCCCATCAATGGCACTCACAGATATGAACATCCAGTTTTTGAACAGAAGGGACTAACCGGAAAAGAGTAATACGTAAAGAAGTAGTCTAAAGACAACAAGTAGGTCAGGCTAGTTTGAGATGAGACTACAGGCAAGAAAACAGGTAAGAATTACTGAATATAGAATTACGAGCCCCTTAAAAAAGGGTACAGGGAAATGGCTAAGGTGAGATAAATCGCAGAGATCACAGAGTAAAACACCTATGCTCTTGTTAGGAGAAAAGCAAATAAGTTTAGTAAAATTAAATAAGCTGTACTATAAAGCCATTTAAGTTTTTTTCTTTTTTTTTTGTCTGGAGTGCAGTAGCGCAATCCTGGCTCATTGCAACCTCCACCTCCCAGGCTCGAGCGATTCTCCTGCCTCAGCCTTCCGAGTAGGTGGGATTATAGGTGTGCACCACCACACCCGGCTAATTTTGGTATTTTTAGTAGAAACAGGTTTCACCATGTTGGCCAGCTTGGTCTCGAACTCCTCAGGTGATCTGCCACCTCCGCCCCCCAAAGTGTTGGGATTATAGGCATGAGCCACCCAGCCAGGCCCCAATTAAGACTTAAACATTGAAGATATAATGAGAGAAACGAGCCCACAGAACCATGGCTACACACAGAGGAAAAAAACATGGCCTGCACTGAGTAGGATATACTTAACAAATCCCTCTTTTGGCTAAGTTATCTAACTTTAAAGGCCCATTGGCCTTTGAAGAGTTCCAGGCAACTGCAGATTATTGTTCCTCCGCCCGACTTTCTGTTGCCTGATTAACTGGAATGTGTTGTTCCCCAATCCCCAAAAATCATCATTAAAATGGGCTGACAAAGAGGCTTTACAACATATAAACCCTATCCATGACTCCTGGATTACTTTCCCTAGATGCAGAATTTCCTCATTCTAGTTTCCCAGAACTACATTTCACAAAATGCTAGGAAGAATAAGCCAAGATAACTTATTTAAGACTCCAGTCTCCTCATGGACAGTAATAGTACTCCAAAGAGAATATGGCAGAGGCCACCCAAATTGCAGAGCAAGACCCATTACTACCCTGACAGGAAATAAGAACAAATGTGTGCCCCCAAAAAGTTAACAACCTTCTTCAGTCAGCCTTGGAAAATCTTCAGAGTATACACATAGAGACGGACATTTTTTCTACTGCTCAGAACAACAGATTATATATTTAAAGTTATCCTAAAATGAAATTTATTGCTAAAAAGACTAAGTTTCATTTTTAGCATTTTAAATAGGTATGTTTTAATAGGGCCTGTTACAATAACTGGGACACTTCTTTATTTACTGATTATAGTTCTATTTTAAAAGAAAAATCACTCACATTTTTCATAAGGTTCTTTAAACTTCTTCCACTTAGAAGCATAGTAGCATGAAGAAATGACACAAGAAAAAGGTGGGATGGCTTAGCCATGAGAGTCTAGCAATCCATTTTTATTCATAAGGTGTGTTTTTGTGGCAAGCCACACCATGTTTTTTTGTTTTTTTCTTAAAAATGAAAGAAATGAACTCACCCAAC
The DNA here is from genome assembly GCF_037993035.2 of Macaca fascicularis. Taxonomy (NCBI): domain Eukaryota; kingdom Metazoa; phylum Chordata; class Mammalia; order Primates; family Cercopithecidae; genus Macaca; species Macaca fascicularis. The sequence goes on from NC_088377.1 coordinate 52,343,681, forward strand.
CCCCTCCCAATAGGCCGGCTCCCCACGTGAGCAGTCCTTCAGTAACTGGATCATCTCAGCATGGGGCATGCTGGGCAGTCACAGCCAAATGGGAGCCAGCTTGGCTGGACTCAGGGGGATCTGAAAAAGTATAAAACCACTTATGCGCCAACGGTGCTCCCTATCCCCCACTCAGCACAGTTATTCTACCAGACGAGCGGATGGGGAGGGAGAAGAAAGGACACCTGGATTACTACTAGTATAATTTTTGGCAGAGGCCCTTCCTAATTGCTAAACAGAAATAAATATTTATGACTGTCTCAGCAGCATGGAAGGTTGAAAAGAAAAGAGCATCCACAATTTTACATTTGTTCCTGTCACTTGAAACTCACCACAACCACAAATATCTGTCTGCAACTCCTGTTTCTTGATTAAAAATATGATAAAAATGAAAGAAATTACTTGTAGTAGCTCATTCAGATGCTGCATACAATTTAATAATAAGCAATATAATCTAGGCAGCAAAACCCTAAATTAGCAAACCTTGGCAATCTCTAGTCTGATTCTTATCTAACCGTTCTCATTCACCCAAGGCAACATGTTAGAACTTTGAGGACAACACTCAAATAGCGGGCTTTTCTCAATTTCCATATGCCTTTATTAGCAAATATGCAAAATTTGTTACTATAAAATATATTTAAACTGTTTTCAAAATAATATAATTTACTTTTCACTTATTTTTCTTCTAGCAAAGCATTCCTTCAACAATATAATTTACATTTTAAAGTACTTCTGTTCTAATCTCTAACTCGCAAACTTCTTTTTTCCTCCCCTCAAAACAGTGTCTCACTCTGTCACACAGGCTGGAGTGCAGTGGCATGATCATAGCTCACTGCAAACTTGACCTCCTGGGCTCAAGGGATCACCCTGCCTCCGTCTCCGAAGTAGCCTGGACTAAAGGCACACACCACCATGCCCGGTTAATTTTTGTGTGTGTGTAGAAACAGGGTCTCACCATGTTACCCAGGCTGGTCTCGAACTCATGGGCTCAAGCAATCCTCCCACCTCAGCCTCCCAAAGTGCTGAAATTACAAGCAGGAGCCACTACACCCAGCCATAAACAACAAACAAACTTTAGGAGTGAGACTTCATTTAAAGAAAAATCAGGCCAGGTGTGGTGGCTCACGCCTGTAATCCTAGCACTTTGGGAAGCCGAGGCGGGTGGATCACAAGGTCCAGGGATTGAGACCATCCTGGCCAACACGGTGAAACCCCATCTCTACTAAAAATACAAAAATTAGCCGGGTGTGGTGGCAGGTGCCTAATAGTCCCAGCTACTCGGGAGGCTGAGGCAGGAGAATCGCTTGAGGCCGGGAGGTGGAGGTTGCAGTGAGCCGAGATTACGTCACTGCATTCCAGCCTGGTGACAAGGCGAGACTGTGTCTCAAAAAAAAAAAAGAGAAAGAGAAAGAGAGAGAGAGAGAGAGAGAGATCGATCAGCCACACATGATAGCTCACGCCTGTAATCCCAACACTTCGGGGGTCAGGGGAGTGGGGACTGCTTGAGTCTAGAGTTTGAGACCAGCCTGGGTAACATGGCGAGATCCTGTCTCTGCAACAAATTAAAAATAAAAATTAGCTGGGCTTCGTGGTGCACACCTGTGGTCTCAGCTACTTAGGAGGCTAAGGTAGGTGGATCGCTTGAGCCCAGAGGTCAAGACTGAAGTGAGTTATGATCGCACCACTGCTCCTCCAGCCTGGACAGAGCAAGATCCTTTCTCAAAAAATAAAAAATAAAATAAAATATGCAATACCATGAGTAATGGACAAAATTATGTCACTGCCTTGTTACATGATGCACTGAGAATACATCAATTCTTATGTCCAAATATTCATAACCTGAATCTAATCATGAATAAACCAAAATCAAAGAGCATTCTACAAAATAACCAGGTTCTATTATTTTTAAATGTCAAGGTTTTGAAAGACCAAGAATAGCTGAGGGACTGTCCCAGATTAGAAGAGACCAAAGAGACAAGTAAATGTAACACACGTGACACATGGTAGCACAATGAATCCTATTAAAGCAAAACAAAATTGTTTTTTGGTTAAAAGGCGATTACTGAAGAATTGGGAAAATGTGAGTAAAAACTATAGATCAGATAATAGAGTTACTTCAATGTTAACTTCTTTATTTCGACAACTCTACTGTAGTTATGTCAGAAAATATCCTTGATTTTTTGTTTTGCTTTGTAGAGATGGAATCTTGCCATGATGCCCAGGAAGGTCCTGAACTCCTGGACTCAAGTGATCTTCCCACCTCAGCCTCCTAGAGTGCTAGAATTACACAGGTGTGAGCTAGCAATATCAATGTTTTAAAGAAATCCATATTCCAATATTCCGTAAAAGGGCATCCTGTCTGGAAAATCACTTGGCTCAGGAAAAAATAATTCATGTGTGTGTGTAGAGAGCAGATTAGGCCAGATGCAGTGGCTTGTGCCTGTAATCCCAACACTTTGGGAGGCTGAGGCAGGAGGATCACTTGAGACCAGGAGCTCAAGACCAGCATGGGCAAGAGTGAGACTCCATCTTTACAAAAAATAAAAAACACAAAAATCAGTTGGGCATGGTGGTGAGCACCTGTAATCCTAGCTAGTCAGAAGCATGTGGTGGGAGGACTGCTTGAGCCAGAAGTTCCAGGTTACAGTGAGCTATGATCATTCCACTGCACTGTAACCTGGGAGATAGCGTAAGGCCTACCTCAAAAAAAAAAAAAAAAAAAAAAAGAGAGAATGATAAATGAACATGATAAATGTTAACATCTGAGGAAATCTAATTAAAGAGTACATGGAAATTCAGTAGGGTTTGTCAACTCTCCTGTATAAAATTATTCAAAATAAAATATTAAAATGTATTAAGAACAAGGCTAAACTCGTGCAGGATTCCAAATGTCTTAAAGTGTTATTTTCTTCTTATGCCTTTAATCCAAAGGTTTCCCTACTAGGATTTATCAGTCTAAAATAAGAGCTCAAACATGATGGAGAGACTAACAAAACAGGGCTTCAATGTATTACAAGAGGAAAATGAGCTGCAGATTTCATCTTAGATGACAGTTATCACCCAACTTCCTTGTAAATCATTCCTCCAAGTCATTGGGCCTACAAAAAATTATGCTGCCCCTAAAGTCCAAATGTCAGTGGCATTTTTCTCCAACAAATGGAACTTCTTCAAGAAATGAATAGCCAGTTACCTATTATATGCAACATACTATACTAAACATTACAAGATATAGAATAAGCAAGGTAGTTCTTATTCTCAAGTAATTTTTTATTCTAGAAAGAATTTGGAAAACCACAAACACACCCTCATCATCATATTAAGTACTCAGGTAAAAATTCCTGCACCTTTACATAATTTTCCTCTCTCCCACGTAAGCCCTCCCTACGGATCCCTTGCTAAAACTTTTTTTTTTTTTTTGGAGACAGAGTCTCACTCTGTTACCCAGGCTGGAGTGCAGTAGCGCAATCTCGGCTCACTATAAGCTGCGCCTCCCAGGTTCAAGCAATTCTCCTGCCTCAGTCTCCCGTGTAGCTTGGGACTACAGGCGCCCACCACCAAACCCTGCAAATTTGTTGTATTTCTAGTAGAGGTCTCGATCTCCTGACCTCGTGATCCACCCACCTTGGCCTCCAAAGTGCTGGGATTACAGGCGTGAGCCAGCATACGCCCGGCCTGCTAAAACTATTGCTCAGAACTCCCTCTCTTTACACCTGGTCTCTCTCTACAGTAAATGTACTCAGAGCCTGATAGAACATTAAATTCTACAAAATCCAAAGGGTATACAGAGAGAGAAAATATCCCAGGCCTTTGGATGGATGGGTCCTATGTGATCAACTTTAATCCTCAACAGATTATTTTAAATTTCTTCTAGATAGAGAATCCAAAGCAATGTTTTAAGTTCTACTTACCATCTGTGTTCTTTACTATGTTTTGCCCTGGCTGAGAAGCCAAAATACTAATTTTATAAATAGGAAAAACATAGCTTATATACAGAAAACAATCAGTGACATGTCAAGTAGTATTGGGAAATAAGAAATTATTGTTTAAGATAGGGAAAACAAATAATAAATCTGAGTATAAGCCTTTAACTCTGTAAGCCAGTATTTTACATGAGTCTTAAGTTTTCTGAGTAAAATCACTGCCCTCTTATAGCATTTTACTCTAAGCAAGCTTCCATTTCCTAGTTTCAACCTAAATTATGGCCAAATTTCATAACATTAGTAATTTAAGCCCCCACTAGAAATTCTGGGAGAAGCTTATTTCTTCAGAAATTACCTTTCAGGTTATAAGTTCCCAGAGTTCTAGTCTCTCTCTCCTACAAAAATTGTGGATCAGCTGGGCGTGGTGGTACATGCCTGTAGTCCCTAGCTACCAGTGAGACAGAGGGAGGAGGATCACTTGAGCCCAGAAGTTTCAGGCTGCAATGAACTTGATTGTCCCACTGCACTCCAGCCTGGGCAACACAGCAAGACCCTGTCTCTAAAGTAAGAAATAAGGGTGGATTGGCTTTTATGTCTTAGGAAACTCAAAAAATCTGTTACCCATAAAAAGAGTCTTTCACATTATTAACATACTTGAATCACTAAACTAAAATACATAAAAAGAGAGCTGTAAGATTAGAAAAGAGGAAAATATTTAAGGACTCAAGTAATCCAAGAATTAGTCTAAAACCCATTTAGAGATGGTTTCATAGAGTTCTCATACAGTTAAGACAGTAATCTCATGTGAAGACCAGAAAAAGTTGAATCATGGTTCCAAACTCTGTGGCAACAAAATGACAGTGAACTCAAATTTCTCTTCAATAAACAAAAACGAACATCTAAGAAAAAATTATAAGTTCCATGGAAAATTTACTCCTGAACTAGAAAAAGCCAATTGCTTTCTAAATTTTTCCTTTTAAGCAAATAATAAAAATTTAAAGAGCCTAACAGAAGACACCACTTATCTTGTTGGTCTAGAATAAGAAAATCGCTAAGTGTTAAAACTATGACTGGAGGTCTTTACTATGTTTTGGAGAAACAAAATTATTTTTCAATATGCTTTTCTCATCATAATCAACTTAAGATAACTGAGCTAATTTGGTTGTTATGACTTAAGATGTCTTTATATTTTCATAATTAAATGAAATGGGAAAAAAAGAAATCCTGGAAATGTGACCTAGTTTTAATGGATCAAGAGCCCTTTTCTGATTCTACTCTGGCCCAGAGACCAAGATGAAAATTACCAGCCAGTATGCTGTGTTAAATTTACCAATGAAAGAAGCATTAAGTACTTTCAAAACCTAAATTTAAAAAAAACACCTTATCAGATAAAGTTTGAAACGGAAAAGAAAATCAGAAATCCTAGACCAGCGTCTTAAGTTTTGTCATCACTTTCTGTTGGTTCTGATTAGACCAGGTCTCAAATTCCCCATCTGTAAAATGAAACATATAACTTCATAAAAGTATTTTGAAAATCAAAAGAGATGATTTTTTAAATTATTCCTTCTCGGTCGGGCGTGGTGGCTCACATCTGTAATACCAGCACTTTAGGAGGCCGAAGCAGCCAGATCACTTGAGGTCAGGAGCTCGAGACCAGCATGGCCAACATGGCAAAACCCCATCTCTACTAAAAGTACAAAAATTAGCTGGGTGTGGTGGCGTATGCCTGTAATCCCAGCTACTCAGGAGGCTGAGAAGGAGGAGGTTGCAGTGAACAGAGATTGCACCACTGCACTCCAGCCTGGGTGACACAGCAAGACTCCATCTCAAATTAAAAAAAAAAAAAAATTACTCTTCAAGAGGAAAATACTAGGTTTTCCACTAACCTATCACACACAGTGCTTCTCATTTCAGGTTCTTTTTAAGGTTGCCACTGTATGTGATCATCTTGTCTGACATGCAATATCAGTTTTCATTCTTAGTAACTGGTTAACAAAATACTTTTTGTATTTATACCATACCTCATTCCAAAAAGGGTCTGAGGCACAAAAGCACATGTATGTAGAGTTTTTAAATTATGCTAGCCTAATAAAAAATAAATTGAACTGGGGAAGATATTCAATGTGGCCTCTCCCCTACCAACCTCACATCACAACCTATATGAAACAGATATACCTGAAAAATTTTTAATTCATTATCTGATGTTAGAGTTCAAAACCTGCTATAAATATAAATATACTGGAGCCATCAAAGAAATAATGATGCTTTATCCTGCTGTCCAAAAATTAACAGTGACCTTACCTTGTATGGATCAAGTAAAAAGTCACTGAACTTGCTGGGCAGAGAATATTTCTTCACCAATTCATCTTCTACGACCCAAGGTGCATTTTCACCAGTACCAGCTCGTAATGCATTATGCCGTATAAAGTATCGAACTATCTCCTTATTTGGTGGGCGCTCTGTACGAATCAAGCTGTCTGCTGGCACATTACTGATGATCTAGGTTAAAAATAAATAAATAACTCAACACTGGGGTAAAAAGTAATTACCCAAACGAGAACAAGCAATATATGTTCTCTCCAGAAAAATCAAAATTCCATCTACATCAATAGAGCTACAAATTAGGAAGAAAAAAAAAAATTGGCCAAGGATGGTATCTTACACTTGTAATCTTATTAACTCAGGAGGCCAAGGAATAAAGACCGTTTGAGGCCAGGAGTTAGAGATCAGCCTGGGAAATATAAAAAGACCCTCTGTGTACAAATATCAAAATATGCCAATAGTCCTAGCTATTTGGGAGCCTGAAGTAGAATTACTTGAACCCAGGAGATCGAGGCTATAATGAGCTATGGTCACACCAATGCACTCCAGCCTGGGCAACACAGTGGGACCCTATCTCTTAAAAAAAGAGAGAAAACAGAGAATAATTTTCAGAGACAGAACATCAATTTAAAAACATCCTTACGCAATCTGTCAATATGTATCAAAGTTTTCTAAAAATACGTATACCCTTTCAGCAATTCCTCTCGTTAAGAATTTATCTTAGGAAGTAAATGGACAAAGTCATCATCAAATGCTTGTAACAGCAAAAAGGTGAGGAAGGGGTTGAGGGTTATTACCTAAAGGTACATCAATAAGGGATTTGTTAAATGAAAATATGTACATATAATGGACACTCCAGCCCTAAGAAAAAAGTTTCTCAACCCAGAAAAATTCATCAGAATCATCTAGGGTGCTATTAAAATGCAGATGCTTGGGCCTCACCACACACTTAATGAATCTTATGACTCTCTGGCAGTAAAGGTTACGAATCAACATGTGTAATCAGCTCTCCTGGTGACTATCACATACATTAAAATCTGAGAACACTGCTTTGGAAGAAAGTTTAATGACATTATAGATGCTTAGCACACAATAAATGAACAAATTAAGTTATAATACAGACAGAATAGTTCTACTTTTAAAAGTCACTTAATAGCAGGCAACAGAGAAGGAAGGAAAACAAATTTTTTTTTTTAAAAAGTCACTTAGGAGCTAACTACCATTTACTAAATCTGTATTCACCAATTATCTCTGAGCATGATATCAGATATCATCTCTTTCTTATTCACATATTCTTTCTTCCTAAAACCAACTTACTCTTTGTGAACAAAATACCATCTATATCAATAGGGCTCATCAATAAGAATACAAGTGATACTTAGGGAAGTGGTTAAAACTAAGCATGTTTTAATCAGCTACCTTGCTGAATGAGAAGAAAGTCTGTGAAAAATTGTATTTAACAATATCCAATATTCAAAAATAAAAAATCCTGGCTGGGCACAGTGGCTCATCCCTGTAATCCCAGCACTTTGGGAGTCCAAGGCAGGCGGATCACAATGTCAGGAGTTCAAGACCAGCCTGGCCAACATGGTGAAAATCCGTCTCTACTAAAAATACAAAAATTAGGCATGGATGGTGGCCTGCGCCTGTAATCCCAGATACTCGTGAGGCTGAGGCAGGAGAATCGCTTGAACCCGAGAGGCAGACGCTGTAGTGAGTCGAGACCGCGCCATTGTACGCCAGCCTGAGCGACAGAACAAGACTCCATCTCAAAAGAGACAAAAAAAACCAAAAAACAAAAAAAACCACCTAGGCCAGGAGTGGTGGTTCACGCTTGTAATCCCAGCACTTTGGGAGGCGAAGAGGGGCAGACCACCTGAGGTCGGGAGTTCGAGATCAGCCTGGGCAACATGGTAAAACCCTGTCTCTACAAAAAATACAAAATGAGTCAGGTGTGGTGATGCATTCCTGTAATCCTAGCTACTTGGGAGGCTGAGGCTGGAGAATCACTTGAACCCAGGAGGCAGAGGATGCAGTAAGCCAAGATCGTGCCATTGCACTCCAGCCTGGGCAATGAGAACAAAACTCTGACTCTAAAAAAAGAAAAAAAAAAAAAATTCCTAACAACTCGGCCAAGGCTTCTGATCACAAACCATAAAACCAACAGTCAGAATGGAATTGGACTTGTCAACATTCTGAGGCAGGAACAAAACAATGTAAATAAAGCAGCAAAAGATTTGGGTTATAATCCTTCCCAATCTCATTTACTGAATCAAGAACTTTGACAGTTACTAAACTTCTCAGGTCTTAGCTGTTTCTTCTGTAAAATGGTTACATCTGAAGACAAATGTGCACTGCCTTCCACACCCAGTCTGCTAATCCACCTCTTTCTATTTATAAGATTCTACACATACAGGTGGTGTAGGAGTACCTGAAAAGTAACACAGCGCCCAGCCCAAACCCATTATTTTATATACCACTATGAAAAAAACCCTTGCCAATTGATTTTAACTTACATCCTGACTCTGGACAAGTTAAAAAAAATAAAATAAAAACTGAACATCTTAGAATAAATATAATACTAAGTTAATTTGAGAGTACTTACTATTGCAGGTTATTAGCTTGTAGTTTTATAAGGTTCCTTGTAAAAGCACTGAGCAGAGTTGACTCAACGTCTGAATTTAATTATATTAACAAATGACTGCTCTACTTTTAACTGGGAGGAATGATTTCCTTGGAAAGTCCGCAACTGCTGGGAACAGATTCTTAATTTTCAAACTGAGTTTCAAGCTCAAACGTGAATTACTTATACCCTAGTAATTCCTATATAAAAAAGAGGAAAAGCATGCTATCTTCTAGGAAAGAAAATATAATTTACATTAACTTGAAGTCATTAATTACTGTAACTAGAAAACCACTCAGAATTTGCTGTACAAAGATATTCATTTGCATTTTTCTTTAGTACATATTCTCCAACAAAAGCAACCCTATGATATTTTCTTAAAGAACATCAATCACATGTAAAAAGTTTAATGTAAAGTGTCAACTAACCTTATCTTCATTTTGTAGTTTCACATCATATTTGTGAGGCAGAAATTTTGGAGGAGCCCATTTCCTTTCTCCTTTTTTTAATGAAGTAGGAAGTTTTCGTGGCGATCTACGTGCTCTGTCATCTAGTCAAATCATAGAAAATTGTGAAAAACATAATTATTTTAACCCTTTTCATTCACTCATTAGCAAGTCTTAACTGAATGTCTGCTCTTCACTACGCACTGGGTGACGTAGCACAAAAATGAATCATAATGTCTTAACTTCAAGGAGCTAAAGTCTATAAGGAAAGTCACCAAGTAAAAAACTACAATGTGGTAAACAGCATAATAGAAGTTGGTAAAGAAAAACACTATGAGAGGCTGGACACAGTGGCTCACGTCTGTAAACTCAGCACTTTGGGAGGCTGAGGCAGGTGGATCACCTGAGGTTGGGAGTTTAAGACCAGTCTGATCAACATGGAGAAACCCCCATCTCTACTAAAAATACAAAATTAGCCGGGCTTGGGGGCACATCCCTATAATCCCAGCTACCGAGGAGGCTGAGGCAGGAGAATCGCTTGAACCTGGGAGGCAGAAGTTGCAGAGAGCTGAGATCACGCCACTGCACTCCAGCCTGGGTAACAAGAGCGAAAACTCCATCTCAAAAAAACAAAAAAGAAAAACACTATGAGAATACAGAGAAGGAATACTAACTTATTCTGGAAGGCAGGTAGAAAGATGAGTAAGAATATGACTTGGGACAGCTGTGGTAGTTTACACCTGTAATCCCAGCACTTTGGGAGGCCAAGGTAGGCGGATCCCCTGAGTTCCGGAGTTCGAGACCAGCCTGGGCAACATGGTGAAACCCTGTCTCTACAAAAAATATAAAAAATTAGCCAGGTGTGGTGGCACATGCCTGTAATCACAGCTACTTGGGCGGCTGGGGTAGGATGGCTTGAGCCTGGGAGGTCAGGGTTGCAGTGAGCCCTGATCTTGCGACTGCACTCCAGGCTAGGAGACAGAGTGAGACCCTGTCTAAAAAAAAAAAAAAAAAGAAAAAAAAAAAAAAAAAGAATACGACTAAAAAAGCATATGACCTCTTCAGAGACTGCAAGCAATGAGGTGTGGCTAAATATGATATATACTAGAGTCAAAAAAATTTAGGCTGGGCGCGGTGGCTCAAGCCTGTAATCCCAGCACTTTGGGAGGCCGAGACGGGCGGATCACGAGGTCAGGAGATCGAGACCATCCTGGCTAACACGGTGAAACCCCATCTCTACTAAAAAATACAAAAAACTAGCCGGGCGAGGTGGCGGGCGCCTGTAGTCCCAGCTACTCGGGAGGCTGAGGCAGGAGAATGGCGTAAACCCGGGAGGCGGAGCTTGCAGTGAGCTGAGATCGCGCCACTGCACTCCAGCCTGGGTGACAGAGCCAGACTCCGTCTCAAAAAAAAAAAAAAAAAAAAAAAATTTAAAAAGGTAAGCCAGGGCCATAATTAGAAAGGGCCTTGTATACCATTTAAAGAGATTAGAATTTGTCTTCCTAGCACTAAAGAACCAATGACAGTCTGTGGCTATAACTAACTACGGTGCATTCTGGAAAGACCAACATAAAATGGGGCCCATCACAGTGGCTTGTGCCTGTAATCCCAGCACTTAAGGGGCCGAGGCAGGAGGATCACTTGAGGTCAACAGTTCAAGACCAGCCTGGCCAGCACGGTGAAACTCCGTCTCTACAAAAAATAGAAAAAAAATCAGCTGAGCATGGTGGCACACGCCTGTAATCCCAGCTACTCGGGAGGCTGAGGCAGGAGAATTGCTTGAACCCAGGAGGTGGAGGTTGCAGTGCTCCGAGACGACGCCACTGCATTCCAGCCTGGGCAACAGAGCGAGACTCTGTCTCAAAAAAAAAAAAAAAAAAAAGACAACGAATATAAAATGGAAAGTTGAGACTGAAGACAAGGAAATCAGAAAATACAATGCTAAACGTCTGAATTAGGCTGGGCACGGAGGCTCACACAGGTAATCCCAGAACTCTGGGAAGCTGAGGTGGGAAGACTGCTTCAGCCCAGGAGTTTAAATCAAGCCTTAGTCACATAGTGAGATCCTGTCTCTAAACAAACAAACAAACAAACAAACAAACAAACAAATTAGCCAGGTGTGGTGATACACACGTGTGGTCTCAGCTACTCAGGAGGCTAAGACAGGAGGATCACTTGAGCCTGGGAGTTGAGGCTGCAATGAGCTATGACCATACCACTGCACCCTAGCCTGGGTGACAGAGCAAGACCCTATCTCAAAAGTAAACATCTGAATTTATGTAACTGTAATACAAAAGGAGAGTTAAGATGCATCTAGTTCGTGACCAACTAGATGTGAGAATGTTAAAGGTATCTTAAGTTTTTTGCCTTAAAGACTAGGTGGATGGATGGTGAGCCAAGTAAAAGAATGAGGAGAGAACAGTTCTTGTTTACCTGCCTTGGGATACAAGAAGAGTGAGGTCAATTCAGCTTTACACATGTTGAATCTAAACTGCATAAAGGAGGGGTCAAGCGTGGTGGCTCAGGCCTGTAATTCCAGCACTTTGGGAGGCCAGGGTGGGCGGACCACCCAAGGTCCAGAGTTCAAAACCAGCCTGGCCAACATGGTGAAACCCCATCTCTATTAAAAATACAAAATTAGCTGAGCGTGGTAGCGTGCTCCCACAGTCCCAGCTACTGGGGAGGCTGAAGCAGGAGAATCGCTTGAACCCGTGAGGCAAAAGTTGCAGTCAGCCAAAATTGTACCACTGCACTCCAGCCTGCGAGACTCCATCTCAAAAATAAGTAAATAGGCCGGGCGCGGTGGCTCAAGCCTGTAATCCCAGCACTTTGGGAGGCCGAGACGGGAGGATCACGAGGTCAGGAGATCGAGACCATCCTGGCTAACACGATGAAACCCCGTCTCTACTAAAAAATACAAAAAAAAAAAATAGCCGGGCGAGGTGGCAGGCGCCTATAGTCCCAGCTACTCGGGAGGCTGAGGCAGGAGAATGGCGTAAACCCAGGAGGTGGAGCTTGCAGTGAGCTGATATTCGGCCACTGCACTCCAGCCTGGGCAACAGAGCGAGACTCCGTCTCAAAAAATAAATAAATAAATAAATAAATAAGTAAATAAATTGCATACAGGACAGGCAAGTAAAGATCAAGTCAACAGTTAAAAGTCTGACCCAAGCTTGAAAATCACCAGGCTACAAATAGCTAAGAATTCAAACTGTGTGGCCAGGCACGGTGGCTCACACCTGTAATCACAGCACTTCGGGAGGCCAAGGCGGGCGGATCACAAGGTCAGGAGATTGAGACCATCCTAACACAGTGAAACCCCATCTCTACTAAAAATACAGAAAGAAATTAGCCGGGCACGGTGGCAGGCACCTATAGTCCCAGCTATTCAGGAGGCTGAGGCAGGAGAATGGCGTGAACCCGGGAGGCGGAGCTTACAGTGAGTCGAGATCGCGCCACTGCACTCCAGCCTGGGCGACAGAGCAAGACTCAGTCTCAAAAAAAAAAAAAAAAAAAAAAAAAAAAAGGATTCAAACTGTGGCATGAACAGCATACAACAGTACACTACGCAAACTGAAAAACAGAAGGCAAAGAATAGAATCCTACGGAAAAAGTCAAAGGAATGGCAGGGAAGGAAGGAAGTAAAGAAACGGAATAGCTGAGGCACTAGGAGACAGTGGTATCAAGCTAAGAGATATGAGTGATCAACAGTATTAAATGTAATAGATGCAACACTATTCACAATAGCAAAGACATGGAGTCAACCTAAAAGCCAATGATGGACACAAGAAAGAAAATGTGGTACACGTACACCATGGAATACTATGCAGCCATAAAAAAGAATGAGATCATGTCCTTTGCAGGGACATGAATGAACCTGGAGGCTATTATCCTTGCAAACTAACACAGGAACAGAAAACCAAATACTGTATGTTCTCACTTGTAAGTGGGAGCTAAATGATGAGAACACATGGACACAGAGGGGAACAACACACACTGGGGCTTTTTGAGGAAAAACAACTAATGGCACTAGGCTTAATACCTGGGTGATGAAATAATGTATACAACAAACCCCTATCACATAAGTTTATGCAACAACCCTGCACTTCTACCCTTGAACTTAAATGTTAAAAAAATAATAAATATTAATAAATATAACAGAAAAGTCAAACACAGGCCAAGAAGAAATATCTGCATTTGACAATTAAGAGGACACTTGTAAACTTAATAGGAACTATTTCAGGAATATAGAGGCAGAAGTAAGACCACAATAAAACTGATGTTCAGAAAGCAGAGAGAACATTCCTAACCAAAACACTTCTCAACCTCAAGGAATTGCAAGTAATGCCCTTATTACAAAACTTCAATATCAAAAAGAAGAGGGAAACTCGAAAACACAGAAGTTAGCATTCGCAATACAGAGGAGAAAACAAAACTGAAGTATCAACAACTTGGGGTGGACCAACTACAATGACACTCTCAGAAGTTTGCTTCAAACTATATTAAGAAAGTACCCTGAAAACCATCTGCACAGATCCAAAACATCTAGAGACACAAAACAGAATGGGAGACAGACAACATCACATTCTAATGCAAAGTTTGTACCAGTTAAACAGTGAGCTAATATTATTTGATTCTCTAACACTCATGGGGAGGGATACCAATACACACCAAACACTTGGTGCACCTACATTTTTGGAGGCAACAATAACCGAGTCCAGTCAAATTCTTTATTAATGAAGGCCTCAGAGGCTGAACGGTCTTCCCAGTGAGCCAAATCTCAATTCTTCAACTTTAAAAACATTATTGTCAGAGTCTCCAGGTCCCTAGGATATCACAGTTTTAGGATTTTACCTGCTCCCATGTGAGAGGGACTTAAATTACAGATTATGGAGAGAAGAAAGTGCAATTGACCCTTGAACAGCACAGGGATTAGGGCTCTGACCTCTCCTTCTCTTGCAGGCAAAAATCTGTGTATACAGACAGGCACAGTGGGTCATGCCTGTAATAGCATGAGGCCGAGGCCGCAAGGAGGTCCAGGCTGCAGTAAGCTGTGATCGCAACACTCCACTCCAGCCTGGGGGCAACACAGTAAGACCCTGTCTCAAAAAAAAAGAGGTCAAAGCAGGAGGATTGCTTGAGCTCAGGAGTTCAAGACCAGCCTGAGCAATATACTGAGAACTGATCTCCACAAAACAACAACAACAAAAACCCTACAAAAATTAGCTGGGTGTGGTGGTGCATGCCTACAGTCCCAGCTACTTGGGAAGATGAGGCGGGAGGATCGCTTGAGCCAGGAATGTCGAGGCTGCAGTGAGCCATGATCATGCCACTGCACTCCAGCCTGGGTAACAGAGCAAGACCTTATCTATGAAAAGCCAAAAAAGGACAGTAGGACAATTACCAATTTACTAGAGAGATGAACTAGCATCACATAAGATGACTGAGGTCACTGCAACTGCAACAGGTCACTAGGAAATGATTACAGTAGTATAGTATGTACTACAGTTCATTTTATTTCATTATTATTTAATACTGAATCTTCACATTTCTCTTGACTGAGAAAAGTGCCATGTATGGTCTGTTTGTGTAAGTTTTGATAAATTTTAACTTTTTGTAATAGACTTCTGTATATATTTTATGGTAGTAAATGATAAAACAGACTAGTATCTACATGTATTTTATGCATACCTAACTTTTTGTTCTTTTTTTCAATATCTCTAGGGTACTCAGTTCGTCTCTGAGTTTCTTCAAACTGTTACAAGCCTCCAAAAAATTTTCCAATACATTCATTGAAAAAATACTGAGAGATGGACAAGTGCCATTAAAAAAAAAAAGAAAAGAAAAAGAAAAATTCCATTTATACATGGACCTGTGCAGTTCAAACTCAAACGTTGTTCAAGTGTGAGCTGTACCTAAAACCATCACATTGGCTTATGATGTAAAGAGCAAAAAGTATTAGAATTTGCTCTTCCCACCTTCATCACCCCCCAACACATTTCCCATTTCCACTTTAAGACAAAAGGACAGTACCCATTTCCACTTTAAGACAAAAGGAAAGTAAACTTTCTTTGCCATCTTGGGTAGCTAGCAATGTGCACACAACTTTTTTTCTTCTTTTTTTTTGAGATGGAGTTTTGCCCTTGTGGCCCTGCTCTTATGGTCCAGGCTAGAGTGCAATGGTGTGATCTCAGCTCCCTGCAAACTCCGCCTCCTCAGTTCAAGAGGTTCTCTTGCCTCAGCTTCCCGAGTAGCTGGGATTACAGGCGTGCGCCAGCACAACCCGCCAATTTTTGTATTTTTAGTAGAGACGGGGTTTCACCATGTTGACCAGGCTGGTCTCGAACTCCTGACCTTAGATGATTTGCCCTCCTCAGCCTCCCAGTGCTGGGATTATAGGCATGAGCCACAGCACCCGGCCCTGTACACAGATTTCTAAGCAACTAGAGGAAATGATTTCCAAATGGTCTTAATTGTTTAGGGAGATTCAAGTCTTGATTCATGTTGTGGACATTTTAGTTGTTCTATGAATCATAAATGAACAAAATCATGTCTACATTAAAAAATCACACATTTAGTTGCTAGAGAACCCTAAAAGGTATGTTCATAATAAAATAAACTCCGGGCGCGGTGGCTCACGCCTGTAATCCCAGCACTTTGGGAGGCCAAGGTGGGCGGATCACGAGGTCAGGAGATTGAGACCATTCTGGCTAACATGGTGAAACCCCGTCTCTACTAAAAATACAAAAAATTAGCCGGGCATGGTGGTGCGCGCGTGTAGTCCCAGCTACTTGGAGGCTGAGGCAGGAGAATGGCGTGAACCCGGGAGGCGGAGCTCGCAGTGAGCCAAGATTGCACCACTGCACTCCAGCCTGGGCAACAAAGCAAGATTCTGTCTAAAAAAAAAATTAAATTAAATTAAATTAAATTAAATTAAAATAAAATAAACAGGATCTCATAAAGCACTAAGGAAAGCTAGTATCAAACATACTAATACTTTCTCTCCTTCCTTCATCCTCTTTTACAGCTGTCTCCTTCTTCTGATGGTCCTGAGCAATCTGACTGGAATTCTCTTTGTCACTTGATGGAGAATCACAAGCACCATCCGATTTCTTCTCAGTGGCCTCTTCATCCACTTTCTCCAAAGGATGAATCTTCACAATCTTCACCTTGAGCATTTTCTCCTTCCCAACCTATAAAGGAGACAGTAGAGAAAATCAGAGATAATAAATAAGAATCAGAAACCTGAAGATATTTAGAATATATCATCCAATATACATGCTCCTCAACTAACAAAAAGTGATTGAAACAGTAAAGTACCCAAGTACAATGAACTGTTTCCAACTTTACTTCTGAGACTTCTAGGTTGAAATATGACACCCTAAAACAATGAAATGATCACAATCTAGGTTCATGATTCATGTACTATGCCAATATACAAGGCCAAAGGGCAATCACTGTACCAGCCTAAAATATGTGAATACAGTTCAGTAATTTACATTTTATGTATTTATTTTTTATTTATTTTTGAGACACAGTCTCTCTTTGTCACCCAGGGTGGAGTGCAGTGGTGCGATCTCAGCTCACTGCAACCTCCGCTTCCTGGGTTCAAGCCATTCTCCTGCCTCAGTCTCCCGAGTAGGTGGGGCTACAGGCACGCACCACCATGCCCCGCTAATTTTTTATTTTTTGTACAGACACGGTTTTGCCATGTTGGCCAGGCTGATCTCGAACTCCTGACCTCAAGTGATCTGCCCGTCTCAGCCTCCCAAAGGACTGGGATTACAGGCGTGAGACACTGTGCCTGGCCTACACTACAAAAAAAAAAAAAAAAACTATATATGGATATCCAATTGTTCCAGAACCATTTGTTGAAGTAACACCTTTCTCCACTTAATTACCTTTCCACCTCTGTCAAAAATCAATTGTGTAGGGCCAGGATTACAGGCATGAGCCACCATGCCCGGCCAGGCCCAGGAATTTGAGGCTAGCCTGGGCAACACAGGGAGACCCCATCTTTACAAAATAAAATAAAATTAGCCAAGCATGATGGCATGTGCCCATAGTCTTAACTACTGAGGAGACTGAGGCAGGAAGATAGCTTGAGCCCAGTTTTTTTGGGCTGCAGTAAGCTATGACAGTGCCACTACACCCCTGCCTGGGTGACAGGGTGAGACCCCTATCTTGGGGGGCTGGGGGGGTGCGAACCTCTGCTACGTCCTCTTGACAAAATGACTCCTTTTTTCACTAAAAAATGACTTGCTAGTTCTTTATCCCTGGTTACATTCTTTAATCTGAAATCTATCCTCTGATACTTACATAGCCCCTTCAGATTTCTTTTGACTTATGTTAACATGGTATATATTTTTCCATTCTTTCACTTTTATTCTATGTGTATCTCTCTTATATACACAAAGCAATACCATTTGGTGTTCCTTTTTCTGCCCAAAATGAGAATTTCTACTGCTTTGTTATTGTTTTAAAGAAACGAGATTTTTGTTATGTTGCCGAGTCTGTCCTTGAACTTCTGGGCTCAAGCAATTCTCTCACCTCAGCCTCCTAAGTAACTGGGACTACAGGCACACACCATACCTGGTCAATGTCCACCTTTTAACTGAAATGTTTAGACTACTTATGTTTAATATAATTATAGACATATTTAAGGTTTATTTGCTTTTCTATTCAGCCTCAACAAAACTAAAAACTGCTCTTCGAAAAATACCGTTAAGTAAACAAAAACACTGGCCAGGCATGGTGGCTCACGGCTGTAGTCCCAGCACTTTGGGAGGCCAAGGTGGGTGGACTGCTTGAGCCCAGGAGTTCAAGACCAGCCTGGGTAACATGGTGAAACCTCGTCTCTACAAAAAATACAAAAAATTTTTCCAGGCGAGGTGGTGCATGCCAGTGATCCCAGCTACTAGGGAGGCTGAGGTAAGAGGGTCACTTGAGCCTGGGACGTCGAAGATGAAGTCAGTTATGACTGTGCACCACACTCAAGCTTGGGCAACACAGTGAGACCTTATCTCACAAAATAAAAATAAAAACAAAAAATACAAAGTTTTTCCAATGCTCATTAAGAGTTCAAACCAGGCCGGGCACAGTGGCTCATGCCTGTAATCCTAGCACTTTGGGAGGCCGAGGTGGGTGGGTCACCTGAAGTCAGGAGTTTGAGACCAGTCTGGCCAACATGGTGAAACTCTGTCTCTACTAAAAATACAAAAATTAGCCGGGCACGGTGGCAGGCGCCTGTAATCCCAGCTATTCAGGAGGCTGAGGTAGGAGAATCACTTGAACCCAGGAGGCGGAGGTTGCAGTGAGCTATCACACCACTGCACTCCAGCCTGGGCAACAAGAGCAAAACTCTGCCTCAAAAACAAAAACAAAAACAAAAACAAAAAAAACAGAGTTCAAACCAGTTTTGCAAAGTAAGCCTTATGATAAATCAAAAACCAAAAACAACAGAGTTCAAACCATGACCTAACCTTTGAGGACCTATACAAGATCTAGCCCTTGGCTACCTGATACTACCATTGCCACCATCCTCCCTCCTTACATAGTCTAGCCACATTGATTTTTCTCTGTTCTTCCAGTACAATGGTTTTCCCAGTACAATACAGGGGTAATTCTGTCATCCCTCTTTTCTTTTCCCCAAGACATATGGCAATGTCTGATTTTCACAACTCAGAGGGTGTTACTGGCATCTAGAGGGTAGAAGTCAGGTATGATGCTAAATACCCTACAATGCACAGGACAGCACCCACTAGAATCATCTGTTCTAAAGTCTGTAATGCCAACATTGAGAAACCCCGTTCCTGACCATCAAGTTCCCTTTTGCCTAAGGGCCTTCACACACCCTGTTCTCTCTCCCTGAAATACTAAATGCCCCCTTCTCCCATGGATATATCCTACTCAACCTATAGGTTTCACTTTAAATATTGCCTCCTCCTCGGAGGAGGACAACACCAATTCTGATTCCCCTGACTATAAACTTTAATAAATACCCTGTGCTTTTCTTTCCTAAGTCTCATCACCAATTTTTTTTTTTTTTTTTTCGAGACGTAGTCTCGCTCTGTAGCCCAGGCTGGAGTGCAGTGGTGCGATCTTGGCTTACTACAACTTCCACCTCCTGGGTTCAAGCGATTCTCCTGCCTCAGCCTCCCAAGTAGCTGGGACTACAGGCACGTGCCACCATGTCTGGCTAATTTTTGTATGTTCAGTAGAGACGGCGTTTCACTATGTTGGCCAGGCTGGTCTCGAACTCCTGACCTCGTGATCTGCCTGCCTCAGCCTCCCAAAGTGCTTGGATTACAGGCGTGAGTCACCACACCTGGCCTCATCACCAATGCTAAACACCCCAAAACAACTGTTGATTTTGGTCACCACTGTTTTTCCAGCACCCAAAATATGCTCTCTACATAGCAGGTCATCAATAAATACCTCTATATGGCGCTTGAGACAATGTTTGTGGCACCCTTCCAATGTCCATCATATCTACTTCTTATTTTTTATCACACTTAAGAGTGCAAAACATTTTTATAAATAATGAACACCTGTGTACCCACCATACAGGTTAAAGTACTTAGCATTAATAATGGCCAGGCCCAGTGGCTCACACCTGTAATCCCAACACTTTGGGAGGCCAAAGCAGGAGGATCGCTTGAGCTCATGAGTCCAAGACCAGTCTTTTTTTTTTTTTTTTTTTTTTTTGAGACGGAGTCTCGCTTTGTGGTCCAGGCTGGAGTGCAGTGGCCGGATCTCAGCTCACTGCAAGCTCCGCCTCCCGGGTTTACGCCATTCTCCTGCCTCAGCCTCCCGAGTAGCTGGGACTACAGGCACCCACCACCTCGCCCGGCTAGTTTTTTTGTATTTTTTAGTAGACACGGGGTTTCACCGTGTTAGCCAGGATGGTCTCGATCTCCTGACCTCGTGATCCGCCCGTCTCGGCCTCCCAAAGTGCTGGGATTACAGGCTTGAGCCACCGCGCCCGGCCTCAAGACCAGTCTTGGCAAGTTGGCAAAACCCTGTCTCTACAAAAAATACAAAAATCAGCCAGTGCCTTTGGACTGTAGGATGAGGGGGGAAAAAAAATTACAATTAGCCAGGCACTGTAGCTACAGTCCCAGCTACTTGGGAGATTGAGGTGGGAGGATGGCTTGAGCCTGCGAAGTGGAGGTTGCAGTGAGCCAAGGTTGCGCCTCTGCACTCCAGCCTAGGTGACAGAGCCAAACCCTGTCTCAAAAAAAAAAAAGGATATTAACAGTACCTCGGAATCTCCCAGGAAGCCTATGCTCAGGTGGAAACAACCCTCTCCTCTCCTCCCCTGCTGACAGTGGTAATGAACATTCTGAGTGAGTGAGTTCTGCCTGCTTTGAGACTTCTATAAATGTAATCACATTGTATTCTTCTGTGACTTCTTTCAAGTTCACATTTTTTCTGCTATAGAGTATTCCGCGGCTTAACAATTTGTTTATCAACTACTGATGGCTATTTGGGTTATCTCCTCATTGGAATGCTATGAACAATTCTATTAAAATACTTACACAAATCTCTTGCGGCAAAATTGAGGGTAAACACTCAAGAAAAAATCCTTAGTCAAAGGGTATAATATATAATATCCAATTGTATTCAGCAATGCCAAGTGCTTATCAAAATAGATGTGCTACACACTATGAGCAATTCCACATTCCTGTCAAAACTTGGCAGTGAGGTTTTTTTCCTTATTAATCTGATGTATATACATTATCTCACTATGGTTTCGATTAGATTTCCTGCATTATTGATGAGTTTAAACATATTTTCATGTTTATGGACATACATAGCTCCTTAGTATCTCTTCCCTTTCCTCAAACTTTTTTTTTTTTGAGACAGGGTCTTGCTATGTTGCCCAGGCTGCAGTACAGTGGTGTAATCATAGCTCACTGTAGCCTTGAACTCCTGAGTTCAAGCAATCCTCCTGCCTCAGTCTTCTAAGTAGCTGCGACTACAGACATGCACTACCACACAGAGTCAGTTTTTATTTTTTGTAGAAACGGGGTCTCCCTATGTTGCCCAGACTGGTCTCAAACTCCTAGCTTCAAGCCATCCTCCTCCCTCAGTCTCCCAAAGTACTGGGATTACAGGCAGGAGCCACTGGGTTCAGCCCATCTTCCCTCAAACATTTCTTCTTTCACCTTGCAGATGTGTACAAAATATTTTTGTTTTGCCACGTCAAATCCATTTCCATCCTTCTCTACCTAGCTCTATGCTTAAATAGGCTGACCTTTATAGCCTCCGCCAAAACTCACATTGCCTGCTAGATTCTGGTGAGTTCAGTTCATAGGGAGCATCAGCAGAAAACCAGGAGATGGAAGTAAAGCATCGTTGGGGTGTTTATTCCCAAACGCCTCCCTAGGAGGTTGGTTACAGTTACAGTTTTCTCTCACTACCAAAGTACTCTTCAACAACAGCAGCTATTCTTTTCTAGTTCCTGTACCTACTCCCTCCCTCTGCTTTCTTGGGGTTTAGAAATGATAAAGTTTCCCCCAACCGCTGATAGGTATGAAGTACTTAACTCTTCCTTGTTAAGTTTTCCTTAACCCTGACCAGACTGCTGTGTGCTGTCAACAGCCCCTTTATTAAGCTCAATTCAATTACATTTGAGTATACCATCTGTTTCCTGCTGGGACACTGACTGATATAAAGTATGTGATTAGAACCCACTAATGGTCAGCCACAGTGATTCATGCCTGTAATCTCAGTATTTTGCGAGGCCAAGGTGGGAGGATCACGTGAGCCCAGGAGGAGTCTGAGACCGGCCTGGCCAACATGGCGAGGCCCTGATTCTCTATAAAAAAAAAAAAAAACTGGCCAGGTGCGGTGGCTCAGGCCTGTAATCCCAGCACTTTGGGAGGCAGAGGCAGGCGGATCACGAGGTCAGGAGATTGAGACCATCCTGCTGGCTAACATGGTGAAATCCTGTCTCTACTAAAAATACAAAAAATTAGCCGGGTGCGGTGGCGGGCACCTGTAGTCCCAGTTACTTGGGAGGCTGAGGCAGGAGAATGGCGTGAACCCGGGAGGCGGAACTTGCAGTGAGCTGAGATCGTGCCACTGTACTCCAGCCTGGGAGATAGCTAGACTCCATCTCAAAAAAAAAAAAAAAAAAAAGGCCTTAGCTAGGCATGGTTGTGAATGCCTACAGTCCCAGCTACTCGGGAGGCTGAGGTGGGAGGATTGCTTGAGCCCGGGAGGCTGAGGCTGCAGTGAGCTACGACCACACCACTGCACTCCAGCCTGGAAGACAGAGCAAGACCCTGTCTCAATAAAAAACAAACAAATAAACAAAAACCCCACTAGTACTGCCAGACATGACAAATAAAAAAGAACTAGCTAGGAGATAGAAAGGAGTCAGAGGAGTAAATTACTGAAGCAAACAAACAACAAGAACTTTGAAACCAGACAGACAGGTGTGAATCTTGGCCCCATCATGTACTGGCTATTGTAGCACAAACTGCTGCTGAGCTAGCTACCAAGCTATTCCCTCCCTCTTCTCTCTTGCCAGCCTGTCTCTTTTGAGACTTAAATACAAAGGAAGATACTCTCTCAGCCCCCACTGCAGCTCTGGGTGGTTATATAAGCCAAGGTCTAGCCAATAACATGTAAAGATAAAGGGTGGAGTTTTCTATTTTATACTTCAAGAAAGACTTCTCCAGATACACTTCTGGAAAGATTTTCTTAGACTGCTTTGATAAGTATTCCCTCACTCTGAACAGTCACATTTTATCACAACCAAGGGACAACAAAGCTAAGGACCAGAACTCAACACACTAAGAACAGAACAGAAAGACAGAGAAAGTCTAGGTCCTTGATAATAGTATTCAGCCTCTATGCCAAACTTGGAACTATCTAAGACTTACTACGTGAGATAATCACGTCCTCCTTGTTTAAGCTAGTACCACTAAAAGTGTTATACCTCATGTGACAGCATCACTACCACCCTGCAGATTGTTAGAATTGAAAAATGTTAGGTCTATCCTAGACCTTCTGAACCCTCAAGGAATGGGCCGAAGAACAGTTCAAGCAGTTCTCCCACCTCAGCCTCCCGAGTAGCTGGGATTATAGGCATGCACTACCACACCCAGCTAAAATGGGCCGAGATCGTGCCACTGCACTCCAGCCTGGGCAACAGAGCAAGACTCCGTCTCAAAAAAAAAAAAAATTAGGTAGAAAAAGTCCAACTCTCATTACAGCGAGGACTTGGATTACACGTCTGAGGCCGGGCGCGGTGGCTCACGCCTATAACCCCAACTATGGGAGGCCGAAGCCTGAGGTCGGGAGTTCAAGACCAGCCTGACCAACATGGAGAGATGCCGTCTCTACTAAAAATGAAAAATTAGCAGGGCATGGTGGCAGGCGCCTGTAATCCCAGCTACTCGGGAGGCTGAGGCAGGAGAATCACTTGAACCAGGGAGGCAAACGTTGCAATGAGCCAAGACCACGCCATTGCGCTCCAGCCTGGGCAACAAGAACAAAACTCCATCTCAGAAAAAAAAAAAATCTTAAAATCTTTTAAACATAGTAAGAATTATGAGCTCACTTTGCCAGCACATATAATGAAACTGGAATAATATGGAGAAGACTAGCATGGCCACTGCACGGGCCGGGCACAGTGGCTCAAGCCTAAATCCCAGCACTTTGGGAGGCCAAGGCAAGAGGATAGATTAGGAGTTAGAGTCCAGTCGGAGCATCATGGTGAAACCCCGTCTCTACAAAATATACAAAAAATTAGTCGGGCATGGTGGCACACACCTGTGGTCCCGGCTATGTGGAGGGTGACATGAGAGTATCGCTTGAGCCTGGGAGGTGGAGGCTGCAATAAGCCAAGATCGCGAAACTGCACTATTCCAGCAAGTCCAGTAAGACTTACAGAGTCCAGTAAGACTCTATCTCCGAAAAATAAAAAAAGAAAACTCAAAACCAAAAAGGTAAAATAACAGAATTATCAAAAAAGGATGAAAAAGACAAAGCAAGGACAGACTACTACAACAAAGTGTTGCAATTATTACAATACTAAAACATTCTTGGTGATGAATGTGGTTCTAAAATTTGGTTCAAGGCCAAGAATGATGGCACATGTCTGCAGTCCCAGCTACTCAGAAGGCTAAGGTGGGCAGACGGCGTAAGCCAAGGAGTCCAAGGCTATATACAGTGAGCTATGACTGCACCACTGCACTCTAGACTGTGTGACAGAACGAAACCCTGTCTCTAAACAAACAAATAAAAATAACATGTATTCCTTACAATACTTGATAGGAGGCCAAGGTGGACGGATCATCTGAAGTCAGGAGTTCAAGACCAGCCTGGCCAACATGGTGAAACCCTGTCTCTACCAAAAACATAAAAAAATTAGACGGGCGTGGTGGTGCACAGCTGTAGTCCCAGCTACTCAGAAGGCTGAGGTGGGAGAATCACTTGAACACGGGAGAATGAGGTTGCAGTGAGCCAAGACTGCGCACTGCACTCTAGCCTTGGAGACAGAGCGAGACTCCATCTCAAAAAAACAAAAACAAAAAAACAAACAAGTATTAACATCAAGTATCAATACTTGATATTAAATATAATACTACACATAACATACATAATACTACGTTTTACACACGTAGAAATGTGTTCTGTAACCTAGGCCGACAGCTCTAATTCTGACGGTAAGTCCAATCAGAAACAAACAGGCACTCACCTCGAAGTCACACTCTTCTCCCACAGCATATTTGGTCATGATCTCCAACCAAGCAGTATCTACCAACTTCTCTAAAGAGGCTGTGTTATGGTGAACCATTTCCAGAACAAGCTTCTCATACCAGGCAGGAAACTCTTCCTTCAAGCTAAATAAATGTAATTAGTTATTAAGAAAACACAAAAACTTACCCAGAGATTTAATTCAAGTCAATTCAAACATTTCTTTCTTTCTTTTCCAAACATTTCTCACTCTGTCACCAAGGCTGGACTGCAGTGGCACAATCGTAGCTCACTAGCCTCCACCTCCTGCGCTCAATCCTCCTAACCTCAGCCTCTCAGGTAGCTGGGACCACAGGCATGCACCACTGCACCTAACCTCTTTTAAGACTTAACTTTTGGCCGGGTGTGGTGGCTCACACCTGTAATCCCAGCACTATGGGAGGCCAGGGCAGGCAGATCACCTGAGGTCATGAGTTCAAGGCCAGCCTGGCCAACATGGCGAAACCCTGTCTCTACTCAAAATACAAGAATTAGCCAGGCGTGGTGGCACATATCTGTAATCCCAGCTACTTGGGAGGCTAAGGCAGGAGAATTACTTGAACATGGGAGGCGGAGGCTGCAGTGAGCCAAGATCAGGCTACTGGACTCCAGCCTGGGCAACAGAGCAAGACTCCATCTCAAAAAAAAAAGACACCATTTTACAAGTTTTAGGTTCACAGCAAAACAACACTACTTTAGCAAATACACACAAGGCACTGGGGAATACAAAGATTAAAAAAACCATGCAGTTTGCTGGACACGGTGGGTTCTAGCACTTTGGAAGGCACGGGAAGGAGGACTGCTTGAGCCCAGCAGTTTGAGACCAGCCTGGCCAACAGAGTGAGACCCTGCCTCTATAAAAAACTAAAATAATTAGCTGGGTGAGGTGGCATGCACCTACAGTCCC
Organism: Macaca fascicularis; assembly: GCF_037993035.2. NCBI lineage: Eukaryota > Metazoa > Chordata > Mammalia > Primates > Cercopithecidae > Macaca > Macaca fascicularis. The sequence continues at coordinate 52,369,691 of NC_088377.1, forward strand.
AGTTACATTAAGAGGCTGAGTGAGGCAAGAAGATGGCTTGATCCCATGAGCTATGATCATGCCACTGCACTCCAGCCTGGGCAAGAGCAAAAAAAAAAAAGGAAACCAGGAAGCATTAACATGTCGGAAACATGACTTGAACACCAGAGCTGTTGCAAAAGGACAGCAATGATTTAATGCTTTTCACTTATTAAATTAGCAAAAAAAAAAAAAAATTTAATTATCATACCCGGCTGGGCACAGTGGCTCACACCTGTAATCCCAGCACTTTGGGAGGCTGAGGTGAGCAGGTCACTTGAGGTCAGGAGTTCGAGATCAGCCTGGCTAACATGGCGAAACCCCATCTCTACTAAAAATAGAAAAATTAGCCAGGCGTGGTGGTGAGTGTCTGTAGATCCAGCTACTCGGGAGGCTGAGGCACGAGAATCGCTTGAACCCAGGAGGTAGAGGTTGCAGTGGGCCGAAATCATCCCCCGCACTCCAGCCTGGGCAACAGAGCGAGACTCCATCCCAAAAATAAAAATAAGAATAAAGGCCGGGCGCGGTGGCTCACGCCTGCAATCCCAGCACTTTGGGAGGCCGAGACGGGCAGATCACGAGGTCAGGAGATCGAAACCATCCCGGCTAACACGGTGAAACCCCGTCTCTATTAAGAAATACAAAAAAAAAATTAGCCAGGTGTGGTGGCAGGTGCCTGTAGCGCCAGCTACTCAGGAGGCTGAGGCAGGAGAATGGCGTGAACCCAGGAGGCGGAGCCTGCAGTTGAGTCGAGATCGCACCACTGAACTCCAGGCTGGGCGATAGAGGGAGACTCGTCTCCAAAAAATAAATAAATAAATAACACCGGGGCGGTAGCTCAGGACTGTAATCCCAGCACTTTGGGAGGCCAAGGCAGACGGATCACAAGGTCAGGAGATTGAGACCATCCTGGCTAACATGGTGAAACCCTGTCTCTACTAAAAATACAAAAAATTAGCCGGGTGTGGTGGTGGGCACCTGTAGTCCCAGCTACTCGGGAGGCTGAGGCAGGGGAACCACTTGAACCCGGGCAGTGAGCCGAGATCATGCCACTGCACTCCAGCCTGGATGAAAGTGAGACTCTATCTCAAAAAAAAGAAAAGAAAAAAAGAAACCACATTACCAGAGTACTTGCAAGGTGAAAGCATGGAGCAGGAACACTCAAAGGCCTGGTAAATACCTAAACAAGTGCACATATAACTAAATAAATATTCCACATTGCTACTGGCAAAATGCCACTATGCAAAGGAACCCAGAAACCCATACAGTACACCAATGTAGTACAGTCCAATTTGTGCCCCATAAACTTAAATACACATACTGCTTTAGGATTAATATTCCCTCCTTTCCTAACAATGAGAAGATGGTGGCAAAGGGCAATACTTCTATTACTTACAGCTCAGCAACTTCCTGTTCTTCCTCCCAGGCTTCCTTGTGTGTTAGCTGACTGCTTCCAGTACTCTTGCACGTCCAGATGCGCTCACTGTACCTTTCCAAGCGGGCTTCGTACTCTCTGCAGGCAGTAGTTCAGGAAAACAATATGCAAGCAACAGAGACAACTAACCCATACCCGTAAGATACTTATATATAGAAAAAAATCTACAGTATCCTTTTAAAAATGTGTAGCATGAGAGTATAAAAATGGAATTGGGGTCTTTAAGCTGAATCAGGGCCCAAAGCAAAATGACTAAGACTGAAGTATGATGAGAATGGATTGTCATGGGCTGGGCGCCTGCATGGGATTTACAGACTGGGATGATCACGCCTCTAATCTCAGCATTTTGAGAGGTCAAGGTGGGACAATCACTTGAGACCAGGAGTTCGAGACCAGCCAGGGAGACCTCGTCTCTACTAAAAAATACAAAAAACTAGCCGGGCGAGGTGGCGGGCGCCTGTAGTCCCAGCTACTCGGGAGGCTGAGGCAGGAGAATGGCGTGAACCCGGGAGGCGGAGCTTGCAGTGAGCCGAGATCGGGCCACTGCACTCCAGCCTGGGTGACAGAGCAAGACTCCGTCTCAAAAAAAAAAATAATAATAATAATAATAATAAATAATAAAAACGGTTGCTCATATTTTACAAAAAAACTAGTAATTTAGTACAAATGCAATTTCCTCAATTCACCAAAGTTTCATTACACAAGACTTAAGATGTACTAAAAACTCATAAGAAAAAGTAAAGGTAAATTAAAATACAAGTCAAAAAATAACAATACAAGGTAAGTAAAATTTTTAGAAAACTCAGATAGTCAGCAAGTTTAAGAGTCAGTCCACTGCCGGGCGCAGTGGCTCACACCTGTAATCCCAGCACTTTGGGAGTCCAAGGCAGGCAGATCACCTGAGATCAGAAGTTCGAGACCAGCCTGACCAACATGGAGAAACCCCGTCTCCATTAAAAATCCAAAAAAAAAAAATTAGCCAGGCTTGGTGGCACATGCCTGTAATCTCGGCTACTCGGGAGGCTGAGGCAGGAGAATCGCTTGAACCCGGGAGGCGGAGGTTGCAGTGAGCCGAGATAGTGCCACTGCACTCCAGCCTGGGCAACAAGAGCAAAACTCTATCTCCAAAAAAAAAAAAAAAAAGAAAAGAAAAAGAAAATCAGTACATTGCACCTCCATTTAAAAAAAAAAGTAATCGGTTTACAGTAAAATGAGATGACCAGGCCACAGTCTCACAGCCAGTTTGGAATAACCTTGAGCATATGTTAATGATCCATTTACCCACAGCCCTCCAGTCCACCTTGGAAACATGTTACTTCTTAGGGTTTACAAGCTTGTCCAACCTGTGGCCCAGAACAGCTTTCAATACAGCCCCAACACAAGTTCGTAAAGTTTCTTACAACATTATGAGTTTTTGGCCGGGCGCGGTAGCTCACACCTATAATCCTAGCACTTTGGGAGGCCGAGGCGGGCAGATCACAAGGTGAGGAGATAGAGACCATCCTGACTAACACAGTGAAACCCCATCTCTACTAAAAATAAAAATAAAGCCGGGCGCGGTGGCTCACGCCTGTAATCCCAGCACTTTGGGAGGCCGAGGCGGGCGGATCACAAGGTCAGGAGATCGAGACCACGGTGAAACCCTGTCTCTACTAAAAATACAAAAAATTAGCCGGGCGCGGTTGTGGGCGCCTGTAGTCCCAGCTACTCGGGAGGCTGAGGCAGGAGAATGGCGTGAACCCGGGAGGCGGAGCTTGCAGTGAGCCGAGATCGGGCCACTGCACTCCAGCCTGGGCGACAGAGCGAGACTCCGTCTCAAAAAAAAAAAAAATAAATAAATAAATAAATAAATAAATAAAATTTAAAAATAAATAAATAAATAAAATTAGCTGGGCGTGGTGGCAGGCACCTGTAGTCCCAGCTACTCAGGAGGCTGATGCAGGAGAATGGCCTGAACCCGGGAGGCAGAGCTTGCAGTGAGCTGAAATCATGTCACTGCACTCCAGCCTGGGCAACAGAGGGAGACTCCATCTTCAGGGAAAAAAAAATTATGAGTTTTTTTGTGATTTTTTTTTTAACAGATCAACTATTGTTAGTGTTAGTGTATTTTATGTGTGGCCCGAGACAATTCTTATTTCAATGTGGTCAAAAGATTGGATACCCCTGGTTTAAAAAATAAATTTCAAAGAATACGGGCCGGGCGCGGTGGCTCAAGCCTGTAATCCCAGCACTTTGGGAGGCCGAGACGGGCGGATCACGAGGTCAGGAGATCGAGACCATCCTGGCTAACACGGTGAAACCCCGTCTCTACTAAAAAAATACAAAAAACTAGCCGGGCGCGGTGGCAGGCGCCTGTAGTCCCAATTACTCGGGAGGCTGAGGCAGGAGAATGGCGTGAACCCGGGAGGCAGAGCTTGCAGTGAGCTGAGATCCGGCCACTGCACTCCAGCCTGGGCGGCAGAGCGAGACTCCGTCTCAAAAAAAAAAAAAAAAAAACGAAAAAAAAAAAACAAAGAATACTTAGAAGTATTCCAAAAAGTACTTTTAATACAATATTTATCCAGTCTCTATGATGTCTCCAATATTATTTAGATTCAGAAGATCATTTACTAGCCATTTAGACAGTCTTCGTGAGGGAGATGAGGGAAAGAAAACATCAAGTTGGTAGCGTAAATATGGCAACTTTCCACACAAAACCAACTGGAATTCACCATCAGCCAGCCACTTTCAAATTCAAATGGCAAGTAACTAATTTACTTTTATGCACAGCAACAGATGCTATGTAAGAAAATCAACTGACGTAAGTTAGCAAACAATACCTGTATATTCCAAAAGACACGTTTTATAGTGGTTGAAATAAGTATTTAAACAGCTTCCTCTACAATACTACCTAACAACTAAACAAATATTCTAATTTTTGTTTTTAGAGACAAGGCTGGCCGGGATCTCCTGAGCTCAAGAGATCCTCCTGCCTTAGCCTCCTGAATAGCTGGGATTACTATTATAGCTGGGACTACAATAGCTGGGACTCACACTGCAACACCCAGCTCATTTTTATCTATTTATGTATTTATTTTTGACACAGGGTCTCACTCTGTCTCCCAGGCTGAAGTGCAGTGGCAGAACCATGGCTCACTGTAGCCTTGACTTCCTGGGGTCAAGCAATCCCGGGCCTCAGCCTCCTGAGTAGCTAGGACTACAGGTGCACACCACCATGCCCAGCTACGTTTTTTATCTCTTGCAGAGTCGGGGTCTTACCACAATGCCCAGGTTGGTCTTGAACTCCTGGGCTCAAAAAGTCCTCCTGCCTCAATCTCCCAAAGTGCTGGGATTACAGGTGTGAGCCACCACACCCAGCCGCATGTTTAATAAATACAGATGCTTGGTTTTCCAAGGTTATGATCAACAAAAACGCAAATAAGAACAAACCCACAGGTAATCCAAAATAGTAACATTATCCAATAGTATAAGCACCTTTGCTCATTGTGGATTTCCCCAGATCTGCTAAAATTGAGTAATAAATCCATTTTCCTTAGCAGGGGTGGTGCTAATATCTAAGTGATTAAACAAAATATATAGTATGTTTGAGTAAAAACCTGAGTCAGGCTTCCATATACAGCTATGTAAATCCAATCACTGAAAAATTTTCAAACCTATACCTAGAAAAGAGCAACAGAACGGCTTCCATAGGACATTATCCCAAGATGGATTTGTCTTATTTTTGTCTGCTGCACTAGGGGAGTGGAAGGGATGGGTAGTAAAACAAGGACAGAGGAGGAATCAGCAAGTGGACTTACTTAAGCTTTCAAAAAGCTTGATAAAATTCTAACACATCATTTAGCCATATTTAAGAAGCTCCAGCAGGCATAGTGGCTCACGCATGCAATCCCAGCATTTGGGAGGACAAAGTTGGGGAATCCCTTGAGTCCAGGGGTTCAAAACCAGCCTGAACATAGTGAGACTATCTTTACAAAAAACTATTAAAAGGAAAAAAAAAAAAAACTCACGATGTCATCAGTGAGAATATAAGAGAAACACATTAACAAATATGTCTTAAAGAGAGAACAGTAAGTTTTTATTATTACAGGTTGAGGATCCCTTATCCAAAATGCTTAGAAACGGGAGTATTTTGGATTTCGAATTTCTTTCAGATTTTGAAGTATTTGCATTATACTTAACTAGTTCAGCATCCCAAATACAAAAATCCAAAATGCTCCAATGAGCACTTCCTTTAAGGATCATGTTGGGGCTCAAAAACTTTCAGATTTTAGGCTGGGCACGGAGGCTCACGCCTGTAATTCCAGCACTCTGGGAGGCCAAGGCGGACGGATCACGAGGTCAGGAGATGGAGACCATCCTGGCTAACATGGTGAAACCCCACCTCTACTAAAAATACAAAAAATTAGCCGGGCGTGGTGGCGGGCGCCTGTAGTCCCAGCTACTGGGGAGGCTGAGGCAGGAGAATGGCGTGAACCCAGGAGGCGGAGCCTGCAGTGAGCCCAGATCACACCACTGTACTCCAGCCTCGGCGACAGGGTGAGACTCCGTCTCAAAAAAAAAAAAAAACCTTTCAGATTTTGGAGCATTTCTGATTTATGGATTTGGGATGCTCAACCTAGAGTTGTTACTTTAAAAAGTAGGGGCTAGAAAAACAAAACAAAACAAAACAAATCAGGGGCAGGCCAGACACAGTGGCTCACGCCTATAAACCTGGCACTTTGGGAGGCCAAGGCGGGAGGATCACCTGAGGTCAGGAGGTCGAGACCATCCTGGCCAACATCGTGAAATGCCATCTCTACTAAAAATACAAAAAATTAGCCAGGCGTGGTGGCGTACGCCTGTAATCCCAGCTACTCAGGAGACTGACACAGGAGAACTGCTTGAACCTGGGAGATGGAGGTTGCATGGGCTGAGATCATACCATTGCACTGCAGCCCGGGCAACAAGAACGAAACTCAGTCTCAAAAAAAAAAAAAGGAGTGGCCAGGCATGGTGGCAGTTTATGAGGCCCAGGCAGGAGCATCGCTCAAGCCCAGGAGTTCGAGAGCAGCCTGGGCAACACAGCAAAACCCCATCTCTACCAAAAAAAAAAAAAAAAAAAAAAAGTTAGCTAAATGCCGTAGCACAGGCCTGCAGTTCCAGCTACTCAGGGATCTGAGGTGGGAGGATCACTTGAGCCCAGGAAGTGGAGGTTGCAGTGAGCTGAGATGGTGCCACTGCACTCCAGCCTGAGCAACAGAGGGAGACTGTCTAAAAAAAGATTAGGCCGGGCATGGTGGGTCATGCCTGTAATCCCAGCACTTAGGGAGGCTGAAGTGGGTGGATCATGAGGTCAGGAGTTCAAGACCAGTCTGGCCAAGATGGTGAAACCCTGTCTCTAAGAAAAATACAAAAACTAGCCAGGCACGGTGGTGGGCACCTGTAATCCCAGCTACTTGGGAGGCTGAGGCAGAGAATTGCCTGAATGAGGAAGGTGGAGGCTGCAGTGAGCCAAGATCATATCAACGCACTCCAGTCCAGATGACAGAGTGAGAATCTGTCTCAAAAAAAAAAAAAAAAAAAAAAAACCCTTCAAACTCACACAATCACGAACTCATCACACCTTCTCTGCCAAGAATATACAGTCCTCTATTATTCCTGTAAATTCTAATCATACTTTAGATCTCAAAAATAGTTTTTCCCAGAAAACATTCCTTGAACCTTCAAATACGATAGATTGTATTAGTTTCTTTCCATAAGACGATTTTTACATCTCCACCCACTGCCACGTGGCATGTCCACAAGGTCCCTGAAGAGGAATGTACCTCCCCTCTCCATTAACATCAAGCTTGACCATGTGACTTGTTTCAACCAACACATGTGAGCAGATGTAATATATGTCACTTCCAGGAAGAGGCTTAAAGTCATGATGTCTTCTAGCTCTTTCTCTATGCCACTAGAAAGGCATGTCACACACAGGGTTTGCCCCTCCAGCCTTCTTTTTTTTTTTTGAGGTAGGGTCTTGCTCTGTCACCCAAGCTGGAGTGCAATGGCACCATCTCGCTTCACTGCAACCTTTGCCTCCTGGACTCAAGTGATCCTCCCACCCCAGCCACCCAAGTAATTGGGACCACAGGCAACCATCACCATGTCCAGCTAATTTTTCTATTTTTTGTAGAGACAGGGTTTCATTCACTGCTGTCCAGGCTGATCTCAAATTACTGGGCTCAAGCAATTCACCTGCCTCAGACTCCCAAAGTGCTGGGATTACTGGCATGAACCACCATACCAGGTGTCAGCCTTGGTCTTAAAATGAGAAAAATGTGGCAGGGTACAGTGGCTCACACCTGTAATCCCAGCACTTTGGGAGGCAGAGGTCAGCAGATCACTTGGGGCTAGGAGTTCGAGACCAGCCTGGCCAACAAGGTGAAACCCCATCTCTACTTAAAATACACAAAAAAGTAGCCAGGTGTGGTGGCGCGTGCCTGTAGTCCCAGCTACTCAGGGGGCTGAGGCAGGAGAATCACTTGAACCCAGGAGGCGGAGGTTGTAGTGAGCCAAGATCACACCGCTATACTCCAGCCTGGGATACAGAGCGAGACTCCACTCAAAAACAGAGAAAAATGTGGTTTTCCTTTTTATTATTTATTTATGTTTTTGGAGATGGTGGTCTCACTATGTTGCCTTGGCTGGTCTCAAGCTTCTGGGTTTAACGAATTCTCCAGCTTTGGCCTCCTGAGTAGCTGGGATTACAGGCGCACACCACCACAACCAGCTGTTTTAATTTTTTCCCACCATTTTTTTCTTTCTTTAATATGAGAGTACTACAAAATTTTAAATTACATATGGCTTATATTTTTGTTGGCCAGCACTGAAACCCAAGGTATACATCTCAGAAAATGTCCTCTGACAGTATTAACTCAAAATTAATTGACTAGTCAAATTAATTATAAAAATCTGGGGCCGGGCACGGTGGCTCACATCTGTAATCCCAGCACTTTGGGAGGCCAAAGCGGGTGGATCACTGAGGTCAGGAATTCGAGACCAGCCTAGCCAACATGGTGAAACCCCGTTTCTACTAAAAATACAAAAATCAGCCAGGCATGGTGGCAGGCGCCAGTTATCCTAGCTACTTGGGAGGCTGAGGTAGGAGAATCGCTTGAAGCTGGGCGGCGGAGGTTGCAGTGAGTCAAGATCACACCATTGCACTCCGGTCTGGGCAACAGAATGAGACTGTCTCAAAAAAAGAAAAAATCTGAAACGGAAACTCCTACAACCCCTAACAATGGCTATTTTAAGTTTGTGTAACTCTTCTGGTAATTACCTTAACTTATATTAAGAGAAAACAAGGCCGGGCATGGTGGCTCACGCCTGTAATCCCAGCACTTTGGGAGGCTGAGGCGGAAGGATCACTTGAGGCCAGAAATCCAAGACTAGCCTGGGCAACTTTGCAAGACCCCGTCTCTATGAAACGTACAAAAATTAGACAAGTGTGGTGATGCGTACCTATGGTTATAGCTACTCAGCAGGCTGAGTGGGACGAATCACTTGAGCCTGGGGAGTTGGAGGCTACAGGAAGCCATGATCACACATCACTGCACTCCAGCCTGGGCAACAGAGTGAGACCCTGTCTCAATAAATAAATAAAAAAGGGAAAGCAAGAAAAAAAAATGAAAATGAAAATGCAAAAAGGCCCATTAGTAGGATATTGAGTCAGCTGCCTCTAAATCCTATTTCAGATTTTAGGTTACCAAAATAAGTCACTCATTCTCAAACAATCTCTCAGAGCAAATGCCAATTGAGGTTTTTATGTTCCAGCAACTGCTGCACATATAATTGCAGACAAAATGTCAAAGCAATTCTCCAAAGGTTGTGTAAGCTATAAAAGATAAGATATTTTCGAATCCTAGACTATCTCATTATGCATCTACTTTGCCATCAGCTACCTCCTTATCACAATATGCTCCTGCTTTGTTCTCTTCAATCTTGCAGGGATTGTTTCTTTCAATGAAGTACTTGATATCCTGAAAGGAAGTGGCCCAGGAAAGTACAGAGTTAAAAAAGCATTAACTGTAACCTAAGAATTCTAAGTCAGAAGATGGCAAATAGTGAGCCAACTCAAGATTTGCTTTTTACCTGATTTTCTCTCTTTGGACCAGACTGTCTTTAAGTTAAAAACAAGTCTAACATGGCATAATGTTTTACTTTAAAGAATGTATAAAAATCAACATAAGAGCTCAGTATTCCAAATGTCCAGTAAAACTCTTACAACTACAACATAACTCCATCTACAGCTACTCAACTCTTAATACATGCTGCTCTAAGGCAGGCACAGTAGTGTGTGCCTGTAGTCTCAGCTACTCTGGAGGCTGAGACAGGAGGATCTCGAGTCCACTTCAAGGCTTCCCTGTGCTACCATCTCGTCTGTGAACAACTGTTGCACTCCAACCTGGGCAAAATAGTGATTCCGTCTCTTAAAACAAAACAAAAACATGCTCTAGTCACACTTGTATAGAGCCAGATTAACAGTATGAATAAGCCCCTCATCATCATACCCTCAATAAATTCTCATATAATGATGCTACAAAGGTCGTGAACTAGTTGATTCTAAGCTTTAGAAACTATGACAGTTGAAGCAACACAACAAAAATACTCATCTACAACAGGCTGCTTGTAGCTCCAATTCCTGCCTAAAACCTATCTTGACTTAAATACAGTGTCACATCAAGAACTGATTCTGATAAAGTTAATGTTTTCCAAGATCTAGTGTCCTGCCTGTGAGACTAACCTATGAATGTACCATACAAAGCTACAATACAATCAACATAATCACCAATATATAACACCTAGTCATTAAATGTGTGCATTACTCACAACTTCCACTAAGTTTAATGAAGATTTACAATACACTCCAAGAACATACCAACACACAGCTTTAAGTCAGTAAAATATCACACAAATTTCTGTGATACATGCAATCAAAAAGTAGGTATGGTATTAAAAGAAAATTAAAATATCAAGTCCCATTAACAACGTAACTATAAATATAAATTGAGAACTGGGAATACTACTTCAAAGGCAGCTGTTACCCAACCACATATTTGTTCTCCTCTATGAAACCACTAATAGCCTAATAAAGAAATATGCCAATCTGCCAACCATACAGTACAATTGTTCAAAAACCATCCTCAAAGTCCTTCCACTTGCAGAAATTCCCAAAAGAGCAATTCCCCCCCCCCCCAATATATAATATGCTTTAAGACTTCTTTTGTTAAAACAGTTCTAAATGCTGTTATGGGAAATTTAAAAATGAAGAATGTTTATTAAATACGTACCACTTAAAATGTTTCCGGTTTCAGTTTTCAATTGTTACCATCAAAACTCTTCATATATAATTTCAATTTCATTCATTCAATAGTATGAAAAAGCCTGCGTTGCGTTGCCAGTCCTAAATTAACTCCCTACAGCCATTTTTTACAAAGCTCAGTACCTGAAATATACTTAGAACTTGTCTCTTCTCCATGGCATGTTTCTTATACTCCACTAGAACCAGACCTGAGAAATTATCATCTGATAGTGTGTAAGCATCCATCAATGGCTCAAAATATTAACGACATTTGAAAAGGGGATGTTGGATTCTGACAAGCTGCTACTCCACTGACGTTTCAAATGTATTAAAAAGTAGGGTACCAGCTGGGCGCGGTGGCTCACACCTGCAATCCCAGCACTTTGGGAGGCCAAGGCGGGGGGATCACCTGAGGTCAGGAGTTTGAGACCAGCCTGGCCAACATGGTAAAACCCCGTCTCCACTAAAAATACAAAAAATTAGCCAGGCGTGGTGGCGGTAGCCTGTAATCCCAGCTATTCAGGAGGCTGAGGCAGGAGAATCGCTTGACCCCGGGAGGCGGAGATTGCAGTGAGCCCAGATCTTGCCACAGCACTCGTGCCTGGGTTAACAACAGTGAAACTCTGTCTCAAAAAGAAAAAAAAAAAAAAGTGGGGTACCTTTAGAATAATGCAGTATTTGGTAGAGCTAGAGGAACTTCTCCAAAGCATTCCAAGTCTTCACAGTACAGGAAAAAACCAGATTACCACCCCTCCACCCACTTTAATGTGCTTTACCTTATACCACAACGACAAAAAAGTGAGGTAATATTTAAATCAATTTAAAGTGAAGGACTAACATTCCACCTTCTTCTGCTGATTGACTTACAGGGTTGAGGTAGGAAGAGCGGTGGATTCTACTCCTCTTTTATCATTTGACCTTCAACAAGTCAACCTCCACTCTCTCGGCCAACTCTGCAAACCAAGCCCGAGGACCCGACCACCTCCAAGATCCAAGATCCACTTCAGCTCCAAGATGCTACAGCTCGATTTCTCCAAGAGCCTTCTTCCAGCATGGACTCATTTTCCAGGTCCCTTTGTGTGCATACTCCCCACAAAGGGACACTCACAAATTGCACTCCAACAAGAATGAGATTATCCTCTAAAGTACTGCGTGAAAGTGAGGATCAGGAAGAAATGAAATAAGTCTCAGAGACACTTCCTTCTATACAGAAGCAAGCAAGAAACTGAGAAATCAAGTCCTTCCGAACAGATAGGGCTGAGAAAATTCCTAACACATTAGCCTTAACTCTTAAAGCTTTCAGTCACCAAAGAAATGCTTGATTCCGGAATCGTTTTCTTTTTTACAGATAAGTCTCAAAAACGATTCTTCTGGCACCCATAAAAAAAGCAAATAAAAGCTGCATAACTTTTCACCAAAAGATAATGCTTATGCAAGAAATCTTAGTCATGACGAGAGGATGCTTCCTTTGTAAAACATCCAATTTCATGTTCCGAAAATACAACATAAAATCTTCACGTTTTTGCTTTTTTTTAAACTTTTAACAAATATCAATCTTCTAAACCTTCAAAATTTCAAACCTGTGTCTGCCCAGGGAAGGCAGGCATCAGCTCCTCCAGAGGCAGTTTTCTTCCCTCCCTTTCCTCTAAGTGGGGAATCTCACTCCCAGTTTTCTGCCCCAGGGTCCTGTCAGTTCATCCCCGGCCTAAAGTCCCCTCGGGAGAAGAAAAAAACGCCAAGTATCCCCGCAGAGATCGGGGAAAGACGCAGTTGAGACTTGCACACGCCGCATCACGAGGCCGCGCAAGCACAATTTCAAAACTTAAGCTGCAGGTTTCATTTAAATTAAAAAAAAAAAAAAAAATTGTAAAAAGAAAAGGAGGAAACCTAGCTCCCCCTCCCCACTCCCGGGTCCTCAAGGCCTAAAGCCAACCCGGGGGCGGTAATGGGGATGGGGGGATGCGCTCCTCGCCGGCGAAGCCCCGGGACAAAGTGCGGGGCCCCGGGGGCGGCCGAAGGGGGCCCTCCCCCGTCCAGGGCCGGTGCGCGCCCCCCGCCGGATCCCCGGGAAGGATCGGCAGGCGCAGGCTGAGACTCGGCGTCCAGGCCCGCGAGCGGCCGGGGCGCGCTGACAGCTGCCCCGGGCGGGGGATGCGCGGCTTGCCCGCTCCCGCGAGTCCCAGGCCCTACCCCGGCCCGGCCCGGCCCGGCCCGCGCGGCTGGAAAAGGATACTCCCGGGTGCGGAAGGCCTCCTGAGTGTGCGGGATGGTGAAGAGCGGCTCCTCTCCGGGCAGCGGCTTCACCAGCGGGAAGGGTTTGCGGCCCAGGAGCGGCGCCATCGCGACGGCGGCGGTAGGGACTGGCAGCAGCTGGGGCCGGCCCCGCGGCGCAGCACTAGGCCCCGCGGCCCGGAGCGAGCGCCAGGCGCCCGGGGGTGGGGTGGGGGAGGGGAGGGGTGAGAGGGCGGCGCGAACTCCGGCTCCCTCACCGCCGGCGCGGCCGCGCGACAGCCATGGAGCGGAACGCCACGGCGAAGAGCTCCCGCGCACACCGCCGCGCCTCCCAGCAGCTCCCCGCCGACCTCCACCTCCGGTCCCGGCGGCCGGCAGTCACGACTCCTCCTCAGCGGCACCGGAGGAAATTATTGAAAAATGGCGGGAGATTCCCCTCCTCCCCCCAGCCCGGCCAACGCACACACTAACTTGCTCCCCCGTGGCTCCGGTGGCGAATGCTCCAATAGGCGGAGAGCTGGTCAGCGCCCACAGCCCATTGGCTCGGAGGAGCTGCCGCTCCGCGTCTGGGTCCCGCCCCCCTGCCCCTGTCGCGTAGTTGGGTTGCAGCGCACTAGAGGGCAGTCTGAAGAGGTGAAAGGTCACGTTATGTAAACGCCCGTGATAGGCATGCGGGCCTCCGACAGCGGAGTTAAAAGTCGGGGACAGCGGGGGACGGAGAGGCTGAGAACTCAAAGAGGTCACGCCGGAGAAGCCCCTCGCATATACAGATACTGCGCCATCTGTCACCGACGGCGACACCGACATCCGGGCACCACTGTCCGTGTGGTGCGCCGGAGGGGGAGGGGGAGCGCGCGGCCAGGGGCTTTGTCTTTCCTTTTGGGCTCCGCCCCCTTCTTAAAGGCGCCGCGCTCGGCCACGCCCGAGGATGCGCGGGTGGGGCTGGACTGCAGGGAGGGGTTGGCGGGAAGTGGCCCCGGGAGCTTCCCCTGGCAAAGGTTCTGCGGAAGGACAACTTGGGCGCCAGCTTTGCTCACGCCAAAGTTAACTTCTGGGCGAGAGTGTGGTTGAGATCTGGGTAGAAGTATACTGCTTGTTTCTAGGGGCTTGCTGGAAAGTAGAATGTAGAAGCTTCTTTGGAGAAATAGATTAAAAGACGTACCTAGTTTTTTGGATTTTTTGAGACGGAGTCTCGCTCTGTCGCCCAGGCTGGAGCGCAATGGCGCGATCTCGGCTCACCGCAACCTCTGCCTCCCAAGTTCAAGAGATTCTCCTGCCTCAGCCTCCCCAGTAACTGGGATTACCAGCATGCGGCACCGCACCCGGACAATTTTGTATTTTTAGTAGAGACTGGGCTTCTCCATGTTGGTCAGGCTGGTCTCAAACTCCCGACCTCAGGTGATCCGACCGACTGGGCCTCCCAAGATGATTTTTTTTTTTTTTTTTTTTTGAGACGAAGTTTCACTCTTGTTACCCAGGCTGGAGTGCAATGGTGCAATCTCAGCTGACTGCAACCTCTCCCTTCCGGGTTGAAGCTATTCCCTTGCCTCGGCCTCCCGAATAGCTGGGACTACAGTCGCGCGCCGCCACACCCGGCTAATTTTTTGTATTTAGTAGAGTCGGGGTTTCACCATGTTGGTCAGGCTGTTCTCGAACTCATCTCAGGTGATCCACCGGCCTTGGCCTCCCAGAGTGTTGGGATTACAGTCGTGAGCCACCGCGCCCGTCCAGAACTGTGATTCTGGCCTTTTTTTTTTTTCCCGGCAATCTCTTGTGTCTTATTTTTCTACTCCCATGATACTCGGCACCCAACTCGGAACATTGTAGGTGCTAGTGAATGCTATTTGAATGAATTGGATCTACCTTTTATTTTTTATTTTTTTGTAGAGACAGGGTCTCACTTTGTTGCCCAGACTGGTCTCGAACACTGGGCCTCAAGCAGTTCTCTCGCCTCGGCCTCCCAAAGTGCTGGGATTACAGGCATGAGCCACCGCGCCCAGCCCAGATGTACCTATTAAAGATACATCCTGGCTGGGCACGGTGGCTCACGCCTAATCCCAGCACTTTGGGAGGCCGAGGCGGGCGGATCACGAGATCAGGAGATCGAGACCATCCTGGCTAACACGATGAAACCCCGTCTCCACTAAAAATACAAAAAATTAGTCGGGCGTGGTGGCGGGCGCCTGTAGTCCCAGCTACTCAGGAGGCTGAGGCAAGAGAATGGCTGAACCCGGGAGGCGGAGCTTTCAGTGAGCGGAGATTGTGACACTGCACTCCAGTCTGGGCGGTAGAGTGAGACTGAATAAAAAAAAAAAAAAAAAGTATGTCTGGCCGGGCGCGGTGGCTCACGCCTTTACAATCCCAGCATTTGGGAGGCCGAGGCGGGCAGATCACCTGAGGTCGGGAGTTCGAGACCAGCCTGACCAACATGGAGAAACCCCGTCTCTACTAAAAATACAAAATTAGCCGGGCATGGTGGCGCATGCCTGTAATCCCAGCTACTCGGGAGGCTGAGGCAGGAGAATCGCTTGAACCCGAGAGGCAGAGATTGCGGTGAGCCGAGATTGTGCCGTTGCGCTCCAGCCTGACCAACAAGAGGGAAACTCCGTCTCAAAAATAATAATAATCACAGTTCAATACAAAGTGCAGAATAAGAAAATAGCATTAACTGGCCGGGCGCGGTGGCTCAAGCCTGTAATCCCAGCACTTTGGGAGGCCGAGACGGGCGGATCACGAGTTCAGGAGATCAAGACCATCCTGGCTAACACGGTGAAACCCCGTCTCTACTAAAATACAAAAAAAATTAGCCGGGCGAGGTGGCGGGCGCCTGTACTCCCAGCTACTCGGGAGGCTGAGGCAGGAGAATGGCGTGAACCCGGGAGGCGGGGCTTGCAGTGAGCTGAGATCCGGCCACTGCACTCCAGCCTGGGCAACAGAGCTAGACTCCGTCTCAAAAAAAAAAAAAAAGAAAAAAAGAAAATAGCATTAACTGTGCCTTGAGGAGGGGAGCATTTCAGTTGCTTCTCCAGACAACATCCACTTCCAGAATCTGTTGGGCTTTCCAGTACAACCAAAAACACACTCATTAAGTTCTCTCCCTGTTCAACTGTCTCCCTTAGTTTAAAGAACTTCACTGGCCCCAGTCTGTACCTTCCCAGCCTGTCCTTCAACGGGGCTAGACTGCGAGGTGTCCCTAAATGCAGCCTCCTAATGCCAGACCTGTATCTCCTTTTCTTCTCACCTCAAGGATATCCTAATCCCCACTAGGAGGTCTAGGTCAAAAGCTACCTCTGAGGTTTCCTCTGATCACCTAGCAGAAAAGAGAGCTCCTTTTCCTTCAGTAGGCTTTTCTCCCAAGAACTATAGGAGAAGCCTTCCCAGAGCACATGGCATATGAGTTAATTGCAAAAAGAAAAGAGTTCTCTAGACAGAAAAAGGAGGGAGGAGGCCGGGCGCGGTGGCTCATGCCTGGATCCCAGCACTTTGGGAGGCCAAGGCGGGCGGATCACGAGGTCAGGAGATGGAGACCATCCTGGCGAACATGGTGAAACCCCGTCTCTACTAAAAATACAAAACTTTAGCCAGGCGTGGTGGCGGGCACCTGTAATCCCCGCTACTCCGGAAGCTGAGGCAGGAGAATGGTGTGAACCCAGGAGGCGGAGCTTGCAGTGAGCTGAGATCTCGCCACTGCACTCCAGCCTGGGTGACAGAACGAGACTCTGTCTCAAAAAAAAAAAGAAAAGAAAGGAGGGACAAACATTCTAGACAGAACAGCAGAGTGAAGACTAGAAGTTCAAAATCGTGTACCCAAAATGTGAGGATTTGAGACAGAATGTATCAGATAAGAACGGTGAAGAAGTGACTATCCTGATCCAGTCTGTAATGACTGAATCGGAGTGACTATTTAGAAGCGAATTACAGGGCTAGGCATGGTGGCTCACACCTGTAATCTGAGCACTTTGGGAGGCTGAGGAGAGAGGATACCTCGTGGCTGGGAGTTTGAGACGAGTCTGGGCAACATGGTAAAACCCTGTCTCTACTAAAAATACAAAAATTAGCTGGGCGTGGCGGTGTATGCCTGTAATCCCAGCTACTTGGGAGGCTGAGGCAGGAGTATCGCTTGAACCCGGGAAGCAGAGGTTGCAGTGAGCCAAGATAGTGCCACTGCACTCCAGCCTGGGCAACAAAGTGAAATTCCGTCTTAAAAAAAAAAAAGGCCGGGCGCAGTGGCTCACGTCTGTAATCCCAGCACTTTGGGAGGCTGAGGCGGGTGGATCACAAGGTCAGGAGATCGAGACCATCCTGGCTAAAACGGTGAAACCCCGTCTCTACTAAAAATACAAAAAATTAGCCGGGCGTGGTGGCGGGTGCCTGTGGTCCCAGCTACTCGGGAGGCTGAGACAGGAGAATGGCGTCGGCCCGGGAGGCGGAGCTTGCAGTGAGCCGAGATCGCGCCACTGCACTCCAGCCTGGGCGACAGATCGAGACTCCGTCTCAAAAAAAAAAAAAAAAAAAAAGAAAACAATTTGATATTTCAGAACAGCATCTCACTTTACACATGTGAACTGAGCGCCGTCAACATTTCAGTGCTTGGGTCTGCTGTGGGCTAGAATCCATTCCTGGTATTGGTGAAGATGGGATCTGAGATGGGAAAATCAGCCATAGGCTTGGTTTCGGCCACGTGAACTCCGGGTACCCTGGAGAGCCATCCAGAACACCGCCGGAAATTCTGAGGGAGGAAGTGGGAGCTGGAGGTGGGGCTTGGTGATCACAGCATAGAAACTTGAGCTTCAGGAACCATATGGAGTTTATGAAGAGGCCCCAGATAAAGAACAGTGCTCACCTCGGGGAGATGGATTTATGTGTTTTGCGTTTTGTCTCGTTTTGAGACAACATCTTGTACTGTCGCCCAGGCTAGAGTCAGTGCAGTGGGGGGATCATAGTTCACTGCAACCTTGACCTCCTGGACTCAAGATCCTCCCACCTCAACCTCCAGAGTACCTGGGACTACAGGCACCCACCACCATGTCCAGCTAAGTATTTTCTTTTTTGTAGAGATGGTGACGGGGATGGAGTCTTACTGTGTTGCCCAGGCTGGCCTCAAGCCCCTGGCCTCAAGGTTTCCTCCCTCCAGGCATGAGCCACCGCACCAGGCCTGGAATTACAATTTTTTTTTCTTTTTTATCACCCCTCCTTTTTCACTGGAATTATAATTGATGTGATTTTTTAATTTATATTTTTCTATATTTTATGATTATGTTTTTATAATGACTACATATTAGTTTGTTTTTGAGATAGGGTCTCACTCTGTTGCCCAGGCTGGAGTGCACTTGCACAATCTCAACTTGCTACAACCTCTGCCTCCCAGGCTCAAGTGATCCTCCCACCTCAGCCTCCCAAGTAGCTGGGACCATAGGCACGCAACACCATGCCCAGCTCTTTTTTTGTATTTTTGGCAGAGACAGGGTCTCACCATATTGCCCAGGCTGGTCTAAAATTCCTGAGCTCAACTGCCAGGATTACAAGCGTGAGCCACCACTCCTGGCTCTTTTTCTTTCTTCTTTTTTTTTTTTTTAAATACATTTAAAAAAATATTTTAGGCTGGGCAGGGGTGGCTCACGCCTATAATCCCAGCACTTTGGGAGGCCAAGGCAGGCAGATCACGAGGTCAGGAGTTGGAGACTAGCCCAGCCAATATGGTGAAACCCTGTCTGTCTCTACTAAAAATATAAAAATTTAGCTGGGTGTGGTGGTGCATGCCTGTAGTCCCAACTACTCGGGAGGCTGAGGCAGGAGAATCGCTTGAACCCAGAAGGTGGAGGTTGCAATGAGCACTCTAGCCTGGGCGACAGAGTGAGACTCTATCTCAAAAAATATATATTTTAATAGAGACATGGTCTCACTATATATTGCCTGGGCTATTATTTTATTTATTTATTTATTTTTTTTTTTTTTTTGAGACGGAGTCTCACTCTGTCGCCCAGGCTGGAGTGCAGTGGCCGGATCTCAGCTCACTGCAAGCTCCGCCTCCCGGGTTTACGCCATTCTCCTGCCTCAGCCTCCTGAGTAGCTGGGACTACAGGTGCCCGCCACCTCGCCCGGCTAGTTTTTTGTATTTTTTTAGTAGAGACGGGGTTTCACCATGTTAGCCAGGATGGTCTCGATCTCCTGACCTCGTGATCCACCCGTCTCGGCCTCCCAAAGTGCTGGGATTACAGGCTTGAGCCACTGCGCCCGGCCGCCTGGGGTATTCTTAAACTCTGCCGCCTGGGCTCAAATGATCCTCTCACTTTGGCCTCCCAAAGTGCTGGAATTACAGTCCTGAGCCACCGCACTTGGCCCTGGTTTTATTTCTCCTAGTGGCTTCACCTTCCTCTTCAGCCCACAGGCTCAGCATTTGACCTCTCCCTTGAGCTCCGCAGCCTCAGGGGCAACTAGATAACATCAATTCTAGCAGCCTAAAATCTTGAACTGTTTCCCCTTCCTGTCTTTCCACAGCACCTGCTTCAGGCCTTTATTATTTCTTCCCAAAATTGCTATGATATTGACTTTTTGCTTAAAATATGTTTTCAGTTGCATTCAAATTAGGTATTCTCATGGTAAAATGAAAACAGTTCCAAAAAGAAACATATATCAGTGTGCAGATGGATGGATTTTTAAAAAACATAAAAACACAGTTCCAAAGAAAATCAAATAATCCTACAAAAAGCAGCCTGGCCACACTCCTCTAACCACTTCCTGCTCCCCTGGGGCATCCATTTCCAACTCCTTAAACATTTCCTCTAGTCTTTAGCTCTATATTTTTAATAATTCATATACTGCTATCTTCAGTTTTTTCTTTTTCCTTTCTTTTTTATCTTTTTTCTTTTTTTTTTTGAGACAGGGTCTCGCTCTGTCACCCAGGCTGGAGTGCAGTGGTGTGATCAAAGCTCACTGCAGCCTCGAAGTCCCTTGCTTAAGCAGTCCTCCCGCCTCAACCTCTAGAGTAGCTGGGACCACAGGCATGTGCCACCCGGCTAATTTTTATATCTTTTTTTTTTTTTGAGACAGAGTCTCATTCTATTGCCCAGGCTGGAGTGCAGTGGTGCAATCTTGGCTCACTGCAACCTCCACCTCCCAGGCTCAAGTGATTCTCCTGCCTCAGCCTCCCAAGTAGCTGGGATTACGGGCTTCTGCCACCATCCCTGGCTAAGTTTTGTATTTTTAGTAGAGACAGGATTTCACCATGTTGGCCAGGCTGGTCTCGAACTCTTGACCTCAGGTGATCCACCTGCCTCGGCCTCCCAAAGTGCCGGGATTACAGGCATGAGCCACCGTGCCCAGCCTAATTTTTGTATATTTTGTAGAGACAGTGCTATGTCGCCCAGGCTGGTGCTGAACTCCTGAGCTCAAGCGATCTGCCCACCTCGGCCTCCCAAAGTGCTGGGATTACAGGCGTGAGCCACCGCGCCTGGCCTAGTTTTTCAGTTATAAATATTAGCTATTGACTTTCTTCAATGGAAGATGAGGACTTAGCCCCACAAACACCACACACATATGCAAACATATTCCCAAAAGAATTATATTGCAATTGGCTAAATCAGCATGCAGCATATAACTTATGATTATGCATTATTCACAGATGATTCATGTGGTAAACTCATTACATTTCCTTTCTTTTGTTGTCTCTGGATGACTTCAGTCTGTTTTTACTTCGTTTTCTCTGGACCTATCTCTGCTCTGTCCCCAGACAGAACTGTAACTCTTCTCTCAATATATGCAAACACACCCGGCGAGCACTGTCCTTCCCATCTGTCTCCCTGCCTCCCCTCTCTTTCCTCTCCATGGTATCCAGCACACCGTGTCACTCTAATATTTACAGCTGCCGATGGATGGCTCCTTAAAGCAAACAGAATTAAACCAAACTGTGGCCTAACGTTCGAGGCCCTCCACAATCCATCTGCCATCTTGATACTTCTTCCCTCAAACTCCTTACGCTATCAAAACCTAGATTTATCTAGGTTTTTTTTGTTTTTTTTTTGTTTTTTGTTTTTTTTCAGACGGAGTTTCCCTATTGTTGCCGAGCCTGGAGTGCAATGGCCCGATCTCAGCTCACCACAACCTCTACCTCCCGGGTTCAAGTGATTCTCCTGCCTCAGCCTCCCGAGTAGCTGGGATTACAGGTGCCTGCCACCACGCCTGGCTAATTTTTTGTATTTTTTTTTTAGTAGAGGCGGGGTTTCACCGTGTTCAACTCCTGACCTCAGGCAATACCCCCACTTCGGCCCCCCAAAATGCTGGGATTACAGTTGTGAGCCACCGCACCGGCCTATCTAGGTTTTAAAATACTAGGCCAGACAGGTATGGTGGCTGTTGTGTGTAATCCCAGCACCTTGGGAGGCTGAGGCAGGAGGATTGCATGAGCCCAGAAGTTTGAGACCAGCCTGGGCAACATGGTGACATCCTGTCTCTGCAAATAATTTTTAAAATTTACCCAGGCATGGTGGCATGTGCCTGTAGCCCCAGCTACTTAGGAGGCTGAGGTGGGAAGATCACTTGAGCTGGGGAGGTCAAGGCTGCAGTGAGTTGTGATTGCCCCCCTGCCCTCTAGCCTGAATGACAGAGTAGGACCATGTCTCAAAATATTAAAAAAATTAAAAATATTCCCCCCTAAAAAGATCCAGGGTAGGCCGGGCGCGGTGGCTCAAGCCTGTAATCCCAGCACTTTGGGAGGCCGAGACAGGCAGATCACAAGGTCAGGAGATCGAGACCATCCTGGCTAACCTGGTGAAACCCCGTCTCTACTAAAAAATACAAAAAACTAGCCGGGCGAGGTGGCGGGCGCCTGTAGTCCCAGCTACTTGGGAGGCTGAGGCAGGAGAATGGCGTAAAAACCCGGGAGGCGGAGCTTGCAGTGAGCTGAGATCCGGCCACTGCACTCCAGCCTGGGCCACAGAGCGAGACTCTGTCTCAAAAAAAAAAAAAAAAAAAAAGATCCAGGGCTCCTTGAAAAATGGCTGGGGCTGGATAAGTCCAAAGTGAGTCTAGGGTCGGGCACGCTGACTCATGCCTGTAATCCCAGCACTTTGGGAGGCCAAGGTGGGTGGATCACCTGAGGTCAGGAGTTCAAGACCAGACTGGCCAACATGGTGAAAACCCGTCTCTACTAAAACTACAAAAATTAGCTAGGCATGGTGGCGCATGCCTGTAATCGCAGCTATTTGGGAGGCTGAGGCAGGAGAATCGCTTGAGCCCAGGAGGTGGAGGTTAAAGTGAGCCAAGAGAGTGCCACCGCACTCTAGCCTGGGCGGCAAAGTGAGACTCCATCTCAAAAAAAAAAAAAAAAGTGAGTCTGGAACATTTCGTACCTGATGGTAAGGCACTGCTCAAATCATGATGCAGAAATGTCAAAGGGCACAGGCGCTAACTGGCCCAATCTGGAACAATATGGACTTCTATTTATTTAGAGATGGAGTCTCACCATGTCACCCAGGCTGGAGTGCAGTTGCATGATCTTGGCTCACTGCAACCTCCATCTCCTGGGTTCAAGCAATTCTCTTGCCTCAGCCTCCCAAGTAGCTGAGACAACAGGCATGCGCCACCACGCCTGGCTAATTTTTGTATTTTTTGTAGAGATGGGGTTTTGCCATGTGTTCCAGGCTGGTCGCAAACTCCTGAACTCAAGCAATTCACCCACCTTGGTCTTCCGAAGTGTTGGAATTACAGGCATGAGCTACTGTGCCTGGCCGTTAAATTTCTTGGGTGTGATTTGGTAGTCTGGTTGTGTTAGGGAACGTCTTTGTTCTTGGGAGATAGAAGCTCAAGTATTTAGGGGTAAAATGTCTTAGTCCATTTGTGCAGCTCTACCTAAATCCCTGAGACTGGATAATGTACAAGGAGCAGAAATTTATCTGGCCACGGTTCTGGAGACTGGGTAGTCCAAGATCAAGGTACTGGTTCTGTTATCTGGTGAGGGCTGCTCTCTGCTTCCAACATGGTGCCTTGATGTTGCAATCTCCTTGGGCGGAGGGAACCTGTATCTTCACATGGCAGAAGGCAGAAGGGCCAGAGAGCCGAACACTGCTGAAGCCTTTTATAAGGGCCTTACTCCCATTCATGATGGAGAAGCCCCCAAGGCCTAATCACCTCTTAAATGCCCCATCTCTTGGCCAGGCGCAGTGGCTCACGCCTGTAATCCCAGCACTTTGGGAGGCCGAGGCGGACAGATCAGGAGGTCAGGAGATCCGGACCATCCTGGCTAACAGGGTGAAACCCCATCTCTACTAAAAATACGAAAAATTAGCCAGGCGTGGTGGCGGGCGCCGGTAATTCCAGCTACTCGGGAGGCTGAGGCCGGAGAATGACGTCAACCCGGGAGGCGGAGCTTGCAGTGAGCCGAGATTGCACCCCTGAACTCCAACCTGGGCGACAGAGTGAGACTTCGTCTCCGGTGGGGGCGGGGGGAAGCCCCACCTCTTAATACCATCACAGTGGCAACACCTGAATTTTGGAGAGGACAGGACACATTCAAACCATAGCAGTGTCATAATGCTGCAACCTATTTTCAAGTAATTCAGTCAAAAAGCTGGGGGAAAAAAATGTTTGTAGGCCGGGCACGATGTCTCATGCCTGTAATCCCAGCACTTTGGGAGGCAGAGGTGGGAGGATTGCTTGAACCCAGGAGTTTGAGACCAGCTTGGGCAATATAGGGAGATCTCATCTCTACAAAGAAAAATTTTTTCAGCCTGACGTGGTGTCTCACGCCTGTAATTCCAGCACTTTGGGAGGCCGAGGCAGATGAATCACCTAAGGAGTTCAAGACCAGGCTGAACAACATGGCAAAACCCCATCTCTACTAAAAATACAAAATTAGCTAGGCATGGTGGCACATGCCTGTAATCCCAGCTACAGGAGGCTGAGGCAGGAGAATCACTTGAACCTGGGAATCGGAGGTTGCAGTGAGCCAAGATTTCGCCATTGTACTCCAGCCTGGACAAGAGCAAAACTCCATCTCAAAGAAAAAAAAAAAAATCTCGTATCCAAATTTTTCAAGGCCCAACTCAAACACCACCTATTCTATAAACCTTTTTTTTTTTTTTTAAGATGTCTCACTCTGTTGTCCAGGAGTGCAATGGCGCCATCTGGGCTCACTGCAACCTCCACATCTCAGGTTCAAGTGATTCTCCTGCCTCAGCCTCTGGAGTAGCTGGGACTACAGGTGCCCACCATGCTCGGCTAATTTTTTGTGTTTTTAGTAGAGATGGGGTTTCATCATGTTGGCCAGGCTGGTCTCAAATTCCTCACCTCAGGTGATCTGCCTGCCTTGGCCTCCCAAAGTGTTGGGATTACAGGCGTGAGCCACCACACCCAGCTCTATAAACTTTCTATGATCTCAAAGCCTCCAAGATTCTTCTCCAGACCCTAATGGTATTCCACCTTCACCAGCCCTCACGGCTCCTACTCCTCTCCACCTTCTCTACTGCATCAGACCATAAGCTCCTTAAAGGCAGTGACCACGTGTCTACCAGTTGTACTTTACAAAGAACCTACCAAGATTATGTTTGCAACAAATACAGTTATCCCTCAATATCCACAGATTCAACCCATAGTGGATCAAAAATACTGGATTCAAGAGATGCGGAACATGGCCTACTGTGGGACTTGAGCATCTGCAGGTTTTGGTATCCACCAGGGTTGTGAACCAACCCCTCCAGCTACCAAGGGATAAATGTATTTGTAAAATATTTTTATTGTGCCACCATGCCCGGCTGATTTTTGTATTTTTAGTAGACAGGGTTTCACCATGTTGGCCAGGCTGGTCTCGAACTCCAGGCCTCAAGTGGTCCGCCTGCTTCAGCTTCCCAAAATGCTGGGATTACAGGCATGAGGCACCACGCCTGGCCAGTATTTTTATTTTTTAATGAGACAAGATCTCTTTCTGTTGCCCAGTCTGGAGCGCAGTGGTGCATGGCTCACTGCAGCCTTGACCTCCAGGCTCAGGCAATCCTCCTGCTTCAGCCTTCAGAGTATATGGGACCAGAGATGTGCACCACCACACTCAGCTAACTAAAAAAAAAAAAAAAAAATTATTCATACAGATGGAGTCTCCCTGTGTTGCCCAGGCTGGTCTGAAACTCCTGGACTCAAGCAATCCTCCTCCTCAGCCTTCCAAAGTGTTGGGATTATAGGCATGAGCTACCGCACCCAGCCCATTATACTTCCCTTTGTTTAAACACAATTAAAACAGTTATGTTGGCCAAGCATGGTGGTTCACAGCTATAATCCCAGCACGTTGGGAAACGGAAACCAAGGTGGGTCCAGCCTGGGCAACATAGTGGGACCTTGCCTTTACAGAAAAAAAAAAAAAGGGTCGGGCACAGTGGCTCACGACTGTAATCCCAGCACTTTGGGAGGCTGAGGTGGGTGGATCACAAGAGACTGGGAGTTTGAGACCAGCCTGGCTAAGATGGTGAAACGCCATCTCTACTAAAAATACAAAAATTAGCTGGGCACAGTGGCAGGCGCCTGTTATCCCAGCTACTCAGGAGGCTGAGACAGAAGAATTGCTTGAACCTGGGAGGCAGAGGTTGCAGTGAGCCAAGATCACACCACTGCACTCTAGCCTGGGCGACAGAGCAACACTCTGTCTCTAAAAAACAAAAAAAAGAAAGAAAAAGAAAATAAAAGGCTGGGCACGGTGGCTCACACCTGTAATCCCAGCTCTCAGGGAGGCAGAGGCGGGAGGATAGCTTGAGCCCAGGAGTTCGAGACCCGCCTGGGCAATACAGAGAGACCCCGTTCTCCACAAAAAGGAAGGAAAAAAAAAACATATTTTATGTACCACATACAATTACATTATCTGTAAAATTCATTTGACAATTTGATTTTATATGTCTCTTTTTTTGAGACAGGGTCTCTCTCCGTCGCCCAGGCTAGAGTGCAGTGGCATGATCACGGCTCACTATAGCCTTGACCTCCTGGGCTCAAGGGATCCGCCCACCTCAGTCACTGAGCAGGGGGTGCTACAGGCACATACCAAAATGCCCAACTAATGTTTGTTTTTGTTTTAGAGATGAGGTTTCACCATGTTGCTCAGGCTGGTCTCGAACTTCTGGGCTCAAGCGATCTTCCCAAAGTGCTAGGATTACAGGCATGAGTCACTGTACCTGGCTGTTACTTTTTTTTTTTGAGACGGAGTCTTGCTCTGTTGCCCAGGCTGGAGTCCAGTGGCACAATCTGGGCTCACTGCAAGCTCCGCCTCCCGGGTTCACACCATTCTCCTGCCTCAGCCTCCTGAGTAGCTGGGACTACAGGTGCCCACCACCATGCCCAACTAATTTTTATTTTATTTATTTTGAGACCAAGTTTCGCCCTGTCACCCAGGCTGGAGTGCAATGGTGCTATCTCGGCTCACTGCAACCTCCGCCTCCCAGGTTCAAGTGATTCTTGTGCTTCAGCCTCCCGAGTAGCTGGGATTACAGACATGCACCAGAACGCCCGGCTAATTTTTTGTATCTTTAGTAGAGATGAGGTTTCGCCATGCTGGTCAGGCTGATCTCGAACTCCTGACCTCGTGATCCACCCGCTTCAGCCTCCCAAAGTGCTGGGATTACAGGTGTGAGCCACCGCGCCCGGCCTACATTTTTTTATTTTTTAATGAGACAGGGTCTTGCCATGTTGCCCAGGCTCAATTCAACTCCTAGGCTTAGGCAATCCTCCTGCCTTAGTCTTCCAAAATGCTGGCATTACAGGCCACTGCACCCAGCCCTATTTATATTTTTTGAGAAAAGATAAAACAGGGGCCAGGTGTGGTGGCTCACGCCTGTAATTCCAACACTGTAATCCCACCACGGCCTCCCAAAGTGTTGGGATCATGAGGTCAGGAGATTGAGACCATCCTGGCTAGTAGAGTGAAACCCCATCTCTAGTAAAAATACAAAAAATTAGCCGGGTGTGGTGGCAGGCACCTGTAGTTCCAGCTCCTCGGGAGGCTGAGGCAGGAAAATGGTGTGAACCCAGGAGGCGGAGCTTGTGGTGAGCCGAGATCCCACCACTGCCAGCCTGGGCGACAGAGCGAGACCGTCTCAAAAAAATAATAATAAATAGGCTGGGCGCGGTGACTCGAGCCTGTAATCCCAGCACTTTGAGAGGCCGAGACGGGCGGATCACAAGGTCAGGAGATCGAGACCATCCTGGCTAAAACGGTGAAACCCCGTCTCTACTAAAAAATACAAAAAACTAGCCAGGCGTGGTGGCGGGCGCCTGTAGTCTCAGCTACTCGGGAGGCTGAGGCAGGAGAATGGCGTAAACCCGGGAGGCGGAGCTTGCAGTGAGCCGAGATCCGGCCACTGCACTCCAGCCTGGGCAACAGAGCGAGACTCTGTCTCAAAAAAAAAAAAAAATAATAATAATAATAATAAATAAGACAGAACAGTAGAACTTGGATTATAGTCTCATCCATGACACCTGGAGCCCCTGTGAGAAATGAGGGGAATCACTCTGGGAAATAAACAGATCTGTGGCTGCCAGGGTGCAAAG
The DNA here is from genome assembly GCF_037993035.2 of Macaca fascicularis. Classification (NCBI taxonomy): domain Eukaryota; kingdom Metazoa; phylum Chordata; class Mammalia; order Primates; family Cercopithecidae; genus Macaca; species Macaca fascicularis. The sequence goes on from NC_088377.1 coordinate 52,397,218, forward strand.
GGAGGGGAAGATGGTGAACGATGCTAACTGGACATGAGGTTTCCATTCGGGGTAATGAAAAAGTTCGGAGCTGCACTGTAGGGACTGCTCAGCACTGCGAATGTACTCAGTACTCAGTACCACTGAAATGCACACTTGACAACGATGACAAAAGTAACTCTTGGCCAGGTGCACTGGCTCACACCTGTAATCCCAGCACTTTGGGAGCCTAAGGGGTTCGAAACCAGCCTGGCCAACATGGTGAAACCCCATCTCTACTAAAATTACAAAAATTAGTCAGACGTGGTGGCACATGTCTGTAATCCCAGCTACTTGGGAGGCTGAGGCATGAGAATCGCTTAAACCCAGAAGGCAGAGGTTGCAATGAGCCAAGAACACACCACTGCACTCCAGCCTGCTGGGTGACAGAGCGAGACTGTCTCAAAAAACTAACAAAAAACCTTTTATGTGTATTTTACCACAAGGGAAAAAAAAACAAAGAACTCATGAATCCCTCCGAACTACTTGGATCTGTGGAAAACACGTCCATGGATTGCATTTGGTGTACACAGGGATGGAATTTGGTTTTGCTTTTTTTGAGATGGAGTCTCGCTCTGTCACCCAGGCTGCAGTACAGTGGCGTAATCTTGGCCCACTGCAACCTCCACCTCCCAGGTTTAAGCAATTCTTGTCTCAGCCTCCCAAGGAGCTGGGAATACAGGCACCTGCCACCATGCCTGGCTAATTTTTGTATTTTTAGAAGAGACAGGGTCTCACCTTGCTGGTCAGGCTGGTCTCTAACTCCTGAGCTCAGGTGATCCACCCACCTCGGCCTCCCAAAGTGCTAAGATTACGGTGTGAGCCACCACGCCTGGCCTGGTTGTTATGTTTTAATTTTAAAATATTGTTTAGATAGAGATAGGGTCTTGCTATGTTGCCCAGGCTGGTCTCAAACTCCTAGCCTCAAGTGATCCTCCTGCCTCGGCCTCCAAAGTGCTGGGATAAGAAGTATGAGCCACTGCGCCCAGCAAGAAGCATAATTTGAACTATGTGACAGCTTCAAAGGGAGGCTGGAAATCACTGTCATGAAGTCTACATTGTGGGAGTGAAAGGATAGGCAGGCCCAGCCCACAGTGACCCCACAAGCACTCAGCCACCACCCCCACCCAACTCCGCAACCTTCAAGAAGGAAGCACTCAGATACCAACAGGACATATTTCAAATAGTTTAATTTTAAAAATATTCTATTCAGTGCTAAAATATGTCTTCACTCACTTGCCCATTTCCATTTTCTTAAACTTTTTTGAAACAAAAAATAAAATCACAAAGTTCAATTTAACATGCAGATTTCAAAGAAAAGGGAGCTTTCTAGAAACTGAGCTGAAGGGGTACTGTGGGGGATGGGTACTGTGTCAGAACCTCAAATTCTTGCTGGGGCAGTTTGTGGCAAGAGGCAGGGATGTTGGAATGACAGGTACAGGTGAGAACAAAGAAAGCTGTGTGTGCGGACGTGTGTGCTGAGGGCAGGGGATGGGGACGGCGGCCACAAAGGACTGTCAGCAGCTAGGGTGCCCGTGAGGGGCAGGACCACCTCAGGCATGGGCGGAACTGGCAGGACAGCAAGAAATCTAGACAGACTCTGCCCTTGTGTGGAGAAAAGCCCTTCCCTTCCCTCCAACGTCTCTACCCAGTCCTTCTCCAACAGCAGCCTACAGGGCCCCCAGTCCTAGGGGAAAGTCCGGGAGTCTACAGTCTCCATTCAAGTTCAAGTAACCCGAGGCACTCTCTTCTAGAGGGTGCCTTCCACATCTCTCTCTTCTCGCAGAAGCTGCCAGCAGCTCTGTCCAGAGATTCTGGAGCAGAGACTGCTGCCTGGAGGTGACAGATGAATCTTGGGGTGGCCGATGCTCCAGCCAACTTGGGGTGCAAAAAAGACATGAGCGCTCCTCTTCTCGGGAGCAAGTAGACACAGGTGCCAGGGACGGGAAGATGATGCTACAGCCCCAAGTCCTACGCCAGCCTTCCAGCCCAGAAGGCTCATGTGTGCAGGCTCTCGACCCCAGTGCTTGCCCTTACCCCAGCAACGCAGCGCGGCCAGAACCAGAATGCAATAAATAGAGGCAGGGCCAGGAGGCAGAGGGCCAGGACGGTGCTAGCTTTCTGAGGCCGTCTGCGGCACTGTGGGTTGGTCCACACAGAAGCGCTTCAGGGGTGGGGCACCTGAGTCTTCCTCTTCCTCGACGACCTAGGAGCAGGCAGAGCATGGAATGCCAGGGCCACCCCTCCCAACCAGAACCTTCCCACCACCTGAATTATAATGGGATGCCCACCCTGCTCCTTCCAGCAGATGATCAAACTTCCTCCCCTGCCTACAACCCGGGGACTCATTTCCAGTGCTGCAGATCCAAGCCCACATCCAGTCTTTCCTGGTTTTTTGACTTAGAAACTGGGAAGCCTGGCCAGCACAGTGGCTCACACCTGTAATCCCAGCACATTGGGAGGCTGAGATGGGCAGATCACTTGAGCTCAGGAGCTCGAGACCAGCCTGGCCAACATGGTGAAATCCCGTCTCTACTAAAAATATAAAAATTAGCCGGGTGTGGTGGTGGGCGCCTGTAATCCCAGTTACTCAGGAGCCTGAGACAGGAGAATCACCTGAACCCGGGAGGCAGTGGAGGCTGCAATGAGCCACGATTGTGCCACTGCACTCTAGTCTGGGCAACAGCGAGACCCTGCCTCAAACCAAACAAATGAAAAACTAGAAACCCCAAAGTGACTGCTTACCTGTGTCTCTAGTGGAACTGGTTCTTCCTTGGTGAGGGTGGGAGGTTCATCAGCCACTTCCGAGGAGGGCAGGGAGGGCTCTGAAAAGGCAGCAGGGTCGGCCTGAGGGCAGGGGTCCCCTGAGGCCTGGACCTGGGGAAGCTTCCTTAGAGCTGTGTGGAGGTGGCTTGGTGAGGAGGGGAGAATACTGGCCTGAGAAGCAAACATTCATTCAGGGCCCAGCTGGACCAGGTCACAGTCATGAATGGTGGAAGGGCAAAATACTGCTAGACTGCAGAGGGCCATCTCTGCTGGGCTGGAGATATCTGGAACCCACAAATCCGCTCATCTTGTCATCCTCCAGCCCAAACATTATGACTCTAACTCAATCTCCCAGTTTTCTGAGAGTTGCTATAAGGACTAGATGAAGTAATAAACACAGGAGCTAAGAACAGTGCATGCCAAATAGTAAGAACACAATAAATATTAACTACAATTGGCATTTCCCACGGAGAAACAAGTTCCATTTTGTAGTTGGCTGTTAACGGGTCACAGCACAGGAAAGCTAACAAGGGCCTAAGACACATCTATATATCCATATTATAACAAGAAACCTGGGTTGGGCATGGCGGCTCACACCTATAATCCCAGCTACTCTGGAGGCTGAGGTGGGAGGATCGCTTGAGCCCAGGAGTTCAAGACCAGCCTGGGCAACACAGTGAGACCCCATTTCTACAAAAAATTAAAAGATAGCCAGGCATGGTGGCACAGGCCTACAATCCTACTACTAGGGAGTCTGAGGCAAGAGGATCACTTGACCCCAGGAGTTCAAGACTACAGTGAGCTAGGATTCAGCCACTGCATTCTAGCCTAGGCAACAGAGCAGGACCCTATCTCTTAAAAAAAAAAAAAAAAAAAAAAAGGAAAGGAAAAAAATTTAGCAGGATGTGATGCAGACAGCAAAAATGCCGAAGACAGAAGGACAAGTGACATTCATTCCAACAGTTACTAGACGGCCATGTGATCTTAGATAAGCAATTTAACCTTTCACTCTGTTTTGTTTTGGTTTTTTTTTGTTTTTTTTTTTTTTTTTTTTTTTTTTTTTTTTTTTTTTGAGAGGGAGTCTGGCTCTGTCGCCCAGGCTGGAGTGCAGTGGCCGGATCTCAGCTCACTGCAAGCTCCGCCTCCCGGGTTTACGCCATTCTCCTGCCTCAGCCTCCCGAGTAGCTGGGACTACAGGCGCCCACCACCTCACCCGGCTAGTTTTTTTTTTTTGTATTTTTAGTACAGACGGGGTTTCACCGTATTAGCCAGGATGGTCTCGATCTCCTGACCTCGTGATCCGCCTGTCTCGGCCTCCCAAAGTGCTGGGATTACAGGCTTGAGCCACCGCGCCCGGCCTCACTCTGTTTTTTTTGAGATGGAGTCTAGGTCTGTCGCCAGGCTGGAGTGCAGTGGTGCAATCTCGGCTCACTGCAACCCCTGCCTCCTGGGTTCAAGTGATTCTCCTGCCTCAGCCTCCCGAGTAGCTGGGATTACAGGCATGTGCCACCACACCTGGCTAATTTTTGTATTTTTAGTAGAGATGGGGTTTCACCATGTTGGTCAAGCTGTTCTCTAACTCTTGACCTCAGGTGATCCACCCGCTTTGGCCTCCCCAAGTGCTGGGATTACAGACATGAGCCACCATGCCAGGCCTTTTATTTTTTTTTTTTTTTGAGATGGAGTCTCACTCTGTTGCCCAGACAAGAATGCACTGGTGTGATCCCAGCTCACTGCAACCTCTGCCTCTTAGGTTCAAGCGATTTTTCTGCCTCAGTCTCTGGAGCAGCTGGGATTACAGGCACGTGCCACCATGCCCAACTAAATTTTTTATGTTTTTAGCAGAGACAGGGTTTTGTCATGTTGGTCAGGCTGGTCTTGAACTCCTGGCCTCAAGTGACCCGCTCACCTAGACCTCCCAAAGTGCTGGGATTACAGGTGTGAGCCACCATGCCTGGCCCAATTTAACCTTTCTAAGCCTTGAATGTTCATTTTCCTCATCTGTAAAAGAAGACAATAGCTGCCACCTCACAGGATTTTTAAGAGAATTATACCAGGTGTCAAATACCCAAGTTCCTTCCGCAGAGCCTGGCACTCAACTCTAAGGCTTGTTTTCTCCCTTCACTCTGTGAAAGGGGAAAATATAATCATTCCTCAAAATATCCCAAGCTGGTGAGAAAGGGCTTGGTGCCGCCTGGCTCTGAGGTACTCTCTCGAGCCTGTTACTCTAAAGATGAGACGCAACAAGAGCAGGAAGCAAGGCCCTTCTAGGAAACTCATCCTGGGCCAACCACGACTCACCCTCCAGGATCTCCTGGCCCAGGGTTGGGGGCTGGGAGTCATCCGTGCGGAAGTCGGAGGTGTGTGCTGGGCTCAGGGACTCACTCTGCTGGGGGCTGGGGCTTGAGTTGGTGCTGCTATCCACCTTCAGCTGATAGACGTCAGACACGGAACTCTGGTTGCTGTTTTCATCTGAAAACCAAACAGAACAAAGGCAGCAGCTGAGTGTGGTCATTCTCCTCAAGAGGAACTCTGGACAGAGCCAAGGGCCTGGCATCACTTTAGGCAGTCAAGGATACAACTGAGCATAATAATCATTGTGCCCGGCCTACACGACATAGATTATAAGTACCAGAGCAGCCAGAATCTTTTTTTTTTTTTTTTTTTTTTTTTTTTTTTGAGACGGAGTCTCGCTCTGCCGCCCAGGCTGGAGTGCAGTGGCCGAGATCCGGCTCACTGCAAGCTCCGCCTCCCGGGTTCACGCCATTCTCCTGCCTCAGCCTCCCGAGTAGCTGGGACTACAGGCGCCGCCACCTCGCCCGGCTAGTTTTTTTTTTTTTTTGTATTTTTTGGTAGAGACGGGGTTTCACCGTGTTAGCCAGGATGGTCTCGATCTCCTGACCTCGTGATCCGCCCGTCTCGGCCTCCCAAAGTGCTGGGATTACAGGCTTGAGCCACCGCGCCCGGCCTAGAATCTTTATGTTTATGCAACATTACACTTCGGGAAGGTCAGGATATGCTTATTAAACACTTCTTTATTATCCACTGATTGCAGCTTGTGGAAGGGAGGGGTGTAGCTGTGTCTCTGGTCAGTACTTCTCATTCCTTCTCACATCACAAGATGTGTAGAAAATGACATTTGTCAGGCACCCTTGGGCATCTGAAGGAGGCTGGTGGTGTCTGAAGGTGGTGAGCTCAGGCTTCAGCTGCCTGACTGCCCCAAGGACTGATAGATTAGCACCTGGGAGTTCTGCCTGAAGGCTTAGTCATCACCAAATTTCAAAACTTAAGAGTTACTAGGCCGAGTGCGGTGGCTCACACCTGTAATCCCAGCACTTTGGGAGGCCAAGGTGGGCTGATCACTTGATGTCAGAAGTTCGAGACCAGCCTGGCCAACATGGTAAAACCCTGTCTCTACTGAAAATACAAAAATTAGCCGGGCATGATGGCACACGCCTGTAATTCCAGCTACTTGGGAGGCTGAGGTGGGAGAATCGCTTGAACCCGCGAGGTGGAGGTTGCAATGAGCTGAGATTGCATCACTGCACTCCAGCCTGAGTGACACAGCGAGACTCCGTCTCAAAAAATAAAAATAATAATAATTAAAAAAAAAAAAAATAGTCACCAGTGCCTTCCTCTGCTGCACCTACAGCAGTCAGTCACCAAAGTATTTCTGCTCTGGTATCATTTATGCTCATTCCTTCCTCTTCTACTGCTTCAGTTCAAGCCTCCTCATCTCTAGCCTGGCCTCCTGCAACAGCCACCTACCTCACTGCCCTGCCTCCAGTCTCATGTACCTTAAACTGAACTGCAAACCACTGCCAGAGAGACCTTTCTAAACCCTTCGACGCTCCACTGCTGCCTAAGGGAGAAATGTCATACCCAGTATTCTTTTTGAAACAAAATTTCGCTCTTGTTGCCCAGGCTGGAGTGCAATGGCGCGATCTCGGCTCAACACAACCTCTGCCTCCCGGGTTCAACCGATTCTCCTGCCTCAGCGTCCTGAGTAGCGGGGATTACAGGCTTGCGCCACTACGCCCAGATAATTTTGTGTTTTTATTAGAGACGGGGTTTTACCATGTTGGCCAGGCTGGTCTCGAACTGCTGACCTCAGGTGATCCGCCTACCTCAGCCTCCCAAAGTGCTGGGATTACAGGCATGAGCCACCATGCCCAGCACTTTTTTTTTTTTTTGAGACGGAGTCTGGCTCTGTCGCCCAGGCTGGAGTGCAGTGGCCGGATCTCAGCTCACTGCAAGCCCCGCCTCCCGGGTTCACGCCATTCTCCTGCCTCAGCCTCCCGAGTAGCTGGGAGTACAGGCGCCCGCCACCTCGCCCGGCTAGTTTTTTTTTGTATTTTAGTAGAGACGGGGTTTCACCGTGTTAGCCAGGATGGTCTCGATCTCCTGACCTCGTGATCCGCCCGTCTCGGCCTCCCAAAGTGCTGGGATTACAGGCTTGAGCCACCGCGCCCGGCCATACCCAGTACTTCTTAGGCTAGGCACGAGCTGGCCTTGTTGCAACATAGGAAGTCCTTTCTGATCTCTGGCCTCAGTGCCTGCTGTTCTCCCACAAGCATCCTCAGCTCCAGGCAGGCTGGACCCTTACCCAAAAGCTTCGTCATGCACGGGTGTTTCTGCCTAGCTATTCATACTTGGCTAGGCTGCCTTCTCATGTCCTGGAAAGCCCCAGACCTCCCAACACAGTCCCGACATCACTTCCTCCATGGAGCCCTGCCTCCCTGGCTCGCATGGGTGGAAATGACCAACCTCTCTTACTCTCCCATGATAGCCTGTGCACGCTTGCATTTACCATTTTGCACACGTGCGTCCTCCCGTGAGCCCCTGTGGACAGGCTCTGTGGCTCACTTGTCCTTGATTCCCCAGTGCAACGCACGGTACCTGCATACAGTTCATGGTATTTACTAAATGAAAAGGAGGAGATGGTGGCCAGACTGAGGAAATGGAGGTTCATATGTCTCCCAGAGCTTTCTGACTACTGAACACACATCGGTGTTCCCTTTCCAACAGTATATGGTTGACCTTGGTGGGGCCTGGGAAAGAGGTGGGGAAGGGATAACTACACGCTGGGTTAGCTCAAATCTGGTTTTGAAGAGAAAGTCATAAACTCACGCTAGTCTTGACTCCTACAAAGACCTTTAATACCCACACTAAAATGGAAGTAGCATTTTGTTACCAAATGAATAAAGCTGTCACTTTTGAACTTAAGCAAAACACCGTTCCTCCCTGAGCATCTGTTTCCTTAAATAGGGATGATAATAACTGCCTGGTTTATATCACAGGCTGATATATGGGTAAAAATGAGACAGTAAAGTAAAAGTGCTTCGTAGACAGTACCTAGCAGGTAAACGTAAAAGGCAGTATCATGACTACAGTGCTGACCCAGCCGGATTAGTTTAGGAGGCAGAACACGTCCTAACAGTGGGTAAGCAAAAGCTTCGGCTTTGGGTAGCCTTCTCTAAGCCACTATCACAAAACATACAGTCTAGGCCAGGTGCAGTGGCTCTTGCTTGTACCTTGGAAGGCCAAGGCTGGGGGACTGCTTGAGGCCAGGAGTTCAAGGCCAGCCTGGGCAACATAGCCAGACTCTATCTCTACAAAAAATAAAAAATGAAGTACAATCTAAAAAAAAAAAAGGCTTCTGATTCAGACAACCAGGACCTGACACAGAGTCTGTCACTTACAAGTTATGTAACTTCAGACATGTAACTTAACCTCTCTGAGCCTGTTTCCTTCACTGGAAAACGAGGATACCATTATCTATCTTGCAGTGTTACCGTGAAGTTTAAATGAAAAGATTTAGGTCAAGTGCCTAGCAAAATACCAGCGAAAAAGCAGGCGCTGAATTGATACACAGAATTCTTTTTTTTTTTTTGAGAGAGTCTCTCTGCAGCCCAGGCTGGAGTGCAGTGGTGCGATCTCAGCTCACTGCAACCTCCACCTCCTGGGATCAAGCGATTCTCCTGTCTCAGCCCCGTGAGTAGCTGAGATTACAGGCGCGTGCCACCACGCTCAGCTAATTTGTTGTATTTTTAGTAGAGACTGGGTTTCACCATGTTGGCCAGGCTCATCTTGAACTCCTGATCTCAGGTGACCTGCCCACCTCGGACTCCCAAAGCGCTGGGGTTACAGGCATGAGTCACTGCACCCGGCCAATTCTTCTTATTAATGCGTTCATCCAAGTTTTTGTTCTCCTGCAAGGAAGACACAGAGATGCAACTCACCCTGGAATTCAAGAAGGAGAGAGGAATTGGCTGAGGCATCAGAGGGAAAACCATTAGGTTCTCGGGCTGCTGAACTGTTCGATTTTGACTTTTCTTTCTAGAAAAGGAAAAAAAGAGGAATATGACAGAGCCAAGCAGGAGACTCACAGAGAGGGAGGAGGGTGCTATGTGACAGACCACAGAGGTCTGGATTAGGACTGAACAGGAAAAATGACAGCAGCATGAGAATCCAAGGACCCAAGGAAAAACAGAATCCTGGACAAGGCACTTCTCCTCAAGCCTCAGAAAAAATGAACCCTTCCAGCAGGAATATCATGAATCATAAGCAACAGGCAGATATATACACTTCAACTAGAACGTCCCATAGTATCCCTCTCCTGCCCTGATCAAACTGCTCAGGCAACCCTTCTCTATGCAAAAGGGCAAGAAATACAAAACACTCATTTGAAAAAGATTCTGGTTTCAGTAGCCGAGTGGGGAAAAAAGTGAGAGAAGGAACCTCGTGTAACGCAGACAGTGACAGGACAAATGGGCCCGGGCTAGCTCTATTCCTGATCCGTCAGCCTCATCCATTCAAAATGATCACCCCGGCCGGGCGCAGTGGCTCATGCCTATAATCCCAGAACTTTGGGAGGCCAAGATGGATGGATCACCTGAGGTCAGGAGTCCGAGACCAGCCTGGCCAACATTGTGAAACCCTGTCTCAACTAAAACTACTACAAAAAGCAGCCAAGTGTGGTGGCACGTGCCTGTAATCCTAGCTACTTGGGAGGCTGAGGCAGAAGAACTGCTGAAAGTGGAAGTTGCAGTTAACCAAGATGGCACCACTGCACTCCAGCATAGGCTACAGAGCGAGATTCCATCTAAAAAAAAATAAAAATAAAACCATAAATAAATAAATAATAAAAATACAAAAATTAGCCTGGCGTGGTGGCATGTACCTATAATTCCAGCTACTCTGGAGGCTGAGACAGGAGAATTGCTTGAACCTGTGGGGTGGAGGTTGCAGTGAGCCGAGATTCTGCCACTTTATAACAGCTTGGGCAAAAGAGCAAAACTCCGTCTCAAAAAGAAACAAACAAAAAAACTCAAAAAACAAAATGATCACCCCATGTCTATTTTTACCTATAACATTTGTTTCGAGAAAGATATAGGTTATAAGTGCAGGGCAACCACAGTGGGCAGGTAAGCACCAGCTTGCAACAAGAAAGCCAAAGGGCCAGGCACAGTGGCTTATGCCTGTAATCCCAGCACTTGAGGAGGCTGAAGTGGGAGGATCGCTTGAGCCCAGGAGTTTGAGACCAGCCTGGGCAACATAGTAAGACCCCATCTCTACAAAAAATAAAAAATTAGCCACGTATGGTGGCACATGCCAATGGTCCCAGCTACTGAGAAGGCTGAGTTGGGAGGATTGCTTGAGCCTGAGAGTTCGAGGCTGCAGTGAGCTATGTGCACTCCAGCCTCGGCAACAGAGTTAGACCCTATCTCAAAAAAAAAAAACCAGCCCAGAGTAAATCCAAGCATATGAAAATGAGAGCATCCCAAAAGCCAAAAGTTTAAATCTGAGTAGGCTCAAATTTACCAGTTCATACTTTTTATACATTTCTGGTAGATGCATTGTATTAGTAACATAATTTTTGTTAATAACTCAATATTTTTGTTTGCTTTTTTTTGAGACGGAGTCTCGCTCTGTCACCCAGGCTGGAGTGCAGTGGCCGGATCTCAGCTCACTGCAAGCTCCGCCTCCCAGGTTCACGCCATTCTCCTGCCTCAGCCTCCCGAGTAGCTGGGACTACAGGTGCCCGCCACCACACTCGGCTAATTTTTTGTATTTTTTAGTAGAGACAGGGTTTCAGTGTGTTAGCCACGATGGTCTCAACCTCCTGACCTTGTGATCCACCTGCTTCAGCCTCCCAAAGTGCTGGGATTACAGGCGCAAGCCACTGCGCCCGGCCAATAACTCAATCTTACCTCTGGAGTAAATCAATTGCAGTTATGGGTCCCTGTGTCCTTTCCTTCATTTTTCAGATATAATTTTGATGTAATTGCAAACACTTTACTATTACATATATTACATAATTTTTTTTTTTTTAATTTGAAACAAGGTCTTGCTTTGTCACCCAGGTTAGAGTGTAGTGGCACAATCACGGCTCACTACAACCTCCGCCTCCCGGGCTCAAGTGATCCTCCTACCCCAGCCTTCCTGAGTAGCTGGGACCACATGTGCACATCACCACACCCAGCTAATTTTTGTAGAGACAGGATTTCATCATGTTGCCCAGGCTGGTCTCAAGCTGCTGACGTCAAGGGATCCACCTGCTTCAGCTCGCAAAGTGTTGGGATTACAAATGTGAGCCACTGTACCCGATCAACATTTTTAATGGTTGCTTAATATTTCCATGATTCATTTAATCACTTCCCAAATACTGGACATTTAGTTTTGCATCTTTTATTTCTATTCTTTTTTTTTTTTTTTTTTGGAACAGGGTCTTGCTGTGTCACCCAGACTGGAGTGCAGTGGTACAATCATAGCTCACTGCAGCCTTGAACCCCCAGGTGCAAGCGATCCTCCCACTTCAGCCTCCCAAGTAGCTGGGACCATAGCCACATGCCACCATGCTGGCTAATTTTTATTTTATTTTATTTTTTAAGACTGAGTCTCACTCTGTCACCCAGGATGGAGTGCAGTGGTGCCATCTCAGCTCACTGCAAGCTCTACTGCAAGGCCTCAGCCTCCCAAAGTGCTGGGATTATAGGTGTGAGCCATTGTGCCTGGTCTGATTCTTTTATGTTATTTTATCTTATCATATCTTACTTTATTATTTTATTTTGAGATGGAGTCTCGCTCTGTTGCCCAGGCTGATGTGCACTGGCTTAATCTTGGCTCACTGCAACCTCCGCCTCCCAGGTTCAAGCGATTCTTCTGCCTCAGCCTCCCAAGTAGCTGGGATTACAGGCATGTGCCACCATACCCAACTAATTTTTTGTATTTTTAGGTAGAGACAGGGTCTCACTATGTTGACCAGGCTGGTCTTGAACTCCTGACCTCAAGTGATACACCTGTCTCGGCCTCCCAAAGTGCCAGGATTACAGGCGTGAGCCACCACACCTACCATTATAATCTTTTACAGGTTTTTTTTGGAGCCTCACTGCTTTCAAAAAGGACGTGGCAATGTATCTGATGCACAGTTTCATATAGCACTGACGCCAATTTTTGGGTTTATCATCACTTTTTTCTGATACCTCATTTATATTTAATAGTTCTGTGTTGTTGATACAAAATTTATATTCGCTACAGGGAATTCTGAAAATACAGAAAAAGAAAATCAACTATATGACTAGCCACAATATCAACATATATTTGTGTGAAAAAGGGTCATAATAGGCCGGGTGCGGTGGCTCACGCCTGTAATCGCAGCACTTTGGGAGGCCGAGGCAGGTGGATCACCTGAGGACCTGAGGTCAGGAGCTCAAGACCAGCCTGGCCAACATGGCGAAACCCCATCCCTACTAAAAATACAAAAATTACCCGGGCATGGTGGCAGCTGCCTGTAGTCCCAGCTACTCAAGAGGCTGAAGTAGAAGAATCACTTGAACCCAGGAGGTGGAGGCTGCAGTGAGTCAAGATCACGTCATTGCACTCCAGCCTGGGCGACAGAGCAAGACTGGCTCGAGAAAAAAAAAGAAAAAGAGTCTTAATACAGCATAAACTTGCTTCTCCTCCCCACTCACCATACTATAAACATTCTCCTAACCCAATGAATAATGCTACCAAAATCTCTCTCTTTTTTAAAAAAAGATGGGGTCTCGCTATGTTGTCCAGGCTGGAGTGCAGTGGCTGTTCACAGGCACCATCCTTGCACACTACAGCCTCCAGCTCCTGGGCTCAAGTGATTATCCTGTCTCAGCCTCTTGAGTAGCTGGGTCTATAGGACAGCATTACCATGCCCAGCGATAACATCTTTTATCACAGTTACAAGGCTTTACAAGGTATGGGTGCACAATCACTTAGTGAATTATGTACAATCATTTTTACTTTGCTTATAATTTTTATTATTTTTTTACTTTTTTGAGACAGGGTCTCACTCTATCCCCAAGGATGGAGTGCAGTGGCATGATTATAGTTCACTACAGTCTCAAACTCCTGGGCTCAAGCAGTTCTCCCACCTCAGCCTTCCAAGTAGCTGGGATTACAGGCATGTGGCACCACACCAGGCTAATTATTTTTTTGTAGAGACAACGTCTCACTGTGTTTCCCAAGGTGGTCCCAAATTCCTGGTGTCAAGAGATCCTCCCGAGTTCTGGGATTACAGGAGTGAGCCACTGCAACTGGCCTAATTTTTTTTTTTTAACTTCTATTTTAAGTTCAGGGGTACATGTACAGGTTTGTTACATATGTTAACTTGTGTCGGGGGTTTGTTATACAGATTATTTCATCGCCCAGGTATTAAGTCTAGTACCCTAGTTATTTTTGCCGATCCTCTCCCTCCTCCTACCCTCCACCCAATAATTTTTAAATTAAATTTAATTTAATGTTTTGTAGAAACGATATCTTGCTACATTGCCCAGGCTGGTCTAGAACTCCTGACCTCAAGTGATCCTCCCACCTTGGCCCCCCAAAGTGCTGGAATTACAGGCATGAGTCACTGTATCTGGCCAAGCTTTAAAAAATATTATTATTATTATTTTTGAGACAGAGTCTCAATCTGTCGCCCAGGCTGGAATGCAGTGGCATGATCTTGGCTGATTGCAGCCTCAACCTCCTGGCTTCAAGTGATTCTCCGGCCTCGGCCTCCTGAATAACTGAGATTACAGATGGGTGCCACCACACCCAGCTAATTTTTGTATTTTGGTAGAGACAGGGTTTTGCCATGTTGGCCAGGCTGGTCTCGAACTCCTGACCTCAGGTGATCCACCTGCCTCGACCTCCCAAAGTGCTGGGATTACAGGTGTGAGTCACCGTGCCTGGCCTCAAGATTTTTAAATATTATGAATAATGCCATAACACTCAACATTGTAGAAGTACCTTGAATACAGCATATCTCCTGAAGATAAATTCCTAAAGGTAAAACTTCTATATTGAAGTAATAGGTATTTTGAAAGTGGATAGATATATATATATACATATGACTAATGTGACCTGTACAAAGTTGGTGCCAACTTACTGTCCCAGCAGCCATGTCCCACTCTCTCGTCTCCTTCATGGTGTTTTTCTCTTTTCCATTTTTCCTAAACTAACAAATCTATGCTAGAAGACAGCACACCACTATGGACCACCACAGGGGAGATAGACTGATAGACCCTCAAGAGCCCAGTTCAGCCAACACAAGCCTGTGAGGAGCCCCCGGGAGGGATCAAGGGGGTTGAGTTGTGGGGAGCTGGAGGGAAAGGGGTTTTCTTTTTTTTTTTTTTTTTTGAGATGGAGTCTTGCTCTGTCGCCCAGGCTGGAGTGCAGTGGCGCGATCTTGGCTCACTACAAGCTCCACCTTATGGGTTCACGCCATTCTCCTGCCTTAGCCTCCCAAGTAGCTGGGATTACAGGTGCCCGCCACCATGCTCGGCTAATTTTTTGTATTTTTAGTAGAGATGGGGTTTCACTGTGCTAGCCAGGATGGTCTCGATCTACTGACCTCATGATCTGCCCTCGTGATCCGCCCACCTCGGTCTCCCAAAGGGCTGGGATTACAGGCCTGAGCCACCACGCCTGGCCTGGTTTTCTTTTTTATGAGATAGAGTCTAACTCTGTTGCCAGGCTGGAGTGCAGTGGCGCGATCTCGGCTCACTGCAACCTCTGCCTCCCCAGGTTCAAGCGATTCTCCTGCCTCAGCCTCCCGAATGGCTGGAATTACATGTGCCTGCCACCATGCCTGGCTCATTTTTTGTATTTTTAGTAGAGATGGAGTTTCACCATGTTGGCCAGGCTGGTCTTGAACTCCTGACCTCAGCTAATCCAACCACCTCGGCCTCCCAAAATTCTGGGATTACAGGCGTGAGCCACCGCACTTGGCCAAGGGAAGGGGGTTTTTTAGCAGCATCTACTCCTATCTATACACAATGCCCAAGAGATTTTACTGCTTGGCCTTTGACTCCCGTGGGTAATGGCCTCACCAGAGCCAGGGCTGGATAGGGAATAAACAGTTGCTCCAGAACCATGCCCCATCAACTCCATGAATTTGGCATCCTAGAACTTCTTGGGATGGCCGCTCTCAGATAAAGGCAGAGTCCGTAGGGTTGGTGCTAGGAGGTTTCCTGGAGCCAGAGACGACAGCAGAGAGCAAAAGGGAGAGGCTGAACCCTGAGGCTAACCTTGACCTCCTAAATTCATTTACAGAAAGGAAAACTACGGCTCAGGCTTCGGTCCTCCTAGTTATACATTACCAGCCAAAGCAACTGAGAGTCCCAAGGGAATAAAAGGTAAGAGAACAGATAAAACTCACCAGAGATTGGAGAAATACAGGTACTCTGATAAATAGAATAGTCTATACCAGAAGGAGCAGAAGAACTGAAATTAAACATAGATCTTCTCAGAAAGATACGGATAATATTGAAAAGTTGTTTTAGCCAGGGGTAGTGACTCATGTCTGTAATCCCAGCACTTTGGGAGGCCAAGGCAGGCAGATCACTTGAGGTCAGGAGTTCGAGACCAGCCTAGCCAACGTGGTGAAACCCATCTCTACTAAAAATAGAAAAAAATTAGCTGGGTATGGTGGCACATGCCTGTAATGCCAGTTACTCAGGAGGTTGAGGCAGGAGAATCATTTGAACCTGCAAGTTGGAGAGAGGATGCAGTGAGATGAGATCATGCTACTGCACTCCAGCCTGGGTGACACAGCGAGACTCTGTCTCAAAAAAAAAAAAAAAAAAAAAAAAAAGTGTTTTGAGGAAGAACCAGTTGAGGCAATTTGTTATGAAAAATATAATTTGCAGCTGGGCGCAGTGGCTCAAGCCTGTAATCCCAGCACTTTGGGAGGCCGAGACAGGCGGATCACAAGGTCAGGAGATCGAGACCATCCTGGCTAACCCGGTGAAACCCCGTCTCTACTAAAAAATACAAAAAACTAGTCGGGCGAGGTGGCGGGCGCCTGTAGTCCCAGCTACTCGGGAGGCTGAAGCAGGAGAATGGCGTAAACCCAGGAGGCGGAGCTTGCAGTGAGCTGAGATCCGGCCACTGCACTCCAGTTTGGGCGACAAAGCAAGACTCCGTCTCAAAAAAAAAAATAAATAAATAAAAATAATTTGCTCAAATAAAAATTAAGTGAACGAAATTAATTTAAATACAAACAGCTAAATAAAAGATTAATAAGCAAAAACTGTGTTGAGAAACTCTGAATGCACCAGGAAAAGATGAGAAATGAAATGAATGAGAGAAAAGTTAAGAAATAAAGCCGGTTGCTGGGCGTGGTAGCTCACTCCTGTAATCCCAGCACTTTGGGAGGCAGAGGCGGGTGGATCACCTGAGGTCAGGAGTTCAAGACCAGCCTGACCAACATGGAGAAACTCCATCTCTACCAAAAATACAAAATTAGCTGGGCATGGTGGTGCAAGCACTACTCG
This sequence comes from Macaca fascicularis, assembly GCF_037993035.2. NCBI lineage: Eukaryota > Metazoa > Chordata > Mammalia > Primates > Cercopithecidae > Macaca > Macaca fascicularis. The sequence continues at coordinate 52,413,798 of NC_088377.1, forward strand.
GGAGGCTGAGGCAGGAGAATCACTGGAACCCGGTAGGTGGAGGTTGCGGTGAGCTGAGATTGTGCCTTGCACTCCAGCCTGGGCAACAAGAGCAAAACTCGTCAAGGAAGGAAGGAAGGAAGGAAGGAAGGAAGGGAGGGAGGGAGGGAGGGAAGGCAGGCAGACAGGAAGGGAGGCAGGCAAGCAGTTGCATGGGTGCAGTGGCTCACACCTGTGATCCTAGCACTTTGGGAGGCCAAGGCAGAAGGATCGCTTGAGTTGAGTTTGAGACCAACCTGGGCAATACAGTGAGACCCTGTCTCTACAAATAATTTAAAAGTTTGCCGGGCGTGGTGGCACGTGCCTGTAGTCCCAGCTACTTGGGAGGTGGAGACATAAGTATTTCTTGAGCCCAGGAGTCGAGGCTACAGTGAACCATCATTGCACCACTGTACTCCAGCATGGGCTATGGAGTGAGACAGTCTCAAAAAAAAAAACAAAAAACAAATAAACAAACGAAAAAAACATTTCAGGATATTTTAAGGGAATTCCTAGATTCCTAGGAGATCAAAGATAGAAGAAATGCTAAAGTTTCCAGGAAGCCAAGTGGATCACCTACAAAGACTCAAGAATGGGAATAACATCACATTTCTCAACAGCGACACTGGATATACAATTGAGTAATAGCTTCAAAGTGCAGAAAGAAAGTAATTTTGAACCTAGAATTTCATATACAGATAAAATCAATTTTAAACATGAAAGTGAAACAAAGATATTTTCAGAAAGTTTTCCCCACAGAAGCTCTCTTTGACAAAACTCTTGAAGGATGTACTCTAGCAAAAAGAAAAACAAATGTAGAAGAAAACAGTAAGAAGTCAGTGCATGAGGACGAGCACAGTGGCTCATGCCTGTAACGCCAGCACTTTGGGAGGCTGAGATGGGCAAATCACTTGAAGTCAGGAGTTACAGACCAGCCTGGCCAATACGGTGAAACCCTTGTCTCTACTAAAAAAATACAAAAATTAGGCTGGGTGTGGTGGTATGTACCTGTAGTTCCAGCTACCTGGGAGGCTAGGCACCAGAATTGCTTGCACCCAGGAGGCGGAGGCTGCAGTGAGCCAAGATTACATCACTGCACTCCAGCCTCAGAGTGACACCCTGTCTCAAAAAAAAAAAAAAAAAAAAAAATGTAGGTGCATGAAATTTTAGGCAAGGCTGGGCGCAATGGCTCACGCCCGTAATCCCAGCACTTTGGGAGGCGGAGGTGGGCAGATCACGAGGTCAGGAGATCGAGACCATCCTGGCCAACATGGTGAAACCCTGTCTCTACTGAAAATACAAAAATTAGCCAGGCGTGGTGGTGTGTGCCTGTAATCCCAGCTACTCTGGAGACTGAGGCAGGAGAATCGCTTGAACCCAGGAGGCGAAGGTTGCAGTGAGCTTAGATTGCACCACTGCACTCCAGCCTGAGCAACGGAGTGAGACTGTCTCGAAAAAACAAAACAAAATAAAGAAACAACAACAACAACAAAAATTAGCTGGATGTGGTGGCATGTGCCTGTAGTCCCAGCTACTCAGGAGGCTGAGGTGGGAGGGTCACTTGAGCCCAGGAGATGAAGGTAGAAGTAAACCGAGATTATTTCACTGCATTCCAGTCTGGGCGACAGATTGAAATCCTGTCTTAAAAAATAATAATAACAATAAAAAACGAGCAGGCCGGGCATGGTGGTTCATGCCTGTAATCCCAGCACTTTGGCAGGCCAAGGCGGGTGGATCACCTGAGGTCGGGAGTTCAAGACCAGTCTGACCAACATGGAGAAACCCAGTCTCTATTAAAAATACAAAATTAGCCAGATATGGTGGCGCATGCCTGTAATCCCAGCTACTCGGGAGGCTGAGGTAGGAGAACCGCTTGAACCCACGATGGGGAGGCTGCAGTGAGCCAAGACTGCACCATTGCACTCCAGCCTAAGCAAGAGAAGTGAAACTCTGTCTCAAAAAAAAAGAAAACTCTTGTTTCTGGTGGGAATATAAATTGGTACAACTACCATTTCAGAAAATAGTTTAGCATCAGCTAATATAGGTCAAAACATACATACCCTAAGACCCAGCCACTTCCCTTCCGAGAATATATCCTAGGAAAACCCATGTACATGCTTATGTGGGTTCTGGACAAGAATGCTCACAGGGGCATTGCTCCTATTAGCCCTAACTGTGGACAACCTCAATATCTACAGGAGAACCAGAAAAATAAACTACACTTAGCCATGTGATGAATATGCAGCAAAATACAGCAGAGAGAGCAATGAAAAGGAATGGATAACTCCAAGGACAACATGGATGCATTTTATAAACATAATGCTGAGCAAAAGAAATAACGCTCAAAATGTTAGAGCCTGGTGCAGTGGCATATGTCTGTAATCCCAGCTATTTGGGAGGCTGAGATAAGATCGCTTGAGCCCAAAAGTTCAAATCCAGCCTGGGCCACAAAGGGAGACCCCCATCTCTAAAAAAGCAAAAAGGGGCCGGGCGCGGTGGCTCACACCTGTAATCCCAGCACTTTGGGAGGCCAAGGCAGGCGGATCACAAGGTCAGGAGATCGAGACCATCCTGGCTAACACAGTGAAACCCCGTCTCTACTAAAAAAGACAAAAAAATTAGCCGGGTGTGGTGGCGGGCGCCTGTAGTCCCAGCTACTAGGGAGGCTGAGGCAGGAGAATGGTGTGAACCCAGGAGGCGGAGCTTACAGTGCTCCACTGCACTCCAGCCTGGGCAACAGAACAAGACTCCGTCTCAAAAAAAAAAAAAAAAAAAAAAAAAAGCAAAAAGGGTGGGCACGATGGCTCATGCCTATAATCCCACCACTTTGGGAGGTTGAGGTGGGAAGATCATTTGATCCCACGAATTTGAGATCTATCAGCCTAGGCTGATATAGCAAACTCCCATCTCTCCCCCGCCAAAAAAAAAAAAAAGAAAAAGAAGAAGAAAGAAAAAAATATTAGCTGGGCACGATGGCACGTGCCTGTGGTTCCAGATTCTCAGGTGGCTGAGGTGGGAGGATTGTTTGAGCCTGGGAGGTCAAGGCTCCAGTGAGTGGAGATCATGACACTGCACTCCAGCCTGGGTGACATAGTGAGATTTTTGTCTGTGGGAAAAAAATCTCAAAAATAGTAATAAAGGAAAAACTGTTTATGAATGACTAGAGAGTGGTAAGAAAAGCAAAAGTAAGAGAGTGATTACCTTTAGAGGGGCAGGAGGAAGAGGATGGGAAGAGCTGCAGAGAGGTCTGCTGGGGTCTTGGCAAAGCTCTATGTTTTACACTGAGTGGTTCTCACAAGGGTGTTAACTTTATATTATTCATACACTGTACATTTGTTTTATATACTTCTCTGTATGTTTTATATTTGAAATTTTAAAAAACAATTAGAAAAAAAAGTTGGAAAAATAATCCGGGTATTTATCACCCAGAAAATACGTAGATAAAGGTACTCACAGCAAATAAGAAAATGCAATGCATGAGTCAAAGGTAATAATTCTACTTATATTTACAGATACATGGAGGGTTCTCAAAACAAGGTTGGGTCAGGCACGGTGGTTCATGCCTGTCATTCCAGCACTTTGGGAGGCCGAGGCGGGCAGATTACTTGAGGTCAGGAGTTCAGGACCAGCCTGGCCAACATGGTGAAACCCGTCTCTACTAAAAATACGAAAGTTAGCCAGGCATGGTGGCAGGCGCCTGTAATCCCAGCTACTCAGGAGGCTGAGGCAGGATAATCGCTTGAACCTGGCAGGTGGAGGTTGCAGTGAGCTGAGCTTGCACCATTGCACTCCGGCCTGGGTGACAGAGCGAGAGTCCATCTCAAAAAAAAAAAAAAAAAAAAACCCAAAGAAAAAAACCACAGTTGAACCAAAGAGAATACAAAGAGCTTCTGGCAAAATGCTGTACATATGTAAGTTTTGTTTATTTGTTTTTTTTTTTTTTTTTTTGAGACAGAGTCTCGCTCTGTCGCCCGGGCTGGAGTGCAGTGGCCGGATCTCAGCTCACTGCAAGCTCCGCCTCCCGGGTTCACGCCATTCTCCTGCCTCAGCCTCCCGAGTAGCTGGGACTACAGGCGCCCACCACCGCGCCCGGCTAATTTTTTGTATTTTTTAGTAGAGACGGGGTTTCACCGTGTTAACCAGGATGGTCTCGATCTCCTGACCTTGTGATCCCCCCGTCTCGGCCTCCCAAAGTGCCGGGATTACAGGCTTGAGCCACCGCGCCCGGCCGTAAGTTTTGTTTAAAAACAAAAATACACATATGAAAAAACGCTATGTATTTTTAAAGAATATGCAGGTATCCAAACAAAGATGAATCACAAAGGCCTACATCAGAATTAGAAAGATGTATATACACATAATACACTATAGTAGGGGGCTAATCGCATAACAGCAAGTCTCAGCAAACTTTTTCTTAAAGGGCTAGATGATAAATATTTTAGGTTTTATGGGCCATTAGGCCTTATGGCAACCACTCAATCTGTCATCGTAATTCAAAAGCACCACAGACAATAAGTGAATCAGTGGGTATAGTTATGTGTTTGGTTTTTTGTTTGTTTTGAGATGAGTCTCACACTGTTGCCCTAGGCTGGAGTGCAGTGGCAAGATCTCAGCTCACTGCAACCTCTGCCTTATAGGTTCAAGCGATTCTCCTTGCCTCAGCCTCCTAAGTAGCTGCGATTACAGGTGCCCACCAGCAAGCCCGGCTAATTTTTTTGTATTTTTAGTAGAGATGGGGGTTGCACTATGTTGGCCAAGCTGGTCTCAAACTCCCGACCTTAAGTGATCCGCCCACCTTGGCCTCCCAAAGTGCTGGAATTACAGGCATGAGCCACCACACCCAGCCAGTTATGTTCCAATAGAAATATACTGAAAAACGTAAGGAATACGCCAGGGTTTAGTTTGTCAAGCCCTAGAAAAGAGGCTTGAGTTAAGGGAAAGGAATAAAGAAGGAAAATAATAAAGAGAGGCCTTGCATGGACCAGTAACAGGGGTGCCTTGAAGTATTTTCCACTCAATTCTGGGAAAATAAATTCCTTTAATTAAGAGGCAATTAGGCCAGGTGCAGTGGCTCACACCTGTAATCCTAGCACTTTGGGAGGCTGAGGCAGGTGGATCACCAAGTCAGGAGGGTCCAGACCAGCCTGACCAACATGGTAAAACCCCGTGTCTACTAAAAATACAAAAATCAGCTGGGTGTGGTGGCAGATGCCTGTAACCCCAGGTACTCGGGAGGCTGAGGCAGAGAATTGCTTGAACCTGGGAGGCAAAGGTTGCAGCGAGCCAAGATCACGCCACTGTACCCCAGCCTGGGCGACAGAGCAAGACTCCATCTCATAAAAAAAGAGGCAATCAAATAAAGAAATAAACAAAATGGTACCTTTTGATTTTCATCCACACTTACCTCCTTGCTGTCTGTCACAGGAACCCACTTAAATATCCTCAGGGACGTGTCACCCACAGTCACCCACTTCTTCTCCCTAAAAGAAAGACACTTCTTTGAACCGATAAAACAATGCAATGCGTTTTCTGCTCATCACTTGTGCTTTTCTACTACTCAGCAGATCATTCCTTCAATCTGGAATCCTTCTGAACTTCTTCTTGGTGAGGTATGGTAGCTCACACCTGTAATCCCAGGTGGGAGGCTGAGGCAGGAGGATCGCTCAAGCCTAGGAGTTTGAGAACAGTCTGGGCCATTTAGCGAGACCTCATCTCTAAAAAAAGATACAGGCCAGGCGCAGTGGCTAACACCTGTAATCCCAACATTTTGGGAGGCCAAGGTGGGCAGATCGCTTGAGGTCAGGAGTTTGAGACCATCCAGGTCAACATGGTGAAACCCCATCTCTACAAAAAAAAATACAAAAAGTAGCTGGGCGTGGTGGCATGTGCCGGTAATCCCAGTTTACTCGGGAGGCTAAGGTGGGAGGATCCCTTGAGTCCAGGAGGCAGAGGCTGCAGTAAACTGAGATCACGCCACCACACTCCAGCCTGGGCAACAGAGATCCTGTCTCAAAAAAAAAAAAAAAAAAGATGTGGGACATAAGGCTGGAAGGTAGCACACACAGCACCATATTGTTTTTTACTTGCATGTGAGTTACTTTGGGTGCTTTTCTCTTTACCAAATATATGAGTTCTATTACTACTTTCCTTTGTTTAAGTGAGACAGAGTCTTGTTCTGCCTCCCAGGCTGGAGTGAAGTGGCACAATCATAGCTCACTGCAGCCTCGACCTCCTGGGCTCAAGCAATCCTGCCACCTCAGCCTCTTGAGTAGCTGGGACTAGAGGCGCACGCCACCACACCCAGCTACATTTTTATTTTTATTTATTTATTTTTTTTTTTTCTTTTTTTTTTTTGAGACGGAGTCTCACTCTGTCACCCAGGCTGGAGTGCAGTGGCCGGATCTCAGCTCACTGCAAGCTCCGCCTCCCAGGTTCACGCCATTCTCCTGCCTCAGCCTCCCGAGTAGCTGGGACTACAGGCGTCCGCCACATCGCCCGGCTAGTTTTTTGTATTTTTTAGTAGAGACGGGGTTTCACCATGTTAGCCAGGATGGTCTCGATCTCCTGACCTCGTGATCCACCCGTCTCGGCCTCCCAAAGTGCTGGGATTACAGGCTTGAGCCACCGCGCCCGGCCTACATTTTTATTTTTTGTAGAGACGCGGGGGTCTCTCTTTGTTGCCCGCGCTGGTCTTGAACTCTTGGCCTCAAGCAATCTGCCCACCTCGGCCTCCCAAAATGCTGGGATTACAGGCATGAGCCACTGCACCTGGCCTACTTAGTCTCCAGTTAAAGGTTCTTCCAAGGGACAGACAATCCCAGGAGAGACACCTGCTGCTGGGGGGTACGGCGTGGTGGGTGTGACAAGTTAGGATCCTTTCCCTTTCTGGGTTACTAAGACTGCATAAAGAAAAAGAAAACTAGTTTAAAGAAATTTTTTAAATTTCAACTTTGAAGTTCCAAAGCTTTGTAGAAATCCTTTTGTCTCCTGCTGTGTTCCAAAGGGGTAAAAATGGCAGAGTTTATCAGTCCGCTACATTCACGAAATAAGCAAAGGGACAAGAGGGATAAAAGTCTTGCACAAGGTCACTCTCTAAATGACTACGGACCCCCAACTATCCACACCAGATCAGAATGCCACTGTTCTGAGCTTGCCCACAGAGCACCTTCGAGGTCTGCAAACAAATGTGTGGAGGAGACAGAACAAAGGAAACGCTCTATTTTGTGTGTGTGTGTGTGTGTGTGTGTGTGTGTGTGTGAGATAGGCTCTACCCTCTGTCACCCAGGCTGGAGTGCAGTGGCGTGATCACCATGTGGCCTCAAAATCCCAGGCTCAGGTGAATCTCCCATCTCAGCCTCCCAAGTAGCTGGGACGATAGGCCACCATGCCCAGCTAATTGTTTGTATTTTTAGTAAGAACAGGGTTTCACCATGTTGCCCAGGTTGGTCTTGAACTCCTGGGCTCAAGCGATCCTCTTGCCTCAGCCTCCCAAAGTGCCGGGATTACAGGCGTGAGCCACCGTGCCCAGCCTCTCCTTCATTCCAAGAAGGTTATTCCCTAAGCATGCCAGGCAGAGAACGAATCTGCTTATTGTAAGGTCCACTGATACCTTAAGAGGTGCTTGCTGTCAGTAGGAACAAGGGCCAAATGCAGAGAACTGCTTTGTCACAGATCTGAGCCAACTTCTCAAAGGGTCAAGTCCAAATGTGAAGTCACGAAAAAGCAAAAAAAGTAACTGCTGTTGTAATTGTTGATGTTGTTCAGCAAATGATGACGGCAGCTCACGCCTGTAATCCCAGCACTTTGGAAGGCTGAGGTGGGTGGATCACTTGAGCCCAGGAGTTCGAGACCAGCCTGGGCAACATGGTAAAATCCTGTCCTCACTAAAAATACAAAAATTAGCCGGGCATGGTGGCACACACCTGTAATCCCGACTACTCAGGAGGCTGAGGCGAAAGAATTGCTTGAACCCCAGAGGCGGAGGCTGCAGTGAGTCAAGATCACACCACTGTACTCTAGCCTGGGCAACAGAGCAACACTGGGTCTCAAAAAAAAAAAAAAAAAAAGACATACTGGGAGTGTAAAAAGACTGTGATGTAACAGAAGGAATGAATTAAAGTCTTAGAAAATAACTAGAATTCCTGAACAGACCACTCCATTTTCTCATTTATTCAACCAATTAGTCTACAACAGGCTGTGCTAGGACCTGGCGATGCAGAGAACAAGATCCATGGTCCCTGCCCTCACAGACCCTGTCTTATATCTGGAAACAGACATGAATAGCTCAATTCAGGATTAGTCACTTAATTATTAGGTTTAACCATATCAAATTGCCATTTTTGTAGGTTAATTAGCCAAATACAGGAGACCAGATGCAGTGGCTCACATCTGTAATCCCAGCACTTTGGGAGGTCGAGGTGGGAGGACCACTTGAAGTCAGGAGTTCAAGACCAGCCTGGCCAACATGGTGAAACCCAGTCTCTACAAAAATACAAAAATTAGCTGGGTGTGGTGGTGTACACTTGCAATCAGCTACTCAGAAGGCTGAGGCAGAATTGCTTGAACCTGGGAAGCAGAGGTTGCAGTGAGCCAAGATTGCACCACTGCACTCCAACCTGGGTGACACAGCAAGACTCTGTCTAAAAAGAAAAACAAAACAGAAGTCAAATATAAGAAATGTCTTATGAGTCCATCTAATACAATCGTGGAAAGTTCTGTGAAGGGGACTTGATCTAGATTGGGAATCTCAAGTGGTGAACCTAAGGAAGCAACTTTTGAGCTGCGCTAGGAGTTAACTCAGCAAGAGGGAGGAGAAAAGAGAGGAAGAAGAATGCCAGGCGGCAGGAAGAGCAGAGTGACTTCACTGGAAAGACGGTGGGCATCCTGGGAAAGAGCCAGCCAAGTGAGGCAGGAAGGAAGGCCTTCTTCGGTATTTATCCTAAAAGCAAGAATGGAACCACTGAAGCATTACTAGGGGTGCTAGCATAAGATGCACATTTTATATATTTTTTACAGATGGGGTCTCGCTCTGTTGCCCAGGATGGAGTGCCATGGTATGACCATAGTTCACTGCGGCCTCAACTCCTGGGCTCCAGCGATCCTCCCACCACAGCCTCCCAAATAAAGCTGTGCACTTTAAGATCACTCTGTAACTCGGAAGAGAGAAAAATAAAATCACTCGGTGACAATGAACAGATTGGGGAATGAGCAAGAGCAGCAGAGAGAGAAGAGGCTGGTACAGAGTTCCAGGTGACAGAGGACGGCCCTTGAGCCTAGCCTGCTAGGGGCGGGGGGTCAAAAATGGGGAGAAGAGAAGGGTGTGCCTGTTCTCAGGTTTCACCAAAATCTTGGAGGATTAAAGGTGGACGAGGAAAACCATGAATAAATTAAACTATTTATACGGAAACCCAACTATATATGAAGCCCTCAGACATAGAAAGAGAAGGAACTTCCCTCTTGTGTGGAAATGGACAGATAAACACACAAATAAAGGTCAATGTACCAATGATCTTAAAGGGAGTAAAGGGTGAGGGGTGGGAGACGTTAAGGAAGGCTTCCTGGCGGGAGGTAATATCTACTTGAACTTTTAGTTTTTGTAGAGACCGGGTCTCACTATGTTGCCCAGGCTGGTCTCAAACTCCTGGCCTCAAGCGATCCGCCCGCCTCAGCCTCCCGAAGTACTGGGATTACATGCCTGAGCCACCTCACCTAGCCATACTTGGGTTTTTAATAATGGGTAGTAATTGGCTATACAAAAAACTTGACAAAGTTGGCTATGAAAGTTTAACGTGATGACTCTGATACACACCGACACAGTGTGTATCGGAGATCTGGATACAAAATACGTGCTCAACCGGCGTCTTCCATGCACATTTTAGACATGGGGTCTCTCGCCGTAGCCCAGGCTGGAGTGCCGTGGCACGATCATAGCTCACTGCAGCCTCCAACTCCTGGGTCCCAGCAATCCTCCCACCACAGCCTCCCAAGTAAGGACGTGCACTTTAAAAAGACCACTGCTACTTGGAAGTGAGAAAAATAAAATCACTCAGTGCAGACGATGAACGGGCTGGGTAATGAGCAAGAGCAGAACCAGAGAAATTAAAGGGAGGCTGGTACATAGTTTGCAAAGGACTCTCCTGACAGCCGTCAGGGCAGCAAGAGAAAATGCCTACCAAGCTCGCGGCGCAGGGGCCGGGTTCTGGGGGAAAGTGAGGGGTTTTCCTTTGGATGACACCAGGCTTCCTCCCTTAACAGACAAACCCATAAACTCACCCAACTTCAATGCCTGAATACGCAGAGCTCTCAGCCTGGCGGGTTGAAATCACTCCAGGGATACTCGCTATTATCAAGGGCCAGCTTGGAAACGCAGGCGGGGCCAAAACCCAGGAAGAGTGGAGGGCGGGCCCCCGGCTGGGCCGGGCGCGGCGACACCGAGGCCAGGCGGCCCCAGCACGGGCCGGAAGCCGGCATCCCCTCCCGGGCAGCGCGCGACCGCAGCCGCAGCAGGTGGGCGGGCCCGCGAACTGGGCGGCCCGCTGATTGGCCGCGGCCGGCGCGCCCTCTGACCTCACGCCGACGCCAGCGGCGCCCTCCTCCCGCCTTCTCCCGCGTCCCCCTCCCCCAGCGCCGGCCGGTCGGCTCCCACCCGACTCGCCAGTCCCGCGCTCCTCAGGGCCTGGACCCGCGACCCCCGCCAGCCCCCTAACCTCCGGCCCCTCACCATTTCCGCACTTTCTCGATGGCCGCCATCACCTTCTTGATGTCGTCTTTGGCCCGGCTGCGGGTCTCCGCCCGGACCGACCGGCCCGACATGGCGGCGGCGGGAGCGGCGGGGGCCAGGGCACTGCTCCCAAGACACCGGGTATCGCGCGCCTCGCGCCGCCGCCCGCCCGCCGCCGCCGCCGCCGCAGCGTCACCGCGGCCGTCGCCCCCTCTGTGCGCGCGTGCGCGAGGAAGCGCGCGCACCCGCCCGCCCCTTGGGGCTCGCGGCCTCAGCGCGCCTGCGCGCCCCGCCCGGGGCGTCCCTCCTGAGCGCCCCGGGAGTCCCCTGAGCCCCCACCCGGGCCGGGGTGCGAGGCGGGCCGGGCGCACGTGCTGTAGTCAGGGCGAGGTGTGAGGTGCTGCCGGTGGGCAACTGATTCTTTTCCCTGGGAGTTTGGAGGTCGGCTCCCTGCTCTGGCCAGCGTGTTAGGGACCTGACCCTGTGGAACCGCGCTCCTGCGCTGTCTCTGTCCTCCCGCCTCTCCTGTCCAGCACCTTTGCCCTCTGGCTCTGCCGCTGTGCTCCAACCACGCCTTTCTTCGCGTTTCTTCAGGATGCCTTCTGGCCTTTGCACATACCTGTTCCTCACCTGGAATCCTCTCCTCTCTTCACCAGATGAACTGCTTTCCCAACATTCAGACCACATTCTTGCCTTTTCTCGAGTATCTAGTAGTCTCAAGTATTCGGGAGGCTGAAGCAGGAGGATCACTTGAGCCCAGGAATTTGAGGCTGCAGTCAGCTGTGATATGATCGCACCTGTGAATAGCCACTGCACTCCAGCCTGGGCAACATATGGAGACCCCATCTCTAAAATAAATAAAAGATGCCTATTTTGTGCAGGACTCTGTACCAAAAACTGAAGACATACGTGGTTTTGGTTTCAAACAACTTCCAGTTTATTTATTGAGACGGAGTCTCGCTCTGTGGCTCAGGCTGGAGTGCAGTGGCATGATCTCAGCTCACTGCAACCTCCGCCTCCTGGGTTCAAGTGATTCTCCTGCCTCAGCCTCCAGAGTAGCTGGGATTACAGGCACGCACCACCACGCCCAGCTAATTTTTGTATTTTTAGTAGAGACGGGGTTTTACCATGTTGGTCAGGCTGGTCTCGAACTCCTGACCTCGTGATCTGCCCGCCTTGGCCTCCCAAAGTGCTGAGATTACAGGCGTGAGCCACCGCGCCTGTCTTTTTTTTTTTTTTCTGAGATGGAGTCTCACTCTGTTGCCCAGGCTGGAGTGTAGTGGTGTGATCTCGACTCACTACAACCTCTACCTCCCGGGTTCAAGCAATTCTGCGTCTCAGCCTCCCGAGTAGCTGAGACTATAGTCGCCCGCCATCACACCCGGCTAATTTTTTTGTATTTTTACTAGAGATGGGGTTTCACCATGTTGGTTAGGCTGATCTTGAACTCCTGACCTCGTGATCCACCTGCCTCGGCCTCCCAAAGTGCTGGGATTACAGGCGTGAGCCACCGCACCCGGCCCAGTTTATTTATTCATGTGGAGATGGGATCTCACTATGTTGTCCAGGCTGGTCTCAAACTCCTGGTCTCAAGGGATCCTCCCGAAGTGTTGGGATTACACGCATGAGCCACCATGACTAGCTGAGCTTCCAGTTTAGTAGAACATTCAGACCAAACAACAACAAAAATAACCATTTATTTTTTACTTTTACTTATTTTTTGGTACAGGGCCTTGCTTAAGTGATCCTTCTGCCTCAGCCTCCTGTGTAGCTAAGACCACAGGTGAGGGCCACCATGCCTGGCTGCCCTTTTTTTTTTTTTTTTTTTGTAGAGACAGGGTCTCCCTTTGTTGCCCAGGTTGGTGGTCTTGAACTCCTGGACTCAATTGATCCTCCTTTCTCGGCCTCCCACAGTGCTGGGATTGCAGACATGAGTCACTGGGTCCAGCTTCCCAAATCATATTTAAAATGCTATTTGATAAATGCTAGCCTAGGCTGGGCACGGTGGCTCACACCTGTAATCCCAGCACTTTGGGAGGCCATGGTGGGTGGATCATTTGAGGTCAGGAGTTTGAGACCAGCCTGTCCAACATGGCGAAACCCCATCTCTACTAAAAATACAGAATTAGCTACTTGGAAAGCTGAGTCAGGAGAATCGCTTGAATCCCGGAGGTGGAGGTTGCATGAGTCAAGATGGCATCACTGCACTCCAGCCCAGGCAACAAGAACAAAACTCCATCTCGGAAAAAATAAATAAATAAATAAATAAAATGCTGTTTGATAAATGCCAACTTAAGTAGGGGAAGGGAGGTGTAAGGTGCTATGGCTTTTATTCCTAGTCTGCAGCAAAGAAAAAAGAGGTGCTATGACAACCCTAATCTTGAAGCTGACCTCTAAAAATAGGGTAGGTGCTGTTACTCCCAGGGCAGTGTTCACAGACGCTACAGATGCTAACTAAATGTTTGCATGAATGTTGAACCCAGTGCAAGCTCCCGTTCTCTTTGCCCCCACCCAATTGCAGGCAGGTGTCACCCATGCTTACAGTATGCAGAGAAGGTCCGGTAGCAGCTGTTTCAGGACACAGCTTGGGACACAAAGCAGATTGGTAGTGGCTGCTCTCACCTGTAGAGAAACTAATTTCCATGTGCCCCAGAGAAATGCCTAGCTAACCCTGAACTTGAGACCGCCTCTGATTATGAGTCAGCCTTTCATGATCAACCAACGTAGGGCAAGCATATGTCATCTTACTGGCGAGGGGGCCAGAAATAGCTTCTGCCTGACTGAGGAGTGCAAAAGCTAAACCAGCATGTGGAGTGAAAAGATGATTCTAGAAATAACGGGATCAAAGGTGGCACATCTGTTGTTCAGACCCAGTCGATCCAAAATAACCGAAGATGGTCTGAGCACCTGCTGTATGCCTTAGCACAGTGGACACTCCGGGTGACAGAAGTTGAGTAAGACACACCCTTGCCCTTGAAGTGAAGATGAGGAAAGCAGTAGAAAGGCAGAATGCACGTGCCAAGAGAGAGGCCAGCCCTTGAGACTTCTCCAGTTCTGCCCGTAGGTCCCGCTGGTTGAGGCACACAGCCCCTGTGTCTTTCTCACCCTTGTCCAAATCCTCCCACCTGAGGTTTCTTGTCCGTAGCTTCCTTCTCCTCCACAGCCCAGCACTCCTCCCAGCTGCACAGGTCCCCTGCACACGTCTTCCCCCAGCTCACCCAGCCAGTCGCCTTCCTGGGGCGAAGTTCCAGGGACCTTGCCAACCTTGTTTCCTCCCTACATTTGTCCACGTGGTCCTACATTCCCCAGCTCATCTTCCACTGAGGCTCAGTCTGTGTAAGAGAGTGATCAAAGTGGGCACCTCCCAGCTATTCCTCATAGGCTACCCAAATGCTCTCTGTTGACACCTTTTTTTTTTTTCCCCGAGACAGAGTCTCGCTCTGTCGCCCAGGCTGGAGTGCAATGGCGCCATCTCGGCTCACTACAAGCTCCACCTCCCGGGTCCACGCCATTCTCCTGCCTCAGCCTCCAGAGTAGCTGGGACTACAGGTGCCTGCCACCACGCCCGGCTAATTTTTTGTAGTTTTAGTAGAGATGGGGTTTCACCGTGTTAGCCACGATGGTCTTGATCTCCTGACCTTGTGATCCACCTGCCTCGGCCTCCGAAAGTGCTGGGATTATAGGCGTGAGCCACTGCACCCGGTCGACATCCTTTTCTTTTGCTTTCTTTTTTAGATAGTTTTTTGCGCATTGGCGAGATTTGCGCATTAGCATAATCTCGGCTCACTGCAACCTCTGTCTCCCGGGTTCAAGCCATTCTCCTACCTAAGCCTCCTGAGTAGCTAGGATTACAGGCATGTGCCACCACGCCCGGCTAATTTTGTAGTTTTAATAGAGACGGGGTTTCTCCATGTTGGTCAGGCTGGTCTTGAACTCCCGACCTCAGGTGATCCACCTGCCTCGACCTCCCAAAGTGCTGGGATTATAGGCATGAGCCACTGCGCCTGGCTTCTTTTTTTTTTTTTTTTTTTTTTTTTTTAATTAAGATGGAGTTTTGCTCTTGTTGCCCAGGCTGGAGTGCAGTGGTGCAATCTCGGCTCACTGCAACCTCTGCCTCCTGGTTCCAGTGATTCTCCTGCTTGGGCCTCCTGAGTAGCTGGGACTGCAGGTGCCGGCCACCACGCCTGGCTAGTTTTTTGTGTCTTTAGTAGAGATGGAGTTTCACCATGTTGGTCAGGCTGGCCTCAAACTCCCGACCTCAGGTGATCTACCCACCTTGGCCTCCCAAAGTGCTGGGATTACAGGCGTGAGCCACCATACCTGGCCTGAGACCATTTTCTTAAAAAAAAAAAAAAATACTTTTGCATCTTTCAACCCAATCAAAAAAAAAAAAAAAAAAAAATCAGGCCTGGCGTGGTGGCTCACACTGCTTGTAATCCCAGTACTTTGGGAGGCCGAGGTTGTCGGATCATGAGGTCAGGAGTTCGAGACCTGCCTGGCAATATGGCGAAACCCCGTCTCTACTAAAGACACAAAAAATTAGCTGGGTGTGGTGGTGCGTGCCTGTAATCCCAGCTACTAGGGAGGCTGAGGCAGGAGAATTGCTCGAATCCGGGAGGTGGAGGTTGCAGTGAGCCGAGTTTGCACCACTGCACTCCAGCCTGGTTTGGCAACACAGTGAGACCGCGTCTCAAAAAACAAAATAACAAATGTTACCTTCTCAATGCAGCCCTCTCTGGCCACTGTAAAACTGCAGTATCCATCGCCATACACAAGCTATATCCCCCTTCCCCAATTTATTTCTCTCCAGAGCAGTCATCACCACTGTGATAGTTAATACTGAGTGTCAACTTGATTGGGTTGAAGGATGCAAAAGTATTGATCCTGGGTGTGTCTGTGAGGGTATTGCCAAAGGAGATTAACGTTTGAGTTAGTGGGCTGGGAAAGGTAGACCCACCCTCAATCTGGGTGGGTACCATCTAATCAGCTGCCAGTGCAGCTAGAATATAAAGCAGACAGAAAAAACGTGAATAGACTGGCCTGGCCTCCCAGCCTACTTCTTACTCCCGTGCCGGATGCTTCCTGCCCTTGAACGTTGGACTCCAAGTTCTTCGGTTTGGGGACTTGGACTGGCTCTCCTTGCTTCTCAGTTTGCAGATGGCTTATTTTGGGACCTTGTGATTGTGTGGATTAATAATAAACTCCCCTTTACATACATATATATATATAATCCCCTTTACATACATACATATACATATATACATATACATATATACATATACATACACACACACACACACACACACACACACACACACACACACACACATATATATATCTCCTGTTAGTTGTGTCCCTCTAGAGAATCCTAACAAAACCACTAAATATCCTCTTTTATTTTTCTGGCCAGGCGTGGTGACCCATACCTGTAATCCCAGCACTTTGGGAGGCTGAGGCGGGGGTGGATCATTTGAGGTCAGGAGTTCGATACCAGCCTGGCCAACATGATGAAACCCCATCTCTACTAAAAAATTCAAAAATTAGTTGGATGTGGTGGCATGTGCCTGTAATTCCAGCTACTAGGGAGACTGAGGCAGGATAATCACTTGAACCTGGGAGGTGGAGGCTGCAGTGAGCAGAGATTGCACCACTGCACTCCAGCCTGGGAGACAGAGTGACTCTGTCTCAAAAAAAAAAAAAAAAAAAAAGTCAGTTGATTAGCAACCTTAATTCCATCTGCTACTGTAATTCCCTGTTGGGGTATCACCCAACAAATTCCTGGGTTCCAAGGATTAGGATGTGGATATCTTTGGGGAATCATTATTCTGTTACCACATCATAGAAATCTGTCCACAACAGTGGAAAAACAAAGCATATGGTATATGTATACATATGTAAATATATATACACATATATACAAACATATATATACACATATATACATATATACAAATATATATGTTTAAGAGATGGGGTCTTGCTCTCTTGCCCAGGCTGGAGTGCAGTAGCAGAATCATAGGTCACTGCAGCCTTGAACTCCTGGGCTCAAGTGAGCCTCCTGCCTCAGCCTCCGGAGTAGCTGGAATTATAGGTGTGCGCTAACATGCCTGGCTAACTTTTTTGTAACGATGGGGGGGGGGTCTCACTATGTTACCCAGTCTAGTCTTGAATTCTTGGCCTCAAGCAATCCTCTTGCCTTAGCCTCACAAAGTGCTGAGATTGTAGGAATCAGCCATAAATGGGATTCCAGGCCAGCCATCTAGTGCTTTTGATTACTCAGAAACTGCACAGAATCCTGTTTCCAGCTGGCAGAAAAGAGAGTATGGAGAGCCTCAGGAGGGTTTTTGTTTGTTTGTCTGTTTGTTTGTTTTATTATTATATATACTTTTTGAGATGGAGTCTCGCTCTGCCACCCAGGCTGGAGTCCAGTGGCACGATCTTGGCTCACCGCAATCTCTGCCTCCCAGGTTCTGGGTTGAAGGGATTACTTTGCCTCAGCCTCCCAAGTAGCTGGGATTACAGGCACATGCCTCCATGCCCAGCTAATTTTCTTTTTTCTTTTTTTTTTTTTTTTGAGACGGAGTCTCACTCTGTCACCCAGGCTGGAATGCAGTGGCCGGATCCTAGCTCACTGCAAGCTCCACCTCCCGGGTTTACGCCATTCTCCTGCCTCAGCCTCCCGAGTAGCTGGGACTACAGGCACCCACCACCACGCCCAGCTAGTTTTTTTGGTATTTTTTTAGTAGAGACGGGGTTTCACTGTGTTAACCAGGATGGTCTCGATCTCCTGACCTCGTGATCGGTCCGTCTCGGCCTCCCAAAGTGCTAGGATTACAGGCTTGAGCCACCACGCCCAGCCCCAGCTAATTTTTGTATTTTTATAGAGATGGGGTTTTGCCATGTTGGCCAGGCTAGTCTCAAACTCCTGACCTCACGTGATCTGCCCGCCTCAACCTCCCAAAGTGTTGGGATTACAGGCATGAGCCACCGAGGTTTTTAGAGGCAGCCCTCAGGAGGGTTTTTAGAGGCAGCTGGAGACTCAGTGGATCACTTCTGCACACATTCCATTGGCCTGAAGTCATCAAAGGGTCGCACCTAACTGCAGGGAATCCTGGGACATGTAGTCCAGCTTTGTACCTAGGAAACCAAGAAGTGGAGTTGGGGAACACAGCACTCTTTGCCACTGTGGGCAAGTCCCTCACAGTCCTGGCACGCTCAGTGAAGAAACGTGGGGTTGAGGAAATTTGGGGTGCAGCACATCAAGAAATTCACTTTTGCCCGGGGTTCTTTTGTTTGCTTTTTGTTTTGCTTCTTATTCTAGAGATGCACTAGGTTATAGATTACAAAAGCCTAAAAGTATGCAGGGCAGAGGCCATTATTAGGGTGAAATAAGGACTCAAGGGCCAGAGACCAACACAGTTATTACCATCATAATCATCACCTTCCACATCATCATCAACTTTATCATTTTGGGGGTTGTTGTTTGGTTGGTATTTTTCCTGCCTCTGGGCTGCCAAAGCAACTGAAACATACCTGGGCTGTCAAACCTACTAGCTGGCTAGGCACAGTGGCTCATGCCTATAATCCCAGCACTTTGGGAGGCCAAGTTGGGCCAATGACTGCAGCCTCAACCTCCCAGTCTCAAGCAATCCTCCCATCTCAGCCTCCTGAGTAGCTGTGCCATCATATGCCCGACTTTTTTGTATTTATGTAGAGATGGGGTCTCCCTGTGTTTCCCAAGCTGGTCTTGAACTCCTGGACCCAAGTGACCCTCCTGCCTCAGCCTCCCAAAAGTGCTAGGATTACAGCTGTGAGCCACCACGCCCATCTGGCGCTCTTTTATTTGTATTTTTTCAAGAGGTAGAGTCTCACTCTGTTGCTCAGGCTGGAGTGCAGCGGCATGATTGTGGCTCACTGCAGCCTCCAGCTCCTGGACTCAAGTGATCCTCCTGCCTCAGTCTCTCCAGTAGCCCAACAGCTGGGACTACAGGTGTGTGATACCATGCCCAGCTAATTTTAAATTTTTTTTGTAGAGATGGGGTCTCACCGAGTTACTCGAGCTGGTCTCAAACTCCTAGTCTCAAGTGATCCTCTCACCTTGGCTTCCCAAAGCCCTGGGATTATAAACATGAGCCACCCCGCCTAGCCCAGTTTTGGAACTTCGATCATCTCCTCACTCCGGAACCATTAGTCCCTGGGAGAGTCACACTGAAGTGTATAAACTCACAAGATGCAGTGGCCTTGGAAAGTAATAGAATGATTTCTGCTGCCAATGCAACTGCGTGGTGGATGCATAAATGGTGGTCAAAGTGAGCGCATTCTCTGTTGGGCAATCACTGTACAGGTTCATCTTATTAGTCAAAAAATTGTAGTGGCTACTGTGTGCTCACTTGCATGGGTGCAACAGAAAGAGGGACAAGGCAGATTCCTTTTTTTTTTTGAGACAGAGTCTCGCTTAGTCACCCAGGCTGGAGTGCAGTGGCGCGATCTCGGCTCACTGCAAGCTCCGCCTCCCGGGTTCACGCCATTCTCCTGCCTCAGCCTCCCGAGTAGCTGGGACTACAGGCGCCCGCCGCCTCGCCCGGCTAATTTTTTGCATTTTTAGTAGAGACGGGGTTTCACAGTGTTAGCCAGGATGGTCTCGATCTCCTGACCTTGTGATCCACCCGCCTCGGCCTCCCAAAGTGCTGGGATTACAGGCGTGAGCCACCGCGCCCGGCCGGGACAAGGCAGATTCCTAACACTATAAACTCCCTGCCCTCAAGGAGCTTATTTTCTGGATGGCAAGGTCAGAGGCTCTGTGGGGTCACACTAGGAACCAGTTTGAGCTCTGTACTCAGACCCAGAGTTGAATTCCTGCTTGACACTTAACCTCCACAAACCTCAGTTTTTCCAATGGGGATAATAATTGCTATTTCACAAGAGCTGCTATGAAGTGAAAGTGAAAGAGTATGTGTCACGGGAGGCTATCGTTAATGCTTTCAATGTATCATGTTACTGATCTTTTCTAAGAGACAGGGTCTCGCTGTGTTGTCCAGGCTGCGATCATAGCTCACTGCAGCTTTGAACTCCTGGGCTCAAGCAATCCTCCCACTGCAACCTCCGGAGAGGCTGGGACTACAAGTGTCCATCACCATGCCCAACTTTTTTTTTTTTTTTTTTTGTAGACAGCGAGTCTGAGTATGTTGCTCAGGCTGGTCTTGAACTCCTGGCCTCAAGTAATTCCCCTGCCTCGGCATCCCAAGGTGTCAGGATTACTGGTGTGAGCTACCACTCCCAGTACTTGTTATTTAACGAATGAATTTTAAGTTCCAGGGTACATCTGCAGGATGTGCAGGTTTGTTACATAGGTAAATGTGTGCCATGGTGGCTTGCTGCACCTATCAACCCATCACTTAAGTATTAAGCCCAGCATGCATTAGCTATTATTCCCGATGTTCTCCCTCCCCCTGCACCCCCAACAGGCCTCAGTGTGTGTTGCCCCCTCTCTGTGTCCATGTGTTCTCATTGTTCAGCTCCCACTTATAAGTGAGAACATGCGGTGTTTGGTTTTCTGTTCTTGGGTTTGCTAAGGCTAATGACCTCCAGCTCTTTCCATGTCCCTGCAAAGGACATGATCTTGTTCCTTTTTCTGGCTGCACAGTATTCCGTGGTATATATGTACCACATTTTCTTTATCCAGTCTATCATTGATGGTCACTTGGGTTGATTCCATGTCTTTGCTATTCTGAATAGTGCGGCAATGAACATTACATAGGAATTGCACATTAATTGTAGAAAACACAGATAACACAGAAACAAAACTTTTTGTGCCTTTCCCAAGATGTCAGTCTCTGAAATGTGACTTTACTGGAGTAGCAATAATTGTGAAAACATGTCTGTATGCAAGACACTATCCAGGGCTTCAAGTTATCACAGCTAAGCAAATTAGAGTTGATTTCCCTGATGCACCCGAGTGTTGGATGCAGGTGGTGGAAGACCCACTTGCATCCAACTCCCAGAAAAGTAGCCAGAAGGAAGGTGGACTGCACTGAGGAAGGAAGACTCCCTGGGAAGCGGCAGGCCACTGTTGAGATGGCACCACCATCTTAATCTGTGTATTGCATGGTTTAAATGACTGCAAGCCCCAGCCTGGGCAACATAGTGAGACCCCCATCTCTACACAAAACAGACAGGTGTGATGGCATACGCCTGTGATCCTAGCTACTTGGGAGGCTAAGGTGAGAGGATCACTTGAGCCCAGGAGGTCGAGGCTGCAGTGAGCCATGATGGCACCACTGCACTCCAGTCTAGACGACGGAGTGAGACTCCATCTCTAAAACAAACAGAACACCAAAACAGGCTATACACCACCATTTAAAATATTTCCTCAACTCTTTATTTTGAAAAATTTCACACCCACAGATGTTGAAATTGTAATTATGACATGAATACTGCCTTCACATGCAGGATTTTTGATTTAAAACAAACAAACAAAAATTGGTAGCCTCTGCTCTATGTTAATATCCAGACACCTTCTCTGTGTTTACAAGAGAAGCTTGAGTGAGGGTACTTTCTGTTCTCAGAAGTCTGTGGAATGATTTTTTGGTAGTGTTTTCTCTTGTCTCACTGAAACTCAACATGGCAAGGTGGGCAGCATAGGATTCATTCTCATTTTACAGATGAGGAAACAAGCTCAGAGAGTTCAACAGATCTACCTGCTCTCAAGTCAACAGGTGACCCAGCTGGAACTGGAACTTAAGACATCTGACTTCAGTAACAACATTCTACCGCCACTTCCTGTCCTGCATACACAAGGGGAGTAATGCCAGAGCTGCTTCCAAGAACAGGTGTGTGGCCGGGCGCGGTGGCTCACGCCTGTAATCCCAGCACTTTGGGAGGCCGAGGCGGGCGGATCACAAGGTCAGGAGATCGAGACCACGGTGAAACCCCGTCTCTACTAAAAATACAAAAAATTAGCCGGGCGCGGTTGTGGGCGCCTGTAGTCCCAGCTACTCGGGAGGCTGAGGCAGGAGAATGGCGTGAACCCGGGAGGCGGAGCTTGCAGTGAGCCGAGATCGCGCCACTGCACTCCAGCCTGGGCGACAGAGCGAGACTCCGTCTCAAAAAAAAAAAAAAAAAAAGAACAGGTGTGCAAAGGAAGTATTTTAGTCTCATTCTTCCGACAATTGCCGAGGAAATACTCCTCAGGCCTTATGTGCACAGCATTGCCAGCAGTCTGTGGTTAGGAACATACAAAACCACAATGGAGACTGCGAGTGGGAAGATGCACAGAGAAGATACTGGGAGGTCTGTGGCTTGCCCCCGGCTTGAGTTTCACATTGATTGAGTGCTTACACTGTCCCAGGTACTGTGCCTGGACCACAGAGCTGACAGTGAGACATTACAGGAGTCTGCCCGGTGGTGCTCTCATTCCGGTGGGTTCAACAGTGAGCCAGAAGCTGCCAATAAGAAGAGTGCTGGACTGCATCAGGCCTACCTTGGTGTTTTGTTTGGTCCAGATAGTGTTTGTTTATTCATTTATTTATTTAAATTGCTCACTTCTAGCTTCTGTAAAGCAGACAATTTCTGCTGGATAAGTAGCAGCCACCCCCCACCCCGCAGGCAGGACACAAGCCCTCCAGCTCACTTCTGTCCCCACTTTCTACTGCCCTACACCCAGGTAACTGACCCCATTCACAGAGTTACGGTACCCATCTGACGTCCATGGCATTTAGATGGGGGACGAAGCCAGGTTACATAGGACCTTGCAGGCCATGGTAAGAGTTTTGGATTAAAAAAGTGTTTTTGACTGGGCACGATGGCTCACGCCTGTAATCCCAGCACTTGAGGAGGCCAAGGAGGATGGATTACTTGAAGTCAGGAGTTCGAGACCAGCCTGGCCAACATCATGAAACCCTGTCTCTACTAAAAGCACAAAAATTAGTCAGGTGTGGTGGCACATGCCTGTAATCCCAGCTACTCTGGAGGCTGAGGCAGGAGAATCACTTGAACCTGGGAGGCAGCAGTTGTAGTGAGCCAAGACTGTGCCACTGTACTCCAGCGTGGGCAACACAGTGAGACTCTCAAAAAAAAAAAAAAATTGTTTTTACTATTTTTGGTTTAGAAAAAAAATTCTTTTGGATTTTATCCCAAGTGTGATGGGAAGCCTTGGGGGGTTTTAACTAGGGAATAATGTGATCTGGTTCACATTTTCAAAAGATCACTCTGCTATATAGAAAAGTAATGAGGTAACAGAAGAAGCAGGAAGATCCATTAGGAAGCCATATTATAGTGGCCCACTAGGTGACAGTGGCCAGAACCAGGATGGTAACAGAAAAGATGGAGAGAAGCAACAGCCTCAGGATGTCACCTGGAGTGTAACCAAAAGGATGTTCTGGTGGACGGACGACGGCAGTGGTGGTGGGACAGAGGGGATAATGAGTGGCGAGTCATCAAGGATAACTCCAAGACTATGGCTTATTCCAACATTGAGAGGTGAGAGGTCAGGGGCGACCAGGGGAGGTCGTAGTTTTCATGAGAGAGACCAAGAGTTTGACTTGGGATGAATAAATTTTGCCTACACTCAAGTCTTCCCAGATACCTCATTTCCCTTATCTGCCACATCCAGCCTTCAAATTCACAAATTTAAACTTCTCAATACTGAATCTCTTATCGAATGTACCCCTTCAACTTCAATACCCATTGCCTCTGTCCTGCTCTGGTCCTCTCTTTCCTTGACGTATACAACAGTAGCTATGAATAAACTACACAAAGCACTTAATAAGGGCGTATCTCTCTCTCCCACCAGCCATCTTTGATGGCAGAAACCATGTCTTATTCATATTTAATCTCCAGCACGTATTTATTCGGGCACAGAGTAGGCACTCAAATATCTGATGAACTGAAAAGAGGTCTCCTTAAACAGGATATAATCTCCCGAAGAGAGGACTCCCAACCATACAAAATGTATGATCAAGTCCCAAAAAACTTTGCCTTCCCAAGGAATGTGTTTCTAATTTGGTTTCGAAGCACACTGGCTCCCACTTTTACCACTTTAATGGCACTGGACAATAGTACTACTCTTTTCCACTTTTCCTCTACACCTAGGGACTTGATACTCTCTTAGCCTCACATCATCTTTGCAAGGAGGTCACAGAGAGGATTATTCTCCATCTTACAAACAGAACTGAGGCCCAGAAGGAAATCCCTTAGTATCTTTTTGATGGAGCACAATTCTGTGATAGGAAGCTATCCCAGTCTCCCATCCTTGCAAAATTGCTGCTTAGTACTCAAGTGTTCTCTAGGTTGTTCTGGAACATTTACATACTTCTTTGGGTGTGAGGATGTGCTGCCACAAGGCCAAAAATCATGTTCTCTCTCTGTCTCCTCTCTCTACCACTCTCCTCAGCGCTGGGTGGGAATAGATTCTACCCACTGGGCCTGGGAGGAAGAAAAGCACCTTGGTCACTAGTCGGGGAGGAGTCACAGCCAGCAAGAAGAGATCTAAGTAGACAAGAGTAGTTTCAATGGGAAGAAGCGAGGCCACCAGTAAGAAAACCAGGAGACCGCTTCTGAAAGGCTTCCACCTGGGAGGAAAGGTGGCAGCAGCGCTGGGAGGAGGCCAGATCCCTCCTCCTCAATCCTCTGCGCTGGACCCTCCCAGAGTCACTTCTTCAGGGCACCCAGGCTCTTCAGGGTCTCTTGGGCCTGGGTCAGCTTCTGCTGCAGCCTCTGGCGGGTACTGTCGGTGGAGGCCCGCTTCAGGTGGCCCTGCATCTCCTCCACAATGGCCCGGTGGCCAGGAGTGTTGTGAAAGAGCCGCACAGCCCGGTCCCCACAGGATGCCAGAAAGCGGCCAGTGATGTCAAAGGACAAGTCGGTGATACACTCACCATGGACCCGCTCAAAGCACTCCTCTTTCTCGCCCCGCCGGGTATTGTAGAGATGAATACTGCTGCCACTGGCCAAGGCCAAGACCTGGGCATCGGGGGAGAGGGCCAGGCGGCACGGTGCAGCGCCCGCTGCCTCTTCAAAGCGGCCTGTCCTCAGCAAGTAGGGGTCCTGCTGCTTCTTGTATTCCACATCTGTGTCCCACAGTTTCCATGTACCATCCTTGGAGACAGAAGCCATCCTGCAGCACAGAAAATCACAGCTCATGCCCCAACACACCCTGGCAGGGTAAGTACTGGCCCAACTTGAGCAGCTCCAGCTAGGAAGCTAAGTCAGCTTCCTGCTGAGGGCCAGGCACCCCACCCGCTTCAGAGCCATGGCACAAACAGGCAGAAGGACCCTGGTTGTCGAGAGGGGCCAAGAGCCACTGGTCAGACAGACATGTGAGCAGACTCACTCACCTCCGCGAGTCGTTGGAGAAAGCAAATGAGCGCACAGCCGCGGAGTGGCCCTTGAGTTCGAAGGCTCGCACCACCTCCTGGAACTCCCCCTTCTTTCCAAAGCAGACTTCCCAAACCTTCACATCCGGGGTGAAGCCACACGAAGCTACAAATCTGCCATACAATCCAGGAGCCTTTAAAACTTCATTTTGGGAGCATGTTGTTCCTGTAAACCCCCTCAATCTCTTTCCTGAGAAAGTTGATAACCTCATATCTGGATAATACAAACCTTTAAAGAGTTATTTTGGCTGGGCATGGTGGCTCATGCCTGTAATCCCAGCATTTTGGGAGGCCGAGGTGGGTGGATCACCTGAGGTCAGGAGTTCGGAGACCAGCCTGGCCAACATGGCGAAACCTCATCTCTACTAAAAATACAAAATTAGCCAGGCGTGGTGGCACGTGCCTATAGTTCCACCTACTGGGAAGGCTGAGGTGGTAGAATCACTTGAACCTGGCAGGTGGAGGTTGCAGTGAGCTGAGATTGTACCACTGCACTCCAGCCTGGGCAACAGAGCAAGACTCCATCTCAGAAAAAAACAAAAAACAAAAAAGGCCATGTGCGGTGGCTCACACCTGTAATCCCAGCACTTTGGGAGGCCCAGGCAGGCAGATCGCTTGATGTCGGGAGTTTGAGACCAGCCTGACCAACATGGAGAAACCTCGCCTCTACTAAAAATAAAAAATTAGCTGGGTGTAGTGGTGCATGCCTGTTATCCCAGCTACTTGGGGCAGGCTGAGGCAGGAGAATCGCTTGAACCTGGGAGGCGGAGGTTGCGGTGAGCCAAGATCGTGCCATTGCACTCCAGCCTAAGCAACATGAGCGAAACTCCATCTCAAAAAACAAACGAACAACAACAACAAAAAAGTTCTTTTGGCCTGGCGCGGTGGCTCAAGCCTGTAATCCCAGCACTTTGGGAGGCCGAGACGGGCGGATCACAAGGTCAGGAGATCGAGACCATCCTGGCTATCACGGTGAAACCCCGTCTCTACTAAAAAATACAAAAAACTAGCTGGGCGAGGTGGCGGGCGCCTGTAATCCCAGCTACTCGGGAGGCTGAGGCAGGAGAATGGCGTGAACCTGGAAGGCGGACCTTGCAGTGAGCTGAGATCCGGCCACTGCACTCCAGCCTGGGCGACAGAGTGAGACTCCGTCTCAAAAAAAAAAAAAAAAAAAAAGGTTCTTTTATGTATGTGACCTCGGTTTATCCTCTAGCCTTGTTTTAAGACATGTAACATCCCCCACAAAGTGGCTTGGTGCAGTGGCTCATGCCTGTAATTCTAGCACTTTGGGAGGTCGAGGCAAGAGGATCACTTGAGGCCAGGAGTTCAGGACCAGCCTGGGCAACATAGTGAGACCCCACCTCAACAAAAAATACAAAAATTAGCCAGGTGTGGTAGTATGCGCCTGTAGTCCCAGCTAGTCGGGAGGATAAGGTGGAAGGATGGCCTGAGTCTGGGAGGTCAAGCCTACAGTGAGCTGTGATCGCATCACTGCACTCCTGCCTGGGCAAGGGTGAAACCCTGTCTCAACAAACAAACAAACAAACAAAAACCAAAAATTAGCTGAGTACAGTGGCATGTACCTAAAGTTCCAGCTACTCAAGAGGCTGAAGTGGGAGGATCACTACAATCCAGGAGTTTGAGGCTGCAGTGAGCTATGATCGCACCACTGTGCTCCAGCCTGGCTGACAGAGTGAGACTAATTTTCTCAAAAACAAAAACACTAAAGATGAAGAAATAGTGACTAAGGACATGGGGTGACCTGCATGAAATCCCGCTACCCCAAGCGGGGAGAACTGAGACTTGAAGCTCGGGCTCCTGACCCCACCCCGTATGCTCTTCCCAAGCGATGAAGCTGGCTCTCTGTTCTGGGCCTGCTCCCCAGCCCCAGCCTCTTGTGGTCCCAGATGCCAATGCCCCTCCTTGCCCACCTGCCACAGGGAGATACAGCAGCATGTGTGTTGTTCATCTGGTTGGTGTTGATGGTAGACAGCACTTGACCCTTCAGGCTCCAGATGAGGACAGTGGTGTCACTGGAGGCAGTCATGATAAACTTCCCTGAGCGGGAAGGGAGTGATGTGGGCCACGGGCAGTGACCTGACCAACTGTCATTCTCCAAAGACACTTACAAGGCCTCTGCTGCCCGAAGTATACATGTCTCCTCCCAGGCCAAGGGTCACTACAGACAAGGACTCTGCTAAAGACTGTGGCCCTTCCCCACCTTCCCTAGGGACCTGGTGTGGCCCAGGGACTCCAGGGGAGCACACAGCCAGGCTGTTTAGAGCCAGGGCCCCCTGTCCCTCTCAGGTTGAGCAGAACTTTCAGGCAGCATTAACTCATTGAGGAAACAGAGCTGGATCTTTCCTTCACGCTTTGGGCAGGCGCCACCCTCTGAATGCATCTTACCTGTGTTAGCAATGCCAACGTCGATGACAGGCGCCTTGTGCTTTTTAGGGAAGTCCTCTGGGGTGGCTGTGAAGGTATAGCCCCCATCCTCCCGCTTGGTCATCTTGAAGACACGGAGGGTGTCCCCGTTGGCCAGCCAGACGATGAAGGCTCTAGAGACAGGTAGCAGACAAGTCACTCTCTCACTAGACAAAGAGGCTCTGTGTTCCTGGTCCTGTGCTGGATTCTGGGGGAAGTCAAGATCTCCCCTCATGCCCCACAGTCTAGCCTTACAACATAAGCCCCTGGTTCCAAATCTTATAAAACTCCTCAAAAGGTAAGATTCCCATTGCTTTGACTTCTTTAGTTTCTCTCTAGGGTTTAGAAACCAAGGCTCATCTGGAAGCCAGGCCAAGTTATTTCCAGGTAGGAAAAGACCTCCCCCCGTTTCCTTGCTGTATAGCAGCACAGACCTCCAGGGAGCCCCAGGCAGCGTGCAAACTACGTGGATGCTCTTTCTGGCACCCCAAGGGAGGCCCTGGGTCCGGGTCCCTCCTCGCCACCTCAAAGCAGATATGGGAAGGCCAATGCCTGGGACTGGGCCTCTTCAGGCAAACCTGAGGCTCCATCCTGTCCCACCTGCAGTCAGGGCTGAAGCGCACCAGGGTGGCATGGTCCAGCTCCACGTTGGCTCTCATGCTGCGGTGCTCTCGCTGCAGAAAGTCCTTGGTGCTCCAGATGCGGATGGTGCGATCATCTGCACAGGTGGCCAGGTATTTGCCATTGCTGCTAAAGTCCATGCAAGATATGTTCCCGCTGTGGCTCTAGGGAAAGGGTGGCAGGAAGTGTGAATAGGAGCTCCTTGGGGAGATGGGGAAGCCAAACCTGGAACCAGGGAGATGGGGCCCCGTTGCCTGGATTAACAGCAAGCTGAGGTTGGGCTGCGATGAGAGGGGACAGAATTAAGCATCCCCGCTGATTCTGATCAGAGGCAGGAGGGTCTATAACATGCACGGAATACTACAGAGGAAAAGCCTGTGGGTCTGAGTCTCAGAGTGAGCACTGCGCTGGGTACCCCGCGTACCTTCAGAGCTGCAGCCAGGAGGCGGTGGGTGAAGTTGTGTTGTTGAGGCTTCTCCTTCCGAATCCGCTGATACTGTTTCTGCTTCTTGGATCCTGAGGATTTGTCAGGTGGAAATCCATTTGCTTTTCGGCCTATAAGGAAGGGCCATGTTGTTCTCCAGTTACTCACTGATAAGCATTCGCTGCCCATCTATGATTAGCCAGGCACTGAGTGGAACAGCAGGAGATTAACCGGACATGGCCCTTGTCTTCAGGAGGAGAGTGAGTGTGATATGGGCAAAAATAGAGGCTTGGCTGGCTGGGTATGGTGGCTCATGCCTGTAATCCCAACGCTTTGGGAGGCTGAGGCAGGAGGATCACTTGAGCCCAGGAGTTCGAGGCTGCAGTGAGCTATGATCACAACACTACTACTGCACTCCATCCTGAGTGACAGAGTGAGACCCTGTCAAACAGAAAACAAAAGCAAAACAGATGCTTTGCAATCAGACCTGGGTTTGGATTCCGTCTCTAATACTGACTGACTTTGAGGAGACTGTTTACAGTAAGTCCATAGAGCACCTTCATGTAAAGTGGAAAAGGCATACTCTTTGGGTAGGGTAATGCTGCTGGGTGGGTACACAGCACGGCCAGTGGAGCGTGGATCCTTGGCCAGACATCCCTACGTAGGGAGTAATGTGCACAACTGTCTCTAGTGGCCCTGCTTTGGGCAAGTTAGTGAATTGCTCTGGACCTTGGTTTTTTGTTTTTTTTTTTCTTCTTTTCTTTCTTTCTTTTTTTTGGAGACAGAGTCTTGCTCTGTCACCCAGGCTGGAGTGCAGTGGCATGATCTCTGCTCACTGTAGCCTCTGCCTCCCGGGTTCAAGCAATTCTCCTGCCTCAGCCTCCCAAGTAGCTGGAATTATGGGCGTGCACCACCATACCCATCTAATTTTTTGTTTTTTTTTAGTAGAGATGGTGTTTCACCATGATGGCAAGGCTGGTCTCCAACTCCTCACCTCAAGTGATCTGCCTGCCTTGGCCTCCCAAGGTGCTGGGATTATAGGTGTGAGCCACTGCGTCTCGCCCAACCTTGGTTTTCTTAAAGAGAGGTTGAGAGCTGGGCACAGTGGCTCATGCCTGTGACCCCAGCACTTTGGGAGGCTGAGGTAGGAGGATTGCTTGAGCTCAGGAGTTGGAGACCAGCCTGGTTAACAGAGTGACACCCCGTCTCTACAGAAAACTTTAATTAGCTGGGAATGGTGGCATGCGCCTGTGGTCCCAGCTATTCGGAGGCTGAGGAGGGAAAATTGCTTGAGCCCAGGAGTTCGAATGCAGTGATCACGCCACTGTATTCCGGCCTGGGGAACGGAATGAGATTCTGTCTCAAAAAAGATATAAATAAACAAAAATAAGGGAGATTGAATTGGATGAGATATCTACAAAATGACAAGCAAAAGTACCAAACACAAGCATTAAAGGCTTTATGGAGGCTGGGCGTGGTGGCTCACGCCTGTAATCCCAGCACTTTGGGAGGCTGAGGCAGCTGGATCATCTTGATGCCCAGGAGTTCCAGACCAGCCTGGCCAACATGGTGAAACCCCGTCTCTACTAAACATACAAAAATTAGCCGGGCACAGTGGCAGGCGCCTGCAATCTCAGCTACTTAGGAGGCTGAGTCAGGAGAATTGCTTGAACCCAGGAGGTGGAGGTTGCAGTGAGCCCAGATTGCGTCACTGCACTCCAGCACCCAAAAGAACTCGGGGTGGAGAAGTCAACATCTGTTGAGCCCTGTGCTGGAGAGTGGAGCCAATCACTTTTGCATAAGATACTTGAGTCACAAAGCTAGCATGTGTTAAATGACTGCAGATGCTCCCCAATTCCAACAGGAAAAAAGCTCCTGAGCCCTGCATACAAACAGAGCCACAATCTGTCCTCTGCTTCCTTCTCTCCAGGCTTGTCTAACAAGCCCCCCTCCTCACACTTAAGTCATACCAAATGCTGTTTGGGGACTCCTTGCCTGCTCGGGTATTGCCATTGGCAGGAATGTCTTTTTTCCTTGGCTTTGCGGCAAACTCTTATTCTAGAACCATCCTTTGAGACCCCACACTACCTCATGTGCCCCTATTCTCAGTAATGATTTCTCTAACAACCACCTCCCCAGTAAAAGAGCAGGGCTGGGCGGGGAACAGTGGTTCATGCCTATAATCCCAGCACTTTGGGAGGCCAAAGCAGGCAGATCATGAGGTCAGGAGATCGAGACCATTCTGGCTAACACGGTGAAACCCCGTCTCTACTAAAAAATACAAAAAATTAGCCGGGCGTGGTGGTGGTGGACGCTTGTAGTCCCAGCTACTCAGGAGGCTGAGGCAGGAGAATGGCATGAGCCTGGGAGGCGGAACTCGCAGTGAGCCAAGATCGCGCCACTGCACTCCAGCCTGGGAGGCAGAGCAAGACTCCGTCACCAAAAAAAAAAAAAAAAAAAAAAGGAGCAGGGCTGGCTGGGCACAGTGGTTCACACCTGTAATCCCAGCACTTTTGGAGGCCAGGACGAGTGGATCACCTGAGGTCAGGAGTTCGAGACCAGTCTGACCAACGTGGCAAAATCCCGTGTCTACTAAATATACAAAAATTCCTCAGGCCTGGTGGTGTGTGTGCCTGTAGTCCCAGCTACTCGGGAGGCAGAGGCAGAAGAATTGCTGGAACCCGGGAGGCGGAGGTTGCAGTGAGCCAAGATCCTGCCACTGTACTCCAGCCTGGGCAAGAAGAGCGAAACTCTGTCTCAAACATAAAAAGAGCAGGGCTGCCCATTCCCTCTCTGGTGTTTCCCGTTTCCAGTACTAACCTCTTCTATGAAACTTTTCAGAGACAGGCTCTTGCTGTCACCTGGGCTGGAGTGCAGTGGCGCGATTGATCACAGCTCACTGCAGCCTTGAACTCCTGGACTCACGCCACCCTCCTGCCTCGGCCTCCCATGGAGCTGGGACTACAGGGGCGTGCACAACCACACCCAGCTAATTTTTCGTAGAGATGGAGTCTTGCTATGTTGCTCAGGCTGGTCTCAAATTCCTGGGCTCAAGCGATCTCCCTGCCTCGGCCTCCCAAAGTCCTGGGAATACAGGCGTGAGCCACCGCGCCTGGCCTCAATGAAACTTATTTCACTGTTTTTCACTTACATGTTTAGGTGTTCATCACGCAGATGTACTTCTCCTTTACTGGACTCCTTACAGAAAAAGACCCCAAAGCCTATCACAGGGTCATAGATGCCCAGCAAATGCTGCCACACATCACAGAATTGGTGCTTTTTCTGAGATCGCTGAAGAGTTTACGGTGCTCTCCTGGCCACCCCGGGGACGGCCTAGCCTGGGCGACGGTGAAAGTCGCAGCGCGGGGCCCAGGTTGGAGCCAGTCCTGCCCCAGGGGGTGCGCCTAGCCCGGCGAGGCGGGCCCTCGTCTCTGGAAGCGAAGCTCACGTCACCAGAGGAGAAACTGAGGCCCATGGAGTCGCCGAGCCCCAACAGCCGCGGGCCCAAACCACAGCTCGGACCACGAGGAGGTCACGCGGGTCGCCCCCACCCGACCCGGCCCCACTTACAGGCGGGCCTGCCGCTCCTCTCCTCCGCGCGCAGCCACCCCCGCGCTACCGCCGCGGTCGCCATCAGGGCCAGCAGCCCAAGCAACACCGACAGCCCCATGAACTCCGGCATCTGCGAGAGCTCCATGTTGGCGGGGCCACTGCCACCTCAGCCAGTGAGTACGCGGGCGCCCGCACGGCTCTGCGGAGTCGCGCACGCACGCGGGGGCGGGGCCTGGCCGTTGGGGCGCCTCGAGCGGCGGGGCCTGGCCGTTAGAGCGCCTGGGGGCGGAGCCTGGTTGTTATAATACCTTCAGGGCGGGGCCTGGCCGTTAGAGCGTCTCAACGGGTGGGGCCCAGCTGTTGGGGCGCTAGAGGGGCGGGGCCTGACTGTTAGAGCGTCTCGAGGGGCGGGGCCTGATTGTTAGAGCTCCTTGAAGGCGGAGCCTGGCCGTTAGAGCGTCTCGAGGAGAGGAACCTGGTTATTAAAGCGCCTCGAGGGGCGGAGCCTGGGTTAGAGCGTCTCGAGGGGCCGAACCCAGAGGTAGAGCGTCTCGAGGGGCGGGACCTGGTTGTTAAAGCGCCTGGAGGGACAGAGCCTGGGTTAGAGCGTCTCGAGGGGCGGGGCCTGGAGTTAGAGAACGTCTCCAGGGGCGGGGCCTGGAGTTAGAGTATCTCCAAGCGCGGATCCTAGTTATTAGAGCGCCTCGAGAGGCGGAGCCTGGAGTTAGAGCGTCTCGAGGGGCGGGGCTGGGTTGTTAGCGCATCTTAAGGGGCAGAACCCGGAGGTAGAGCGTCTCGAGGGGCGGGGCCTGGCGGTAGAACATCTCGAGGGGCGAGGCCCGATTACTTGGTACGTTTCGAGGGGCGGGTCGCCTGGCGGTTGAGGTTGCAGAACCGCGGAGGGCGGAGGAAGGCGGGATTTGCAACCCCTGTTCACGCCTCCTCCTGAGGAACTCACTGATAATTGTTTATTAAAGGCGTTATTCCAGCCATCACCACACTGGATCCTCTCAAGGAAGCGGGCGGGGATTATTATTACCATTTAACGAACAGGAAACTCAGCATCAGCGAAAGATGAGACCGGCTTTTACTTTTACTGCTGGTGGAGAAGGGGGAAGAGTAGGCCAGGTGTGTGGTGTGGAACAGCCTCTGCAAAGACCTGAGAAGCTGGGATGTGGGAAATGCGAGAGGGGTGGAAAGGTCTGGGGGACGTTGAGCGCTGACTCCACCCAACAAGCTGCTCATTACAGGGAGAGGTGGGGCAAAAGCTGTGTCTGATGATTCCCTGGATGGACCTTTGTGTGAAAAGACCAAATACAGAAAACCGGCAGTGACTTCAAGGATCCGAGAGGGAGGTGACGGGGACCTGGATTTGGAGATGGCCTGGCAAGTGGAAAGTTAAAAGGGAGAATTTTAAATAGAAAACATTTTATTTATTTATTTACTTTTGAGACGGAGTCTCATTCTGTTGCTCAGGCTGGAGTGCAGTGACGCGTCTCGGCTCACTGCAACCTCCGCCTCCCGAGTGCAAGAGATTCTTCTGCCTCAGCCTCCAGAGTAACTGGGACTACAAGAGTGCGCCACCACGCCCTGCTAATTTTTGTGTTTTTTATAGAGACGGGGGTTTTGCCATGTTGGCCAGGCTGATCTCGAACTCCTGACCTCAGGTGATCCACCTGCTTTGGCCTCCCAAAGTGCTGCGATTACAGGCATGAGCCACCATGCCGAGCCCGGAGATTATTGTTATTTCTTATTTTTTTGAGACATCTTGTCGCACTGCCGCCCAGGCTGGGTGCAGTGGCGCGATCTCTGCTCACTGCAACCTCTGCCTCCCGGGTTCAAGCGATTCTCTTGCCTCAGCCTCCTGAGTAGCTGGGATTATGGGCGCCCGCCACCATGCCTGGCTAATTTTTTGTATTTTTTAGTAGAGACGGGGTTTCACTATGTTGGCCAGGCTGGTCTCCAACTCCTGACCTTGTGATCCGCCCGCCTTGGCCTCTCAAAAGTGTTGGGATTACAGATGTGAGCCACCGCGCTTGGCCCAGACCAGGAGATTTTTTTCATAGAAACTTCTTTTAAGGCCGGGCGCGGTGGCTCACACCTGTAATCCCAGCACTTTGGGAGGCCGAGGCGGGCAGATCACCTGAGGTCAGGAGTTCGAGACCAGCCTGGCTAACATGGTGAAACCCCGTCTCTACTAAAAATACAAAAATTAGCCAGGCATAGTGGTGCGCACCTGTAATCCTAGCTACTTGGGAGGCTGAGGCAGGAGAATCACTTGAACCTGGGAGGCGGAGGTTGCAGTGAGCCAAGATTGCTCCACTGCACTCCAGCTGGGGTGACAGAGTGAGATTCCGTCTAAAAAAAAAAAAAAAAAAAATTAGCCAGACATGGTGACACGTGCCCATAGTCCCAGCTAACTGGCAGGCTGAGGTGGCAGAATCACCTGAGTCTGGGAGGTCGAGGCTATAGTGGGCTGTGATTGTGCCACTGCACTGCAGCCTGAGCAACAGAGTGAGACCCTGTCCCCCCCCCCAAAAAAAAATGAAGGCCGGGTGCGGTGGCTCAAGCCTGTAATCCCAGCACTTTGGGAGGCCGAGACGGGTGGATCACGAGGTCAGGAGATCGAGACCATCCTGGCTAACACGGTGAAACCCCGTCTCTACTAAAAAATACAAAAAACTAGCCGGGCGAGGTGGCGGGCGCCTGTAGTCCCAGCTACTCGGGAGGCTGAGGCAGGAGAATGGCGTAAAGCCGTGAGGCGGAGCTTGCAGTGAGCTGAGATCCGGCCACTGCACTCCAGCCTGGGCGACAGAGCGAGACTCTGTCTAAAAAAAAAAAAAAAAAAAAAAAAAAAAAAAAAAAATGAAGATTCACAGGGTTTGAAAAAGTGAACAGGGAGGTCTCATGGACTCTTCCTCTCTGTTTCCTCCAATAGAAACATCTTGCATAACTGCAGTGCAATATCAAAACCAGGAACTTGACATTGATGCTATCTACAGAACTTATTCAAATTCCACCAGCAAGGAGACAATCTGAAAGACTTATTGGTAGAATTTGGGTTGAACAGATGTGCTCCGTAGGTGTCCTAGTCCTGAAGCCCAGAGTGAGTCAAAAGTACCGGAGTTGGAGATTCCTGCTGCAAACATTTCCATCCCCACCTGGGAGCCTGCCTTCCTGACAGTCCAGGCCCTTCAGCAGTAAGAAGGACCCTCTGAGAAGAGCGGTCGCTGCAGAGGCTGGATGACAGACAGACACACCCACAATCTTGGGGGAGGAAATGGATCCAGTCAGAGAGCAAATGGAGCGGCCTCATTTCCTTCCCTTTTGTCCTTTGCGGGAAACTGACATTGACTCAGCTGTGAGCAGTGGGGTAGGGAGGGGTGTGAGGGGGTGTCTAGAGCATCCTGAGGCTTGCCCTCCCTATCTTGCTACTTAGGACTGTGGGCCCAGCCATAAACCACTTTCTCCACCATCTCGAGAGAAAGTTACACTTTAAAAAAATTTTATCTATATATTTATTTTGAGACAGAGTCTCGCCGTGTTGCCCGGGCTGGAATGCAATGGTATGATCTTGGCTCGCTGCAACTTCCGCCTGCCAGGCTCAAATTATCCTTCTGCCTCAATCGATCTTCCTGCCTCAGCCTCCCAAGTAGCTAGGACTACAGGCATGCACCATCACACCCAGCTAATTTTTGTGTATGTGTTTTGTAGGGACAAGGTTTCACCATGTTGCTCAGGCTGGTCTCGAACTCCTGAGCTCAAGTGATCCTCCCACCTCAACCTCCCAAAGTGCTGGGATTACAGGCATGAGCCACCAAGCCTGGCCAAAGATGCACTTTTAAGAAGAATTTCATTTACCAAGCATTTTGCATGTGACATGTATTGATCCAGGAGCATTTTTTAAATAAAGAGAATCTCACTGTGTCACCCAGGCTGGAGGGCAGTGGCGCGATCACAACTGATTGCAGCCTGAAATTCCTGGGCTCAAATAATCCTCCCACCACAGCCTCCCAAGTAGCTGGGACCATAGGTGCTGACCACCAAGCCCAGCTAATTTTTGAATTTTCTGTAGAGACAGGGTCTTGCTATGTTGCCCAGGCTGGTCTCTAGAACTCCTGGCCTCAAGCAACCCTCCTGCCCTCATCCTCCCAAATTGCTGGGATTACAGGAGTGAGCCACTGCACCCGTCTGATCCAGGAGCTTTGCATTTCATTTCTCTTGCTCACATTCCCTTCCCACAGATGAGGAGACTGATGCTGTAGGAAGTTAAGTGACTTTCCCAAGGTCACACGGGTGGAGAGTGAGCCTGGAGACTAATACATGTCCTGTCTGGCTGCCATCTGTGGATGTGGGGCCAGAGGAAAAAAGAGTAGCCTCTTTTTGTACAGCTCGGTTGAGGCTACCAAATTCTTTCACATCCTTGAATTCAGTTGGCTTTTAAGACAGGCCATGTTATAACTTTAATTTTTAAGCAGGTGGAGAGAAACACTAGGCTTACATCAAATAATATGCTCAAGGTCAACAAGGAAGCAAGGGAAATAACCCAGAGTCAAACCCAGGTCTACTACACTCAGGATCCGTACTCGGGCAGGGCACTGTGGCTCATTCCTATAATCCCAGCACTTTGGGAGGCTGAGGAAGGAGAACCACTTGAGCCCAGGAATTAGAGACCAGCCTGGCCAACATAGTGAGACCCCATCTCTACAAAATAAAAAAAATTGTCAGGCGTGGTGGTGCATCCCTGTAGTCCCAGCTACTCAGGAGGCTGAGACGGGAGGATTGCTTGAGCCTAGGAGTTTGAGGCTGCAGTGAGCAGTGATT
Source organism: Macaca fascicularis (assembly GCF_037993035.2). NCBI lineage: Eukaryota > Metazoa > Chordata > Mammalia > Primates > Cercopithecidae > Macaca > Macaca fascicularis. The sequence continues at coordinate 52,450,753 of NC_088377.1, forward strand.
ACACCACTGCACTCCAGCCTGGGCGACAGAGCAAGACTCCGTCAAAAAAAAAAAAAAAAAAAAGTTAATAAGGAGGCAGGAGGCCAGGCACAGTGGCTCATGCCTATAATCGCAACCTATGGGAGGCTGAGGCAGGAGTTTGAGACCAGCCTGGGCAACGTAGCAAGACTCCATCTCTATTAAAAAAAAAAATTAGCCAAGCGTGGTGGTGTGGACTTCTAGTCCCAGCTACTCAGGAGGCTAAGGCAGGAGGAGGAGGTTCACTTGAGCCCAGGAATTCAAGGATGTGGTAAGCTATGATCATGACACTGCACTCCAGCCAGGCAACAGACCTGTCTCAAAAAAAAAAAAAAAAAAGAAAATTGAGAGGCCAAGGCAGGCAGGTCACTTGAGGCCAGGAGTTCGAGACCAGCCTGGCCAACATAGTGAAACACCATCTCTACTAAAAATACAAAAAGTTAGCCAGGCGTGGTGGTACACATCTGTAATCCCAGCTACTCGGGAGGCTGAGGCAGGAGAATCACTTGAACCCGGGAGGCGGAGGTTGCAGTGAGCTGACATCGCATCACTGCACTCCAGCCTGGGTGACAGAGCCAGGCTCTGTCTCCAAAAAAAGAAAAAAAAAAAAAGCGAAAAGAAAAAAAAGGGAGACAGAAATCCCTAGGCTTGCCTTCCTCGTGGGTTGATCACACTTTTCCAGGGCAAAGCAAGATAAGTCCCAGGTACCACTGGAGATTGAAGACTTTCAGGGATGTGAGGGGAGGGAAGCTATGGAGAGAAATGAGACTGGAGGGAAAGCAGGGTTGGATCACAAATCATTTCGAACACCTGCTCTGAAGCCTGGCCTTGTCAGAGGCAAACAGTAGCCAAAGAAACAACTGAAGCACATGAGCTCCAACTTGCATTGTCTGGAGTCCTCCCTACCTCTGGCCTGTCTACATTAGGTGAAATGGTAACTTTCCGCCTTGCTTAAGTAGTGGTCCTCAAAGTGTGGTCCCTGGACCAGCAGCACTAGGAATGCAAATTCTGTTTTTGAGACAGGGTCTCACCCTGTGGCCCAGGCTGAAATGCAGTGGTGCTATCATAGCTCACTGCAGCCTTCAACTCCTGGGCTCAAGTGATCTTCCTACCTCAGCCTCCTGAGTAGCTGGGACTATAGGCCACCATACCCAGCCAGGAATACAGATTCTCAGACCCCATCCCAGACCTGTTACTCGGTCAGAAACTCTGGAGGTGGGGCCCAGCGAGCTGTATTTTTTTTGTTTTTTGTTTTTTAAGACAGTCTTGCTCTGTCACCCAGGCTGGAGTGCATTGGTGTAATCTTGGCTCACTCCAATCTCCACCTCCTGGGTTTAAGCGATTATCCTGCCTCAGCCTCCTGAGTAGCTGGGAGTACAGGCATGCACCACCACACCTGGCTAATTTTTGTATTTTTAGTAGAGACAGGCTTTCGTCAAGTTGGCCAGGCTGGTCTTGAACCCTTGACCTCAGGTGATCCGCCTGCCTTGGCCTCCCAAAGTGTTGGGATTACAGGTATGAGCCACTGTGCCTGGCCCTCTAGCTGATCCTTAACAAGCCCTCTAGTTAATCCTGATGCACAGTACAGTTTAAGAAGCACTGATTGAAACTAATTTGAGCCCTTAGATGTAATTTGCAGCTCGAAGCCTCTATTACAGTGGTTCTTGACCTGGCTCCATATTGGAATCACTTTTAAGATGCTGATGTTTAAACATCATACTGGCTGGGCATTGGTGGCTCACATCTGTAATCCCAGCACTTTGGGAGGCAGAGGTGGGAGGATGGCTTGAGGCCAGATGTTGGAGACCAGCCTGGACAATATAGCAAGACAAAAAAAAGTCTATAGAGTCTCTACGAAAAATTTGAAAATCAGCCAGGCCTGGTGGCACATGCCTGTGATTTCAGCTACTTGGCAGGGGCTGAAGTGGGAGGATCACTTGAGCCCAGGAGTTTGAGGCTGCAGTGAGCTGTGACTGTACCACTGCACTCTGGTTTGGGTGACAGGTTGAGACCCTGTCTCAAATAAATAAGTAAATAAATAAAGCCACATTTATTTTATTTTATTTGTTTTTGAGATGGAATCTTACTCTGTCGCCCAGGCTGGAGTGCAGTGGCATGATCTTGGCTCACTGCAACCTCCGCCTCCCAGATTCAAGCAATTCTTTTGCCTCAGCCTTCTGAGTAACTGGGATTACAGGCGCCTGCCACCATGCCAGGCTAATTTTTGTATTTTTAGTAGAGACGGGGTTTCACCATCTTGGCCAGGCTGGTCTCGAACTCTTGACCTCAGGTGGTCCACCTGCCTTGGCCTCCCAAAGTGCTGGGATGACAGGCGTGAGCCACAGTGCCTAGCCCACATTATCAATTATTATTATTATTATTTTATTTTTAATTTTATTTTGTTTTGAGACGGAGTCTCGCTCTGTCGCCCAGGCTGTAGCGCAGTGGCCGGATCTCAGCTCACTGCAAGCTCCGCCTCCCGGCTTTACGCCATTCTCCTGCCTCAGCCTCCCAAGTAGCAGGGACTACAGGCGCCCGCCACCTCGCCCGGCTAGTTTTTTGTATTTTTTAGTAGAGACGGAGTTTCACCGTGTTAGCCAGGATGGTCTCGATCTCCTGACCTCGTGATCCGCCCGTCTCGGCCTCCCAAAGTGCTGGGATTACAGGCTTGCGCCACCACGCCCGGCCTTTTTTTTTTTTTTTTTTTTTTTTTTTGAGGCGGTGTGTCGCTCTGTAGCCCCGGCTGGGGTGCAGTGGCCGGATCTCAGCTCGCTGCAAGCTCCGCCTCCCGGGTTTACGCCATTCTCCTGCCTCAGCCTCCCGAGTAGCAGGGACTACAGGCGCCCGCCACCTCCCCGGCTAGTTTTTTGTATTTTTTAGTAGAGAGGGGGTTTCACCGGGTTAGCCAGAATGATCTCGATCTCCTGACCTCGTGATCCGCCCATCTCAGCCTCCCAAAGTGCTGGGATTACAGGCTTGAGCCACCGCGCCCGGCCACACATTATCAATTATTAATGCATGTTTAAGTTTGAGAAGCCATTCACTGTACGGGTTACAGGAGGTAATGCACGTGTGGAAGAGGCGATGTCCTGTTGGACTAGGGCGGTGGCTGTGAAGGTAGATGTTCAACTGGCCAGGCTTCTGTCCTCAGTGACAGCTAGCAGGGTATGCTGAGGAGCTGAAGATGATGGTTTCCAGCTTGCACAAGTGTCTGGGTGGTGATGCCTGTCCTGGGGCTGGGGCACACTGGGAGGACCAGGTGTGAGTGGTAAGATCGTGGAAGTGGTGAGTTCTGTATTGGGGTCCGTCAGTGTTCAGGGAGCTGCGGAGCACTCAGAGGGAGAAGTTGGGGTGATGGTCGGACATGTAGTTGTGTAGCTCTGGGGAGACAGCAAGGCAGATACAGAGTCGGGGTCCTCTGCAGAGAGGCTGAAGGGGATGAGATGGCCCGGGGCTTTGGGCTTGCCAGAGAGCGAGAAGGGAATGGCTAAGGAAGGCACAGGCCTAGGAACAGGCTCCCACAGCAGGACCTGGGAGGGCATTGGCAGGGAGGAGGAAGGAGAGCTTGGCAAGAATTCCGGTGTTTTTTTTTTTTTTTTGTATTTTTGAGACAGGGTCTGGCTCTGTCACCCAGGCATGAGTGCAGTGGCACAGTCATAGCTCACTGCAGCCTCGAACTCCTGAGCTCAGCCTCCCGAGTAGCTGGGGGTACAGGCCCATGTCATAACACCTAGCTAATTTTTTTGTAGATATGGGGTCTCACTATGTTGCCAAGGCTGGTCTCTAACTCCTGGCCTCAAGCGATCCTCCCGCCTTGGCCTCCCAGAGTGCTGGGATTACAGGCGTGAGCCCCCGAGGCTGGCGGATAATTCTGGACTCCCGGGGAAAGCGTGGTTTAAGATGGAGGTCCAAGGGCCGGAGAAAAAGCAGAAGAGCACTGTGAAGCAGGCACTGGATTTCGCAAGGAGCGGGTCAGTCAGAGGTGAGCTCAGTGACAGCAGAGTCAGCGCAGGGGTGAGGCTGGGGTGTGAGGGTGGAGGAGGAGCCCAAAGGTGGGGGGCCAAGAGGGGAAAGAGAAGAGAGGAGGGAGAGTGAGCAAGTGTAGATGACTCTTTCAAGGGAAGAAGCCATCTGAAAGGACACGGGGTCAGGGGGATGTTTGATGGGGAACTTCTGGCCGCGTGGGAGTGAAAACAGCAGCGTACACACTGCCGGGACCCTCCCTTGCAGCGAGCCACGGCCAGCCTGTCTGCGGCAGCAAAGAGCATGCGCGAAAGGCTGGGTGCACCTGCCACCGTCACAGCAGAGAAGCGGTCAACAGCAGACGCAGGCAGTTGGGTGGGCACCGCTGGGCTGCTCACCAGCTAAGCAAGCTTGAGGCAAGGGACCGAACCTGTCTGTGTCTCAGTTTTTCACTCGTAAAATGGGGATGCTGATAATTATTACAACTCATTCTCATTCTTACATAGTGTTATATATTTATAATATATGTTATATATAATGTATATAGTTATATAGTATATATAAAATAAATATAATGCTCTGTCACTTCCACTACTTGGTTCCGGCTCTGCCTTCTTCCAACTCTGAATAACTATATATTATATATATATAATATACAATTATATGTATTTATACTATATATAAGTATATTTTATATGTATTTAATATTTATAATTATATTGTATACTTATAATATACAATTATATATTATATATTATACATATGTACTATATTATAATGAGATATTTATATTACTATATATTAATTATAATATATAATAAATTATATTACATATTTATAATATATTTGTACATTATAAACAAATATATACTTTATTTGTTAATATATATATTTATATCTAATTTATACATAAATTATACATAAATTAGATATAAATATATATTTAATTTATATATTATATAATCTATATTATATATTTTATATATATATATATATTTTTTTTTTTTTGAGACGGAGTCTTGCTCTGTCGCCCAGGCTGGGGTGCAGTGGCCGGATCTCAGCTCACTGCAAGCTCCGCCTCCCAGGTTTACGCCATTCTCCTACCTCAGCCTCCCGAGTAGCTGGGACTACAGGCGCCCGCCAACCCGCCCGGCTAGTTTTTTTGCATTTTTTAGTAGAGACGGGGTTTCACCGTGTTAGCGAGGATGGTCTCGATCTCCTGACCTTGTGATCCGCCCGTCTCGGCCTCCCAAAGTGCTGGGATTACAGGCTTGAGCCACCGCGCCCGGCCTATATTTTATATTTTTATATATTTACATTTATAATATATATGTTTTATAAATATAAAACATATATTTTTATAAATATAAAACATATTTTTATAAATATAAAACATATATATTTTTATAAATATAAAACTATATAATATATAAAGATTATATATAAAATATAAATTAAATATATTGTAAAGATTATATGTTATGCAGATTATGATATATAAATTAATGTAATATTACATATTATGTATAAAGATTATACAGATATATGGATTAGCATATAATTAATCTTTATATATTCTAAATATAAAAATTGTATAATCTATATCTTTATATGTAGAATATATATTAATCTTTATATACAGAATATATAAAGATTATATATAAACTATAAATTAAATATATAACGATTATACCTTAAATATATTGTATAAATATAATCTGTATATTATTGTATGTTATTAAATATAACATATAAACACAATATTTATATATAGAATATATATAATTATTATCCCTATTTTGCAGATATATAGACATACATAAAAATCTGTAAATCTCTATATGTGTATATTTACCCTTTTAGGTTCTCACAGCAAGCCTACGAGGTAGGTGTTGTGAGGATTAAGTGAGTTAATATCTACAGAGTGGCCAGGTGTGCTGGTTCATGCCTGTAATCTCAGCACTTTGGGAGGCCAAGGCAGGAAGATCCTTTGAGCTCGGGAGTTCAAGACCAGCCTGGGGAACTTAGTGAGAACTTGTCTCTACTAAAAATAAAAATAACAACAACAACAAAAATCTAAAGTGCTCATAAGAGTGCTTGGCGCATAGTCCACACTAGATCTGCGGGCAGCAATTCTCCTTTTTCTTCTGCATGAATGAGGGAAATGGGAAACCCATGGAAGATTCTTTAGGCTATTGAAATCCTGCAAATCGGCCAGGCATGGTGGCTCCCACCTGTAATCCCAGCACTTCAGGAAACCTAAGGCCAAGGTGGGATGATCACTTGAGGTCGGGAGTTTGAGACCAGCCTGGGCAACATAGCAAGACCCTGTCTCTACAAAAAATAAACATGAATAAATCAATCCTGCAAATGTCTCCAGAAGGTCTGAAATGTCAGAGGATTCCAACATGCCAGGCTGCAGTGTCAGCTCCATGAAGAGAGAGATACCGTAGTGAACAGCGTCTGCAAAGCCAAGACCATGGCCTGGTCCACAGCAGGCACTCAGTAAATATTTGTTAGATGGATAAACGCAAGGATTAACGAAGCATTGGAGCCTCTGAGGCCTTCTACTCCAGCCCCATCTGAAGGATCAGTTTTTTATTTTTTATTTTTATTTTTGAAATGAAGTCTCACTCTGTCACCCAGGCTGGAGTGCAGTAGTGTGATCTCTGCTCACCGCAACCTCCACCCCCCAGGTTCGAGGGATTCTCCTGTCTCAGCCTCCTGAGTAGCTGGGATTACAGGCACCTGCCACCATGCCTGGCTAATTTTTTTGTATTTTTAGTAGAGATGGGGTTTCACCATATTGGCCAGGCTGGTCTGGAACTCCTGACCTCAGGTGATCCACCTGCCTCGGCCTCCCAAAGTGTTGGGTGGCGTGAGCCACCGCACAGGCCGGTGTCAGTTTTTTCTAAGACATCTCAACTAAGTGGCCATCCACCCTCTGCTTGCATACCTCTCATAGCGGGGAGGTCACTACCCTCCCTACCTGCCCTGCCAAGGGAGCACATTCTCCTTCTGGGTGGTTCCAGTGGATTCCCTGTCGGTTCCACTCCTTGGTCCCAGCTCTGCCGTCTTCCAACTCTGAAGGCAGCGAGCCTCTCCTAACTGTCTCCTGGCCATGGAGGGAGGACCTCCAGGAAGCACGTCTGTCACCTCTCACCTGGATGACTGCAACTGTCCCCTAACTAGTCTCCCTGCGTCCACCTAATCTCAACTTAGCACCCAGGGGATTCCTGTAAAAAAGTTATATCTGGGCCGGGCGCGGTGGCTCAAGCCTGTAATCCCAGCACTTTGGGAGGCCGAGGCGGGCGGATCACGAGGTCAGGAGATCGAGACCATCCTGGCTAACACGGTGAAACCCCGTCTCTACTAAAAATACAAAAAACTAGCCGGGCGCGGTGGCGGGCACCTGTAGTCCCAGCTACTCGGGAGGCTGAGGCAGGAGAATGGCGTAAACCCGGGAGGCGGAGCTTGCAGTGAGCTGAGATCCGGCCACTGCACTCCACCCTGGGTGACAGAGCAAGACTCCGTCTCAAAAAAAAAAAAAAAAAAAAAAAAAAAAGTTACATCTGGCCAGGCGCAGTGGCTCAAGCCTGTAATCCCAGCACTTTGGGAGGCCGAGATGGGCGGATCACGAAGTCAGGAGATCGAGACCATCCTGGCTAACACGGTGAAACCCCGTCTCTACTAAAAAATACAAAAAACTAGCCAGGCGAGGTGGCGGGCGCCTGTAGTCCCAGCTACTCAGGAGGCTGAGGCAGGAGAATGGCATAAACCTGGGAGGCGGAGCTTGCAGTGAGCTGAGATCTGGCCACTGCACTCCAGCCTGGGCGACAGAGCGAGACTCCGTCTCAAAAAAAAAAAAAAGTTACATCTGGTCAGACACCGTGGCTCATGCCTGTAATCCCAGCACTTCGGGAGGCCAAGGTGGGAGCGTTGCTTGAACCCAAAAGTTCAAGAGTTCAAGACCAGCCTCAGCAACATGGCAAGGCAAGTCCGTTTTTTTTTTTTTTTTTTTTTTTGAGACAGAGTCTCGCTCTGTCACCCAGGCTGGAGTGCAGTGGCACGATCTCAGCTCACTGCAACCTCCGCCTCCCAGGTTCAAGCGATTCTCCTGCCTTAGCCACCTGAGTAGCTGGGATTACAGGCGTGTGTCACCACATCCGGCTAATTTTTGTATTTTTAGTAGAGACCGGGTTTTGCCATATTAGCCAGGCTGGTCTCGAGCTCCTGATCTCAGATGATTCGCCTGCCTTGGCCTCCCAAAGTGTTGGGATTACAGGCATGAGCCACCACACCCAGCTGCTGACTCTATTCTAAAAGAAAAAATTTTTTTGGCTGTGCACGGTGGCTCACACCTGTAATCCCAGCACTTTGGGAGGCTGAGGTGGGTGGATCACAAGGTCAGGAGTTCGAGACCAGCCTGACCAACATGTTGAAAACCCGTCTCTACTAAAAATACAAATATCAGCTGGGTGTGGAGGTGCGCGCCTATAATCCCAGCTACTTGGGAGGCTGAGGCAGGAGAATCACTTGAACTTGGGAGGCAGAGGTTGCAGTGAGCCGAGATCGCACCACTGCACTCCAGCCTGGGCAACAGACTGAGACTCTGTGTCAAAAAAAAAAAAAAAAGTTTTTAAAGTTACATCTGGCCAGGCGTGGTGGCTTATGCCTGTAATCCCAGCACTTTGGGAGGCCAAGGTGGGTGGATCACGAGGTCAGGAGATCGATACCATCTTGGCTAACACAGTGAAACCCCATCTCTACTAAAAATACAAAGGAAATTAGCCGGGTGTGGTGGCGGGCACCTGTAGTCCCAGCTACTCAGAAGGCTGAGGCAGGAGAATGGTGTGAACCCTGGAGGCGGAGCTTGCAGTGAGCCAAGATCGCATCACTGCCCTCCAACCTGGGCAACAGAGCGAGACCCCGTCTCAAAAAAAAAAAAAAAGTTACATCTGATCTTCTTTTATTTATTCTTCTCTTTTTCCTATTGAGATGAGGTCTATGATCCCGCCTTGGCCTCCCAAAGTGCTGGAATTACCGATGTAAGCCACCATGCCTGGCCTCTTTTTTGTTGTTATTTGAGACAGAGTCTCACTCTGTTGTGCTATCACAGCTCACTGCAGCCTCGAACTCCTGAGCTCAAGCAATCCTTGCACCTCAGCCTCCTGAGTAGCTGGGACTATAGGCGCTTGCCACCACTGATCTCGTCCCACCTCCACTCAAAGCCCTCCAGCTGCTTCCAGCTCAGAGTAAATGCCCAGGCCCTCTGCAAAGCCACCTCCCACTGCCAACGGGCTTTCTCTCCATCCCACTGTGAGACACACTGACCATCACATCAACAAACCGGCAGACAGTTTTTGCTTTTATTGGTCAAGAATTCTTTACAAAACCCACACACACACGTCCACACACACACGATGCCTGCCCTGCTGCGGTCACTCTGGCCCTGGTGTCTCCTGGGATCAGGCCCTCCTGGCCTCTCCCAGGGGAAACCATCCTGCAGCCCCTCTGGGTTAGCAGTGAAGGAGCCCAGAGAGGGAACCTCCTTTTCTGCTTCTCTGCTCAGGAACAGAGGTCTGTGCCCCACCTGTGGGGGAGCAGGTGCAGGTGACAGAGAAATAGCATCCTCGTTTTCCCACTACTGAGCCCCCAGAGTTGCCAGCCTGGGCCCCCAATGTCACAGCTGCCAAGGCCTGGGGTCATCTGCTGATTGAACCTTCCCCATCCCCATTTTGCACATTGAAACATAGAGGTCCAAAGATGGGGGACGAGTCACCCAAGATCATGGTGCTGGAGCACAGTGGCAGAGCAGGGACGGGGACTCCGCTCCTCTTGGCCTCCAGGAGGTGGGAAGTGTGAAACCTGGACCCAGCTCGACCCCTCCTCCCTCAGGGAAGGGCAGAGCCAGGGCCTGGGGCATGAAGAGTGCCCAGAGATGATCCCTGGAGCCCGTGCCCAGGGAAAGTGGCCCCCAGGGCAGCTGAGTGAGCAGCAGGGTCTGGGCAGGACTATAAAGGTTTGCCAAGGGTGCCCTCTGTGACTGCCCGCGTGGCTTGCTCAGGGATGCGGCCCGGGTCGGTCAGGATACTGGTAGATGTGCCCAGCTGGCGTAGGGAGTTCAGGACAGCTGGGTGGGAGACAGAGAGAGAGAGAGAGAGACACCTCCTGGGGTCAGGGCCCTACCCTTGGATGCTGGAACCAAAGGGATAGGGGGAGGTACTAGTTGGCAAGACTGTCACCCGCTCCTAGAACCTCTGTCTACAGGCATCTGGTGGCCAGAGAACCATCTGGGGGATGGGGGGTGGCCACAACCCTAGGCTGTGTTGAAGGCAAGCTAGATGTGGGGTCTAAGCAGGGCGGAATACTCCCTCCACCCCGGAGGCTGGAACCCTCTAGCAGGCAGGGAGATGGCGCACATACTTGGCCGGAGAGCGGGCAGAGAGCAGTACTGGTCCAGCCAGGCCAGTGAGGTCTGGCGGAGGGTGTGCACGCTTGCCGTGGACACCATCCCGTTGAAGGACTCGAACAGAGGCCGGATGAGGATGCTGAACTGGGCCCAGGTCAAGGAGCTGCCTGTGGTCCAGTTGGTACCCCCACCCCATGTGGATCCCTGATGCCCAGTTCAAACCAGGGGAAGAAAGGGCCTGGACAGTGTCCAACCTTGAACCCCAATGACTGCTGCTGCAGCCGCTACTTTTTTTTTTTGACAGAGTCTCACTCTGCCGCCCAGGCTGGAGTGTAGTGGCACAATCTTGCCTCACTGCAACCTCCACCTCCCAGGTTCAAGCCGTTCTCCTGCCTCAGCCTCCTGAGTAGCTGGGATTACAGGCACATGCCACCATGCCCAGCTAATGTTTGTATTTTTAGTTGACACAGGGTTTTGCCATGTTGGCCAGGCTGGTCTTGAACTCCTGGCCTCAAGTGATCCACCTGCCTCAGCCTCCCAAAGTGCTGGGATGACAGGTGTGAGCCACTGCTTCTGGCTTGCAGTCCCTACTTCTGTCCTGCCAAGACCTTCCCAGCACCCTGCCTCTCAGTCCCCTCCTCCTTGCCCCTCCACCGCCCTTACGCTGGGCTGAACCATCCCTCATCCCTGAGCTCCCTCCCTGGGCTCAGTCAATAACTTGATCCCTGAGCCAGATGAGGGAGTGGATTCCAAGTCTTCTTTAGGCGTCACTCCAGAGTTCAGGTTCTCCCAAACTGCCCTCGGGGCTTCCTGAGGTCAGGGCCAAGGCTCCCCTTCCTCAAGGACTCCTCCCTCAGTTTCCCTCTCTGCTCCCAGCCACCCATCCCTGGGCAATTCTGCTGGCCAAGATGGCCAGGACATGGAAGCAAGGGGCATAACAAGAGCCTGTCACCTGGGAGCAGCTCTGAGCCTGCCTGGCCTGGAGAGATAGGCCTCCCATCTCAGGCACAGCCTGGTCTCACCCTGCCACAGCCCCTGCAGCCCTCCAGCCATGGGCTCGAGGGAGGATACCACCCAGAATTTCCAGTTGTGCAGCGTACGGGTTCGGACGTAGTCATCAAACATATCTCGCATCTGGTCAAAACGCTGGTGTGTGATGGGTACCCCTGTAGCGGGCAGCTGCTGCTGGCACAGGCTGAGGGCAGGGCAGGGGTCAGGAGCTAGGGGTCAGGCGGCCTGGTCCCGGGTCCCAGCACCCGCCTGGACCCTGCCTACTTAATGGCGGCATTGAGCTCCTCAATCTCGTCCCGCAGCTGCTGGGCCTCCTCCTGCAAGCCCGCGCGCTCCTGCTGTAGCATAAGGATGTACTCGGCTGTCTTCTGCAGTGTGGTAGCTTTGCTGACCTGCAGACGCCATCGGGGGGCTCAGGCAGGTGCTAGAGGCTGCACCCTGGGACCCACTGGGGCACTGGGAGGGGAGGAGGCAAGAGTGTCTGGAGCACTCCCCTGCAATTGAGTTTTGGGTGGGGGTGTCCAGAAAGGGGCCCCGTGGTTTTGGGGATGCCAGCCTGGGTCCGGGGCTCACCTTGAGGCTGGGCTGGGCACTGAGTGTGCTCACAAGCCCATGAAGGGTGTCAAACCCCAGCTTGATGTTAAAGCGTCGCTTCTGTTCCGCGGAGATGTGTGTGATGCGCCGGTTCTCGGTCTCGGGGAGCAGAGAGTCGGGTGAGCCTAGGAAGGAGCCCGGGAGGGTCTGGGGGTAGCAAACCGATCTTGGGGTGGGGGGATGGTGCCCACCTTGTTGCTGTCTGGACGGCCCCGGCTGAGGATGGGTTGCGGAGGAGAGACGCGGACGCTCAGAGTCCCAGGGCCTGGCATGGAGCTGAGGTCCCCTGACAGCCGCCGTTCACTGCCTGTGGTAGGAACAGACAGACCCACAGAAAGACCGACCCCGGGGAAAGAGTCCCCATTACCCCCTTCCTCTCATCCTGGCACCAGACCCAGTCCCCTTCTTCTTCCTCCTCTTCCCCTCCTCCCGTAGATTCCCCCAATCCCCGCAACCCCTCTCTTTACCGCTGAGCGCTGGGGGTGAGAGCCGCTCCGCTTTGGGGACAAGCAGGGGTCTGGAAGGGGCCAAGGTGGCCGGGCCTGGAGGTGGCCGGGGCGGTGTAGGGGCCGGGGTCGGGGGAAGGAATGTGCAGGAGAATTCAGGGACTGTCTCCTGCTGGGGTGGAGAAGGGCGGAGAGTTGGGGTGAAGGCCGTGGGCACAGCCCCACCGCCCAGTGCCTGAGATCTTACCGGGGACCCTGGGGACTGGAGGAGGGTGCTGGATACAAGTGGTGGCTCCAGGGCTTGCTCGGGCTTGGCTGTGCACGGGCGGAACCATGAGGCCACTGGGGCTGGTCCACCCCCGGCATCTTTCAAGACCCCATCCTGCTCCTCCCGAGTCCACACCCCTTTTAGGTACAGGGCCCATGTCCCTCATTCCTCACCACTCTGTCCCTTGAACTGGACCTGCCCCTTCACCGTCATCTTCTGCTCCTATAACCCCCTGTCCTCCCCACCTCCTGGCCTCCCTCCCCAGGCTTTCCTCTCCCTGTTGCTGGCCCTCCCGTCTCACCTGCTGTGAGCAGCTGTGTGAGGCAGGGGTTGTTGCTCCCCGCAGTGGTGGGGGGACTGGCAGTGGCAGGGGCTAAGGTAGGGGGACTGGCTTTCTGTCCCCTAGGGGATGGGGCGGGGGGCTTGCCTCTGGGCACGGAGAAGCAAGGCCCAAAGGCAGGCTCTGAATACCCCGAGGGTAGAAGCTCTATGGGGAAGGGGGTGGGGGCTGGGCTGGGGACAGACTGCGGGGTGGGTGGGAAGGCTGCAGGAGCAGGCAGCGGAGACACTCCTGGGGCAGGAGGGACAGTGGGGAAGGGAAACCTGGGAGAGAAGAGAGGCTCTTCCTGCAGCAAAGCAGTGGGTGGCGCCATAGGAGGGAAGGGAGGTGGGGGGCAGGGCTCCAAGCCTGGCACCTTGGCAGGGGGAGGGTAATGCAGCAGAGGTGGGGGTACAGAAGGGGGTGGGAGCCGGAGCTTGGGGTCTTCAGGAAGGAGGAAATCAGAGCTCAGGAAGGCGCTGGAGTCCAAGGCACCAGGGCAGCTGTTCCGAGCCTGGTTGGGGGGACAGACAGACACTCAGACAGCAGGGAAAATAGCTGCCCCTGGCAGCCATCTGGGCTTCCCCTGCCCTCCCCTGCCCTGGCTGAGTGCTGGACTGCGCCCTGGGGAGAGATAGGAGAAATGAGCCCTGCCTTCCAGCACACACAGGTGTACATACAAACACAGGGAAGCAGGGAAATTATAATGAGAGAAGGGAGTAGCGTACATCTATGCAAAAAGCAGGAAGAGTGGAGCATCAATCTTCCTGCCCATCCATTTGTCTCCCAAGTAACTTATCCATCCATCCACTAACTTGTCCACCAATCCATCCACCAACCAACCCACCCATCCGTTCATCATCCATCCATCCACTAACTTGCCCACTGATCCATCCACCAACCAACCCACCCATCCGTTCATCATCCATCCATCCACTAACTTGCCCACTGATCCATCCACCAACCAACCCACCCATCCGTTCATCATCCATCCATCCACTAACTTGCCCACTGATCCATCCACCAACCAACCCACCCATCCATTCATCATCCATCCATCCACTAACTGCCCATCAATCCATCCACCAACCAACCCACCCATCCCTTCATCATCCATCCATCCACTAACTTGTCCACCAATCCATCCACCAACCAACCCACCCATCCAATCATCATCCATCCATCCATCCACTAACTTGTCCACCAATCCATCCACTAACCAACCCACCCATCCAATCATCATCCATCCATCCATCCACTAACTTGCCCATCGATCCATCCACTAACCAACCCACCCATCTATTCAATTGTCCATCTACTAATTCATCCATCTTCCATCCATTCACCTACTTATTTATCAATCTATGAAGTAGCTCATCTACCACTCCCTCCACCAGCCCACCAGATATTAAGGCATTAATGAATCCATCCAACCATATATACTTCCTTCATTCATCCACCAACCCATCCATAATCCATCCATCCATCCATTCATTTATCCATCCATCCACCATCTATACATTTACCAGTCACTTAACCACCCATCAGCCCATTCACTGACCCATTAAACTACTCATCTATGTATCCATCCACCAGCCCATCCATCCAACCAACCACTCACCCACCCATATATCCACCAACCCATGTGTGCCTCCACTGCTGTATAAGATGCCTCTGTCCATTCACCAAAACACCCATTCATCTGCTCACTGGCTCATTCATTCAGTCACTGACTCACTCATTGGACAATCATTCACTGAATGCTGTTATGTGCCTGAGGCGCATTAGGTATAGAGAATGCAGTGGTGAGCAAAACATAGCCCTTCTAGTAAGGAGCTCACTTTCTGGTGGAGGAGAGACACTCCTCAACAACCAACTAGAATTAGCACCCAAAAAGTCTGATGATGGAGGGAAAAGGCCTATAACAAAGCAGCAGGAAGCAACATCTGAATTGCAACTGGGGACTGGGCGCAGTGACTCACACCTGTAATCCCAGCACTTTGGGAGGCCAAGGTGGGCAGACTCCTGAGGTCAGGAGTTCGAGACCAACCTGGCCAACATGGTGAAACCCCATCTCTACTAAAAACACAAAAATAACCTGGAAATCTCTCTCTCTCTCTCTCTTTTTTTTTTTTTTTTTTTTTTTTTTGAGAAGGAGTCTCACTCTGTTGCCCAGGCTGGAGTGCAGTGGCACAATCTCGGCTCACTGCAAGCTCCACCTCCCGGGTTCACGCCATTCTCCTGCCTCAGCTGGGACTACAGGCGCCCGCCAGCATGCCCAGCTAATTTTTTTGTTTTGTTTTGTATTTTTAGTAGAGACGTGGTTTCACCATGTTAGCCAGGGTGGTCTCAATCTCCTGACCTCGTGATCCACCCGCCTTGGCCTCCCAAAGTGCTGGGATTACAGGCGTGAACCACCGCACCTGGCCCGGAAATCTCTTGAACACAGGAGGTGGAGGTTGCAGTGAGCCGAGATCGTGCCACTGCACTCAAGTCTAGGCGACAGAGTGAGACTCCATCTCAAAAAAAAAAAAAAAGAATTGCACTCAGGAATTCATGAACCAAAATGGTAGATTCACAGTTTCCTAAATATCCATGCTCAGCTTTCTGCCTCGAAGCTTTTGTTCCTGCTGCTCTCCCATCTGGCTTGACCTGGGCCAGTCCCTTCTGTCCAAAGCTGACCTATTCTCTGAGGCCCAGGAGCTCCCCTTCTCCAGGAAGACTTCCACAAGCAACTGGCCCTTGGTGGAGCCCACTCCAGGGTCTCCACGCCCTTAGCTTTCTCCCACGACTGTTTTGTCCAGTTCTGCTTCATGGGGTCCCTCCCAGAGGGCAGAGATGGGGTCTTTCTTCCCCTCCAATCTCCAAGCAGCAAACCGGGCACTCAGGGAGTGTCTGATACCTCCTGGACATGAACAGGGCAGGACCAGCTCTCAAGTGAGCTACATAGGGTTGGACGGGGTGGGGTGAGCTCACCTGCAGACGGCTGTGTCCAGAGAGGTGGGTCATGGCCGAGGAAGCCGGGGGCACCTCTGGGCCCAGGGTCCCACTGCTGAAGAGGGAGTCAACCACGGGGCTGAAGCTGGGGGGCTCTGGGAAGTTTGAAGGCATGGGCGGCTGTGGGGGGCGGGAGTTGGTAAAGAAATCTGTAATTCAGACACACAGGGCAACAGCAATTAGGGCCAGGGCTATGGCTGGGAAACAGCCGGGAGGAGAGTAGCCTGTCCCCAGCCTTGGTGGGTAGGGATGTGGGGGCTGGCGGGTGGGGGGTGGGGGTCCCTTCCACAGGAGATTGTGAAACTGGGAGGGTTTCTGTCTCGATCAGGGGAAGCAGCAACCGTCTTGGGTGGAATGAGCCTGGGTGGGAGACAGCAGGGGACTGTGGGTGTGAACGGAGACCCCAGGAAGCAGCCCCCTCCTCAGCCCCAGGCTTAGCTCAGGAAGTCCCCCTCCCCACCCCCTGGTGGCTCCCCTTCGTTGATCTGCTGGAGGTACAGAAAGGGGGTGCCCAGAGAGAGTGCCAGGGTCGGAAAGGGGTGCGGTGCGAGGGGAGGAGGCCTGGGATGGGAGGGGCCCCAGGGTGGCAGAAGTTCAAGAGGGTGAGTTGGAGATGAGAGGGAACACGAAGTCATTGGTTCTGGGACGAGCTTGGTTTGTTGGAAGGTCAGCAGGTGGAGCCTAGGAGTGGGGTGAAGAGTGTAATGCGGCAGGAGGGGCTAAGGCTGGGCTCCGAGTTGGGGGGCGAGAGGGGCCTAAGGCTGGGCTCCGAGTGGGGGGGCGAGAGGAGCCTAAGGCTGGGCTCCGAGTGGGGTGAGGGGGAGAGGGGCCTAAGGGTGGGCTCCGAGTGGGGTGAGGGGGAGAGGGGCCTAAGGGTGGGCTCCGAGTGGGGTGAGGGGGAGAGGGGCCTAAGGGTGGGCTCCGAGTGGGGTGAGGGGGAGAGGGGCCTAAGGGTGGGCTCCGAGTGGGGTGTGGGCAAGAGGGGGATAAGGGTGGGATCTGAGTGGTGTGGGGGTGAGGGGGGGCCTAAGGCTGGGCTCTGAGTGGGGTGGGGGCGGTGGGGGGCTAAGGGTGGGCTGCAAGTGGGGTGGGGGCCAGGGTGGCCTAAGGGTGGGCTCCGAGTGGGGTTGGCGCGAGGGGTCTGGGAAGCCTGCGAGAGCTGGAGGAGGCAGCAGCGGATTGTTTGGGGTGCGGGTTGTGTAAGTCCTGGGCTATTCTGGTTTTGGGAAGCAGCTGGCCACGGCCTGACCACATCCCGGGCCTGGACGCCGCCCGCCCACCCGCTCCCTTCCGGGCACCTTTCTCTGACCCTGACCAGCCTGTGATCTGTGCCAGCTCCCGAGGCCTCCTAGTCTGGGCAGATCTGACCCCACTGGGACAGCTCCCCACAGGCCTGGGTGGACCCCAGCTCCCCGCTTTTTCCCTCCAACCCCCTGCCAGGAGAGCTGCTCAAGTCTGCCTCCCAGGAGCCGCCTCCAAGGAGACCAGGAGTCAGTTAGATAATGTCACCCCAAACCCAGAACCCACTTGGGGGGTCAAGTGTGTGTGTGTGTGTGTGTGTGTGTGTGTGTTTGTGTGTTTGTGTCTTCACCCCCAACCCCATCCCCCAGAGACAGGGTCATGCTATGTTGCCAGGGCTGGTCTCAAACTCCTGGCCTCAAGCCATCCTCCTGCCTCAGCCTCCTAAAGTGCTGGGATTATAATGAGCCTGTGTGGGAGATGGCAGGGGACTGTGGGTGTGAACAGGGACCCCAGGAAGCAGCCCCTCCCCGCGCAGCACCAGGCTTAGCTCAGGAACCCCCCCCACCCCCCGGGTGGCTCCCATTCCCCGATCCGCTGGTACAGAAAGGAGGTGCCCAGAGAGAGTGCCAGGGTGGGAAAGGGGTGCGGGGCGAGGGGAGGAGGTCAGCCACTGTGCCCTGCTGTCACCCAGGCTGGAGTGCAGCAGCGCGATCTCAGCTCACTGCAACCTCCGCCTCCCGGGTTCAAACGATTCTCATGCCTCGCCTTCCTGAGTAGCTGGGATTACAGGCGTGCACCACCACGCCCAGCTAATTTTTGTATTTTTCAGCAAAAACGGAATTTTGCCATGTTGCCCAGACTAGTCTCAAACTCCTGAGCTCAAGCGATCCTCCCGCCTTGGCCTCCTAAAGTGCTGGGATGACAGGAGTGAGTCACCGCGCCCGGCCCTGTGTGTCATAAGTGGCTCTGCTTTGCAGGAGGGTGTAGGGCCCGTATGCTGCAGTGGCTGAACCCTCAAGTCTCAGCATGGGGTCTGCATGCAGCCTCTGTCTGCCCCCTGGGTGTCTGTCGCTCCGTCTGAGGCCATGTGAACCTGTCTTGCCGTGATAGCGTGCTACATGTGCGTCTGCTCGGTGCCTGTCCGCGCGTCTAACCCCATGGTGAAATGGTGTCTTCGTGCTGTCCTGCTGCCTGCCTTTCTCTCTCTATGTTTCTCTCTCTCTCTCTCTCTCTTTCTTTCTTTTTTTCTTTCTTTCTTTTTGATATGGAGTCTCACCCTGTAGCCCAGGCTGGGGTGCAGTGGCGCGATCTCGGCTCACTGCAACCTCTGCCTCCCAGTTTCAAACGATTCTCCTTGCCTCAGCCTCCTGAGTAGCTGAGATTATAGGTGCCCCTGCTGCCTTTCTTTAAAAGGGGGACCACGCTGGGTGCAGTGGCTCACACCTGTAATCCCAGCACTTTGGGAGGCTGAGGTGGACAGATCACCTGAGGTCAGGAGTTCGAGACCAACCTGGCCAATGTGGTGAAACCCCGTTTTTACTAAAAAAAAAAAAAAAAAAAAAAAAAAATACAAAAGTTAGTCGGATGTGGTGGTGAGCGCCTGTAGTCCCAGCCACTCTGGAGGCTGAGACAGGAGAATTGCTTGAACCCAGGAGGTGGAGGTTGCAGTGAGCCAAGATCATGCCACTGCACTCCAGCCTGGGCGACAGAGCAAGACTCTGTCTCAAAAAAAAAGGGGGACCAGGTGGGAGATGGCGAGTGGTCACTGCTGCTCCCCCATCTCCCAGGTCCACAGGTCCTGTCACTAGGCCCCCGAGGCCCTGGCTCTAGAATCAGCCTCACGCTTTGCCTGGCCCCAGGCTGCTGAGGGCCTAGGGCTCCTCCATGCTCACAGCTGCAGCCCACTCCCTGGGGCCCGGGCAGGCGTCATGGCGCAGCAAGCCCCTCTCATCCCTGAGTCACCAGCCACCCCCTTACCATCGCTGCCCAGGCCTGTCTCAAGAATCCACCCTGCCTTGAGAGAAGATTCTTCCCAGCCCAAGCTGCTCACCAGTCCCTCCCTAGCCTCTGTCCCCTCCATGGACCTGACCTGCCATCCCCTCCCTGAGCTCCTCTGCCTCTGGCTGCCTCCCTGAGCCCCCCTCACCAAGCCTCCTGCCTCCATAGAGTTCTGGTCCCCTCCCTGGGTTTCCAGCTGGGCCTCCCCAGTGGGAGGCTCTTGGGGGCAACGAGAGCTGCTGTCTTGGTGGTACCAGTGCGCTCTGCTCTCTGGGTACACGGGATGTTTGATATGAGAGGGCCACACAAGCCACCTCCTCTGTGTGGCCCACACTTGTCCCCCCACGCACCAGCAGCCACCCAGGTCTGCCAGAAATCGCCTCCTAGCCCCAGTCCCTGCTGGTCTTGCCCAGACCCCAGATGGGGGTGGCTGGGCTCCTACCTGTGGCCGGGCGCTGTGTGCCCAGACAGGGCTGCTGCCCTCCCAGGCTGGCCTGCTCCCAGGGCACTGCCATGCACACTTCTGCCCCCGGGCAGCCCCCACCCCCGCCCAGGGCTGGAGCAGGGGTGGGGGTGGTTCCTCATTCCCTAGTCCCCGCCCCATAGGCCTCCACCTCTTGATTGACAGGCCCAGGATCCCGTGGGGAAGGAATTAGGAGGTCACTAAGATGAAGCCTTTATCCCAGGGACCCTCTTGCTGTCCCCAGGGGCTTCAGTGAGATGGGCTGAGCCTGGATCTTCTACCTGGCCTGCACATAGCTCCGGGGACCCCTAAATGTGTGGCTATCGGCAATAACCTGCAAGACCTACGGCTGAGCGAGGAAGGCCACTTGGAAAGTCAGTTGTGAAAACAGAGACAATTGTCCACATGTGCTTCCACCAACAGGAGCATCTCTGGGAGGACACTGAAGAATCAGTAACTTGGTGGCCCTGGGGTCAGGAGAGGGAGACAGGGACACTCACGACTTATAAAAATTGCTTTAGGCCAGGCATGGTGGCTCACACCCATAATCCCAGCACTTTGGGAGGCTGAGATGGGAGGATCACTTGAGGTCAGGTGTTCAAGACCAGCCTGGCTAACATGGCAAAACCCCCTCTCTACTAAAAATACAAAAATTTGCTGGGCATGGTGGCATGAGCCTGTAATCCCAGCTACTCGGGAGGCTGAGGCACAAGAATCGCTTGAACCTGGGAGGCAGAGGTTGCAGTGAGCCAAGATGGAGCCATTACACTCCAGCCTGGGTGACAGAGTAAGACTCTGTCTCAAAAGAAAAAAAAAAAAAAGCTTTACAAGATATGATGCCTGAGATTTTCTTTAAAATAACACACTGGGCATAGTGGCACACACCTGTAATCCCAGCACTTTGGGAAGCTGAGGTGGGAGGATCTCTTGAGCCCAGGAGTTCTAGACCAGCCTGGACAATACAGGGGGGCCCTGTCTCTTCAAAAAATAAATAAAAAAAATAGCCAGGCATAGGGCTGCGTGCCTGTGGTCTCAGCTACTCGGGAGGCTGAGGTGGGAGGATCACTTGAGCCTGGGAGGTTGAGGCTGCAGTGAGCTGTGATTGTGCCACTGCACTCCAGCCTGGGCAACAGAGTGAGACTCCTTCTCAAAAAAAGAAAAGAGAAAAATAAAAGAAGATGACTGGCCAAGAGTTGATAAGTCGATGACATCAGTGATGGTGACTTGGGAGTTTTTTTGCTGAACTACTTTCTCTACTAGTGTGTGCATGGTTGAAATGTCCTCTAGTAAATAGTTTTATTTTTTATTTTTATTTTTTATTGTTTTTTTGAGATGGAGTCTTGCTCTGTTGCCCAGACTAGAGTGGCATGATCTTGGCTCACTGCAAGCTCTGCCTCCCAGATTCATGCCATTCTTCTGCCTTAGCCTCCCTGGTAGCTGGGACTACAGGCGCCCACCACCACACCTGGCTAATTTTTTTTGTATTTTAGTAGAGACGGGGTTTCACCATGTTAGCCAGGATGGTCTTGATCTCCTGACCTCGTGATCTGCCCGCCTCGGCCTCCCAAAGTGCTGGGATTACCGGTGTGAGCCACCACACCCGGCCTAGCAAATAGTTTTAAAATGCATTGTGTGAAAAATAAATAGACCCGAATAACTCAAAGTTCTTCTCTCCCCTGAGAGGGTCCCAGCATTCACTGCTTTCTTGGGAGCCCCTGGTTCCCTGGCCAGGTACTGTCTTGGGCCCTGCCCTCACTGGAGGCCACACCAGCTGTACAAAAGGAGACCAGGAAGATCCCTCAGAAACCACCCAGACCTTCCAGGCACGGTGGCTCATGCCTGTAATCCCAGCACTTTGGGAGGCCAAGGCAAGGGGATGACTTGAACTCCGGAGTTTGGGACCAGCCTGGGCAACACGGTGAAACCCCATCTCTACCAAAAATCCAAAAAAAAAAAAAAAAAAAAAAAAAAAATTAGTCGGGTGTGGTGGTGCACACCTGTAGTCCCAGCTACTCGGGGGGCTGAGGTGGGAGGATCACTTGAGTCTGGGAGGCAAGAGGTTAGCATCACTGCACTCCAACCTGGGTGATAGAGTCAGACACCATCTCAAAAAAAAAAAAAAAGAAATCACCCAGACTATCTGCTCCCCCAGAGGGGCCTGGGATAGGCTCATTGGCCTTTCTCACAGGGACCCTGCCCGTCCACCCTACCTGGGGAGGGGCTCGCCCCACCTGAGATGTCCATGAAGTCATCCAGGCTTGGCTGCAGTGGCGTCAGGTCCGGCTGGATCATGTCAGCATTGCCGACGTAGGCTAGAGGCAGCAGTGGTGACATCAGCAGTAGCAGGCAGGGAGGAGTGGGGGTCTCCAACCCCATCCCCAGCCATCCCTCCCTTGGCCTCCTGGAATCTCACAGGCCTTCACCCCTCTCCCCTGCCCCTTCTCAAACCCTCACCATCCTCAGGCGGCAGCTGCAGGGGCGAAGGGCCAGACTGAGTCATGGTGAAGAGAGTGTCCGAGATGTCGGACAAAAAGCAATTGAGGTCCAGGAGCTGCCGCCCACCCGGCTCCTCCTCTGGGTCCCCCAGCAGCACGGGGACCACACTGGAGAAGAGCTGTTTGCACCATTGCTCCGGCGGCGGCCACCCGCCTTCCGCCTAGGGAGACAGAGCCGTCAGCAGCCGCTGAAGAGCTCCCACTGCCCCCGAACTTCCATATCACCCCTCTCCAGGGTCAAGGGGTCAGCAGGACAGAGGGTCTGTCTGTGCACACCTCTGTCACCTTTCCCTAGCGGTCCTGGCTAGCTGCTTGAAAGGCCAGGATCACTCCATTGGCCTCTAAGAACTTCCCCCAGGAGACAGACCAGGATGCAGATACAGGAGTCCCCCTCCTGCCCTTTAGATTTTTTCCTGTCTGGGACCCCAGTTCTTTGGTCCCTCTGTTTTGTTTTTGTTTGTTTTCTTTTTCTTTTTCTTTTTTTTTTTTTTGAGACGGAGTCTCTGTTGCCCAGGCTGGAGTGCAGTGGCGTGATCTCAGCTCACTGCAAACTCCACCTCCCAGGTTCAAATGATTCTCCTGCCTCAGCCTCCCGAGTAGCTGAGATTGCAGACATGCGCCACCATGCCCGGCTAATTTTTGTTTTTTTAGTGGAGATGGGGTTTCACCATGTTGGCCAGGCTGGTCTCGAACTCCTGACCTCAGGTGATCCACCCGCCTCGGCCTCCCAAAGTGCCGGGATGACAGACATGAGTCACCGCGCCCGGCCTGGTCCGTCTGTTCTCCCATACCTCCCACCACTTGCTCAATGACCTGGGGTCTTCTCACCACCGCACCCCCATCCCCCAAAAAGAAAAGAGCTCAACAAATGAACCACAGGACGGCAGTCACGTCCCACATCCCACCCTCACGCCCAGCCACTGTCCTGCTCACGCAGGCGGAAGCTTTCAACTCTCTGCCTCCTACTTGGGGGGCGAAGAGATGGGCTTCCCTGCTGGACTTACAGAGCACCCACCTGCTTAGGGGCCAGGAGGTCCTCTTCCCTGCTGGACTTACGGAGCTGCAGGGACACACAGAGCTGGACACCGGATCCCTTGCCCACCCTCCATCACTTCCCCCCAAAAGTCTCCCCTACTCACAAGCAGTGAGATCCCCCATTTCCCATTAGGAGCTCCCCCGAACCCCAGGTAAGGAGGCTGTTAGGAGGCCCTGTGGCCACACGGTGGCGCTGTCGGCTCGGGACTGAATGGAGGGCCCGAGGGGCGCAAGCTGGGGGGTCAGGATCCCCTTTCCGGGGATCTTCCAAGGCGGGCAGTAGCCGGCAGCCGCAGGTGAAAGCTCTGGGGCCTCCCTGGGCCCTGCCACTGACCCGCTTCTTGTAGTAGATGCGCCACTTGTGGTATTCCCGCATCACCACCTCGATGCGCCGCTTCCAGTAGTTCCCCTCCAGGACCACGGCCTGGGGTGGGGGCCGGGGGAGGGGGATCAGTAGGGAGGGGAGCACCGCACACCCATCTCCCACCCCTCACCCCATCCCTGTCTGCCCAGCGCAAGGCTACAGGAGGTAGGGGCTGGTCTTGTGGGTGGGCAGGCGAGCAGGTGGGCAGGCGGTCCAGAACCCAGCTACCTCCGGCTTCCGGTGCGCATCAGCCTCAGGCCCCTGCAGGGGGGTCACGAAGCCACACACGGGGCTCTTCCTCCGCTCCACATCTGAGAGAAGGGGGCCAGGTTAGGGGCACCCAGCTTCCTCATCCCCCACCTCATCCCAGGGGACTGGGACTCAAGTGACACCCTACGAAATCCTGCTTGGCCTTGGACGTTCAGATTAAGTGCCCATGCTGCCTCCTCCAGGAAGTCTTTTCGGAGGATGCGGATGCGATAACCTCCTAGATCTTTTTTTGTTTTTTTTTTTTTGAGATGGAGTTTCACTCTTGTTGCCCACGCTGGAGTGCAGTGGCGCGATCTCGGCTCACTGCAACCTCCGCCTCCCGGGTTCAAGCGATTCTCCTGCCTCAGCCTCCTGAGTAGCTGGGACTACAGGCACCCACCACCAGGCCCAGCTAATTTTTGTATTTTTAGTAGAGACGGGATTTCACCATGTTGGCCAGGCTGGTCTTGAACTGCTGATCTCAGGTGATCCACCTGCCTCAGCCTTCCAAAGTGCTGGGATTAGAGGCTTGAACCACTGCACCCAGCCTGATCTTCCTCTTCTAGGGGGCACTGTGAATCCAATCTCCCACACCTTCTCTGGGTCCCTCTGGAGCCCCGTAGGTACACTGGCAAAGACTGCTGAATGGATTGTGGGACCATAGACCACAGAGGGCGAGCTGCCTCCAGAAAGTCCCAGTTAGGGCCAGGCGCGGTGGCTCACGCCTGTAATCCCAGCACTTTGGGAGGCCTAGGTGGGTGGATCACGAGGTCAGGAGATCAAGACCAGCCTGGCTAACATGGTAAACCCCGTCTCTACTAAAAATACAAAAATTAGCCAGGGAGCCGGGCGTGGTGGCTCAAGCCTGTAATCCCGGCACTTTGGGAGGCCGAGACGGGCGGATCACGAGGTCAAGAGATCGAGACCATCCTGGCTAACATGGTGAAACCCCGTCTCTACTAAAAAACATACAAAAAACTAGCTGGGCGAGGTGGCAGGCGCCTGTAGTCCCAGCTACTTGGGAGGCTGAGGCAGGAGAATGGCGTGAACTCAGGAGGCGGAGCTTGCAGTGAGCTGAGATCCGGCCACTGCACTCCAGCCTGGGTGGCAGAGCGAGACTCCGTCTCAACAACAACAACAAAAAATTAGCCGGGCATGGTGGCGCATGCCTGTAGTCCCAGCTACTCAAGAGGCTGAGGCAGGAGAATTGCTTGAACCCAAGGGGTAGTGGAGGTTGCAGTGAGATCACACCACTGCACTCCAGCCTGGTGACAGAGCAAGAATCCATCTCAAAAAAAAAGAAAGAAAAAAAGAAAGTCTTGGTTAGACCGGGAGGCCGGGGGCCTAGAGCCTTGGGTCCTCTGCCTCAGGAGGCTTGGCACTACCCACTTTCATTGCAAAGAACCACCCTTGGTTCACTTCTGATCACCAACCTGCATCCTCTTCCAGGCCTCCACCTCCCCTCCCAGTCTCCAATCCTGACCTCTCCCCAGGCTCTTGCCCTTGGCCCCAACACACATTCCAGGCTCTTTTTTGTTTTTGTTGTTTTTTCTGAAACAGGGTCTTGCTCTGTTGCCCAGGCCAGAGTGCAGTGGTGCAATCATAGCTCACTGAAGGCTTCACCTCCTGGGCTCAAGCGATCCTCCCGCCTCAGCCTCTGGCGTACACCACCATGTCTGGCTAATTTTTAAATTATCTGTAGAGACGGGGTCTCCCTGTGTTGCCCAGGCTGGTCTCGAACTCCTGAGCTCAAGGAATCCTCTTGCCTTGGCCTCCCAAGGTATTGGGATTACAGGCATGAGCCACTGTGCCTGGCCTCTTCTTTTTTATTATTGTTATTTTTAATTTTTTGGTAGAGACAGGGTCACACTATATTGCCTGGACTGGCCTCGAATTCCTGAGCTCACCAGGCTTTTCTTTATCTCCTAGCTTCCCTGGCCACTTTTTTTTTTTTTTTTGAGATGACATTTTGCTCTTGTTGCCCAGGCTGGAGTACAGTGCCACGATCTCAGCTCACTGCAACCTCCACCTCCCGGGTTCAAGCGATTCTCCTGCGTCAGTCTCCCAAGTAGCTGCGATTACAGGCAGGCGTCACTACGCCTGGCTAATTTTTGTATTTTCAATAGAGACATGGTTTCACCATATTGGTCAGGCTGGTCTCAAACTCCTGACCTCAAATGATCTCCCACTTCAGCCTCCCAAAGTGCTGGGATTACAGGTGTCAGCCACTGCACCAGGCCCTGGCCACTTTGTGTATGTGTGTGTGTGTGTGTGTGTGTGTGTGTGCTTGAGACAAGGACTCAATCTTTTGCCCAGGCTGGTGTGTGTGTGTGTGTGTGTGTGTGTTTGAGACAAGGACTCAATCTGTTGCCCAGGCTGGGGGGTGTGTGTATGTGTGTGCGCGCGCTTGAGACAAGGACTCAATCTGTTGCCCAGGCTGGGGTGTGTGTGTGTGTGTGTGTGTGTGCTTGAGACAAGGACTCAATCTGTTGCCCAGGCTGGTGTGTGTGTGTATGTGTGTGTGTGTGTGTGTGTGTGTGCTTGAGACAAGGACTCAATCTGTTGCCCAGGCTGGAGTGCAGTGGCAGGGATTTTGGGTCACTTCAATCTCCACGTCCTGGGGGCCAGTGATCCTCCCACCTCAGCCTCCAGGGTAGCTGGGACTACAGGCATATGTCACTGCACCCAGCTAACTTGTGACTTCTTTAAAAAATTCAACATAGTTTTACCATGTTGCCCAGGCTGTTATCAAACTCCCGGGCTCAAGCGATCTGACTGCTTCAGCCTCCCAAAGTGCTGGGATTGCAGGCGTGAGCCACCACGCCCAGCCCCTGACCACTTTTCACGGACTCCTTTGCAATGCCCACCCCTCAGCCTCTCTCACTCTGGCCCTTTCCTGCTCTAGCCTCATATCCAGCTGCCTGGGGACCCTCCCTAGGATGTCCCAAAACGCCACAAAAACCCCACTGACTCCCAGCATTCGAGGTCTGACTGTTATATTCCAGGTCTGATTGAGATTAAAAGTCTCAATCTCATAGGATCTGTGACATTTCTCCCGCTGTCCCCTCCCCTCCATCCTCTCTCACTGTGTCACCCCCTGGCCTGGTGTCATTTCTCACAGGGACCTCCCTGACTCCAGCTTTACACTCTAAGCTCATCTTCCAGTTGCAGCCAGGTCAATTATTTCTAAAGTGCAGTTCAGGTCTGGAACCCTCCATGGCTCCCTACTGCCTCTGGGACAAAGTCCACACTCCTTGGCTTGGCTTCCAATCCCCTCCCCCTCCTCATGACTGGGCCACCACTTGCTTCTCCCAGCTCCTCGTCTCCTTTTTTTGAGATGGGGTCTCACTCTTGTCACCCAAGTTGGAGAGCAGCGGTACAGTGCTACGGCCTTGGCTCACTGCAGCCTCCACCTCCCAGGCTCAAGTGATCCTCCCACTTCAGCCTCCCGAGTAGCTGGGACTACAGGCATGTGCCACCATGCCCGGCTGGTTTTTTGTAGTTTTGGTAGAGACGGGGTTTCGCCATGTTGCCCAGGCTGCTCTTGAACTCCTGAGCTCAGGCGATCCACCTGCCTCGGCCTCCCAAAATGCTGGAATTACAGGCGTGAGTCACCACACCCGGCCTCCCTATCTCCTTTATACACCTCACCTTGAAGTCACATAGCCCACCTTTTTTTTTTTTTTTTTGAAATGAAGTCTCACTCTGTCACCCAGGCTGGAGTGCAGTGGCCTGATCTTGGCTCACTGCAACCTTTGCCTTCTGGGTTCAAGCAATTCTCCTGCCTCAGCTCCCCTAGTAGCGGGGATTACAGGCATGTGCCACCACGCCCCACTAATTTTTGTATTTTTAGTAGAGATGGGGTTTCTCCATGTTGGCCAGGCTGGCCTCCAATTCCTGACCTCAAGTGATCTGCCCACCTCGGCCTCCTAAAGTGCTGGGATTACAGGCGTGAGCCGCCACATCCAGCCCTTCTGGTCTTATTCTACAGGGAAGCCCCGCTTACCTTCCCTCCTCTGTCCATAATTCAGGATAGCACCTCCTCCAGGAAGCCTTCCTGCCTCCCAAAGCCCACAGCGCTGCCCACCTCCTCTTCACCCTGGCTTGTCAGGTCTTTACATGCTCACCTTGCGACAGGGAATAAAAGCAGCTCCTGCCTTTGGCACAGAGCTTGACACGCAGCTGGTCTACTTAGAGGCAACCTGAGACTTTCCCTGGCTGCTCTGACAAAGAGAACAGCTGCTGACCCTTCCTGCCCCAGCCAACTTCCTCTGGGACAAACGAGGACACAGAGGAAGGGGGACCACTGGAACATGAACTTTACTAGGGCTTTTTAGCATCATTTACAAAGTTCTGTCCTAAAGAACACTCTCCAGAATCTGCCGGGCACGGTGGCTCACACCTGTAATCCCAGCACTTTGGGAGGCTAAGGTGGGTGTATCACTTGAATCCAGGAGTTCAAGACCAGCCTGGGCAACATAGTGAGACCCCCATCTCTACTAAAAATACAGAAATTAGCCAGGCGTGGTGGTGCATGCCCATAATCCCAGCTACTTGGGAGGCTGAGGCATGAGAATTGCTTGAACACGGGAGGCAGAGGTTGCAGTGAGCCAAGACTGCACCACTGCACCCCAGCCTGGGTAACAGAGTGAGACTGTCTCAAAAAAAAAAAAAAAAAAGCATTCTCCAAAATGGACACTCATAGGATTGAAGGAGGGGTTTTGTCCTAGTTTCTGAGCCCAGCTTGGACAGAAAACAAAGGGATGGGTCCTTGGGTGCATAGACTCCCAGGGGGCTAGATAAGGAAGGAGGGTCTCAAAGCGTGTCTGCCCCTGGCTTTCCAGATGAGGAAATAAACACCAGCAAAGATGAAATTTGTCCTGGTACGGTGTAGTGGCTCATGCCTGTAACCCTAACATTTTGGGCGGCTGAACTGAGAGGACTGCTTGAGGCCAGGAGTTTGAGACCAGCCTGAGCAACCTAGTGAGACCCTGCCCCTACAAAAAATTAAAAATAAAAAATAGCTGGGTGTGGGGGCGCATGCCTGTAGTCCCAGCTACTAGGGAGGCTGAGGTGGGGGAATTGCTTGAGCCCAGGAATCGGAGGCCGCAGTGAGCTATGTTGGCTTCACTGCACTCCAGCTTGGGTGAAAAAGCGAGACCCCGTCTCAAAAAACAAAATAAAAAAAGTTTGTTAGGCCAGGCGCGGTGGCTCACGCCCGTAATCCCAGCAGTTTGGGAGGCCGAGGTGGGCAGATCACCTGAGGTCGGGAGCTCGAGACCAGCCTGACCAACATGGAGAAACCCTGTCTCTACTGAAAATACAAAAAATTAGCTGGGCATGGTGGCGTGCACCTGTAGTCCCAGCTACTCAGAAGGCTGAGGCAGGAGAATCGCTTGAACCCGGGAGGCGGAGGCTGCAGTGAGCCGAGATCGCACCATTGCACTCCAGCCTGGGCAACAGAGTGAGACTCCATCTCAAAAAAAAAAAAGAAAAGAAAAAAAAAGTTTGTCCAGGGCTTCCAGAGAGTCAGGGCCGAGTGGTTCTTCCCTCCCCAGCCCAGCGACCCCACGCTCTGGACTGTTCCTCATGGAAAGGCTGTGCCTTCTTGGGGGCTGGGGCAGGCTTTGTTTAACACCGATAAGTTCATCCCTTCATTCAGCCGCCTAACCCTTTGCACCTACGCTGGGACAGATACTGGGACAGGACACATGGATGAATCAGGCAGGGTGCCCACAGCTTAGTGGGAGAGATAAGGAAAGTAAACAAACACCACGAGACAATGTAAAGTGGAAAGTCCTTCTTGCCCCAAGAGCGGTGCAAAGTGCCGGGGAGCTCCCAGGAAACCAAGACGATTTCAGAGTGTGGCAGAATGACTGTTGGATCACGAAAGGAAGGATCTTAGAGGCTAGGAGCCTGCAGGGGGTGGCCGGGCCCTTCTTGCTTGAGCCCTAAGGCGAGACATTAGGGACATCGAGCCAAGCAGCCCCTCTCCTCCCCGCTCCCATGAAGCCCACCTTCAAACCTTTGGCGTTTAGGGAGGAGGAGGGGTCTTGACATTTGTTGTATGTGTGTCACGTGCTGCTATGACTATGACAGTGAGATACGGATGATCTCACTGAAAACTCAGTGAACCTCAGAAATAGGACCTATTAGCCAGGCGCAGTGGCTCGTGCCTGTAATCCCAGCACTTTGGGAGGCCGAGGTGGGCAGATCACTTGCGGCCAGGAATTCAAGACCAGCCTGGGCAACATGGCGAAACCCCGTCTCTACTAAAAATACAAAAATTAGCTAGGCATGGTGGCAGGCGCCCGTAGTCCCAGCTACTTGGGAGGCTGAGGCACAATAGTTGCTTGAACTGGGAGGTGAAAGTTGCAGTGAGCTGAGATCGTGCCATTGCACTCCAGCATGGGTGACAGAGCAAGACTGTTTCAAAAAAAGAAAACCAAGAAAAAACAAATAGGACCTGTCATTCCCATCTTCACAAGCTTTGCAAGCTTACGCTCTGGGAGGCTGGAGACTTTGCCAAGCCCACACAGGTAGGGCGTGCTAGGGCTTGACTGAAACCTCACTCTGTCTGATTCCGAACCTGAGGTCCTTCCAGCAACTTGTACAATAGCTGGAGACCAGTGTGTCTGGGTGAGGACCCCGGGTGACATCATGCCTCAACTGTCATCAGAAATTTCTTCTGTAGGCTGGGTGTGGTGGCTCACGCCTATAATCCCAGCACTTTGGGAGGCTGAGGCGGGCAGATCACCTGAGGTCAGGAGTTCGAGACCAGCCTGGCCAACATGGTGAAACCCTGTCTCCACTAAAAATACAAAATTTGGCAGGCGCGTGTAATCCCAGCTACTTGGTGCCCACAGTTTAGCGGGACAGATAAGGGAAGTAAACAAACAACACGAAACAATACAAATTGGAAAGTCCTTCTTGCCCCAGGAGCGGTGCAAGAGGCTGAGGCAGGAGAATCTTTTTTTTTTTTTTTTTTTGAGATGGAGTCTCGCTCTGTCGCCCAGGCTGGAGTGCAGTGGCCGGATCTCAGCTCACTGCAAGCTCCGCCTCCCAGGTTTACGCCATTGGGCAGGAGAATCTTTTAAACCCAGGAGATGGAGGTTGCAGTGAGCCAAGATCACACCACTACACTCCAGTATGGGCGACATGAACGAAATTTCATATTAAAAAACAAAACAAAGGCCGGGTGCGGTGGCTCAAGCCTGTAATCCCAGCACCTTTGGAGGCCGAGACGGGTGGATCACGAGGTCAGGAGATCGAGACCTTCCTGGCTAACACGGTGAAACCCCCTCTCTACTAAAATACAAAAAAAATTAGCCGGGCGCGGTGGCGGGCGCCTGTAGTCCCAGCTACTCGGGAGGCTGAGGCAGGAGAATGGCGTAAACCCGGGAGGCGGAGCTTGCAGTGAGCTGAGATCCGGCCACTGCGCTCCAGCCTGGGTGACAGAGCGAGACTCCGTCTCAAAAAGAAAAGAAAAGAAAAGAAAACAAAACAAAACAAAACACTCCCCCACACACAATTTGGAGTCGGGGAACTGTGGACTTCCAGTCAGCCGCAGCTCTGCTTCTTTTACGCTCTGTGAACCTGAATACGTCACTTGCCTTCTGAGCCTCAGTTGCTCATCCATAAAATGGTGGTAATAAAACCTATCTCCCAGGGTTGCTAGGAAGCCTTAAATAAGGTGATTTACGAAAGTGCCTGGCATGTAGGTAAATGGAAACCAGAAAACACACCCTCTCCCTGCTTGGATGAAATCCAGTGGGGCGAGGACAGAGAATACTGCATGTGGTCTCTCCGGGGCTTTGCATTCCCAGCTCAGTGCAGCCTTTGATCCTGCAGCAGAACCTGAGCTGGATAAGGTCCCAACACAGGGCTGATGGATCCAAGTCCTCTCTGCCTCTGCTGCCCTGCCATGGGGAGTGGGGTGTTCCCAGATGAATGTGACCTCCTCAAGGGTACATCATGTATTGGACACCAACTTAGCGGCAACACCCTTGAATACGGGTTGTCTCCATACCAACCATGAAAGGAAAGGTAGGACTATTGGCCTCGTTTTTTTTTTAGAGAGTCTCGCTCTGTCGCCCAGGCTGGAGTGCAGTGGCGTAATCTCCGCTCACTGCAATCTTCACCTCCCAGGTTCACGCCATTCTCCTGCCTCAGCCTCCCGAGTAGCTGGGACTACAGGTGCCCGCCACCACACTCGGCTAATTTTTTGTATTTTTAGTAGACACGGGGGTGTCACCATGTTAGCCAGGATGGTCTCGATCTCCTGACCTCATGATCCGTCCACCTTGGCCTCCCCAAGTGCTGGGATTATAGGTGTGAGCCACCATGGCTTCGTTTTTATAGATAAGGAAGCATGTTCAGAGAGGGTAGGCAACTAGCCTGAAGTCACACAGCCAGCAAGGGGCAGAGATGGGGTGGAGGAACTAGCTCTGGGCAACTCTAAGTCCAGAGTTCCTTCCACTAGATGGCATGGCCTCTCTGGATCCCCTCTGCCCAATTCCCCATGGTGGGCACCTACTGGATATTCAGGAAGGACTTCAATGAAAGGCTGGTGGAGACCCATGCGGGATCCTCAGTTTCTCCATTTACAAAGTGATGCAGTTGGCCCCGCTAGTGTCTAATGGCCCTTTTTACCCTGGCATTCAAGGCACTCGACTATGCTAATGGGATGCAAAATGGGCTTTGAACTGTACCCCAAATCTCAGCCTACCCTAGTGCTACTGAGGGGTGACCTCTGCTGTGCCAAGCTTCACAGTGGAAAGCACCCTTTGGGACACATTTCCCGAGACCCCCTGGAGGTCAGGAGCTGTTCAGGAGTCCTGGTGCTGGGGGCCTGGTCTCCCCCTAAAAGGCTGTCAGGGTAGGGCATGGTGGCTCACGCCTGTAATCCCAGCACTTTGGGAGACCAAGGTGGGCAGATCACTTGAGGTCAGGAGTTCGAGACCAGCCTGGCCAACATGGTGAAACCCTGTCTCTACTAAAAATACAAAAATTAGCTGGGCATGGTGGTGGGTGCCTGCAGTCCCAGCTACTTGGGAGACTGAGGCAGGAGAATGGCTTGAACCCAGGAGGCGGAAGTTGCGGTGAGCCGAGATGGCACCACTGCACTCCAACTTGGGCAACAGAGCAAGACTATGTCTCAGAAAAAAAAAAAAAAAAAAAAAAAAAGTTGGCAGAACTCTGCTAGTGCTGGCCTTCAGGGCCCTGGGGGTTTTCCTGGGCAGCCACCATGTAGAACCGTCTGGCAGGAGGGTTGGAGGGGGCGGTCCCTCCCGGCTGGGGAGGCTGCTGGTGCCCACTCACACTGGATATACCAGGCCCTCCAGATGGCGTTGTTCAGGCGGATCTTGTCCCTGCAGAGCAGCTTGAGGCCTTTGAAATTCTTCCACTTGGGAGACACCAGCTTGCCACTGTCAAAGGGGAGAGGAGTGAGGTTAGGGAGATCCGGTGCTGCCGCAGAGGCTGGTCCCCACATTCCCCATGCACTTGGCATCCATCTATGGTTGGCATTCGAGGGGACCCTCCAAATCTGGCCCCCCCAACCCAACCTGCCTGAAATTCCTACCTGGAGAGTCAGACCTTCAAAATCCCCTTCCAGACTCCCACCAGTGGCCCCTGTGTTCCCTGGGGAGACCTGTTTGTCAGTCTACTACAGAACAAAAGCCACACTGAAACCTGTGGATCAGCTCGGCCCTGGGAACAGTGATGTCCAGTGGCCTCACAGGTGTGTCTTGGAGGCTGCCTGGGGACAGTGCTCAAGCCCATTTCTTAAGAGAATAAGAAATGACCTTCCTGGGCTGGGCATGGTGGCTCATGCCTGTCATCCCAGAACTTTGGGAGGCCAAGGCGGGTGGATTGCCTGAGGTCAGGAGTTCGAGACCAGCCTAGTCTAACATAGTGAAACCCTGTCTCTACTAAAAGTACAAAATTAGCTGGGTGTGGTGGCGCACACCTGTAATCCCAGCTACTCAGGAGGCTGAGGCAGGATAATTGCTTGAGCCTGGGAGGCAGAGGTTGCAGTGAGCCAAGTTTGCACCACCGCACTCCAGCCTGGGCAACAAGAGTGAAATTCCGTCTCAAAAAAAAAAAAAAAAAGAACTTCTTGAAAGTCAGGGAGGAAAGGGGCAGTTCCAAGGTCACTCAAGCCTCCTTAGGCGCAGGAGAGGCAAAGGGGATGGCCATGGTTTGCCTGGTAGAGAGGGAGCCTCTGTGTTTTGTTTTGTTTTGTTTTTAGGACGGAGTCTCAGTCTGTCATCCAGGCTGGAGTGCAGTGGTGGGATCTCAGCTCACTGCCACCTCCGTCTCCCGGATTCAAACAATTCTCGTGCCTCAGCCTCCTGAGTAGCTGGGATTACAGGTGTGTGCCGCCATGTTTGGCTAATTTTTTTTGGTATTTTTAGTAAAGACGGGGTTTCACCATGTTGGCCAGGCTGGTCTCAAACTCCTGACCTCAAGTGATCTGCCCACCTTGGCCTCCCAAAGTGCTGGGATTACAGACGTGAGCCACCATGCCTGGTCGAGGGTGTCTCTTTATAGAGAGTGGCAGTCACTGCCTTCATCGTACGGTCCTTTTGGTGTCTGCCATGCCCAGATTCCCAGGATGGCAACCTGGACTCAGCGAGAATGTGTGCTCTTCTCAGGGCTCTGCAGAAGACAATGAACCAGCAGATCCCAAAGGAAGACAGCCAGGACTGAGGAATGGTATCCGTGGAGACAGAGCACCCTCATTCTAACCTTAGCTGTCCATCAAATCCACAAGGTGGGCTGGGTGCGGTAGCTCACGGCTGTAATCCCACCACTTCGGGAGGCCAAGGCGGGAGGATTGCTTGAGCCCAGGAGTTTGAGACTAGCCTGGGCAGCATAGCAAGACCCCATCTCTAAAAAAAATTTTTTTTAATTAGCCGGGGGTGGCGGCATGCGCCTGTAGTCCTAGCTACTAGGGAGGCAGAGGTCGGAGGATCTCTTCAGCCCAGGAGTTTGAGGCTACAGTGAGCTATGATCACGCCACTGCACTCCAGCTTGGGCAACAGAGCAAGATCCTGTCTTGAAGGAAAAAAAAAATCCACTGGATGGAAGAGTTTATACTGGTGAGGGTCCTGCTAGGCACAGGCCAAGTCTGCTGCCTCCAGGAAGCTGACCCAGGAGGCCAAGACATTCAGGATCTTAGACCCCCTGCCAGTCTCTCCCTCCCTCTCTCCTCTCCATCCACAAGCCAGGGCTGTGTACCAGTCCCCTCTAGCACACCTTTTTCTCCCTTGCTCAGATGAGAAGGCTGAGGCCCCAAGTCTTAGCCTTTTTTTTTTTGAGATGGAGCCTCATTCTGCCGCCCAGGCTGGAGTGCCGTGGCATGATCTTGGCTCACTGCAACCTCCATGTCCCAGGTTCAAGCGATTCTAATGCCTCAGCCTCCTGAGTAGCTGGGATTATAGACATATGCCACGATGCCCAGCTCATTTTTCTATTTTTAGTAGAGACGGGGTTTCACCATGTTGGCCTGGTTGGTTTCGAACTCCTGACCTCAAGTGCCCCGCCCACCTTGGCCTCCCAAAGTGCTGGGATGACAGGCGTGAGCCACCGCGCCTGGCCCCCAAGGTTTAGTCTTTCAGAAAACCATGCCTGCTTCCTCCAGCGGTTTTTCCTGCATTCTGGGGGTGAAACGTGGGTGGGAGCCAGTCTGACTCTGCAGCCTCTTTCCCCTTGAGTGCATTGGTCATTGGGCCCTCTCTCCTCCCTGGTCTCCAAGCTCCTGTGTTTGCTTTGGGGTGGGGTGGGGGACTGCCCCCTCCCCACCAGGGACAACAGGCCTCATTACCCAAATAAGATACACAGCCCAGCTCCCTGGGCCACTGGCTGGCCCCCTCCCTCTGGGAATTAGATAAACACCATCTGTTTAGTAGGAAGACATGGGGGTGGGGGGTGGGGGGAGACTCTGCTACCTCCTGGGCCTGCTTCTTCTGTGGCACCTGGTGGGGGACTCCTGAGTCTGTGGTCCTTGTCATTATCCCAGCAACCTCCCAGCCCATTCTGATCACCCCGTGTTGCACCCTCGACCTGCCTGCCTTCCCTCCCCCTTCCTTGCTAAGGTTATGATGTTCATGGCCCAGGCAGGGTTAGAGGAGATGTGACAGTGACAATATCCAAGCCCAGGAGGAAGAAAAGGAGTTGGGGCTATGAGAGACTTGGCCTGGAGCAAGAGCCTAAAGCAGGGTTCAAGAACTTTTTACGACTGGCTGGATATGGCTCACACCTGTAATCCCAGCACTTTGGAAGGCCGAGGCAGGAGGACTGTAGGAGGCCAGGAGTTTGAGATCAGCCTGGGCAACATAGTGAGAGCCTGTTTCTACAGTTTAAAAGTTAGCTGGGGTGGCCGGGCGCGGTGGCTCAAGCCTGTAATCCCAGCACTTTGGGAGGCCGAGACGGGTGGATCACGAGGTCAGGAGATCGAGACCATCCTGGTGAACACCGTGAAACCCCGTCTCTACTAAAAAATACAAAAAACTAGCCGGGCGAGGTGGCGGGCACCTGTAGTCCCAGCTACTCGGGAGGCTGAGGCAGGAGAATGGTGTAAACCTGGGAGGCGGAGCTTGCAGCGAGCTGAGATCCGGCCACGGCCACTGCACTCCAGCCTGGGCTACAGAGCGAGACTCCGCCTCAAAAAAAAAAAAAAAAAAAAAAACAGTTAGCTGGGGCCAGGTGCAGTGGCTCATGCCTATAATCCCCCCAGCACTTTGGGAGGCCGAGGCGGGTGGGTCACCTGAGGTCAGGAGTTCGAGATCAGCCTAGCCAACGTGGTGAAACTCCATCTCTACTAAAAATACAAAAAATCAGCCAGGCATAGTGGTGGCAGGCAGTTGTAATCCCAGCTACTCGGGAGGCTGAGGCAAGAAGAATTGCTTGAACCCAGGAGGTGGAGGTTGCAGTGAGCCAAGATGGTGCCATTGAACTCCAGCCTGGGCAACAGAGTGAGTCTCCATCTCAAAAATAAATAAATAAATAAATAAAAAGTTAGCCAGGCATGGTGGTGCACACCTCTAGTCCCAGCTACTCAGGAGGCTACAGTGGGAAGATCTCTTGAGCCCAGGAGTTCAAGGTTGAAGTGAGCTGTAATCACGCCACTGCACTCCAGCCTGGGCAACAGAGTGAGAACCCGACTCATAAAAAAACAAACAACTTCTTATGACCAATAGAAAAGTCTGACGGGGAGCAGTGGCTCAGGTCTGTAATCTCAGCACTTTTGGAGGCTGAGGGGAGAGGATTGCTTGAACCCAGGAGTTCAGGACCAGCTGGGCAACACAGTGAGACCTCATCTCTATTTAAAACTATTAAAAGGGGCGGGTGCGGTGGCACTTTGGGAGGCCGAGGAGGGCGAATCACCTGAGGTGAGGAGTTCAAGACCAGCCTGGCCAACATGGAGAAACCCTGTCTCTACTAAAAATACAAAAATT
Source organism: Macaca fascicularis (assembly GCF_037993035.2). Taxonomy (NCBI): domain Eukaryota; kingdom Metazoa; phylum Chordata; class Mammalia; order Primates; family Cercopithecidae; genus Macaca; species Macaca fascicularis. The sequence continues at coordinate 52,488,090 of NC_088377.1, forward strand.
AGCCGGGCATGGTGGCACGTGCCTATAATCCCAGCTACTCGGAAGGCTGAGGCAGGAGAACCACCTGAACCCGGGAGGCAGAGGTTGCAGTGAGCTGAGATCATGCCACTGCACTCCAGCCTGGGCGTCACAGCGAAACTCTGTCTCAACAACAAATAAACAGCAACAACAGCAAAAAAGACTATTAAAAGAAGAAAAGGGCTGGGCCCGGTGGCTCATGCCTGTAATCCCAGCACTTTGGGAGGCCTAGATGGGTGGATCACAAGGTCAGGAGTTCAAGACCAGCCTGGCCAACATGGTGAAACCCCATCTCTACCAAAAAACAAACAAATAAACAAACAAACAAAACTAGCCAGGCGTGGTGGCGGGCGCCTGTAATCCCAGCTGCTCGGGAGGCTGAGGCAGAGAATTGCTTGAACCCATGGGGTGGAGGTTGCAGTGAGCTCCGATAGCACCACTGCACTCCAGCCTGGGCGACAGAGCGAGACTCTGTCTTGAAAAAAAAAAAAAAAAAGAAAGAAAGAAAAAGGTAGGACGCAATGGCTCATACCTGTAATCCCAGCACTTTGGGAGGCCGAGGTGGGCAGATCACTTGAGGTCAGGAGTTCGAGACCAGCCTGGCCAACATGATGAAACCTTGTCTCTACTGAAAATAAAAAAATTAGCTGGGGATGGTGGCACATTCCTGTAATCTACTCTGGAGGCTGAGGCATGAGAACTGCTTGAACTCAGGAGACGGAGGTTGTGGTGAGCTGAGATCATGCCACTGCACTCCAGCCTGGGCAACAGAGTGAGACTCCGTCTCCAAAAATAAATAAATAAATAAACAAGAAGAAGGAGAAGACAACTCAGACTCAGAGAGAGAGTGGAGAAAACTCCAGGTTCAGCTGTCCACTGCCCACCTTTCAGGAATTCCTTTTAGACTGCCACCTAACCAGGTCCTGTTTGCTCCCCTGCACCCTCGAGGCCCCTCTTCCTAAAGCTAGCCAGCTCTGACCATGAACAAGTGCTTCCTTGAAGCTTCTAGAAACTGCCTCCCTGGGGCTTCCACCCATGGAGCCACGGAACACGGCCTCCTCGATCCTCCCTCTGCCCACGCTACCCTGTGGAGGGTGAAACCCTGCCAGGCCTCTGCAGGCTGGTCTCTGGGTCAGGCTGGTCCCTGGTTCAGGCGGGTCCCTGGGTCAAGCTGGTCATTCTTCCCACCACCTTCTGAACTCTCTGCCTTACTGTCTCTTCCCATACAGTCCGTCCCCTGGGACACTCAATCTCTGTAATCTGCTCCCCTCCAGGGAACCCCGGAAACTGGGGGTCTTTGAAGATGAAAACACTGTCCCAGTTCAAGCCTTAGGGCTTTTCCTCTATGAAATGTGGAAATCTAGAAGCTCTCCTGGTACTGAGCCAACCCTCCATCTCCCTCCATCTCCCTCCATCTCCCTCCCCCCTCCATCTCCCTCCCTCCCTCCATCTCCCTCCCCCCTCCATCTCCCTCCCTCCCTCCATCTCCCTCCCCCCTCCATCTCCCTCCCTCCCTCCATCTCCCTCCCCCTTTCATCTCCCTCCCTCCCTCCATCTCCCTCCCTTCCTCCATCTCGTTCCCTCCATCTCGTTCCCTCCATCTTCCTCCCTCCTCTATCTCCCTCCCTCCTTCCATCTCCCTCCCTCCCTTCCTTCCTCCCTCCCTCCCTCCATCTCCCTCCCTTCCTCCATCTCCCCCCTCCTCCATCTCCCTCCCTCCTTTCCTTCCTCCCTCCCTCCCTCCATCTCCTTCCATCTCCCTCCATCTCCTTCCCTCCTCCATCTCCCTTCCTCCCTCCACCTCCCTCCCGCCCTTCCTTCCCTCCTTCCTTCCTTCCTTCCTTCCTCCCTCCCTTCCAACAAGGTCTCACTCTATCTCTATGAGTGGAGTGCAGTGGCACGATCATGTCTCACTGGAGCCTCAACCTCCTGGGCTGAAGTGATCCTCCCACCTCAGCCTCCCCAGTAGCTGGGAATAGGAATGCGCCATCACACCTGGCTGATCAAAAAAAAATTTTTTGGCCAGGCGTGGTGGCTCACGCCTGTAATCTCAGCACTTTGGGAGGGCAAGGAAGGCGGATCACCTGAGGTCAGGAGTTTGAGACCAGCCTGGCCAACTTGGTGAAATCTCTACTAAAAATGCAAAAAATTAGCTGGATGTGGTGGGCGCGTGTAATCCCAGCTACTCAGGAGGCTGAGGCAGGAGATTCTCTTGAACCCGGAAGGCAGAGGTTGCAGTGAGCTGAGATCGCACCACTGCATTCCAGCCTGGGCAACAAGAGCAAGACTCCTCTCAAAAAAAAAAAAAAAAAAAAAATTTTTTTTTTTTTTTTTTTTTGGTGGAGACGGGTTCTCAGTATGTTGCCCAGGCTGGTCTCCAACTCCTGGGCTCAAGAAATCCTTGGATGAGAACCTTGGCCTCCTAAAGTGCTGGGCTTACAGGCAGGAGCCACTGTGCCCAGCCAGAGAGATTTACTGTTAATATATTAATATTTGGGTATTTGGGAAGAAAACACAGACTTATCTACCCCAGCTATCCCTGACTGGGGTTAAATCAGCCTTGAGTCAGCCTCCTAGGGGGGCAGTTTTTTGGGCTGCGCTCTGTCCCTTACCTTGCCAGCTCCCCAGAACCTCTCCTCTTTGGTCACACATGGTCAGGAGTGGGGGTTGGAAGTGAGGCCCCCCCCAAGTAGACTGATGTGTAGTATATAATGAGAAGTCAAAGTTGGGGGTGGGTGGGGAATGGGAGACCCGCAGAAGGAGGAGTGCCGGCATTCGGTGTACTAGGACCTCAGATGCCCTGTCCCAGGCAGTCGCGTGACATTTGGGGAGGGAGGGAGAAGGGACGGGAATTTGAACTTTCCACACGGGTCCGGCGCCCTGGCCGATCGGGTTGCAACATGACCTGGGCCCGGGGCCAGAGCTTGTGGGCCAAGGTTACTCCGCCTCCAGCCAATGGGGTCGCAGCTAGGCGGCCGCGGTTGGGGGCAGGCAATACTCCACCGACAGTCCCCACCCCAGCTCCCGCTCCCCCGCAGGGCGGCAGGTGCCGATCCGTAGCCAGCGGTTCTCAGAAGGGGAGGAGGCGCCGCGGAGGAAGAGGAATATTTGCACAGAGAAAAGATCAAGGCCGGCCGATCCCCCTTTCTCCCCTACGGGTTTTCGGTTGATAATTTATACTGGCCCCTCCGCTCCGGGGAACTTTGCTCCAGGGCACTGGGCCAGGCCTCGGGTTCGCGCCCTCCTCTGGGACGCGGGGCGTGGAGCGGAAGCGGGGCGCGGCCTGTGCGCTCTCTGAGGCGCTAAGCGGGGGTCCCAGGCAGCGACGGGCGCTCAGCCTAGTGTGGCGACGCGGGTAGGCGAACCCAGGCCTCCTGGGCACCGGCGTAACCTCAGCGAGCTGCGCCTCTTGGACATTTCTGGGACATGCTCCTCCCGCCACCCTTGACATAGCAGATCAAGAAGAGGTGTCTCAGCAATTGCGGGGAGTTGGACGAGACAGTGGGCCAGTTTCAGTCCACTTTGGTTATGAACTGAGACAATCAGGGGAGCTGGGACTATCTCAGGGTCCAGGAATAGGGCGGGCCTGGGCCGGGGCTGCTGGGGAGAAGGCCGAGGCCTGCAGGGGGTCGGGTGGAGTGGCTCCAGAGTGGAGAGTGGGGATGGGCGCGGGTGGCTTAGGGACCTGGGACTCCTGGCATTTTTGGAGGGACGGAGGGGCCGGGACCAGAGAAAGGGGACCAGCGGTCCAGGTAGAGGCGGGGCGCAGGCGGTCTGCGCCTCGGGGAAGAGGGGATGGGGGAGGAATGGGAATCAGAAAAGCGCGGGTCCGTCGGGGGCCAGCGGGCTGGGCGGCGATAGGAGGACCCCGGGGCTGGGAGAAAGGGGATGTTCAGGGCGTGACCAGAGCCTCCGGGAGCCGCAGGACCGGGTTCGGGTGGGGTATTGAGGGCCCCAGCGCGCAGTCCTGCCCCAGACCCCCCAATCCCCATCTGGAGGCCGAGGCCGTCGGGGCCCCGAGCCACCCTCACCTGTAGGCCAGGCTCAAGCACTCGAAGAGGCGTGTGAGTGTGGGGTCGATACTGCGAGGCCCGAAGTCGGAGGGCCCCACGGACCCCTCCTGGTCGCGCCGCCGGGGCAGCGAGTCGCTGTGCGGCGACGACACCATGAAGTGACCGCTGTGGATGACCTGAGAGCGGAGCAAGCCTCCCGCGCTGCGCCGGAGACTCGGGTCCTCCGAGTCCGTGTCCGAGTCCGAGTCTGGGCTGGGACCGACCCGCGGGACCTGCAAGCCCGCGGCCAGACCTGCCAGCGCCCCGGCCATGGCTGTCGCCGCCGCCGCCACCGCCTGGTGCTGGCTCCGTGCAGCGCAGGGAACAGCTCGTGGCCAGCCCAGTCTCATTAACATAGCCCAGCCCCCGCCCCATAGGCCGCTCGGATGGGAGGGGCCTGGGACGGGGCGGGTCTTGTATTAGCATAGTCCTTGCGCCAGGTGAGAACCCGGTGCCCTAGAGCTCCGGCGGGTCGGCCCCATCTCCCTTCCCGTCTCTCCTTGGAATTCTAACAGAGCCTCCCCTAGTTTGCTCCAAAGGGATCTTAAGAAGGGTCAGGCCGGGCGCCAGGGCCCCATGCCTGTAATCCTAGCACTTTAGGAGGCCAAAGTGGGAGGATGGCTTGAGGTCAGAAGTTCGAGACCAGCCTGAGCAATATGGTAAGACCCCTATCTCTACCAAAAAAAATGCCAACATTATCTGGGCATAGTGGAGAGAGCCTGTAATACCAGCTACTGGGGAGGCTAAGGTGGGAGGATCCCTTGATCCCAGGAGTTCGACAACATGGCAAAACCCTGTCTCTACAAAACATACAAAAATTATGGTGCAAAAAACAGGTGCAGGCATGGTGGCATGCACCTGTAGTCCCAGCTACTCGGAAGGCTGAAGTGGGAGGATCGCTTGAGACCAAGAGGTTGAGGCTGCAGTGAGCGGAGATCGTGCCACTGCACTCCAGCCTGGATGACAGAGAATCTGTTTCAACAATGAAAAGGTCCCCTATCACAACTGAGCCTGAAAGCGCCTCAGGACCTGGGGTTTGTGCTTTCAGGGGCACCCTCTTGTGAGGCCAGAGATCACCATCCCCCCTCACTTAACTCCTGCCCTCCACCTCCACCGCCCGACCCCATATTAGCTCCTCTGGGTCCTCCATACAGCTGGAAGCCCCCACCTCTCAGGGGCCTGATGTGGTAAACGCCAGGCAACGCCCCTGAAGGGCCTGGCCCGAAGGAGGTTGTTAATACCTCTAGTTAACATGGTGGCCTGACGCGGTGGCTCTCACCTGCAATCCCAGCACTTTGGGAGGCCAAGGTGGGTGGATCACTTGAGGCCAGGAGTTCGAGACCAGCCTAGCCAACATGGCAAAACCCCGTCTCTGCAAAAAATACAAAAATTAGCCAGATGTGGTGGTTCGTACTTGGCTTGTAATCCCAGCTACTGGTGGAAGAATCACATGAGCCCGAGAGGTGGAGGTTGCAGATCGCACCCTACTGCACTCTAGCCTGGGCGACAGAGTGAGACCCTATTTCAAAAAATAAAATAGGCTGGGTGCGGTGGCTCACGTCTGTAATCCCAGCACTTTGGGAGGCCAAGGTGGGTGGATCACGAGGTCAGGAGATCGAGACCATCCTGGCTAACACGGTGAAACCCCGTCTCTACTAAAAATACAAAAAATTAGCGGGGCGTGGTGGCGGGCGCCTGTAATCCCAGCTACTTGGGAGACTGAGGCAGGAGAATGGTGTGAACCCGGGAGCCGGATCTTGCAGTGAGCCGAGATCCCGCCACTGCACTCCAGCCTGGGCTACAGAGCGAGACTCAGTCTCAAAAAAATAAAAATAAAAATAAATAAATAAATAAATAAATAAAATACTTAAGAAAAAATATATATTTTTTAAAAATTGTGATCATTACTTCAGCTGCACAGAGACGCCCAAGGGGAGCCTCAAGGGACTGTTACTGGTGGGGGTGTGTGGCTCACTGGAAGGTGGACATCCCCCAGGCTGGCATCTACCCAGGAGCTCTGATCCCTTTCTCTCACTGACACTGAAGTCCAGCTTTTGTTCCTGCTTCTTTGTATTTTTATTTATTTATATATTTTACTTATTTATTTATTTTGAGATGGAGGCTCGCTCTGTCGCCCAGGCTGGAGTGCAATGGCATGTTCTCGGCTCACTGCAACCTCTGCCTCCCGGGTTCAAGCGATTCTCCTGCCTCAGCCTCCTGAGTAGTTGGGATTACAAGTGCGCGCCACCACGCCCAGCTAATTTTTTTTTTTTTTCTTTTGAGTTGGAGTCTCGCTCTGTCACCCAGGCTGGAATGCAGCGGCACATCTCCGCTCACAGCAAGCTGCACCTCGTGGGTTCCCACCATTCTCCTTCCTCAGCCTCCCGAGTAGCTGGGACTACAGGAGCTCGCCACCACGCCTGGCTAATTTTTTTGCATTTTTAGTAGAGACAGGGTTTCACCATGTTAGCCAGGATGGTCTCAATCTCCTGACCTCGTGATCCACCTGCCTCGGCCTCCCAATGCCCAGCTAATTTTTGTATTTTTAGTAGAGACGAGGTTTCGCCATGCTGGCCAGGGTGGTCTCAAACTCCTGACCTTAAAGTGATTCACCCACCTCGGACTCTCAAAGTGCTGGGATTACAGGCATGCACCACCATGCCTGGCCTATTTATATATTTTTAGAGACAGGGCCTCACTCTGTCACCCAGGCTGGAGTGCAGAGGCACAGTCATAGCTCACTGCAGCCTCAAACTCCTTGGCCAAAGCGATCCTCCCACCTCAGCCTCCCCAGTAGCTGGGACTACAGGCTCATGCCAGCACACCTGGCTAACTTTTTTTTGTAGAGATGAAATTTGTTGCCCAACCTGGTCTCGAATTCTTGGCTTCAAGTGATCCTCCTGCTTCAGCCTCCCAAAGTTTTGGGATTACAAGGGTGAGCCACTGTACATGGCCTGTTTCTGCTTCTGAAGGCTCTTTTCTCACCTTAAGGACAGAAACCAGACTGAGGCATTCACACCGGACACCTCATTGGAGGCTTTAACGGCCTCAAAGATGGGTTCCGAGGCACAGGAGAGTAAAAACACGCCCAAGCATCTCTGAGGGGCAGCAGTAAAGCCCGGTCTAGTAGATTTCCAGACTTCTCCCCAAGGATGTCCCTACGGGGTGGGGGCAAGAGAGAGTTTCAGGCAGATGCTGAGCTCCGCTGGCTTTCCGACAGGTATCTTATGCGTGGTCATGTTAGGCAGAGGGGAGGAGGTGGTCACCCACGTGTTGCAGCCTTGGAAAAGGTTGACACATAGCACTTTTCTTCCAGCCCACGGGAGGATCACACAACACCCAGGATCACAATGGCAGTGCCCTGAGGGCCCAAGCCACCGGCTGTGGGAGGAAAGTGATTATCCGAGGCTGCTCACAGGCCAGCCCCTCCACCCGCCTCCCTTGGCCGGGTATCTTCTGTCTCTGCCAAATGGTCATATCACATTCCCAGGAGCCCCAGCCATTCTGCTCCTTCCTCCCTGCTGTCCTCTGTAGGATGTGCATTCTCTTTGCCCATCCCTGCCAGGTTAAGAAAGGGGGTTCTGCCGCCGGGCGCGGTGGCTCAAGCCTGTAATCCCAGCACTTTGGGAGGCCGAGTCGGGCGGATCACGAGGTCAGGAGATTGAGAACATCCTGGCTAACACGGTGAAGCCCCGTCTCTACTAAAAATACAAAAAACTAGCCGGGCGAGGTGGCGGGCGCCTGTAGTCCCAGCTACTCGGGAGGCTGAGGCAGGAGAATGGCGTAAACCCGGGGGGCGGAGCTTGCAGTGAGCTGAGATCCGGCCACTGCACTCCAGCCTGGGCGACAGAGCGAGACTCCGTCTCAAAAAAAAAAAAAAAGGGGGGTTCTGATGCTCACCCCAGTCTCCCTCCTTTGGAGGGGCTCTGCGCTGCTTCAGAGAGCCATCTCCAAGTGGCCCCCACTTTGTTTTTGAGCCAGTCTCACTCTGTCACCCAGGCTGGAGTGAAGTGGCTTGATCTCGGCTCACAGCAACCTCCGCCTCCTGGGTTCAAGCGATTCTCTTGCCTCAGACTCCCAAGTAGCTGAGATTACAGGCTTGGACCACCACGCCCGACTAATTTTTGTATTTTTAGTGGAGATGGGGTTTCCCCATGTTGGCCAGGCTGGTCTGGATTTCCTGACCTCAAGTGATCCACCTGCCTCAGCCTCCGAAAGTGCTGGGATTATAGGCGTGAGCCACCGTGGCCAGCTGTCAGGTGGCGGTTAACCGTCTTTTGAGGCCCTTGGTACACAGGCTGACAGGATCATCGCTTATCCCTGTGTGCCTGTCTGGCTCCTCCCCCACCCCCAACAGGCCACTGAGGCAAGACTGTGTCCTGACATCTCTGAATCCCCACCCCAGGTACCCAGAGACTTGGCGGATGCTTGAAGAAAGGGGCATGAGGCTAAGAGGAGCGGGTGGGTGCTGTGGAGGGGGGGTGTTGGATAGGTTGGAGGCCCTCTCCTCTCGACTGGGGCCTCCTGGCTCCGGGCACCCTGGCTCAGGTGAAGATCCAAATTGATCCTTGCTCTGCTGCTAATTCCATGAATACCCCTGGGCCAATCTCTCTCTCTCTGTCTTACTGGGGATCTGTCTCACTACCTGTAAAATGGGGAGGCCAAACTCAGTGTTTTCTTTCTTTCTTCTTTTTGCTGTTGTAAAGATGAGGTCTCACTATATTGCCCAGGCTGGTCTCAAGCACCTGGGCTCAAGCGATCCTCCCACCTCGGCCTCCCAAAGTGCTGAGACTACAGGCGTGAGCCGCCGCGACTGGCCTGAATTCAGTGATTTGTTGGGGATCTTGCAATCTTGGCTCCAAGTCTCTGCTGGCTGTGTCTCCAGATCACACCATCTTACTCTCCCCATGCTCTGAAAACATCAGAATTGTCTCCTGTGGTTTCAGAGATGTTCCTCTGAGCTGGATCTGAGTGGGTGGGAGGATTGTGAGTGAATTCTCTCCTTCACCCAACATCCCTCCTTCCCCAGCCATGAATTTCCCCCTCAACAGGCATCTGCATCTCATTTCTGCCCTCCTCCAGGGCTTAAGAACGCCTCTAGGCAGGCGCGGTGGCTCATGCCTGTAATCCCAGCACTTTGGGAGGCCGAGGCGGGTGGATCACAACGTCAGGAAATCGAGACCATCCTGGCTAACACGGTGAAACCCCATCTCTACTAAAAATACAAAAAATTAGCCAGGCGTGGTGGCGCACACCTGTAATCCCAGCTACTTGGGAGGCTGAGGCAGGAGAATGGCGTGAACCTGGGAGGAGGAGCTTGCAGTGAGCCAAGATCTCGCCACTGCACTCCAGCCTGGGAGACAGAGCGAGACTCTGTCTCAAAAAAAAAAAAACAAAACAAAACAAAAAATAAATAAATAAAATAACACCTCTAGAAACCTAACTGCTGAAAAGACAAACCCTGCCTGCACAATGCAAAACATCCAAACACCAGAGTGTCCAATAAATGCAAGGACGTCCACAGATTCTGATTTCTCCTACGTTTAGAGACAGGGTCTCGCTCTGTCACCCAGCCTGGAGTGCAGTGGCGCGATCATAGCTCACTGCAGCCTCAAACTCCTGGGCCAAAGTGACCCTCCCACTTCAGCCTCCCAAAGTGTTGGGATTGAAAGTATGAGCCACTTGTAATGGGACCACAGGCATGCACCTCCTGTTCAGGGCACCATTGCCCAGATGATAGCACAGCCATGTACGTGTAACCTGGCTCACCCTCTTTCTGCTTCTCCTAGCCTCTGTTACTATAATCAGCAGTTTACAGCCTCTGTACAAACAAGTCTTGTTCATGGTCCATGGAGATGCAAGACAAGGTCTTAACTGTGGTATGAATACCTGGCTGTCCCCAGCCATCCCACCTGACATTACATCCTCCCTGCCTTCCAGTCTTGGTCTTCACCCAGACTGTCCTTCCTCGTTGGGAAAGCCCACCTGTCCTTGAAGTCCCACCTCTGACATCTTCCCCAAGTTCTCCAGGTTATTTCCGAGTTCCCACCCTTGTTCTTTTTTTTTTTTTTTCTTTCTTTCTTTCTTTCTATTTTTTTTTTTTTTTTTTTTTTTTTTTTGAGAACAAGTCTCGCTCTGTCATCCAGGCTGGAGTGCAGTGGCGCCATCTCGGCTCACTGCAACCTCCGCCTCCCAGATTCAAGTGATTCTCGGCCTCAGCCTCCTGAGTAGCTGGGATTACAGGCATGCGTCACCACGCCTGGCTAATTTTTATATTTTTGGTAGAGATGGGGTTTCACCATGTTGGTCAGGCTGATCTCGAACGTCTAACTTCATGATCCACCCGCCTCGGCCTCCCAAAGTGCTGGGATTACAGGAGTGAGGCACCGTGCCCAGCCCTACCACCGTTGTTCTAATACAAGTCTAATTTCATTCGGCTTTGCGTTCACAGTGAGTGATGTACATGGTTTTCCTCCCCACTAGATGGCAAATTCCTTGAGAGCAAGAATCACTGCTGGGCGTGTTGGCTCATGCCAGTAATCCCAGCACTTTGGGACACCAAGGGGAGGATAACTTGAGCCCAGGGGTTCGAGACCAGCCTGGGCAGCATAGCAAGACTCTGTCTCCACAAAAACTAAAAAATTAGCTGTTTGTGGGCCTGTAGTTTCAGCTACTTGGGAGGCTGAGGTGAGAGGATCACTTGAGCCCAAGAGTTGGAGGCTGCAGTGAGTTATAAACATGCCACTGAACTCCAGTCTGGGTGACAGAGTGAGAACCTGTCTCTTAAGAAAATTAAAAGGCACTTTTATAAATTATTCCATTTACTAGTGAGCCTCTCAACTGTGTGTATATGTGGGTGTGTTAGAATTTTCATTGACATTTTACAGATGGGGAGACTGAGGCTCTGAGAGGCGAAGTGATCTGGCGGGTTGTGGTGAGAATTAGCTATAAAAAGCTGACGTTTATGGAGCACTTAGCACCTAGCGGGTCCGCAGGATCTTCACAACAGCCCCTTGGTTTATCCTTTTTTTTTTTTTTTTTTTTTTTTGAGAAGTCATCTCACTCACTCTGTCACCTAGGCTGGAATGCAGTGGTGCGATCTCAGGTCACTGCAACTTCTGCTTCCTGGGCTCAAGTGATCCTCCCACCTCAACCTCCCAAGTACTTGGGACTACAGGCGCGTGCCACTATATCCAGTTATTTTTTGTATTTTTTTGTAGAGATGGGATTTTGCCATATTGCCCAGGCTGGTCTTGAACTCGTGAGCTCAAGCAATCCTCCCGCCTTGGTCTCCTAAAGTGCTGGGATTACAGGCGTGAGCCACTGCCTGGCCTACCCTTTGATTTTCAACCCATTTTTCAGACAAGAAAACAGACTTTGTTGAAGGTCACATAAAAAGAAGAGACCTGGGATTCAAACGCAGGCAATTGAATGCCAGCCTGTTCCACAAGTACCTATGTTCTCAAACTCAAAGGGTTGGCCATAGTGCAGGAGGATGTGGTACGAGCAGACACTCATGTACTGCTCCTGCCAGTGGAGACAAAATCACTTTGGAAAAGTATTTGGCAGTGTCTACTAGCATTGAGCATCCCTCACCTTAGAACCCAGTAATGTGCGCATATGTGCACCAAAACACAAGACTATTCATGGCAGCACTGATCTTAATAGCCCAACACTGGAGATGCTCCAAATGTCTATCAACAGGTGAGTGGATAAATACATTGCAGAACAGTCACACTAGGGAATTTTTTTTTTTTTTTGAGACGGAGTCTTGCTCTGTTGCCCAGGCTGAGTGCAGTGGCACAATCTTGGCTCACTGCAAGCTCCGCCTCCTAGGTTCACGCCATTCTCCTGCCTCAGCCTCCCGAGTAGCTGGGACTACAGGCACCCGTCACCATGCCCGGCTAATTTTTTGTATTTTTTAGTAGAGACGGGGTTTCACCGTGTTAGCCAGGATGGTCTCGATCTCCTGACCTCGTGATCCACCCGCCTTGGCCTCCCAAAAGTGCTGGGATTACAGGCGTGAGCCACCGCGCCTGGCCCACACTAGGGAATATTAATGCAGCAATGAGAATGAACGCTCTACAGCTAAGTGCAGCCCTATGGGTGAATCTCACTGATAATATATTAAACAAAAGAAACCTGACACGGAAGTGTATATGTTGTAAGATTTCATTCATACACAGCTCCAAAACAGGCTCATCTATGGTGTTAGGAGTCAGGGTTGTGTTTAGCCTCAGGGTGACTAGAAGGGCTCAAGAAGAGAGCTATCAGGGATGTTGCTACCTTTTTTTTTTTTTTTAAGGTAGAGATGGGGTCTGGTATACTGCCTAGGCTGGTGTCAAACTCCCAACCTCAAGTGATCCTCCCACCTCAGCCACTCAAAGCACTGGGATTACAAGCACGAGTCACTGTGACTGGTCCAATTTTCTTCCTTTCCTTCCTCCTTCCCTTCCTTCCTCTCTCCCCTTCTCCCCTTCTCCCTTTCTCCCTCTCTCCCTCTCTCTTTCTCCCCTCCCCTCCACTCCCCCCTCCTCTCTTCTCCTCTCCAGTCTTATCTTTTTTTTCTTTTCTTTCCTTTTCTTTTCTTTTCCCTTCCCTTCCCTCCCCTCCTCTCCTCTCCCCTCTCCTGTCTTTTCTTTTCTTTTCTTTCCCCTTCCACCCCTCCCCTCCTCCTTTCTTTCCCTTCCCCTCCCTTCCCCTCCCCTCCCCTTCCCTTCCCTCCCCTCCCCTCCCCTCCCCTTCCCTATTTTCTTTTCCTTCCAGACAGGGTCTCCCTCAGTCACCTAGGCTGCTGGAGTGCAGCGGTAGAATCATGGCTCACTCCAGCCTCAAATTCCTGGGCTCAAGCCATCCTCCTGCCTCAGCCTCCTAAATAGCTGGGACCACCACACTCAGCTAATTTTTTTTTTTTTTTTTTTTGTAGAGGTGGAGTCTCACTATGCTGTCCAGGCTGGTCTCGAATTCCTGGGCTCAAGTGATCCTCCTGCCTCAGTTTCCCAAAGCACTGAGATTACAGGCATGAGCCACTGTGCCCGGCCACATTTTGTTTCCTTATCTGGATTCTGGTTATATGCGGATGTTCTCTGTGAAAATTCATGGAGTTAGATACTTATGACATGTGCGCCATTTACATGTATGTTAGACTTAGTGGTTTTATTTGAAAAAGAAACCGACTTTGCACCCATGTACACATAGAAATCAGCCATTCTACATCCTGATTCGCCCTTACAAAGTAGTTTGAGAGGTGTTCCATGGGTTACTTCCCCCGGCCACGACCATCTTCACTGATGTCCTGGTGCAGATCCAGCGCCCAGCCCTGTTCCCCTCCTCACCTGCCCTGTGTTCCTGTGTGTGCCTCAGTGTGACAGTCTGGGGAGGGCTTTCTTTCTTTCTTTTTTCTTTTCTTTTCTTTTTCTTTCTTTCTCTCTCTCTCTCTTCCTTCCTTCCTAACTTCCTTCCTTCTTTCTTTCTTTTGGAGGCTTCCTCTATTGCCCAGGCTGGAGTGCAGTGGCGCAATCTCAGCTCACTGCAACCTCTGTCTCCTAGCGATTCTCCTGCCTCAGCCTCGCGAGTAGCTGGGATTACAGGTGCCCGCCACCACACCTGGCTAATTTTTTGTATTTTTAGTAGAGACGGGGTTTCACTATATTGGCCAGGCTGTTCTTGAACTCCTGACCTCAGGTGATCTGCCTGCTTCGGCCTCCCAAAGTGCTGGGATTACAGGAGTGAGCCACCCCACCCTGCCTTTTTTTTTTTTTTTTTTTTTTTTTTTTAAGATAAAGTCTCACTCTGTCACCCAGGCTGGGGTACAGTGGTCAGATCACATCTCACTGCAGCGTTGACCTCCTTGGGCTCAAGCAGTCCTCCCGCCATGGTGTGTGCTAATTTTTGAATTTTTTTGTGGAGAGAGGGTTTCGTTATGTTGCCCAGGCTGGTTTCGACCTGGGCTCCAGCGATCCTCTTGCCTTGACCTCGCGAAGTATTGGGATTACGAGTGGGAGCCACCATGCCAGGCTAATTTTTATTTTTTTGTAGAGATGGGATCTTGCTATATTGTCCAAACTGGTTTCGAACTCCTGGGCTCCAGCAATCCTCTCGCCTCAGCCTCCCCAAGTTGCTGGGATTCCAGGCGTGAGCCACGGTGTCTGGCTGACCGTCTGGGATCTGATGGTCCCATAAACAGCCTGAGCACATTAAAGTGAGAAACATGCCTCTGCCTCTTTTCACTGACCCCTCAGCTCCTCTTACCAGGTTACAGACTCAGGAAGCCACTGCCGCGGCTAGGGGTGGATTGGCATCTAGGTGCGGGGACGAGGGAGATGATGTATCCGGTCTATGGGAGGACTTGACAAGGTTAGCTTGGCAAGATTAACTTGGCAGTTAGCTTCTCACAAAGCTAAATGAGTGAGAAGAGGATGGGGAAGCAGACAACAGTGTGAGAGAGGAGTCTCTAACTGTGTCTCTAACTGGTGGCAAGTTGAGAAGTCACTTCCCCTGTCTGGATCTCAGTTTCTGTATCTGTAAAATGGGTGAACAAACCATGAAGGAAAATTGGATAAATATGACTACACCGAAGTGAAGAAGTTGGACCAGACTTGTTTTCATATCGGAAGTACCCCAATTGTTTTACCAAAAATTATGAGTTTGCTGGGAGCAGTGGGTCACACCTGTAATCCAAAACACTTTGAGAGGCTGAAGTGGGAGAATCACTTGAGGCCAAGAGTTCAAGACCAGCCTGGGTGACAGAGCAAGCTCTCATCTCAAAAATAAATAAATAATTGTTAACTTTTTTTTTTTTTTTTTTTTTTTGAGACGGAGTCTCGCTCTGTCACCCAGGCTGGAGTGCAGTGGCCAGATCTCAGCTCACTGCAAGCTCCGCCTCCCGGGTTCCCGCCATTCTCCTGCCTCAGCCTCCCGAGTAGCTGGGACCACAGGCGCCGCCACCTCGCCTGGCTAATTTTTTGTGTTTTTAGTAGAGACGGGGTTTCGCCGTGTTAGCCAGGATGGTCTCGATCTCCTGACCTTGTGATCCGCCCGTCTCGGCCTCCCAAAGTGCTGGGATTACAGGCTTGAGCCACCGCGCCCGGCCACTTTTTTTTTTTTTTTTTTTTTTGAGACAGAGTCTTGCTTTGTTGCCCAGGCTGGAGTGCAGTGGCTTGATCTCGGCTCGCTGCAACTGCCACCTCCCAGGTTCAAGTGATTCTCCTGTCTCAGACTCCCAAGTAGCTGGGACTACCAGCGTACGCCACCATGCCTGGCTAGTTTTTGTTTTTTTGTTTTTTTTTTTTGAGTCGGAGTCTCACTCTGTCGCCCAGGTTGGAGTGCAATGGTGCGATCTATGGCTCAATACAACCTCCGCCTCCCGGGTTCAAGCAATTCTCCTGCCTCAGCCTCCCAGGTAGCTGGGATTACAGGTGCCCGCCACCATGCCCGGCTATTTTTGTGTTTTTAGTAGAGACAGGGTTTCACCATATTGGCCAGCCTGGTCTCAAACTCTTGACCTCGCGATTCACCTGCCTTGGCCTCCCAAAGTGCTGGGATTACAGGCTTGAGTCATCGCGCCCGGCCTAGTTTTTGCATTTTTAGTAGAGACAGGGTTTCACCATATTGGCCAGGCTGGTCTCAAACTCCTGACCTCAAGTGATCTGCCTGCCGCCTCAGCCTCCCAAAGTGCTGGGATTACAAACGTGAGCCACTGAGGTTGGCCAATAATTTTAACTTAATTTTTAAAAATTATGAATTCAACATATTAGGAATGAAAAATCCACTTTTCTTTGCAAGAAGTATGCTTTTATAGGCTTTCTGCTTCTATATTTATTATTATTATTATTATTATTTTGAGATAGAATCTCATTCTGTCACCCTGGGTGGAGTGCAGGGGTGGGATCTCGGCTCACTGCAACCTCCGCCTCCTGGGTTCAAACAATTTTCCTGCCTCAGCCTCCCTAGTAGCTGGGACCACAGGCATGCACCACCACGCCCAGCTATTTTGTTGTGTATTTTTAGTAGAGATTGGGTTTCGCCATGTTGGCCAGGCTAGTCTCAAACTCCTGACCTCAAGTGATCCACCCACCTTGGCTTCCCAAAGTGCCAGGATTACAGGCGTAAGCCACTGTGCCCAGCTTATATTTATGTTTAATGATACTATAAATATCTGCCATATTGTTCATACATTTATACAATGTATTATACATTGTATATTATACAATGTATAATTATACAAATACCAAGTCCTGTGTAGGTCAAAATGTCCTGTAGATTACCTCTGGTCTCAACTGAAAATCATTGATCTTTGTGCTCTGAGGCTGTGAGAGTGGAGGAGGAGGTAGAGGAGGAGGAGAAGAAAAGGAGGAAGGACAGCAGGGTAGAGATCAAGTGAGTATTTAGTCATCTGTCCAGCCATCCATTCACCTGTTCATCTAGTTATTTTTTATTTATTTATTTTTTTGAGACGGAGTCTTGCTCTGTCACCCAGGTTGGAGTGCAGTGGCGTGATCTCGGCTCACTGCAAGCTCTGCCTCCTGGGTTCACACCATTCTCCTGCCTCAGCCTCCTGAGTAGCTGGGACTACAGGCGCCTGCCACCACGCCCGGCTAATTTTTTATATTTTTTTTAGTAGAGACAGAGTTTCGCTGTGTTAGCCAGGATGGTCTTGATCTCCTGACCTCGTGATCTGCCTGCCTTGGCCTCCCAAAGTGCTGGGATTACAAGCGTGAGCCACCGTGCCCAGCCCCATCTAGTTATTTACCTATTAATTCATCTATACTCTAATTGTCAATCTACCCACCCATCTATCTGTTCATCTACCTGTCTGCCCATTTACAATCTTTCCATTCACCTTACTATCCACCCATCTTTTCTTTCATCACCCATCTCATCTTCCATCCATCTGTCCATCCATCTATCCATCCATGAATGCATCCATCCATCCATCCATCCATCCATCCATCCATCCATCGACCCACCCATCTCTTCCTTTTTTTTTTTTTTTTTTTTTTTCTGTTTTTTGAGACGGAGTCTCACTCAGTCACCCAGGCTGGAGTGCAGTGGCCGGATCTCAGCTCACTGCAAGCTCCGCCTCCCGGGTTTACGCCATTCTCCTGCCTCAGCCTCCCAAGTTGCTGGGACTACAGGCGCCCGCCATCTCGCCCAGCTAGTTTTTTTGTATTTTTTAGTAGAGACAGGGTTTCACCTGGTTAGCCAGGATGGTCTCGATCTCCTGACTTCGTGATCCACCCGTCTCGGCCTCCCAAAGTGCTGGGATTACAGGCTTGAGCCACCGCGCCCGGCCCCATCTCTTCTTCCATCAGTCCATCTCTTCTATCTATCCATCCACCCATCTCTCTCCATCCACCCATCTCTTTTTCCATCAATCCATCTCTTCTAGCTATCCATCCATCATCCATCCATCTATCTCTTTGTCCACCCATTCATCCATCCACCTCTCTATCCATTTCTTCTTCCATCAATCAATTCATCTACCAGTCAATCTGGCTATCTGTCCATCCATCATTCCATGTATACACCTACCTAACTTTCTATTCATCCAACCATCTGCTCAAATACCCACTCATCTGCCTACCTAGTACACACATTAACTGCCTGCTGATATCAGGCCCTCTGTTCAGGCAGAGGTGGAGGAATGCTCAGATGCTTGCAACATGGCTCCTGCCTTTGCACAGTTCAGCACGCAGGGTGAGGCATGCCCTCCAGTCACTAGAGGGAGCCAGAAATAGTTCCTGGGACTGAGGAAGTTCAGTTAAGGGAGGTCTGACTTGCAGCCCTGGGGGTCAGGGAAGGCTCTCTAGAAGAAACTGTGCTTGTGGCGGACCTCAAAAGACAAAGTGGGGGCCAGACACCATGGCTCACGCCTGCAACCCCAACATTTTGGGAGGCCGATGTGGGCGGATCACTTGAGGCCAGGAGTTCAAGACTCGCCTGGCCAATATGGCGAAACCCCATCTCTACTAAAAATACAAAAATTAGCAGGGTGTGGTGGTGCACGCCTGTAGTCCCAGCTACTTGGGAGGCTGAGGCACAAGAATTGCTTGAACCTGGGAGGCGGAGGTTGTGGTGAGCCGAGATTGAGCCACTGCACTTCAGCCTGAGCAACAGAGTGAGACTCTGTCTAAAAAAAAAAAAAAGACAAAGTGAGAGTTAATCACACAGAGAGGGCAGAAGGTCAAAGTGAGAGTTAGTCACACAGAGAGTGCAGAAGGTATTCTGGGAGGAAACAGCTGGAGAAACAAAGGCGGGGGCTGGGGAACCACAGTAATGAGTCATTCAACTGGCTGGGGTGCCAGCAGCCTAAATAGCTGCCATGTCCCTGGCTCCCTTGGAGCACAGGCAGCCACCCTGTGACCCCACTGCTAGGCTTGGCTCCAGTGGGCACTGAGGTATCTGTACTTCTTAGAGAGTAGCCCATGGACAACTGCCAGGCTGGGGATTCTGTTATAAGTTTGCAACAAGATAAACACAAAAATTCAGAGTTTCTAGAAGCACTTACATCAATTAAAAAAAAAAAAAAATGGCCGGGCACAGTGGCTCAGGCCTGTAATCCCAGCACTTTGGGAGGCCGAGATGGGCGGATCACGAGGTCAGGAGATCGAGACCATCCTGGCTAACACGGTGAAACCCCGTCTCTACTAAAAAATACAAAAAACTAGCCGGGCGAGGTGGCGGGCGCCTGTAGTCCCAGCTATGGCGTAAACCCGGAAGGCGGAGCTTGCAGTGAGCTGAGATCCGGCCACTGCACTACAGCCTGGCCAACAGAGCAAGACTCTGTCTCAAAAAAAGAAAAAAAAAAAATTTGTAGGCTGGGCGTTGTGGCTCAGTAATCCCAGCACTTTGGGAGGCTGAGGCAAGTGGATCACCTGAGGTCAGGAGTTTGAGACCAGCCTGGCCAACATGGTGAAACCCCATCTCTATTAAAATACAAAAATTAGCCGGGCATGGTGGCATACCAACTCAGGAGGCTGAGGCAGGAGAATCGCTTGAACCCAGGAGGCGGAAGTTGCAGTGAGCCAAGATTATGCCACTGCACTCCAGCCTGGGTGACAAAGGGAGACCTTGTCTCAAAAAAAAAAAAAAAAAAAAATTTGTAGAGACGAGATCTTGCTATGTGGCCCAGCCTGGTCTTGGACTCCTGAGCTCAAGTGATCCTCTTTGGTTTTTTGTTTTTTGTTTTTTTTTTTTGAGACGGAGTCTCACTCTGCTGCCCAGGCTGGAGTGCAGTGGCACCATCTCGGCTCACTGCAAGCTCTGCCTCTCAGGTTCACACCATTCTCCTGCCTCAGCCTTCCGAGTAGCTGGAACTACCGGCGCCCGCCACCACGCCCGGCTAATTTTTTTGTATTTTTAGTAGAGACGGGGTTTCACCGTGTTAGTCAGGAAGGTCTCAATCTCCTGACCTCGTGATCCACCCACCTCGGCCTCCCAAAGTGCTGGGATTACAGGTGTGAGCCACCTACCCGGCCACCTACATCAACTTAATAGAGTAATTTTCTATCTGTTGAATATAACAATAACAAACAGGGCTTATAATTTACATATTTCCTTTACTTCGATTTTTCTAGTAATTCATTTTCTGTTGTATTTTGCATACCCATAAGTCCATGTAGATTGAAAATAAAAAAGCAAAAAGGGGCTCAGTGCAGTAGCTCACGCCTGTAATCCCAGCACTTTGGGAGGCCGAGGTGAGAGGATCACTTGAGGTCAGGAGTTCAAGACCAACCTGGCCAACATGGCGAAACCCTGTCCGTACTAAATATACAAATTAGCAGGCATGGTGGCACATGCTTGTAATCCCAGCTACTCAGGAGACTGAAGCAAGATAATTGCTTGAGCTTGGAAGGTGGAGGTTGCAGTGAACCGAGATCACACTGCCGCATTCCAGCCTGAGTGACAGAGCAAGTCTCCGTCTGGAAAAAAAAAAAAAAAAAAAGCAAAAAGGGGCCCTTCAGTTGGTTTGAGAAGCACTGATACGCAAGACACTTACACTCATATGTCCTTGGCCAATGTGGCTTCATGGTCATTATCTCATTCTAAGCCGGGCAGAGCAAGGACCATGATCCCCATTGCCCCATTGTATAGGATACCTGGCCCAAGATTCTTACTGATGGTAGATGGCAGGGCTGAGATTTGAACCCACAGCTGTTTCCCATCAGACAGCAGCTCCCTGTGAGCTCATGTTCCAGGCTAGGCTGAGCTGGGGCATGGGCAGGGAGGACACAGGACAGGAAGAGAGAAGTAGCTGGAGAAAGAACACCAGGCAGGGCGGAAGGTTTGATCCAGGGCCTGCCCTTTATGTAAGGGCACTGATGTTAGTCAGTGTGGGCTTACCAAGATGGCTCTAGAAGGACCAGGCAAGTCCCCTGGGCTCTCTGTTGGGGAACACGCAGTGGCACCACTGCCAGGCTCAGCCTGTCTCAATCCTTCTCTATGTTCTTCCCACCTCTTCTCCTTCAGCTTCCCCCATTAACTAAGCCCTGAGCTCCTCATGGCCAGGGTCTTATCTTGCCCCATCCATCTGTACAGCCAAAGCTGGCCCAAAGCTCAGCCAACAAAACCACCAGTCTCTGCCTGGCCCTTGGCAGGAACCATAGCACCCTCAGACACCATTTTCTCCTCCTGTCCCTGGGGGAGACTAGATGAACAGGGATTTTGGTCACTCCATGCCATTGATGAGGGAACAGGCTCAGAGAAAGTAAGTCACTTGCTTGCGGTACCAGAACAAGTCATCTATTTATATATTTATATTTATTTATCTAACACTTTATATTTATTTTATTTTTATTTTTTGGGGACGGAATCTCACTCTGTCACCCAGGCTGGAATGCAGTGGCACAATCTCAGCTCACTGCAACATCCGTCTCCAGGGTTCAAGCGATTTTCCTGCTTCAACCTCCTGAGTGGCTGGGACTACAGGCATGTGCCAACACGCCTGGCTAATTTTTGTATTTTTTTTCATGTTTTGTTTTGTTTTTTTTTGAGACGGAGTCTCGCTCTGTCACCCAGGCTGGAGTTCAGTGGCCGGATCTCAGCTCACTGCAAGCTCCGCCTCCCGGGTTTACGCCATTCTCCTGCCTCAGCCTCCCGAGTAGCTGGGACTACAGGCGTCCGCCACCTTGCCCGGCTAGTTTTTTGTATTTTTTAGTAGAGATGGGGTTTAGGATGGTCTAGATCTCCTGATCTTGTGATCTGCCTGTCTCGGCCTCCGAAAGTGCTGGGATTACAGGCTTGAGCCACCGCGCCTGGCCTAATTTTGTATTTTTAGTGGAGACAAGGTTTCGCCCTATTGGCCAGGCTGGTCTCAAACTCTTGACCTCAGGTGATCTGCCCACCTCGGCTTCCCAAAGTGCTGGGATTACAGGTGTGAGCCACCACACCTGGCCTCCACTAAGGCTTTAATTCCCAACCCAGTACTTTTGTTTGTTTGTTTGTTTTTCTGAGATAGGGTCTCACGCTGTCACCTAGGTTGGAGTATAGAGGCGCAATCTCAGCTCACTGAAACCTCTGCTTCCAGGGTTCAAGCGATTCTCCTGCCTCAGCCTCCCTAGTAGCTGGGATTACAGGCATCCGCCACCACACCCAGCTAATTTTTGTATTTTTTAAGTAGAGACAGGGTTTCACCATGTTGTCCAGGCTGGTCTCGAACCCCTGATCTCAGGCGATTTGCCCACCTTGGCCTCCTAAAGTGCTGGGATTATAGGTGTGAGCCACCACGCTGGGGCTCATTTAAGGCTTTAATTCCTGACCCAGTACTTTTTGACTAAAGGTTAAATTAAGTAGAGAGCAGAAAAAAAAAAAAAAAAAAAAATAGAGAGGAGAAGGAAGCCCTTCCCTTAGTGCCCTGAGCTGCAGCCTGTGGTGAGGCTGAGGATGAGTGGATGGAGGGGAGGAAGAACTCGGTGGCACAATGTTATTTGCCAGAAACTTCCCTTTCTGCACCGCTTTGGCTGCTTCCGGGGGACGCTTAAAACCCCACCCCAGGCCAGGAAGAAACAGGAATGCCGGGGGGGCCAACAGGCCATTTCCCTAATCTGTCATTGATAGGTAACATGGGACTGTATTTTGGAAAAATCTATTAAACAAAAAATGTTGGTACTCTATGACCCATCAAATTCACTTCTAGGAATTTGTGCTATAAAATATTTCCAGGAGGCCGGGCGCGGTGGCTCAAGTCTGTAATCCCAGCACTTTGGGAGGCCGAGACGGGCGGATCACGAGGTCAGGAGATCGAGACCATCCTGGCTAACACAGTGAAACCCCGTCTCTACTAAAAAAAAAAAAAAAAAATACAAAAAACTAGCCGGGCGAGGTGGCAGGCGCCTGTAGTCCCAGCTACTCGGGAGGCTGAGGCAGGAGAATGGCGTAAACCTGGAAGGCGGAGCTTGCAGTGAGCTGAGATCCGGCCACTGCACTCCAGCCCGGGCGACAGAGCCAGACTCCGTCTCAAAAAAAAAAAAAAAAAAAAAAATTTCCAGGAGTGTGCAAAGATGAACAAAGATATTCCTCACAGCCCTGTTTATAATAGTGAAAAGCAGCATGGTCGGATACATTTTGATAAATCCCTACAGGGAATACTATGCAGGTGTTAACAGAACCTCATCTGTGAGCCGGATGTGGTGGCTTGAACCAGTAATCCCAGCTGCTCGGGAGGCTGAGGCAGGAGGATCGTCTGAACTCAGGAGTTCAAAACCAACCTGGGCAACACAGTGAGACCTTATCTCGAAAAAAATGGAGATAATAATCTCATAGTTTTTATGAGAATGAAGTGAATTAATACCTGCAAAGTACTTAGATAGTAAATGCTAGCTCTCATTATCATTATAGGTGTAGAAATAGGAAAAGATAGCTAAGATGCAATGCTAATTTAAAAAGAAAGTTATGGGCCAGGCAGGGTGGCTCACACCTGTAATCCCAGCACTTTGGGAGGCAGAGGTAGGGGGATCACTTGAACTCAAGAGTTCAAGACCAACCTGGGCAACATGGCGAAACCCTGTCTCTAAAAAAAAAATAGAAAAATTAGCCAGGTGTGGTGGCATGCACCTGTAGTCCCAGCTACTTGAGGTGCTGGGGTAGGAAAATCACTTAAGCCCAGGAGGTGGAGTCTACAGTGAGCCAAATTTGTATCACTGCACTTCAGCCTGGGTGACAGAGCAAGACACTGTCTCAAAAAAAAAAAAAAAAAAAGTTATGGGCAATATATGAAGTGTGATGCCATTTATGTAAAAATTAATAGTAACAAATATTCATATATGAACAAAGAAGAAAAGTCTGGACCTATAGGTATCAAACTATGACTCTGCTGTTCTTTTTTTTTTTTTTTTTTTTGAGACAGAGTCTCACTCTGTTGCTAGGCTGGAGTGCAGTGGTGTGAACTCGGCTCACTGCAACCTCCCGGGTTCAAGTGATTCTCCTGCCTCAGCCTCCTGAGGAGCTGGGACTACAGACACGTGCCACCACGCCCGGCTAATTTTTGTATTTTTAGTAGAGATGGGGTTTCCTCATATTGGCCAGGACGGTCTCAATCTCTTGACCTCCTGATACGCCTGCCTCAGCCTCCCAAAGTGCTGGGATGACAGGTGTGAGCCACCGTACTCGGCCCACTCTGCCGTTCTTTGTAGGTGGGGAGGGAGTGGAATAACAGACATTCACTTTTTAAATTTCTATAAATTTTAATGTTATATAATACTCGTTTATTACTTTTGAAATGGTGGGGAACCCTCAAAAAAAAGTGAAGAAAATCAGAAGAGGCAGTAGAATAGATGATGGCAGCTGGGCACGGTGGCTCACACCTGTCATCCCAGCACTTTGGGAGGCTGAGGCATGTGGATCACTTAAGGTCAGGAGTTTGAGGCCAGCCTGGCCAACATGATGAAACCCTGTCTCTACTACAAATACAAAAGTTAGCTGGGCATGGTGGCGCACACCTGTAATCCCAGCTACTCAGGAGGCTGAGGCAGGAGAATTGCTTGAAACCAGAAGTCAGAGGTTGCAGTGAGCCAAGATTGCACCATTGTACTCCAGCCTGAGCAACAGAGACTCCATCTCAAAAAAAAAAAAAAAAAAAAAAAGATGATGACATGGGACCCTTCCCCCTCTTCTTGAGGACCCCAAAGTCCAGAGATTAATGTTCTCCAAACAACAGGAAAAGGCTCCCTTTTTGATTGACCAAATCAGAGTCTGTCCCTGAGCAGACACTGGGAAGACAGAGGCACAGCTTCCCACCCCAACTTCTCTGCCACTCACAATCTCATTCTGAGGGGCCTAAAGATCTGTAAGGGGCCAGGCACAGTGACTCCCATCTGTAATCCCAGCACTTTGGGAGGCTGAGGCAGGAGGATCACTTGAGCCCAGGAGTTTGAGACCAGCCTGGGCAACATGGCAAAATCCTATCTCTACCAAAAATTAGCCAAGTGTTGTGGCGAGTGCCTGTAGTACCAGCTACCAGGGAGCCTAAGAAAGGAGGATTGCTTGAGCTGGGGAGGGTGAGGCTGCAGTGAGCCTTGAAAACAAACCAACAAAAAAGACCCTATAAGGGATTTTCTTCTTTCCCCAGGAGGTTAGCTCACTGGGGACCCATGGATCACCTCAGGCAAGACACCTGGGCCTCAGTTGCCCTCCCTGTAACATGGGAGGAAGCCACCTTGCCTATTGGGTATGTAGTGAAGAGCCAGGGGAGGACCATGTGCTACCAGCATCATAGCTGTGCAGGGTACAAAGGTGAACCTGGAGGTGGTGTTTCACCAAGATAAGCCACTGTGCCAATGGTCTGTTAGTCTGTAAAACTTCCGATAGCCACCATATACCAGCAAATGGTGTTTACTCACACTTATGACACCATTTCTCCAATTCTCTGACACCAGCTGGGTGTCCTGCAATTCAATTCTGACACTTTTTTTTTTTTTTTTTGAGATGGAGCCTCGCTCTATCACCCAGGCTGGAGTGCAGTGGTGCAATCTCAGCTCACTGCAACCTCCACCTCCCAGGTTCAAGGGATTCTCCTGCCTCAGCCTCCTGAGTAGCTGGGATTACAGGGATATGCCATGACTCCTGGCTAATTTTTGTATTTTTAGTAGAGACAGGGTTTCACCATGTTGGCCAGGCTGGTCTCGAAATCCTGACCTCATGATCCACCCACCTCGACCTCCCAAAGTGCTGGGATTACAGATGTGAGCCATTGTGCCCGGCCAATTCTGACACTATTTACCTGGAGTTAGCATCCAATTTCACAAGTTACGGGCTTATTCCCACAAGCCTGCCTCTACTTCAGATGACAGTCACAAGTCCTAGGTTGCCACTTGAACTTCTGATTGACCAGCTATAAATCAGGGGTTCCCATGACTTTCTCCTCGGTGTCAATAATTTTGTAGAATGGCTCACAGCACTCAGTAAATCATTTTACTTATATTTATCAGCTATTTATTTATTTATTTTTTATCAATTACACAACTCAGGAACAGCCAGATGGAAGAGATGCATGGGCTAGAGTATGGGGGTGGTGCACGGAGCTTCCATGCCCTCTCTGGGAGCATCACCCTCCTAGCACTTTGATGTGTTCACAAACTCAGAAGCTCCATGAAGCCCAACATTTAGGGTTTTTTATGGAGGTTTCCATTTATTTATTTATTTATTTATTTATTTATTTATTTATTTATTCATTTAGTGTGATGGACAGGCTGGAGTGCAGTGGTGCGCTCTTGGCTCACTGTAACCTCCGCCTCCCGGGTTCAAGAGATTCTCGTGCCTCAGCCTCCAGCGTAGCTGGGACTACAGTTGTGTACCACCACCCCTGGATAATTTATTTTTGTATTTTTAGTAGAGACAGGGTTTCACCACCTTGGCCCGGCTGGTCTTGAACTCCTGATCTCAGATGATGCACCCACCTCAGCTTCTCAAAATGCTGGGATTACAGGCGTGAGCCACCGTGCCTGGCCCTTTATTTATTTACTTATTTTATAAGACAGGGTCTTGCCATGTTGCCCAGGCTGGTCTTGAACTTCTGGGTTGAAGCGCTCCTCCGACCTCGGCCTCCCAAAGTGCTGGGATTACAGGTGTGAGCCACCTTGCCTGGTCGCTGGAAGTTTCATTACGTAGACATGATTGATTAAATCACTGACCACTGGTGATTAAACACATTCTCCAACCCTCTCTTCTCCCCAAAGTTTGTGGGGGCAGGGAGCTGAAAGCTCCAATCCTCTAATCATGCCTTGGTCTTTCTAGTGAACAGCCCTCATCCTGAAACTCTCTAGGGGCCTCCAGTCACCAGTCCTCTTAATAACTTACAAAAGGCACTCTCAGCATTCTGGAGATTCCAAGGGTTGTAGGAGTTCTGTGCCAGGAGCCACAGTCAAAGACCACAAATATATTTCCCCTTGCACCACAACCAGGGATTCCAGTGGGCTGCCTGGCCCTGTGTATTTGCTATTGAGTCTCATCCATCAATCTGCTCAACCAGCCTGTTGCTCAGGGCTGAGAGTGCCTATTGTACACAGCACATTAAGGTTCAGAGACATGTTTATTTGATTCTCTCATCTAGTGAAATACGTTAGAAAGATTAGGACAGTCATCCAGGTTACACAGTTCATGAGTAGCGTAGCCCAAATATGAACCCGGTTGTGTCTGATGGCAGAGCCCAAGCATGTCCTTCTGCTGGGCTGCTTGGTGGAACTGAAGCATGACCTGTCCCTTAGGCCTCCTTGCAAACATCATGTGTCAGGTCAATTCACCCAAGACTGAGCTAATCAGCAGGTACTAGGACAGAGAGGACAGCTGGCACATAGTAGACACTTTATTTTACTTTTTGGAGGCAAGGTGTTGCTCTGTTGCTCAGGCTTTAGTGCAGTGGCACCACCATGGCTCACTGCAACTTCGAACTCCTGCTTCAGGTGATCCTCCCACCTCAGCCTCCCAAGTAGCTGGAACTATAGGGGTGCATTACCACCCCTGGCTAATTTTTAAACATTTTTGTAGAGATGGGGTTTCACCATGTTGCCCAGGCTGGTCTCAAAGTCCTGGTCTCAAGCAATCCTTGTGCCTCAGCCTCCTCAGTGGCTGGGACTATAAGCATGTGCCGCCACCATGCTTGGTTAATTTTTTGTAGAGACAGAGTCTCACCAGGCTTCCCAGACTGGTCTCAAACTCCTGGCCTCAAGCGATCCTCCTGCCTTGGCCTCCCAAAGCTCTGAGATTACAGGCGTGAGCTACTGCACCTGGCTGAGGACTGGTTTTGTTTTGTTTTGTTTTGTTTTGTTTTTTTGAGACTGAGTCTCACTCTTTCTCCCATGTTGGAGTGAAGTGACTTGATCTCGGCTCACTGTAACCTCCGCCCCCCGGATTCAAGTGATTCTCCTGCCTTAGGACCTCCCGAGTAGCTGGGATTACAGGCGCCTGCCACCGTGCCTGGCTAATTTTTGTATTTTTAGTAGAGACAGGGTTTTGCCATGTTGGCCAGGCTGGTCTCGAACTCCTGACCTCAGATGATCCATCCGCCTCGGCCTCCCAAAGTGTTAAGATTACAGGCATGAGCCACTGTGCCCAGCCGGTATTCTCGTCTTTAAAATGGCTATGATTATGTGACGTTATTACGCAGTTGTTGCAAAGATGAAATGAAATATGTGAGTGAGAGCCAGTGGTACCTTGGTAAATGTGGGGGTTTTTTTTCTTCCGTTCCCCCTTTCCTCCCCCCATCCCGCTCTTTCTTCTTTCCTTCCTTTCTGGCCGACACCTCTGATTACAATGTCAGAGAACCAGGAGCTGTAGGACACAGAAGATAGGGCGACAACCTCCTCTAGGGGACTCAGCGATGGAAAAAGCTTCTCAGACTGTTGCAACAGGTGACAGTCATCTTCTGCTCTGCCCAGAATCTCCTGGCCTCTCCCCTGCTGGATAACTGGCCCCATGCCACCCCCATCAGGGTATCAGGCCCCTGGACTGAGATAGAAAGTGGATCCCAGGAAGCATCTCTCTCACCCAGAGTCACACTGCTGATGGGGCTGAGTATGGGACAAGAACTTTTGTGACTGCCAGAGTCAGCTAGGAGGGGGAGGCCTGGGATTCCAGGTAGAACATTTTTTTTTTTTTTTTAGAGAAGGGTTCTCTGGCCGGGTGCGGTGGCTCAAGCCTGTAATCCCAGCACTTTGGGAGGCCGAGACGGGCAGATCATGAGGTCAGGAGATCGAGACCATCCTGGCTAACACGGTGAAACCCCATCTCTACTAAAAAAAAAAAAAAAAATACAAAAAACTAGCCGGGTGTGGTGGCAGGCGCCTGTAGTCCCAGCTACTCAGGAGGCTGAGGCAGGAGAATGGCTTGAACCCGGGAGGCGGAGCTTGCAGTGAGCTGAGATCCGGCCACTGCACTCCAGCCTGAGCGACAGAGCGAGACTCCGTCTCAAAAAAAAAAGAGAAGGGTTCTCACTCTGTTGCCCAGGCTGGAGTGCAGTGGTGCCATCATAGCTCACTGCAGCCTCAAACTCCTGGGCTCAGGTGATGATCCTGTGTCAGTCTCCTGAGTATGACTATATGCCTATGCCACTATGTCTGGCTAAGTTTTTAATTTGTTGCAGAGACACAGATCTTTCTATGCTGCCCAGGCTGGTCTTGAACTCCTGGACTCAAGCAATCCTCCCACTTCGGCCTCCCAGTGTTGAGATTACAGGTGCGAGCCACTGCCTCTGGCCCTAGGGCAGTACTTTCCTGTCTCTTATTTATCAGTGCCAAGACCTACCCTGGGAATATTCTGTTCACTCTTCCCTTGTTGGGGGCCCCCTTCTCCAAGGTCAGCTTAGCTAACTTCAAAGAGGAGAGACAGAGCCACCTTGCCCCTAAGTTTCAGGAGTGGGAAAGATGGGTGGGGAGGGGGATGAGGTGGGTGAGGTGGGCGCAGGACACATGGACACCCATGAGCTGACCTGGGAGGTTGGGGGTCAGCCAATGTAATCCCCTCTTGTGTGTTTCTCCCTGAACGCAGAGAATACACCACCCATGTTGCTTCCAGACCTCCCAGCTCTGCCCAACAATCCAGGCAAGCCCGTTTAACCCCAGGTTACAGATGTGCAGAGTGAAGCCCAGAGGAGGACAGTGCTTGCCAAGGTCGCTGCCAGTAGTGGGAACAGAAACCAGGGCTTTGGAGCCAAGATGCTTGGGTTTGAATATCAGCCTTGCCGCTCCCAGGCTGTGTGACCTTCAACCAGAGCCTTGACCTCTCTGAGCCCGTTTCCTCATCTGTAAAATGGAGATCCTTTCCTTCTCTGGTTATCAGGAAGAAGGAAACAGTGCCAGAAAAGCTTATGCAGTGCCTGGCTAGCAGTAAATGCATAGCAAACGCCAGTTCCTCTTCTCCTATCTGAACAGCAATCCTAAGCCTGCATGTCCCCTCTCTCCTCCCTCCTCTGCCCCACATCTGTAGCCAAAACTTTTTCTTTGGCCCTAATCAGGGAGTGAGGACTGCACTAATGGTGGCCTCTCCCAGTCCCTGACAAACCCAACACATGCCTAAGCTTGTCTTTACCCACCACAGGGCTGGCAACAGGGCCAAAGACAGCCCGGGGGAGGGGACCCAGGGAAGGCGATTGCCTGAAGGCGCTAGAGACTCTGGGCAGGTGTGGCTGCAGGACCCTCGGAGACATGACCTCTCCCACTTCCATGCTTCCAGTCCACTCTTCCATTCCACTCTGCAGCCTGCAGAAGCTCATATGCCTGCCCTCCACTTCAGCTGACAAACATCACCTCCACCAGTGCCACCCCTATATCAGCCAGATGATTTCAATCGCAGGATTCCAAAACCCCAGGCGGATGGTTCCTGGACCCTGGCTCTGAGCTGCCCTCCCATGTGGTCCCCAGACTGAGTTCCAACCCCAGCCTGAGCCCCGACCCCGATTCTAAACCGCAACCTGGCCTGGCTCAGCCAGTAGACTGTGTCCTTAGAGGGGAATTAGGGAGAAGTGAGATGGGTTATCTTCTCAAGATGGGGAAACTCCTGGTTACTACAGTTGGTATTACAGACTCTTCCTCCTCTCCCTGGAGCTACCCTAGGCTGAGGAGCTGAGCTTCCCTGGGGCAGACCTGAGATTCCTAGACCTGTATTCTGGGCCTTCTCTTGCATCTGAGGGCCTGGGCAGGACATGGGGCAGGGGAGTTGCTGAGTATAAGATAAGTTCTTGGGCAAAGTGGGGACCAGTTTAGCTCTCATAGATCCTTGGTCTCCCTGACTTCCTGACTCAGCTGACCCTGTAACACCATCCCCCTTGTGAAGGACCAGAGGGACTTGGTTGGAGTGGGCCACCCTGTCCTCCAAAGCAACCTAGTGTCCCATTTGATTCTGTCCCCATCTCCACACGAGTGGCCCAGGAACAGTAAACCTTCCCATGTCACGGAGGGAGAGCCAGGCCCAGAGATGGAAAGTCGTGCGCCCAAGGTCACACAACCAGATGCAGACAAGAACCCAAAGCTCCCAAACCCAGCCCAGAGGTGGGACAGGGTGGCTGGGAGGAAGCTCTGGCTTTCCCCCTCCCGGGGGCAGAGCAGTGGGAGTGCCGGCCACCACTTCTGTGGCCCCTACCTGTTGGCTAGAAGCCTAGGGGCCAGAATCCACATACCCCACCCTGCCATCTGGCTTCTTTCTGTCCCAGCCAGGGGAAGCTTGGGTACTCCTGATCCCAGGGCCCACCTGGGCAGGGTTTCTCCACTGGCATGTCACCTGCCCAGGGCAGGGGGAGCCAGAGGGAGGAAGGCCTTCCTTCCTGATTCCCTTGGCCCCCTCTCAGCTCCTGGGAGAACTTCCCAGACCACGATGGAAGCCCAGCCCAGCCCAGCCCAGCCCAGCCAGTGGGAGGCACGGTGGAAGCCCAGCCCAGCCAGTGGGAGACACGGGGCTTCCAGGACCCGTGTGCACTTCACCCTCTAGCAGGATGAACTCTTGGATTCCTGATCCGGAGTCCTCCCTGGGGTACGAGTTTGCCTCCTTCCTCCTGGCAGCTGAGGCTGAGCGAGGAGGCCACATAAGCTTGTGAACCCCTTCAGCCCAGCTGAGCCAGGGACACGCGCCTCTATGGGCAGAGGGGAAACTGAGGCCCAGCACAGAAGCGGATCTAATTCCCCTTGGGTAAGGCCCCTGCACCCACCTGATGACGCGGGGGCTCCACGCCCTCACCTGGAATCCGCTCGACCTGCAGAGGGGCGCGGCGCGGCCAGTGCCGGGGGTCCTGGCGGGCGGCTGGGGGAGGGCGGCGAGGGCGCTGCGGGGATGCTCGGGGCCGCCCGGCGGCGCTCGGCGCCTTCCCCGTGCGGGCGGCAGAGGGCTCCGTGCGCTGCGCCGCGGGCCGGGCTTTTAGCAGCGGGTGTGGACGTGGGCACCCCCGCCCCGCTCCGAGGTGTCCTTTGCCCCTTGATCCGGTGCCTCCTTCTCTCCTTAGCACGTGGGCGGCAGCCGCTCAGCCGCTCAGAGGCCTGTGGGGCAGCCATGGCCCGGGCCCTGGGCTAGGGCGCCTGCCAATCCCCGTCTGCTGCCAGCTCGTGCCCGCTCACCTTTAACCCCCTCTACTCTACCCGGGGGCTCGGTGCCCGGCCCCCAACCGCGGGCTGGGCTCGGGGAGGGAGGAGCCGCAGGTGTGGGGCCACCCTAGGTGGGCAGAGGAAGACGCTGGGACCGCCTCGGGCTCCTCCTTGAGCCCCAGCCCGGCTTTGAACCTCCTCCTAGTCCCCCGCGTAGCACTCTCTCTCACTCTCATCTCTCACTCTTACTCTCTTCTCTCCCTGCTCGCTCGCTCTCTCTCTCTCTCTCTCTCTCTCTCTCTCTCCCCCCCCTCCCTTTCCTCTCCCTCTCCTCTCTCTTCCAGGCTCATCTCTCTCTCCCTCTTCCCTCACTTTCTTTCTCTCTCCCCCCATTTCCTTCTCTCTCTCCTCTGTCTCTCACTCTGTCTCTCTCCCTCTCTCTCCTCTGTCTCTCTCACTTTCCCTTTCTCTATCCCCCTTCTTTTTCACTCTCCCCCCTCTTTCTCTCTCATTCTCCCCCCTCCTCCTCCTCTCTCTGTCTCTCTCTCCCGTCTTTCTCCCTCTGTCTTCTCTTTCCCTCTCTCCCCCTCTCTCCTCTCTCCCTCTCTCCCCTCTCTCCCACCCTCCTCTCTCTCTCTCCCTTACTTTCTACCCCCTCCTCTCCCTCCCTCCCTTCTCTTCTCTTTCTCTCTCTCCCTCTCCCCTCTCTTTCTCTGTCATTCTCCTCCCTCTCTTTCCCTCTCTCTCTTCTCTGTCTCTCAGTCTCTCTCCTCTCTCTCTCTTTCTGACTTTCTCTACCCCCTCCTCTTTCTCTCTCCCCCCTTTCTCTTTTTCCCTTTTTCTCTCTCTCCTCTCTCTCACTCTCTCCCTCTTCTCTCTCTCATTTTCTTTCTCTCTCTCCCTCTCTCTTTCTCTCTCATTCTCCCCCGTTGTCTTTCCCTCTCTCACTGTCTGTCTCTCTCCCCCTTCTCTCTCCCTTTCTCTTCTCTCTTTCCTTCTCTCTGTCTCTCCCCCTCCTTTCCCTCCCTCTCTCTCCCTCTCCCTCTCCTCTCTTTCCCTCTCTGTCTTTCCCTCTGTCTCTCTCTCTATCTCCTGTCTCTCTCTCTCATCTGTCTCACTGAGTCCCATTCATTCCCTCTTTGACCAGCTTCATCCCACACTCCCTCTGAGTCCCCCCTCAAGCCCCCGCCCTCCCTGCCCTTGACATCACATCCCCTCCCTAAAACCCATTCCCCTCCCTGAGCCCCCATTCCTCACCCCTCCCTGAGGCCCTTCCTGCCTCCGAGAGCCCACTGATTTCCCCTCTCTTGCTCTTAGTGCTGTGTCCTCTCAACTCTTTTTTTTTTTTTTTTTCAAGCAATGGGTTCTCACTATGTTGCCCAGGTTGGTCTCTATCTCCTGATCTTAAGCGATCCTCCCACCTCGACCTCCCAAAGTGCTGGGATTACAGGTGCAAGCCACCGCGCCTGGCCTGGACTCTTACATTTACTCCACAAACATCCTTAAACACCCTCAGCGTAGCAGCCCAGCGAAAGAGCGGGAGAGGCCAGCGGTGGTATCAGATTCGAAGTCCAGGATGGTGGCCTCCAAGTCCTCAGAGGTCCTGTGGAGTAGGCGCCATCTGGGAAGGGGGCATTCAGGACCTCAGCTTGCCTGCCAGCTTCAAGGGGCCGTGTGGGGTGGAAGGAAGGATCCCTGTGGCCACCGCTTGGCCAGAAGCGGGCAGTGTGGGATGGAAAGAAGAAAGGGCTTGCACAGCCTTGCTACCCAGCAATGAGGCAGCTTCCTCCCGGCCCCACGGGCTGCCTTCCTTCTACAGCTAGTGGGGGGTAGCAGAGGCAGAAGGGATCCTGCTAATAATGTCCCCCAGAGTCCCGTGGTGATGGCAGGAGGTGGAGGGGGAAGGCCGGGGACATGCCGGAGGATGAGGCTGAGCCCAGAAGAGACCCTGTGTCGATCAGATTCTGCCCACAGACCATTTATTTGTTTTGGGACAAGGTCCTGCTCTGTTACCCAGGCTGGAGTGCAATGGTGCGATCTTGGTTCACTGCAACCTCCACCTCCTGGGTTCAAGAGATTCTCCTGCCTTAGCCTCCCACGTAGTTGAGACTACAGGTGCGTGCCACCACGCCCAGCCATTTTTTTTGTACTTTTAGTAAAGACGGGGTTTTGCCATGTTGGCCAGGCTGGTCTCAAACTCCTGGCCTCAAGTGATCTGCCTGCCTCAGTCTCCCAAAGTGTTGGGATTACAGGCGTGAGCCACTGTGCCGGCCCCACACCCCATTTGGAATTCATTCTGCTTGGGGGTGGGCAGTGGTGGTGGTGGGTGATGCATCTCGAGAAGGAAGCAGACGAAGACACCTCCTGCTGCTTCCACCCGCCTCACACGTCCTGGTGGGCCCATTTGGCCATCTCTGCCCACTGTTTCCTGTCTTGCATGAGTCTCATGTCACGTGGTCTCCTACTAGTGGACTTCAGTCTGCTACGTTGGACAGACACCTGTTCACGACCAGCGCCAGGACCCAGAGTCAGCGTGTGTGTGTGTGTGTGTGTATGTGTGTGTAAGGGGAGTGGGGCTTGAGCCACCACCACACTGACTGGCTCTGCAACTGAACATAATACTGATGCTCCATCTCCCAGGGCCTCAGTTTACCCATACATAGGGTTGATGGATTTAGCAAATACAAATCCAGGATGCCCCATTAAATTTGAATTTCAGATACACAATGGCTTTTTTTAGTATAAGTATGTCTCATGCCATATTTGTGGCACACTTATACTAAGAGATTATTCATGATGCTTATCTAAAACTCAAATTTAACTGGGCATCCTGGGTTGACCCTACCCATATGTAAAACAGGAGAGACAGGGAGGTATGAGTAAGATGTTCTCCAACTGGGCACGGTGGTTCATGCCTTTAACCCCAGTGCTTTGTGATGCTGAGGTGGGAGGATCGCTTCAGGCCAGGAGTTCGAGACCAGCCTAGGCAACAATATAGTGAGACCCTGTCTCTAAAAAATAAAAATAAAAAATACGTTTTCTCTCATGAACACTCTTTGCTCCAGCTACACCCTGGACCTTTCAGGTCTACCTGAAAGTGGTCCAGGGGTATTTATATCCCTTGCAGAGGAAGAGGAGAGCAGGGAGAAGATGGGAAGTAGGGTACAGGACTCAGCTGTGGTCACAGGGCATCAAAGAGAAGAGGCAGAAGGAAGAAGTTCCTAGAGGCAGTGCAATCCTAGAGGGCTTTCTGAAGGAAGAAGATTTTTATGGTTACTTTGATGCTGGAAAGGAAGGGAGGTGGATTAGGGGGCCTCTGGTGGAGTGCTCCCTCCCCTTAATGGAGGTGGAGAGGCATGGAGGGTCTCTTCTTTCTTTTTTTTTTTTTTTTTTTTTTTGAGACGGAGTCTCGCTCTGTCGCCCAGGCTGGAGTGCAGTGGCCGCATCTCAGCTCACTGCAAGCTCCGCCTCCCGGGTCTACGCCATTCTCCTGCCTCAGCCTCCCGAGTAGCTGGGACTACAGGCGCCCGCCACCTCACCTGGCTAGTTTTTTGTATTTTTTAGTAGAGACGGGGTTTCACCGTGTTATCCAGGCTGGTCTTGATCTCCTGACCTTGTGATCCGCCCGTCTCGGCCTCCCAAAGTGCTGGGATTACAGGCTTGAGCCACCGCGCCCGGCCTCTTCTTTCTTTTTTGAGAAAGAGAGTTTTACTTCTTAGCCCGGGCTAGAGCGCAGTGGGTCCATCATGGCTCACTGCAACCTTGAACTCCTGGGCTAACGTGATCATTCTGCTTTAGCCTCTTGAGTAGCTGGGATCACTAGCAGGCTCCAACACACCCAGCTAATTTTTGTTTGTTTTTGTAGAGACAGGGTCTCACCATGTTGCCCAGGCTGGCCTTGAACTCCTGGGTTCAAGCAACCCTTCTGCCTTGGCCTCCCAAAGTGCTGGGATTACAGGTGTGAGCCACTGTGCCTGGCTGTGAAGATCAATATAAAGTATCTTCCCCTTCATATGAAGAGTCTCTATACCTAGGGCAGAGTCCCTCTTCAACCCAACAAGTTACTATCACTTTTTTTTTTTTTTTTTTTTTTTGAGACAGAGTTTTGCTCTTGTTGCCCAGACTGGAGTGCAGTGATCTTGGCTCACTGCAACCTCTGCCTCCCGGGTTTAAGTGATTCTCCTGCCTCAGCCTCCCAAGTAGCTGGGATTACAGGCACCCACCATCACGCCTGGCTAGTTTTTGTATTCTTAGTAGAGACGGGGTTTCTCCATGTTGACCATGCTGGTCTTGAACTCGTGACCTCAGGTGATCCGTGTGCCTCGGCCTCCCAAAGTGTTGGGATTACAGGCACGAGCCACCGCGCCTGACCTCAGTATCACTTCTTCTTCTTCTTTTATTTTCTGAGACAGAGTCTTGCTCTGTTGCCCAGGCTGGAGTGCAGTGGCGCCATCTCAGCTCACTGCAAGCTCTGCCTCCCGGGTTCAAGCGATTCTCCTGCCTCAGCCTCCTAAGTAGCTGGGACTACAGGCACCACCACCACGGCCGGCTAATTTTTTATATTTTCAGTAGAGACGGGGTTTCAGCGTGTTAGCCAGGATGGTCTCGATCTCCTGACCTCGTGATCTGCCCGCCTCGGCCTCCCAAAGTGCTGGGATTACGGGCATGAGCCACCGCGCCCGGCCCCCCAGCATCACTTCCAACTAATGTTTACCAAACACTTACTACTTGCCAGGGTCCTGCCGACACCTACTAAGCCGTTTATGTGGGTTAATCATTTAATCCCTTCCGCAACCAGATGAAGTGAGTGTGTTCCCCCCATTTTACAGATGAAGAGACAGAGGCACAGAGAGGTTGAGTCATTTGTCTGAGGTTCCTACCGGTGGTAAGTGATGGAGCTGGAATTTGAGCCCCGGTGTCCTGGCTCTCTGTACCTGCCGTGTGAAGATCCTGAGCTAGAAGCTGGAACTGAAGAAATGACATAAATGCTGTCCTTGCCCTCAGAGGACCTCTGGTCTAACAGTGGGGACGGGTTAGTCCCTAAGAACTCCAGTACCGGGCAGGCTGGCATCAGAGCTGTGAGGGAGTGTGCCACGAAAGAAGGACTGATTTGGTCTGTACATGAGAGGAAGTAGAGGCTAGGATGAGAAGGATGAGTCAGTTCTTCAACAACCTTCAGCTTTAGGATCAGACATTGGGAGAAATAGCATTCCTTTCTTCTTCTTCTTTTTTTTTTTTTTTTTTTTTTTTTGAGATGGAGTATTGCTCTGTCACCCAGGCTGGAGTGTGGTGGCGCAATCTCGGCTCACTGCAATCTCCAACTCCCAGCTTCAAGGGATTCTCCTGCCTCTGCCTCCCGAGTAGCTGGGATTACAGGCATGTACCACCACCCAGCTAATTTCAGTATTTTTAGTAGAGACAGAGTTTCACCATGTTGGCTGGTCTCAAACTCCTGGTTCTCTCCCGCCCAACTGGGAGGAAGAGCATTCTAGGTGAAGCTACGTCTTGAGCTAAGGCAGAAGAGGTGTGGAAATGCAGCATATGATTGGGGAATGGGCCAACCACAGTGGCTCACACCTGTAATCCCGGCACTTTGGTGGGCTGTCATGGGAGGATAGCTTGAACCGAGGAGTTCAAGACCAGCCTGGG
Source organism: Macaca fascicularis (assembly GCF_037993035.2). NCBI lineage: Eukaryota > Metazoa > Chordata > Mammalia > Primates > Cercopithecidae > Macaca > Macaca fascicularis. Next base: position 52,525,309 of record NC_088377.1, read on the forward strand.
CAATGTAGTGGGATTATACCTCTATAAAAAATAAAAATAAATAAATTAGCCAGGCATGGTGGTGCATGGCAGTAGTCCCAGCTACTTGGAAGGCTTAGGTGGGAGGATTGCTTGAGCCCAGGAGGTCAAGGCTGCAGTGAGTCGTGATCGTGCCACTGCATTCCTGCCTTGGTGACAGAGTGAGACCCTGTCTTGAAATAATAATAATAATTCTGAGTTAAAAAGCCCCCCAGAAAGTATATACTATAGGATTCATTTACATAAAATTCAAGAAAATGCAGGATAACCTGTAGTGACACAAAGCAGATTAGAAATTATTGTAATCCCAGCACTTTGGGAGGCCAAGGCAAGCCTCCCTCACTTGAGGTCAGGAGTTTGAGAGCAGCCTGGGCAACATAAAAAGACCCCATCTCCACTAAAAATACAGTCAGACAAGGTGGCGCACACCTGTGGTTTCAGCTACTTGGGAGGGTGAGGCATGAGGATCGCTTGAAACCTGGAGGAGGAGGTTGTAGTGAGTCAAGATCCCACCACTGCACTCCAGCCTGGGTGACAGAGCGAGACTCTGTCTTGGAAAAAAAAAAAAAAAAAAAAGTGAATCTTTGTGGGCCAGGTGCAGTGGTTTATACCTGTAATCCCAGCATTTTTGAGGCTGAGGTGGGTGGATCACCTGAGATCAGTTCAAGACCAGCCTGGCCCTGTCTCTACTAAAAATACAAAAATTAGTCAGGCGTGGTGGCAGGCACCTGTAATCCCAGCTACTCAGGAGGCTGAGGCAGGAGAATGACTCGAACCTGGGAGGTGGAGGTTGCAGTGAGCCATGATCACACCACTACATTCCAGCCTGGGCGACAGAGCAAGACTCTGCCTCAAAGAAAAGAAAAAAAAAAGTAAATCTTTGTGACCTTGATTGAGAAAATGGTTTTTTAGATAGGACACTAAAGCACAAGCAAGAGAAGAAAAAATAGATAAAATGGACTTCCCTGGCCGGGCACGGTGGCTCACGCCTGTAATCCCAGCACTTTGGGAGGCCGAGGCAGGTGGATCACGAGGTCAGGAGATCGCGACCATCCTGGCTAACATGGTGAAATCCGGTCTCTACTAAAAAAATACAAAAAATTAGCCAGGCGTGGTGGTGGGCACTTGTAGTCCCAGCTACTCGGGAGGCTGAGGCAGAAGAATGGTGTGAACCCAGAAGGCAGAGCTTGCAGTGAGCTGAGATTGTGCCACTGCACTCCAGCCTGGGCAACAGTGCGAGACTCTATTTCAAAAAAAAGGACTTCACCAAAATAGAATAAAAAAACTTTTGTGCTTCAAAAGACATCATGAAGAGAATAAAGACAACCTACAGAGGGAAACAAAATTGCAAATCATATATCTGATAAAGGACTAGTTTCCCAGATATATAAAGAACTCTTACGATATAAAGGTAGCCCAATTAAAACATGGGCAAATTGTATGATCATTGCAATGCTATTCACAATAACAAAAACATGTAATGAACCTAGGTGCCCATCAATGGTGCTTTGGATAAAGAAAATGTGGTATGGATACACCATAGAATACTACATAGCCATAAAAAGGAAGAAAAATCATGTCCTTTGCAGCAACATGAATGCAGTTGGAGGCCATTATCCTAAGCAAACTAAGTGGGAGCTAAACATTGGGTATATATGAACACAAAGATGGTGTATTAGTCCATTTTCACACTGCTGATAAAGACATACCCAAGACTGGGTAATTTATACAGGAAAAAGGGTTTAATGGACTTACAGTTCCACGTAGCTAGGGAGGCCTCACAATCATGACGGGAGGCAAGGAGAAGCAAGTCACGTCTTACGTGGATGGCAGCAGGCAAAGAGAGCTTTTCAGGGAAACTGCTATTTTTAAAACCATTGGATCTCCTGGGACTTATTCACTATCATAAAAACAGCAGGAGAGGCCGGGCGCGGTGGCTCAAGCCTGTAATCCCAGCACTTTGGGAGGCCGAGGCGGGCGGATCACAAGGTCAGGAGATCGAGACCACAGTGAAACCCCGTCTCTACTAAAAATACAAAAAATTAGCCGGGCGCGGTGGCGGGCGCCTGTAGTCCCAGCTACTCAGGAGGCTGAGGCAGGAGAATGGCGGGAACCCGGGAGGCGGAGCTTGCAGTGAGCCGAGATCGCGCCACTGCACTCCAGCCTGGGCAACAGCCTGAGACTCCGTCTCAAAAAAAAAAATAAATAAATAAAACAGCAGGAGAAAGGTGTTTTATTTAGTAAGACAGGTGAGACCCTGTCTTACTAAAAATACAAAAAATTAGCCGGTCGTGGTGGCGGGCACCTTTAGTCCCAGCTACTCTGGAGGCTGAGGTAGGGGAATGGTATGAACTCAGGAGGCGGAGCTTGCAGTGAGCCGAGATGGCGCCACTGCACTCCAACCTGGGCAACAAAGCGAGACTCCGTCTCAAAACAAAAACAAAAACAAAAACAATTAGCTGGGTGTGGCGGTGTGCACCTGTAGTCCCAGCTACTCTGGAGGCTGAGGCAGGAGAATTGCTTGAACCCGCGAGGCAGAGGTTGCAGTGAGCCGAGATCGTGCTACTGCACTCCAGCCTGGTAACAGAGTGAGACTCCATCTCCAAAAAAAAAAAAAAAAAAAAAAAAGGCCGGGCGCGGTGGCTCAAGTCTGTAATCCCAGCACTTTGGGAGGCCGAGACGGGCGGATCACGAGGTCAGGAGATCGAGACCATCCTGGCTAATACGGTGAAACCCCGTCTCTACTAAAAATACAAAAAACTAGCCGGGCGAGGTGGCGGGCGCCTGTAGTCCCAACTACTCGGGAGGCTGAGACAGGAGAATGGCCTAAACCCGGGAGGCGGAGCTTGCAGTGAGCTGAGATCCGGCCACTGCACTCCAGCCTGGCCGACAGAGCGAGACTCCGTCTCAAAAAAAAAAAAAAAAAAAAAAAAAAAAAGAAAGAAAGAAAGAAAAGAAAAGTTGAGGCCGAGCGCAGTGGCTCATGCCTGTAATCCCAGCACTTTGGAAGGCCAAGGTGGGTGGATCACTTGTGGTCAGGAGTTCTAGACCAGCCTGACCACAACATGGTGAGACCCCGTCTCTAGTAAAAATACAAAAATTAACTGGGTGTGGTGGCAGGCACCTGTAATCCCAGCTACTCAGGAGGCTGAGGCAGGAGAATTGCTTGAACCTGGGAGGCAGAGGTTGCAGTGAGCCAAGATGGTGCCACTGCACTCCAGCCTGGGTAACAGAGCCAGACCCTGTCTCAAAAAAAAAAAAAAAAAAAAAAGTTGAAAAAGGAAAAATAAAAACAAAGGCAAAGAGTCTTTTTTTTTTTTTGAGATGGAGTCTTGCTCTGTCACCCAGGCTGGAGAGCAGTGGCGCGGTCTCGGCTCACTGCAACCTCCACCTCCCAGGTTCATGCCATCCTCCTGCCTCAGCCTCCTGAGTAGCTGGGACCACAGGCGCCTGCCACCACACACGCCTAATTATTTGTATTTTTAGTAGAGACAGGGTTTCACTGTGTTAGCCAGGATGGTCTCGATTTCCTGGCCTCGTGATCCGCCCGCCTCAGCCTCCCAAAGTGCTGGGATTACAGGCGTGAGCCACCGTGCCCAGCCGAGGCAGAGTCTTAATACACATTTTTACAGAGAAGATCTACAAATGGCCAATAAGTACCATACAAGAAAAGATGCTCGATACCATTAGTCATCAGAGAAACACAAATCAAATTATGAGATGCCACTTCACACCCACTAGGGTGGCTATAATTAAAAATGACAGGAAGCAAGTGTTGGCAAAGAAATTGGAACCGTTGGCTGGGCGTGGTGGCTCAACCTGTAATCCCAGCCCTTTGGGAGGCTGACGTGGGAGGATCACTTGAGGCCAGGAGTTTGAGACTAGCCTGGGCAACATAGTGAGACCCCATTTCTACAAAAAAAAAAAGTAAAAAATTAGGCATGGTGGTGCACACCTGTAGTCCCAGCTACTCAGAAGGCTAAGGCAGGAGGATCACTTGAGCCCAGAAGGTTGAGGCTGCAGTGAGCCACGATCACACCACTACACCCCAGCCTGGGGGACAGAGAGAGACCCTGTCTCAAAAATAAAATAAAATAAAATAAAAATAAAATAAAATAAAATAAAGAAATTGGAACCCTTGTGCATTGCTAGTGTAAATGTAAAGTGGTACAGCTGCTTTGGAAAGCAGTCTGGCCTTTCCTCAAAAAGCTAAACATAGAGTTATCATATATTCACTCCTCAGTATATACCCAAGAGAAACGAAAACATATGTCACACAAAGATTTATATGCGAATGTTCATAGCATTATGCATAATAGCCCCAAAGTGGAAAAACCCCAATGTTCACCAACTGATGAGTGGGTAAACAACTTATGGTACATTCATTATAATAGAATATTATTCAGCCATAAAAAGCACAACAGACATACACAAAATATTATTTAGACTTAAAAAGGAATGAAGTTGGCCAGGTGCAATGGTTCAGGCCTGTAATCCCAGCACTTTGGGAGGCTAAGGCAGGAGGATCACTTGAGGTCAGGAGTTCGAGACCAGCCTGACCAACATCTTGAAACCCCATCTCTACTAAAAATACAGAAATTAGCTGGGCGTGGTGGTGCCCGCCTGTAATCCCAGCTACTCGGGAGGCTGAGGCAGGAGAATCACTTGAACCAGGGAAGAGGAGGTTGCAGTGAGCCGAGATCACGCCACTGAACTCCAGCCTGGGCAGCAAAACAATACTGTCTCAAAATAAATAAATAAAATAAAATAAAAAAATTAGCCAGGGGCCGGACATGATGGTTCATGCCTGTAACCCTAGCACTTTGGGAGGCCGAGGAGGGAGAATCACGTGGTCAGGAGGTCGAAAGCAGCCTGGCCAACTGGTGAAACCCTGTTTTGACTAAAAATACAAAAAAAAAAAAAAAAAAACTTGGCCAGGTTGGTGGCACCCGGCTGTTATCCCAGCTACTCAGAAGGCTGAGGCAGGAGAATCGCTTGAACCCGGGAGCAAGAGGTTACAGCGAGCCAAGATCACACCACTGCATTCCAGCCTGGGTGACAGAGCAAGACTCCATCTCAAAAAAAAAAAAAAAAAAAAAAAAATTAGCCAGGCATGGTAGCATGTCTGTGGTTCCAGTGACTCGGGAAGCTGAGGCAGGAGGATTGCTGTGAGCTGTGATCATGATGCTGGACTCCAGTCTGGACGACAGAGCGAGACTCCATCTCAAAAGAGAAAACATTATACTGAATGAAATAATCCAGTCACAAAAGAAAAAATACTATATGAGTCCATTTATATGCAGTACCTGGAGTAATGAAATTCTTAGAGACAGAAAGTAGAATGGTGCGTGCCAGGGACTGTGGGGAAGAGGAATGAGGAGTGAGCGTTTCATGGGGATGGAGTTTCAGTTTGGGAAGGTGAGGAAAATTCTGGAAGTGGATGATGGTGATGGTTGCACAACAATGTGAATATACTTAAGGCTACTGCACTGTTCATTTAAGTGGTTTAAATGATACATTTTATGTTACATATATTTTACCACAATAAAAAAAATCAAAAGGAATTAGGTACTGATAATGCTGCAATGTGAATGAATCTTGAAAACATTATGCTGAATAAAAGCAGCCAGTCACGTGGCTCACACCTGTAATCCCAGCACTTTGGGGGGCCGAGGCTGGAGAATCATGAGGTCAGGAGTTCGAGACCAACCTGGCCAACATGGAGAAACCCCGTCTCTACTGAAAATACAAAAAGTAGCCGGGTATAGTGGCAGGTGCCTGTAATCCCAGCTACTTGGGAGGCTGAGGCAGGAGAATTGTTTGAACCCGGGAGGTAGAGGTTGCAGTGAGCCAAGATTGCGCCATTGCACTCCAGCCTGGGTGACAAGAGCAAGACTCTGTCTCAAAAAAAAAAAAAAAAAAAAAAAAAAAGCCAATCACAAAAGACCATATATGATTCCATTTATAGGAAATGTGAAGGATAGGCCAATCTATAGAGAAAGAAAGTAGATTTGTGGTTGCCAGGGCTAGGTGGGGCAGGCTTGGGGGCAAATGCAGAGTCACTGTTAAGATCTCAGCTCACTGCAACCTCCACCTCCCAGGTTCAAGCGATTCTCCTGCCTCAGCTTCACAAGTAGCTGGGATTACACGCGCCCACCACCAGGCCCCGCTAATTTTTTTTTTTTGTTTTGAGACTGAGTCTTGCTCTGTCACCCAGGCTGGAATGCAGTGGCGTGATCTCGGCTCACTGCAAGCTCCGCCTCCCGGGTTTACGCCATTCTCCTGCCTCAGCCTCCCCAGCAGCTGAGACTACAGGCACAAGCCTGTACGCCCGGCTAATTTTTTTTGTATTTTTAGTAGAGAGGGGGTTTCACCGTGTTAACCAGTATGGTCTCGATCTCCTGACCTTGTGATCCGCCCGCCTCGGCCTCCCAAAGTGTTGGGATTACAGGCGTGAGCCACTGTGCCCAGCCAATGCCTGGCTAATTTTTGCATTTTTAGTAGAGATGGGGTTTTACCATGTTGGCCAGGCTGGTCTCGAACTCCTGACCTCAGGTGATCCATTCGTCTTGGCCTCCCAAAGCACTGAGATTACAGGTGTGAGCTGCCAGGGTACGAGGTTTATTTTTGGGGAGATGAGAATGTTCTACGATTGATTGTGCCAACAGGGCACTATGGCTCATGCCTGTAATCCTAGCACTTTGGGAGGTTGAGAGGGGAGGATCGCTTGAGCCCAGGAGTTCGAGACCAGCCTGGCCAACACAATGAGACCTTGTGTCTAAGAAGAAAAAAATCAAACCATCAATGCCATTAAAGTTCCCAGAGTCTCTCTGCTAACTCCAAAGCCCTTCCGTCAGACAGCTACACTTCCTGAATTTCACGTTTATTGTTTCCACACTTTCACTCTGTATGTATCTCCAAGCAACATAAAATATAGTTTTGCCTGTTTCTTTTCTTTTCTAGATAGGGTTTCGCTCGGTCACCCAGCACTGCACTGCTGGAGTGCAGTGGCAGGATCACATCTCACTGCACCCTCGATGTCTCCTGCTCAAGCAATCCTCCTGCCTCAGCCTCTCAAGTGTTGAGATTACAGGTGTGAGCCAGTAGACCGGGCAGTTTGGCTTGCTTGCTTTCTCCTTCTTTCTTCCTTTCTTTCTTTTTCTTCCTTCCTTCCTTTCTTCCTTCCTTTCTTCCTTCCTTCCTCCCTCCCGTCTCTCTCTCTTTCTTTCTCTTTCTCTGTTTCTTTCTCTCTTTTTTCTTTCTTTCTTTTTCTTTTTTTTTTTTTTTTTTTTTTTTTTTTTTTTTTTTTGAGACGGAGTCTCGCTTTGTCGCCCAGGCTGGAGTGCAGTGGCCGGATCTCAGCTCACTGCAAGCTCCGCCTCCCGGGTTTACGCCATTCTCCTGCCTCAGCCTCCCGAGTAGCTGGGACTACAGGCGCCCACCACCTCGCCCGGCTAGTTTTTTGTATTTTTAGTAGAGACGGGGTTTCACCATATTAGCCAGGATGGTCTCGATCTCCTGACCTCGTGATCCGCCCGTCTCGGCCTCCCAAAGTGCTGGGATTACAGGCTTGAGCCACCGCGCCCGGCCCTTTCTTTTTCTTTCTCCCTCTCTCTCTTCCTCCCCTCCCCTCCCTCCCTCCCTTCTCTCTCTCTCTTTCTCCCTCTCTCTCCCTCCCTCCCTCCCTCTTTTTCTTTCTTTCTTTCTTTCTTTCTTTCTTTCTTTCTTTCTTTCTTTCTTTCTTTCTTTCTTTCTTTCTCTTTCTTTCTGTCTCTCTCTCTCTCTCCCTCCCTCTCTCTCTCTCTCCCTTCCCTCCTCTCTCTCTCTCTTTCTTTCCTTCTTAGATGGAGTCTGACACTCTGTCATTCAGGCTGGAGTGCAGTGGCGCAATCTCGGCTCACTGCAACCTCCGCCTCTTGGGTTCAAGCAATTCTCCTGCCTCAGCCTCCCGAGTAGCTGGGATGATGGGCACGTGCCACCACACCTGGCTAATGTTTTGTATTTTTAGTAGAAATGGGGTTTCACCTTGTTAGTCAGGCTGGTCTTGAACTCTTGACCTCGTGATCCGCCCGCCTTGGCCTCCCAAAGTATTGGGATTACAGGCGTGAGCCACCACGCCTGGCCAATTTTGCCTGTTCCTAAGCTTTATGTAAACAGTAGTATAATGAATATATTTTTCTGCTGCTTCCCTTTTTCACTCAGTGTTGTTTGAGAGTCATTCAAATTCACATGCGTGGATGTGTTTTCTCATTTTTGTTGCTGTGTAGTATGAAGTACTCCACTGTATGAAGACACGCTGATGCCTTTGCCATTCTCCTATGGTTGGACATTTGGATTGTTTCCAGGTTTTGTGGTTACTACAAATAATACAGGCAGAGCGCGCTGGCTCATGCCTGTAATTCCAGCACTGTGGGAGGCTGAGGTGAGCGGATCTCCTGAGGTCAGGAGTTGGAAACCAGCCTGGCCAACATGGGAAAACCCTGTCTCTACTAAAAATACAAAAATTAGCTGGGCGTGGTGGCGGGTGCCTGTAATCCCAGCTACTTAGAAGGCCGAGGCACGAGAATTGCTTGAACCCGGGAGGTAAAGGTTGTAATGAGCCAAGATCGTGCCACCACACACTCAGCCTGGGTGACAGAGCAAAACTCTGTCTCAAAAATAAAAGACAAATAATAATAATAATAATAATAATAATTCTTCCTGTCCCTGCCTCCTAGTCCGAGAGGGAAAGATTTTGTGGAAGTTCATGTTAATTTCCTATAGCTACTGTAACAAATTCACACAAAATCAGCGGCTTTAGACAATTCAAATGTGTCATCTTATAGTTCTGGATGTCAGGAGCCCAAAATGGTTGTTTGTTTGTTTTGAGACAGTGTCTCGCTCTGCCGCCCAGGCTGGAGTGCAGTGGCGCAATCTCAAATAATACAGGCGCTCTGCCTGTATTATTTGTAGTAACCACAAAACCTGGAAACAATCCAAATGTCCAACCATAGGAGAATGGCAAAGGCATCAGCGTGTCTTCATACAGTGGAGTACTTCATACTACACAGCAACAAAAATGAGAAAACACATCCACGCATTGCTCACTGCAACCTCCACCTCCCGGGTTCAAGCCATTCTTGTGCCTCAACCTTTTGAGTAGCTGGGATTATGGGTGGGTGCCACCACACCCAGCTAATTTTTGTATTTTTAGTAGAGATGGAGTCTCACCACGTTGGCCAGGCTGGTCTCAAACTCCTAAGCTCAAGTGATCTGCCCGCCTCCGCCTCCCAAAGTGCTGGGATTACAGATGTGAACCACCATGCCCTGCCCCAAATGGGCTTTATTCGGCTAAAATCAAGGTGTCCTCCTGGAGTCCCCAAGGGCCGAGTCCATTCCCTTGCCTTTTTCTGCTTCCAGAGGTTGCCTGCATTCCTTGGCTTATGGCTTCTTCCTTCATCTTCAAAGCCACCAAGGTAGTGTCTTCCAGTTTCTCTCTGACTCTGGCCCTCTGCTTCCACTATCAGATTTCCTTCTCGGATTCTGACCCTCCTTCTTCCCTCTTATAAGAACCCTTGTGATTACATTGGGTCCAACTTGGTGATCTAGGATGCTCACTGCATCTCAAGAATCTTGTTTTTTTTTTTTTTTTTTTTTGAGTCAGGGTCTTGCTCTATTGCCCAGGCTGGAGTGCAGTGGCACTATCATAGCTCACGGTAGCATCTAACTCCTGAAACCAAGTGATCCTTTTGCCTCAGCCTCCTGAGTAGCTGGGACTACAGGCATGCACCACCATACCTGGCTACTTACAAAAAATTTTGTTTGTAGAGATGGGGGTTTCACTATGTTGTCCAGGCTGGTCTTGAACTCTTGGGGTCAAGTGATCCTTCTGCCTTAGCCTCCCAAAGTGCTGGGATTACACACGTGAGCCACCAAGCCTGGCCCACCTCAAGATTCTTTTTTTTGAGACGGAGTCTTGCTCTGTCACCCAGGCTGGAGTGCAGTGGCACAATCTCGGCTCACTGCAAGCTCCCCCTCTTGGGTTCATGCCATCCTCCTGCCTCAGCCTCCTGAGTAGCTGGGACTACAGGCGCCTGCCACCATGCCCAGCTATTTTTTTTTTTTTTGTATTTTTAGTAGAGATGGGGTTTCACCATGTTAGCCAGGATGGTCTCGATCTCCTGACCTCGTGATCCGCCTGCCTTGGCCTCCCAAAGTGCTGGGATTACAGGCGTGAGCCACCGTGACCAGGATTTTTTTTTTTTTTTAATTTTAGAGATGGAGACTTGCTCTGTCACCCAGGCTGGAGTGAGTGGTGCCATCTCGGCTCACTGAAGCTCTGCCTCCCAGGTTCAAGCGATTCTCCTGCCTCAGCCTCCCAACCATCTCAAAATTCTTTTTTTCTTTTCTTCTCCCCCTTTTTTTTTTTTTTTCTTGAGATGGAGTTTCGCTTTTGTTGCCCAAGCTGGAGTGCAATGGCATGATCTCGGCTAGCTGCAACCTCCACCTCCCAGGTTCAAGCGAGCCTCCTGCCTCAGCCTCCCAAGTAGCTGGGATTACAAGCATGCACCACCATGCCTGGGTAATTTTGTATTTTTAGTAGAGACGAGGTTTCTCCATGTTGGTCAGGTTGGTCTCAAACTCCCAACCTCAGGTGATCCGCCCGCTTCGGCCTCCCAAAGTGCTGGGATTATAGATGTGAGTCACCATGCCTGGCCAAGATTCTTAACTCAACTGCATTTGTAGAGTCCCTGTTGCCATGTAAGATAACATATTTACAGGTTCCAGGGTTACCATGGGGACATCTTCTGGGACAAGGGGGAATTACTGGATCTACCACAGAGGGAAACAAATAAGTAGGTGTGACATGAGCATCTTTGAATTACCCAGTTGGTTAAAGTGTTCTCCAAACGGAACCAATTCTGTCTTCCACTAACATTACATAAGAGTTCCTGGTTCTCCCTTTCCTCACCAACACTTGATGTTACTGGACTTTTTAATTTGTGCCAACCTAACAGCTATGAAATGTCTGAGCTCTGAATTCTATGTGATCAAAAAGAGAAGGGTGGCCCATGGTACTGAACGTGAAAAAGCAGAGCCCTAGCAGTAAGAAGGTGGTTGGTAACCTTGGCTAGAGGGATGCACTTGAAATGGTGGGAGGGAGTGAAATTAGACTGAGCCACAGATCAAGGGGGAGTGGTGAGAAAAATGGACAGAGGAAGTGCAGGGTGTAGAGGGTACTTTCAAAATGTTGGGTGGTGAGAGAAAGGGAAGTCTAAAGGCAGCAATTACTGGTAAAAGAGACAGAGAGAGAGAGAAAGAGAGAGAGAGAGAGAGACAGACAGACATTCATTACTAGTGTAGTGGAACAAGGCATTTTTTTTTTTTTTTTAATTTTTTAAGATGGATTCTTGCTCTGTCATCCAGGCTGAAATGTGGTGGCACAATCTTGGCTCACTGCAGCCTCCACCTGCTGAGTTCGAGCAATTCTCCTGCCTCAGCCTCCCAAGTAGCTGGGACTACAGGTGTGAGCCACCACGCCCAGCTAATTTTTGTAGTTTTAGTAGAGACAGTGTTTCACCATGTTGGCCAGGCTGGTCTTGAACTCCTGACCTCAGGTGATTCGCTTCCCTTTGGCCTCCCAAAGTGCTGAAATTATAGTCGTGAGCCACGGTGCCCCTCCCAAGGCATCTTAAAGGAGTGAAGGAGACAGGTGAAAGTGACACCCACAGCAAGGGTACCTGGGTTGGCTTTGGTATGGACAGGTTGCCCTTCCTGGAGGTAGTAGGGAAGGAAGGGCTCTGGACAGAGACAAAGAACATGCAGCCAGGCGTGGTGGCTCATACCTGTAATCCCAGCACTTTGGGAGACCATGGTGCGAGGATCACTTGAGTCCAGGAGTTCAAGACCAGCCTGGATAATATAGCAAGTTCATATTGCTACAAAAAAAAAATAAAATATTAGCTGGGCACAGTAGTGCAGGCCCGTGGTCCCAGCTACTGGGGAGGCTGAGGTGGGAGGATGCTTTGAGCCCAGGAGTTCGAGGCTACACTGAGCTATGAACGAGCCACTGCATTCTTGCCTGGACAACACAATGAGACTATGTCTCAAAAAAAAAAAAAAAAAAAAAAAAAAAAAAAAAAAAAAAAAGCAAAGATGTGGCGACAGGAACTGGCAGGAGAGTTATCTGCTGAGGGGCAGGAGTGAGCTTGGGTGTCTGAGGAGTATGGGGAAGGTTTACAGGGGGAATTGTTGTGGGATATTGAGGCTGAACAAAGGGAGATCAGCGAGAAAGAGGGGGCAAGCTGAGGTAGGAGCCTCCCGTTGAAGCTGAGGCTTGTAACACGAAGTGGGAGGGGCCGAGGGAGGGCTGGATAGAGGGAGTATCTAGGGGACCCCTGAACACTTAGTGAACACAATGGGCCCTGAGGTGGCAGAGCAAACTGGGGAGCTCAGAAAGGCTTACCAGAGGACGTGACTTTTGAGCTGGGCTTCAAAGGTTCAATAGGAGTTCTGAAATTGAAGGAGAAAATAATGGAACCAAAGAGAAGTCCACAGGCAAGGTAAGGGCTGAAAGAAATGGTGAAGGGGGCCAGGCATGGTTGCTCACGCCTGTAATCCCAACACTTTGGGACACCGAGGTGGGTGGATCACTTGAGGTCAGGAGTTCAAGACCAACCTGGTCATCATGGTGAAAACCCCGTCTCTACTAAAAACACACACAAAAAGGCCGCGCGCGGTGGCTCAAGCCTGTACTCCCAGCACTTTGGGAGGCCGAGGTGGGTGGATCACGAGGTCAGGAGATCGAGACCACCCTGGCTAACATGGTGAAACCCTGTCTCTACTAAAAATACGAAAAATTAGCCGGGCATGGTGGCAGGTGCCTATAGTCCCAGCTACTCGGGAGGCTGAGGCAGGAGAATGGCGTGAACCTGGGAGGCAGAGCTTGTAGTGAGCTGAGATCGTGCCACTGCACTCCAGCCTGGGTGACAGAGTGAGACTCCGTCTCAAAAAAAAAAAAAAAAATTACCCGGGCATGGTGGTGCATGCCTGTGATCCCAGCTACTCCAGAGGCTTAGACAGGAGAATTGTTTGAACCTGGGCGGCAGAGGTTGCAGTGAGCTGAGATCACGCCACTGACTCCAGCCTGGGTGACAGAGGGAGACTGTCTAAAAAGAAACAGTGAAGGGACTGTGTGAGTCCAGAGGAAAAGAAATAACCCCCTAGCCTGGGAAGGTGGAGAGGGTTTCCTGGAAGTGGTGATATTCCAGATGAGTCTTGAAGGGGAAAACCAATTTTAGTTATCATAAAAATGTATAAATGTTTAAAAAAAAATGTAGACTTTTATGGTCTGTCAACAAGCCTGCCCTGCCGTTTTTCCCAGACATTGGCACCATGCCTGCCCACCGTGCTATGGCTAGATGGAGACAGTCCTTGCTCAGCTCTTCCCGCCCCTATGCCTTGGCGTATGGATTTCTGTTTGCTTTCATTATTTTCTCCTTCAACTTCAGAACTCCTATTCAACCTCTGAAACCCAGCTCAAATGCCACCTCCTCTGGTAAGCCTTCCTAATCGCCCTTTGTACTTCTGTAGCAGTGTATTAAGGTGGAACAAGCTCAGTTGTCATTTTTGTTTTTTGAGACGAGTCTCACTCTGTTTCCCAGGCTGGAGTGCAGTGGCAAAATCATAGGTCACTGCAGCCCCAACCTCCTGGGCTCAAGTGGTCTTCCAGCCTCAGCCTCCTGAGGAGCTGGGGCTACAGGCATGAGCCACCACGGCCAGCTAATTTATTTATTTTTTGGCAGAGACCGAGGTCTTACTATGTTGCCCAGACTGGGTCACTCATTGTCTGACTTAATTTCTGAGTGTCTATTTCCTGAAATGGGGACAATGACTAAGCCTATTTGTAAAGACAAGGTACAGGACATATTGGGGATCACATGGGAATCACAAAGCTATCACGGGGTGACACCTGCCATTTGTCTTATACTAGAGTTATCTGAGTGGGAATGGGACTCTGTCTTAATCCATGAACTCCCTGAGGGCAGGTATAATGTCCCCACAGGGCCTAGCCCAGTGTTCAGCGCAGAGCAGCATCGTATGCTCTGTGGACACTGTACAGATGAGAAGAAATGGGACTGTATCATTTACCTGTAATGTGACTTTGGGGAGACGACATCATCTCTTTTTTTTCTTTTTTTTCTTTGAGACGGAGCATGGAGTCTCACTTGGTTGCCCAGGCTGGAGTGCAGTGGTGTGATCTCAGCTTACTGCAACCTCTGCCTCCCACGTTCAAGCGATTCTCCTGCCTCAGCCACCCGAGTAGCTGGAATTACAGGCGCCCACCACCATGCCTGGCTAATTTTTGTTGGTCAGGCTGGTCTCAAACTTCTGACCTCAAATGATCCACCCGCCTCGGACTCCTAAAGTGCTGCGATTACAGGCGTGAGCTGTAATCTGTGATGTTTCTGTATCTCTAAAATAACGCATAGTGGGTATTGACCTACTATGTGTATTCATTATAACATTGCTAGCCATATCACTATCCCTCAGCATTTAAATTTTATTTTTATAGAGATGGGGCCTTGCTGTGTTACCCAGGCTGGTCTCAAAACTGAGCTCAAGCAATCTCCCACCTCTGCCTCCGGAGTAGCTAGGACTACAGACCCATGCCACCATGTCCGGATACTTTTTAAAAACATTTTAGTACTTTTTTTTTTTTTTTTGAGAGGGAGTCTGGCTCTGTCGCCCAGGCTGGAGTGCAGTGGCCGGATCTCAGCTCACTGCAAGCTCCACCTCCCGGGTTTACGCCATTCTCCTGCCTCAGCCTCCCGAGTAGCTGGGACTACAGGCGCCCGCCACCTCGCCCGGCTAGTTTTTTTGTATTTTTTAGTAGAGATGGGGTTTCACCGTGTTAGCCAGGATGGTCTTGATCTCCTGACCTCGTGATCCGCCCGTCTCGGCCTCCCAAAGTGCTGGGATTACAGGCTTGAGCCACTGCGCCCGGCCTTTAGTACTTTTTAAAACTGTTCTTTTCACTCTTTTGACAATTTTTAAAATTTTTTTTTTTTTTAATAGAGACGGGGGGGTCTTGTTATGTTGCCCAGGCTGGTCTCAAACTCCTGGCCTCAAGCGATCCTCCCTTCTCGGTCTCCCAAATCGCTGGAATTACAGGAGAGAGCCACCGCGCCCAGGCAGCAGTCAGCGCTCACCATCAAAAATCCCACTTTACAGAAGAGAAAACTGAGGCTTGGGGAGGGCTGCAAGGCAGGAGCTCCTGGCGCCCGGCCAAAGTCAGAAAATTGTTGTTGCCATCGGAGGGGAAAATGTGCACGGGATCTCCAAATTGTATCCGTTCGGGGTGGGAGAGTCAGTGCCTGGGGGCGTGGTGAGCCAGAGCCAGGTGCTGGGGCGCAGAGTAGGGCGGCTCAGATCGGGAGGGGCGGGGAGATCCGGCTGCGGGGAGAACCTGGGGTGCGGGAAGCGCTGCCCGGCGTGGCGCGGCCGGGGCGGGGAGGGGTGCGGCCCGCCCCCTCCCTGCCCCACCCCCAGCCCCGGCGCCGCGGCTCCTTTAAGAGCGGGCGGGGCGCCCCCTGGCGGCGGAGCGGCGCGTGCGACCGGAGCCGGAGCGGATCCCGGAGCCGGAGCGGAGCCGGGGCGGAGCGGGCCGAGCGGGCCGAGCCAGCAGCCGAGCTGGGGGCGCGGGCGGGCGGCATGTACCGGGCCCGGGCGGCGCGGGCGGGGCCGGAGCCCGGCAGCCCGGGGCGCTTTGGGATCCTCAGCACCGGGCAGCTCCGGGACCTGCTTCAGGATGAACCCAAGCTGGACCGGATCGTGCGGCTCAGCAGGAAGGTAGCGCGGGGGGCGCGGGCGGGGGGCGCGGGGGACGGGCAGCGGCCTGCAGGACCTGCCGCCCGAGCGAAGGGCCGCGCGGGCCGGGCCGCGGGGCCGCCCGTGGGCGCGGAGCTTGGCACGTACGAGTGGGCCCCGCGGAGCCACCCCCCGGGGGAGGGGGCGCTTGGAGCTGGCCTGGGGCGGGTGGGGCGCTGGGGACCGGGGGGGGGGCACCTGTGCACCCCCGGGATGGCCGCGAGGCGTGTCCTACAGCGGATGCTCCGGGGAGGTGTGTTCCGGGGGGCTGTGTTGTGGGGGGCCCTGGCTCGCACACCCACGTTCTGTAAGGGCCAGAAAGAGAAGGCGCCTTCCACTGAGAGAACTAGGGGCCTGTTTGATACCTGGAGGGGCTGTTGGGGGGTCTACGCATTCTGGGGGCGCAAGAGGGGGCTTTGTGCCTGGCGCTGGGGAGGGGTGGTGGAAGCTGCCGTGTGTATTGCATAGGCCACCGTAAGAGAAAGTTGTATATTTCACGGGAGATAGGCCCGGGCTGGTTGTCTGTGGGGGCAGAAAGGGAAAGTGTGTGTTGAAAGCAGGCGGGCGAGGAGGGGCTTGTGCATCCCACAGGGGACAGATGGAGGGGAGTGCGTTCTCCAGGGGCAGGGAGGGGAGGCTGGGCCCTGCTAGAGACAAGGAAAAAGCCGTCTCCAGGGCCAGGGGCTGCTGTAAGCCCGGAGCAGGGAGGAAAAGGGGGTGTGTATTCCTTGGGGTGTGATGATTCCACTGGAGGCAGAGGAGGGGGTGGGAAGGGAAGAGAGGGTGACCCGAGGGGGTGCTGTGAGGGGACGGGGTGCAGACACCCCTCTGGAGAGGATGAGCAGGGGGTGGGAGTGTTTTCGGTGCAAACACCTGAGGAGGAAGCAGACAAAGGCCTGGAGTGAGAGGGAAGCTGTCCATGCATGGAAAATGGGGCAGAGGAGGGAGGGGCACTCCTCCGGGACCTGAGCAGACATATTAATTGAAAAATTAAAAATTAACTAACATTTGTAGAGGCCTTTATAGTTTTCCTCACTTAAGTCTCACAACAACCCTTAAGGTGGATGTTTTTAACTCGATTTGTAAAAGAGGAAACTGAGGCCAGAGAGGGCGCTCAGGGCAGAGCCAGGTCTGGTCCTGGCCTGTCGCCGTCCCTTCACCTGTTGGGTTTGCCACCCTGAAGGCTGGGGCCTGACAGGTGCCTTTGGCCTGGCCCGCAGGCACGGTCACCCAGTAGGGTGGACGGGGCAGATCCCCGGAGCGGGCCTCTTAGCTCCTCTCTGCCCGCAGTTCCAGGGCCTGCAGCTGGAGCGTGAGGCCTGCCTGGCCTCCAACTACGCACTGGCCAAGGAGAACCTGGCCTTGCGGCCCCGCCTGGAGATGGGCCGAGCTGCCCTGGCCATCAAATACCAGGAGCTTCGCGAGGTGGCCGAGAACTGCGCTGACAAGCTGCAACGACTGGGTGAGGGCATGTCTGGGAGAACCACCTGGGGCTGGTGGGGGCAGCTGGCCATCCGGTGGGTTGGCCTTGGGAAGTGCCAGGCTCTGATGGATGGGACTTGGGCGGACCTGCTCCTGGACTCCTGGGCAATAGAGTTGAAGTGAGAAGAAATGGGGAGGGTTGGGTGGGAGAGAGGGTACCCAATACCCAGGGTCCCCCTGAGGTGCTGTGGGGGACAAAGCCTCCCCTGTCTCTTTTGCACTAGGATGAGGGGCAGAACTTTGGTAGGGGCCGTATCTACAAAGCGGTCACATGGGCGTGGTACAGATGAGGAAACTGAGACTCTAGACCAGAGGAAAGGGGAATATAGAATCACATGGGGTCAACGGGAGAGTGCAAGCTTGGGGCCCTGGCCTGTCACTCTGTCCCTCTGTGGCCCTCAGAGGAGAGCATGCATCGCTGGAGTCCCCACTGCGCGCTGGGCTGGCTGCAGGCTGAGCTAGAAGAGGCGGAGCAGGAGGCAGAGGTGAGGGGAGGGGTGGCTGGGGCTGGGGGCCAAGAGGGAGATCCATTCTCCGCCACCCCCCAGCTCATTCTTACACCTCAGGCTGGGGAGCCGCTCCTCTGGGAAGCCCACCCTGAATGCCTGGCCCATAGGAGAGCCTAGCATTGCTGTCCGCCAGCACTGGACAGCCAGCAGGGCTCACTTTCCTACCTGTGAATTATTTTTTGGGCTCCCCTGTGACTGGGCCAGGGCAGCGTGGATCTGGGGCTGCAGAGGAGCTGGGGCAGACTTTGTGCTGGGTTGGGAGTGTACCGCTCAGTGAGCTGAAGGTGGCGGGCCCCCGAAGGACATGTTAAGTCTATACTTCACATGTGTCCCTGCCTCTGCTTCTGCCTCATTGCTGACCCAGGTTTGGTGATGGCATCCTTATTTTCGAAGTTAGGGCTGGGCGCGGTGGCTCACGCCTGTAATCCCAGCACTTTGGGAGACTGAGGTAGGCGGATCACTTAAGGTCAGGAGTTCGAGACCAGCCTGAGCAACATGGCAAAACTCCGTCTCTACTAAAAATACAAAAAAAATTAGCTGGGCGTGGTGGTGCATGCCTGTCATCTCAGCTACTTGGGAGGCTGAGGCAGCAGAATTGCTTGAACCCGGGAGGCGGAGGTTGCAGTGAGCCTTGATCACGCCACTGCACTCTGGCCTGGGCCACGGTGAGACTGTCTCAGAAAAAAAAAAAAAAAGAAGTAGTTAGGAGGACATTTGTCTGCAGTTCACTCAGCAAGTGGTCAGAGGCAGGCCCAGGCTAGAACGCAGGTGCCCTGTCCCCCAGCTGAGGGGTGATCTCCATGGGGAGGGCCTCAGGGTGGGAAGGAGTAAGGACCAGTCTCCAGTCTGTGGTCGTGCCCCTCCCAAGTCCTCCCTTCCCTCCCGGCCCAGGAGCAGATGGAGCAGCTGCTGCTGGGGGAGCAAAGCCTGGAGGCCTTCCTGCCTGCCTTCCAGCGTGGCCGCGCCCTGGCCCACCTGAGGCGGACGCAGGCGGAGAAGCTGCAGGAGCTGCTGCGGCGTCGGGAGCGCTCTGCACAGCCGGCCCCCACCTCGGCTGCTGATCCCCCCAAATCCTTCCCGGCTGCAGCTGTCCTGCCCACTGGGGCCGCCCGGGGGCCACCAGCAGTACCCCGGAGCCTGCCCCCCTTGGACTCCCGCCCAGTACCCCCATTGAAGGGCTCCCCCGGGTGCCCCCTCGGCCCGGCCCCTCTGCTGAGCCCTCGGCCCTCGCAGCCAGAGCCCCCCCACCGGTAGGATCCAGGGTGTGGCCCCCCAGTGGGGGGGCCTAGACAAACTTGATGCGTGGCTCCTCCTCCTCCCCCACTGCCTGGGTGGGGGGAGGGGCAGGCCCCTCCCCCTGGCCTCAGGCAGGCCCTGGCCCTGGCCCTGGAGGCTGAGCTGGGGAGGAGGGCCCCCTGGAAGAGGCCAGAGACGGGGCTGGGGGTGGGTGAGCAGGGCTGTACGCCTCTGGCGCTGAAGACACCCTGCCTTTTTTGTTTCCCTGCCCCGGGGCCTCCAGGGTGATGGACCAGCCCCATGAAAGAACTTGACTCACCTACGGGGGGCCTGGGAAGATGTCTGGGTCCCCCAGGGGCCTTGCCAAGGGGACCTGTCGCACCCCACCACTCCAGTGGGCTCGCACAATGCCAAGGCCGCCAGGAGTGTTTTACATCATGTCCTGAGCCTACCTTTCCCCCAAATTCTGGGGTCCACGGCCTAGAAGCCAAGTGGTCAGGCCTTGGCTGTGAGGACAGGGACACTGTGGCCCTGGGGCTACTACGTGTCCACACATGCTCCAGACCCTGGGGCAAGGTAGGCCAGGGGCTTCTGACCTGCGCAGGCGAGAGTGGGCCATCCCCAGGAAAGACCATTCTGTATTTTTCTGTCCCTGTCTCCTTAGAATGGAAGCTTTTTGAGGGCAGGTCCTTGTCTTTGTACGTTCTGTCCCCAGCCCCGCCTCTTAGGGGCCGTCAATAAATGTGATGATGAGGATGACGATGCTGCCAGACTCCTCTCTGCTGTTGCAGCCTCCACAGCTCAGCTCCTGTGCTTCCACTTCCTACTTTTGAGATGCACTCCCCTCCTTTCTGCCTATGCAAAGCCCAGCTGTCCAGGTCCAACACCGCCGCTGCCTCTTCCATGAAGCCTTCTCTGATTACCAACCCGTGAGAGCCTTTCCTAAATCTTAACTTCCCAGCACTTCCGGTCAGAAGCGCTCACTGCTCCATCTTGGTTCTCCAATTGCCTCTCTTGTATGCACCTTCTTTTCCCGGGTTGCCCGTAAGCCCGATTGGAATGGTACCTGGTCTTCTCTGGCCTGCCAAATAACGGTCCCCATGGAGTGATGGAGGGCATTTTGCAGGAGTGATAGCATCTGTCCTCAGCCAGGGGGAACGCTAGGTGCCAGTTTGGCTGATGAGTGTGGGACAAGGAGATGGGATATACCCCGAGTCAGCTTAGGTCAAGTCCAATGAGATGCAGTTTGGCAGGGAGGCGTGGAAGTTCTTGCAAACAAAAGGGGACAGTCACAGTGTTGTGTGAAGCCTACAAAGCTAATATGGTCTTGGTCCATGTTAATAAGGACATAACTATCTGGAAAGAGGGAGGTGTTGGGGTCGCTTTACTTTTCACTTAAGTTTTTTACTGGAAGAGGAGCCCCTCCCCCCACCCACCCCAAAAGGCACCTTTAGAGAAATAAGGATGAGAAAGTACAGTCAGTGAGGTACAGTTGAGGGATCTGTTTGAAATGTGTGTGTGTGTGTGTGATGTTGAGCCTTTGAATCTCTAAAGGGTTAGGTCACCTAGAACCAGAGGTCAAAGCCAAGACCTTGTAATCGCCCACCTCGGCCTCCCAAAGTGCTGGGATTGCAGGTGTGAGCCACCGCGCCCAGCCCGAGGCTCTTAAATTAGGGATGAGGCCAGGTGCGGTGGCTCATGCCTGTAATCCCAGCACTTTGGGAGGCCAAGGCGAGTGGATCACCTGAAATCAATAGTTCAAGACCAGCCTGGCCAACATGGCGAAAACTCATCTCTACCAAAAATAGAAAAATTAGCCAGGCATGGTGGTAGGGACTTGTAATCCCAGCTACTCAGGAGGCTGAGGCAGGAGAATTGCTTGAACCCGGGAGGCAGAGGTTGCAGTGGGTCGACATCACACCACTGCACTCCAGCCTGGGCGACAAAAGTGAAACTCCATCCCCCGCCAAGAAAAAAAGTTAGGGGTGCTCTGTGAGATGGATGGTCCTCATCCCTGATGACATGGGGGCAGCAACCGCTTGATGGGCCTTTTAGAGATGTTGGCTGTCGCTAGAGGGATTGGGCTGTGGGGGCTTTAGAACCTCAGGCCTAGACACAGTGGCCCGCTAGTATGGGCACAGTTCAAGCACTGAGAGTACCCACTAAAGAACCTCCATCCCACCTTGGTCTTGGTTCTACTCTCTTCACTGCTGGCACTTCCGCTGCTGGAGGCCAAGGGACACCAGAACTGCTGAGTTCCTGCTGAGATGACCGAAGACTGAGCAGCCTTGGAAGACCTCTCCCCCGTGCTCTCCTCAGCACAGTCTGGGGCAGGCTGGGCCCCTTTTGCCCTGGCTTCCCGTTCCTGGTGCAAGCTTCCAGGGTGCAAAGCAGTCTATTCCCACGAAAAAGTACTCTTGCCCCATTTTTCTGAAAATGCCTGGGGCCTCTGCTGTTTTTTCATTTTTGTTTTTGTTTTTGAGATGGGGTTTTGCTCTTGTTGCCCAGGCTGGAGTGCAATGGAGTGATCTCAGCTCACCGCAACTTCCACCTCCCAGATTCAAGCCATTCTCTTGCCTCAGCCTCCCGAGGAGCTGGGATTACAGGCATGTGTCACCAAGCCCGGCTAATTTTGTATTTTTAGTAGAGACAGGGTTTCTCCATGTTGGTCAGGCTGGTCTTGAACTCCTGACCTCACGTGATCGGCCTGCCTTGGCCTCCCAAAGTGCTGGGATTACAGGTGTGAGCCACCGTGCCCGGCCTTTTTTTTTTTTTTTTTGCTCTCCTTCATGATGGACATGGGGTAGAGTTTGCAACTGAAAGGGAAAAAGGGGCAAAGGTTGGCCAGGTCTGAGCCTTTCTCCACTATCATGAATTGGGGAGCAGCCTTTAGGAGGCAGCAGCTACCAGGTTGAGGCTCCCATCCCCAGGGCAGGTAAGAAGCAGAGAAAGTTGAGACATGGACAAGAGAGGGACTAGGAAGAAGTGTTACCATGGGAACCAGATGGGGTCCTTCAGAAGGCCTCCCACACACCTCGTCTTGCACAGAGCTGATTCTGCTTTAGAGGGGCCGGCAGTGAGACCCCTCTGTGTTCAGCTTCAGCCTGAAAATGATCGCAGGCAGGCGAGGATGGACACTACCAGAGTGGAGTGGGCCCAGTTCTGGGTGGCCATGGAAAGGCTTCCAGTTGGGTGGTTTGAAAAATCAACCCCTGGCCGGGCGCGGTGGCTCAAGCCTATAATCCCAGCACTTTGGGAGGCCGAGACGGGCGGATCACGAGGTCAGGAGATCGAGACCATCCTGGCTAACACGGTGAAACCCCGTCTCTACTAAAAAATACAAAAAAAAAAAAGTAGCCGGGTGAGGTGGCAGGCGCCTGTAGTCCCAGCTACTCGGGAGGCTGAGGCAGGAGAATGGCGTAAACCTGGGAGGCGGAGCTTGCAGTGAGCTGAGATCTGGCCACTGCACCCCAGCCTGGGCGGCAGAGCAAGACTCCGTCTCAAAAAAAAAAAAAAAAAAGAAAAATCAACCCCTTTTGCTTGAAGGTACATGGAATGTTCTGGAAGGTGTAGCACTCTGGGCCCTTCCTTTTGCCTAAAACCTTCTGGAACTTGCTGCTTCCAGATTCTGGGGGTCCCAGGAATGTCCCTGGCTGTGATCTTCTGTGAGAGAGAACAAACTTGAGGGTCTGCATCAGGGGGCTCATGAGAAAGGTCCTACCTATTAGATACCACCTTGCTTTTACAAAACAAAAACAAAGATGTCTCCAAATAAAACTCCCACCCCTTTTAATAAAAACAGAGCTCCCTGTTCCTCAGGAAAGTATTATGTATACCTCCTTGTTTGGGAATCACTAGCTTCTGCATTTTTCTAACCTTCCCCCTCTTGTTTTCCAAATATGAAACATAGTAACATTAAATGTGCTTTTCCTTTTTCCTAACCAATCAAGGCTCACTGAGCTAAGCAGGCTCCAACCAGTGTGGGCTCAAACCTTCACCACTGAATCATGTAGTCCCTGCAAAGCCACGGCTAAGAGCTTGCCCCTGACCTCCCAGGCTAGAGAATCGGATGGTTTCTAAGAGACCCAGCTGGACTTGCTGCAGGTTTATCTCAGCGTATACAAGGATTTTACACAAAAAACGGAGGGAACTGGTGTTACTGTACCAAAGGGCCTCTGGTCCTGTCTAAGCTTATCATTGCTGTAGACCTCTCCAGAGATTCTCCTTGTCCCACAATGAAAATAAGATTTCACTTAACCTCCCTGCATAAAGTGCAGGCTCTTTGCCGCAACATATGATACAGGAATTTGCAAACTCAAATGCCTACAGGGGCCAGGAAGGTAACACAGAGGTGCAAAGCAGTCCCTTTCCAGGAAGAAACACTCCTGCCCCTATTCTTCTGAAAAATGTATGGTCCCTCTTTACTTTTTTGCTTTCCTTCTTGATGGACGTGGGGTATAGAAATGTTTTTCTGCTATGGGAAAAACGGTGCAAGTGTGTAGATAAAAGGCCTTTTACACTTCACCCCTATTGGTGGAAGTGCAGCAAACTGGGGCGTGATGTCTCATCTAAATGGACAAAATTTGTTGTCTTTCTTTTGAGACAGGGTCTTACTCTGTCACCTAGGCTGGAGTGCAGTGATGTGATCATAACTTACTTGCAATCTCGACCTCCCAGGCTCAAGCCATCCTCCCACCTCAGCTTCCCAAGTAGCTGGGACTACAGGTGAGCGCCACCATGCCTGGCTAATTTTTGTATTTTTTTGTAGAGATGGGGTTTTGCCATGCTGCCCGGGCTGGTCCCGAACTCCTGGGCTCCCGCCCACCTTGGCCTCCCAAAGTGCTGGGATTATAGGCGTGAGCCACTGTGCCTGACCTAAAAGGGGAAATGCTACTGAGCTTCTCCCACAGTGCTAATGCAGGTATGTGAACTGCATGGTGGCAGATTTTCTCATTTTTTGAGAGATTAGAAATCTGTTTTTATGGGGACGGTGGCTCATGCCTATAATCCCAGCAGTTTCGGAGGCCGAGGAGGGTGGATCACTTGAGGTCAGGAGTTCGAGACCAACCTGGCCAACATGGCGAAACCGTCTACTAAAAATACAAAAATTAACCAGGCGTAGTGGCACGTGCCTGCAGTCCCAGCTACTTGGGAGGTTGAGGCAGGAGAATCATTTGAACCCAGGAGGTGGAGGTTGCAGTGAGCTGAGATTGCACCACTGCACTCCAGCCTGGGCAACAGAGTGAGACTCCGCCTCAAAAAAAAAGAAAAAAAAGAAAAAGAAATCTGTTCTTATGCCCAAGTTTTGAATGTTGGGTAAAGTTGTTTTAGGACACTGTGCCAGCCAAATACTGTCTGCAAAGTGGCTGTGGCCTGTGAACCCCAAATCCCAGTCTGCTCTTCGTACTCCTCTAACAGGCCTTTCCTGCCATTTCTTTTTCTGAGATGGAGTCTCACTCTGTCACCCAGGCTGGAGTGCAGTGTCATGATCTTGGCTCACTGCAACCTCCGCCTCCTGGGTTTAAGCTATCCTCCCACCTTGGCCTCCTGAGTAGCTAGGATTACGGGTGTGTGCCACCATGCCTGCCTAATTTTTTTTTTTTTGAGGTGGAGTCTCGCTCTGTCACCAGGCTGGAGTGCGGTGGCGCAATCTTCGCTCACTGCAACCTCCATTTCCCCGGTTCAAAAGATTCTCCTGCCTCAGCTTCCTGAGTAGCTGGGACTACAGGTACGCACCACCATGCCCAGCTAATGTTTTGTCTTTTTAGTAGAGATGGGGTTTCACCATGTTGGCCAGGATGGTCTTTATCTCTTGACTTCGTGATCCACCCACCTTGGCCTCCCAAAGTGCTGGGATTACTGGCGTGAGCCACTGCGTCCAGCCAATGTTTTACATTTTTGTTTGAGATGGAATCTTGCTCTGTTGCCCAGGCTAGAGTGCAGTGGCGCGATCTCAGCTCACTATGACTTCCTCCTCCCAGGTTCAAGCGATTCTCCCGCCTCAGCCTCCCGAGTAGCTGGGATTACAGGCACCCACCATCATGCTTGGCTAATTTTTATATTTTTATAGAGATGGGGTTTCACCATATTGGCCACACTGGTCTTGAACTCCTGACCTCAAGTGATCCACCCACCTCGGCCTCCTAAAGTGCTGGGATTACAGGCGTAAGCCACCACACCCAGCCATTTTTTTGTGTGTTTATAGTAGAGACAGGGTTTCACCATGTTGGCCAAGCTGGTGTTGAACTCCTGACCTCAAGTGATCTGCCTGCCTTGGCCTCCCAACGTGCTGGGATTACAGGCAAGAGCCACTGTGCCAGACCCTGAAACACCTTCTTTTGTCTAAAGTGGCTGTCCCCTCTCAGGGCTAAGGACGTGAATGTTGAAGGGACAAAGGCAGGATGCGAGAGTCAACCCACCACAGGACTACTGACAGGACCCTAGCCTTAAGAGGCACTGGTGAGGTGGCTAGATCCGTAGCGCGGCTGTGACCTCAAGACAGATGGTGAGAGATGAGCTCTTCGCATGCACTGAGCATGTCTGGCATACGCAAGGTCTTGAGATCCAGGCTCAGTTCTCACCATGGTTTGCAAACGTTAACAGAGGGACACTCAGCTGCTTTGCACAAAACCACGACGGCTGCAAGCTGGACCTGAGAGCTGAGCTGCTAAGGGAAGGCAAGGTGGGTGTTCTCCCATGATTTTGTTTTTCTTTTTCTTTGTTTTTTTTTTTTTTTGAGGCGGAGTTTCGCTCTTGTTGCCCAGGCTGGAGTACAATGGCACGATCTTGGCTCGCCGTAACTTCTGCTTCCCAGGTTCAAGTGATTCTCCTGCCTCAGACTCCCGAGTAGCTGGGATTACAGGCATGCGCCACCATGCCCGGGTAATTTTGTATTTTTTTAAAGTAGAGACGGGGGTTTCTCCATGTTAGTCAGGCTGGTCTTGCACTCCTGACCTCAGGTGATCTGCCCGCCTTGGCCTCCTGAAGTGCTGGGATTACAGAGGTCAGCCACTGAGCCTGGCCTGTTTTTCTTTTTAGAGATGGGGTCTTGCTGTGTTGCCCAGGCTGGAGTGCAGCAGCTATTCATACACGAGATCTTTACACACTACAGTCTTGGACTCCTGGACTCAAGCGATCCTCCTGCCTCAGCCTCCCAAGTAACTGGGACCACAGGTGCACACCATTGTGCCTGGCTTTCCCTCATGATCTTCCCCATGGGCAGGTGGCAGTGTGTGACTTCATCATGGTGCTGAGGAACTGAGAGGAGGCAAAGGCCAGGACAGGGCCAGCTTTTCTAGTGCAATGAATTCGAGTGTGAACTGAGGTAGCACCACCACTTACCAGCCGTCCCTCTCTTGGCCTGTTTGCACGGGGTCTGGCGACCTTCCAGAAAGCCCAACCGTTTGAAACACAGACCTCTTCCATTTCCAAAAAAGCGAGTGCTGGTGGCCACTCCGAGTCAATCGTGATCCAGTAGGACAGCTCTGTGGCCTGAGGTAAGCTACTCCCAATCAACTTGGCTCATAGAGAAGTGCACTCAATGAATGAAATGCCGGAACCTCAGAAGGAAGAAGGAGAAACCCTACTTCCTCCACACTGGGATCTGTAAAGGCCCATCTCACCCAGCAATAAATAAAGGGCAACAGAGGAGAAAGAGCAGTTTGGCTCAGAAGAAATAAAGTCCCAGTCAAGCCCAAAGACGACACCACAATTGCCTAAACATGTGCGCCTTTGGTTCCTGTCTTGTGGCCTGCCTCCCCATTTAGGAACCATGCCTGCTGCTCACTTGGCCTCGTGCTATACTTGTACCCCCTCCCCACCGCACTGAGCACAGCCTGGGCCAGGCTGGGCCCCTTTACCCTACTCTCGCATCCTAGGTCCAAACTTCTAGGGAGTTTTGCTTGTTTGTGAAAAACAAAGAAAAAGGACTAAGGCTGAGCATGACTGAGCCATCCTCCACAACCAGGAATTACGGAATAGCCCCTAGAAGGCAGGGGCTAAGGTCATGGCCGATTTCAGCCTCCGCTTGCCAGGTAGCAGCAGAGAAAGACTGAAGCCAGTCTGAGTGGGTGGGGGAGAAATGTGACCATGGAAACCTTTTGGGGGTCCTTCAAAAAGCCTCCCACACATTCCCCTTTCCATGAAGAGCACAGGCTGCTTCAGGGCAGGCAGGGAGTGGGGCTCCTCAGAGGTTAGCTCTGGCCTACAAAACCCTGAGGCGTAAAGGGATGGGCATTATGGACTGGGCCTTGTTCTGGACCAGGGGAGAGGCTTAGGGTTGGATGATGGTTTTTATACAATACTTTGCTTAGAGTTTCACGGAATGTCCCAGAAGTTTACCTTAGTCTGGACCCACCCCTAGTCTGAACCTTCTGGCCCTTTCTATGTACCCTAGGTTCTGGGGCTCACAGGGAACGTTCTTGGCTGGGATCCTGACTGAGAAAACAAACTTCAGAGGTGGAGCTCAAGGAGCCCATGCTATTAGACCACTAGTGCTTTACAAACCCACATCAAAACAAGGCCACCTGTTTCGCTAGAAGAAAAAGCCCCTGCCCTACTGTTTCCATTGTGCCTGCTTTATTGGTTGAGAAGCACTAGTTTCAGAACATTTTGCTAAACTCCACTTGGCGCAGTTTGTTTTTCCAAAAAAAAGTCTCTGTCCTGTTTTCCAAATATGAAACATAGTAACAATATATGTTCTTTTAAAAAGTACATATCCCCTCCCCCCAAGTCCAGGCTCACTGAGCCAAACAGGTCTGAACCAGATTGGGCTCAAATCTTTTTTTTTTTTTTTTTTTTTTTGAGATAGGGTCTGGCTTTGTCGCCCAGGCTGGAATGCAGTGGCAGGATCGCAGCTCACCGCAACCACAGCCTCCCAGGCTCAAGCCACCCTCCCACTTTAGCCTCCTGAGCACCTGGGACTACAGGCACTTGCCACACCCGGCTAATTTTCGTGATTTTTGTAGAGGTGGGGTTTTGCTGTGCTGCCCAGGCTGGTCTCCAACTCCTGAGGTCAAGCGATCCACCCGCCTCAGCCTCCCAAAGTGTTGTGCCAGGCCCCAGATCTTCACTATTGCATCATATGGTCGCTGCAAAGCCCTGACTAGGAGCATACCCCAACCTCCAAGGCAAGAGATAATTGAATGGTTTTCCTTTTTTTTTTTTTTTTTTTCCTTTTCCGGATAGAGATTGGCACGATGGAATAGTTTTCAAGAGGCTAAGTAGGACCAGCTGTGGGTTTATCCCATTCTACCTGAGGATTTTACACAATATATTGAGTGCAGGAATTGCATGCAATTATTGCACTCAGTAATATACCAAACCACTCCTAGCTTTGTTTAGACCCTAGACTTGGGCCCTCATCCTTCTCATAGACCTCTTGCGAGGATTTTCCCCTTTTACAGATTTACACTCAGTCCGGTGCATAAACACTTGAGCACCTACAATCTCACAGCCAACTCACTGCTGACATCCAGTGACTCACAGTTAAGAGAGCTACAGCAGCAGCTCTGACCAAAGTGATGACCAACTACTTAACATGAATTAGAAACAGAGCGGAAAAAACAACACACCTTTAGCCAGCTCTGCGTTAAGAACCAAGTCTCCACCTTAAACACCAAGCCCCTGTCCCTCAGTAGTCCTGTGTACTCCCAAAGCCCCAAAGTTTACTGCAGCCTCAAGCAGCCTCGTCTAAAAAATTAAGAAAGGGCCTGTGATAAAAGCATTGCAGGTTAAACAGGAACACGGACTCAAGCGCGGAGTTTGTCACTCTGTTTCTGGGAGGGGAGGGGCTGCACAGTGCGCAATGGGGCTGGCTGGTAAAGGGAGAGCCAGGTGACAGCCACACTGTCCCAAGGATGAACCTGGCCCTGCTAGCATCATGCTGTAATCCCTATGGATTAGAACCATGGCTAATAGGCCAGGCGCGGTGGCTCATGCCTGCAATCCCAGCACTCTGGGAGGCTGGGCGGGTAGACAGCCTGAGGTCAGCAGTTCGAGACCAGTCTGGCCAAGATGGTGAAACCTGTATCTACTAAAAATAACAAAAAACTAACCAGGTGTGGTGGCGGGAGCCTGTAATCCCAGCTACACAGTCAGGAGGCTGAGGCAGGACAATCACTTGAACCTGGGAGGTGGAGGTTGCAGTGAGCTAAGATCGCACCACTTCACTCTAGCCTAGGCAACAGAGCGCAAGACTCCACCTCAGAAACAAAACAAAACAAAACAAAACAAACCCCAAAAACTATGGATAATAAAGCATGACAGACCTTAAGATGCCAAATGATTTTCTCCTCTGCTGTCATGCCCACAGAGTAACTTCTCCAAGGTCACACCTTAAATACGGGCACAGAAACACTCATTCCTTATGCTCAATGACTTTGTTTTCTCACTCCCACATGCTATCAACAGAAGGGGGAGCGCCCCAGGGGCCTGACCTTAGCTGAAGGAATGGCAGGCTCTCCACTGATCCCATTCTTAACCTGTACCAGGTCTCACCTGCGGCTTGGGGAACTCACAGAAAGACAAGTTTCGTATAACCCCGGACCTTTTCTTTTGGCAGCCAACAATTGGTCACATTGCATATTTCAAGGTTACAGAGGAGGCCCACCGTACACACGCGGGGCAGGAGCAGATAAATCTTGCTCGGAGCTTTACAATAAAGCTACAGCGAGTGTTCCAGAAGTTGACTACATCTGGAAGCAGGAAGACAAACTCTGGAAGAAGTACCCTAGAGACTCCAGGAACCCCTTAACTCCTGGGCTTTCGGGACTCTTCAGCGTGGGGTCTTTTTCTTAAACGTCGAGAGACCTCCTTTTCTGGACCATAGTGAAGGGATGTGCAGGTCATCGGCTAAGCTGGGCGGGTCAGGGAGGGCAGGGGGAGTACAGTTCCTTCGGATCTCAGCAGAGGTTAGACTATCAATGGCCAAGGGTTCAGAGGCAGGAAAAAAGGCCGTTTTTGGGGGGTTGGCTGGGGACACTCCCCTTCCCTCCTCTCTCCGATTAAATATAAAAGCCGATGATGATGAAGATTGAGAAGACGAGGAAAATGGCAGCCACGTCTCGGGTCTCCTCCCAGCGGAGGCCTTTCAGGGACGCATTCTCCTGCCTTTTGCGAAGGGCCTCTCGCCGGGCCCTCAGGCGCCGTTCCCGCTCCAGTTGTTCCCCGTAGTGGGCCTGGTAGAAGGCGTCAAAGTTGAACATCGTGCGGTTGGCGCCGGGGGCGGCCCGAGAACCGTAGTAGGTCTGAGAAGTGGGCGGCGGGGGACGCGGCGAGCCGGGGTCGGGTGCGGGCGTCCTGGAGGGCCGGACGCCGGGTCCGCGCAGGTCCTCGTCGCTGAGGAGGCCGCGATCATACTTACGACGGAGGGTGGCACTGCCCAGCACCACGTAGGCCTGGGAGACGCGCGTGAAGCGCTCGGCAGCCTCCGCGCTCCCAGAGTTGCGGTCCGGGTGGTAGAGAAAGCACTGACGGTAGTAAGCCGCCTTGATTTGGGCCTGCGTGGCTGTGGAGGGGACGCCGAGCAGATCATAGAGCGCCGTGCGCGAGTACGAGCAGTCGCCCTGAGAATAAGTCCTCGCTCCCAGGCCCAGGCCGGGTGTAGAATTTAGTGGAAAGCCACGGGCTTGCAGCAACCTCCACGGTAACAGCCGCGGCCACCATCCCCTGCGCATGGCTGCCATCTTGAATTGATTAGGCGGGCGGTGCAAGAGAAACTGGCCAATGAGAGGCGCCGGTTGGTCGCCCTGTAGCCAATCACGTAAGGGGGGCGGGCGAGGAGGGGTGGAGCATGCGTATTACAAGCGGTCGCCGGGCTGATGACATAAAAACCGGGTTCCGGGAAACGCCACTCGCAGGCGTGCTGCTGAGGCGTGAGTATGGCGTCTCGCGGCCGGCGTCCGGAGCACGGTGGACCACCGGAGCTGGTAAGTTCCGGGGCCCGCGGACACCCCTCTTCCCACTTCTACGGCCGCCGCGTCTGAATTCCTCCACTACCTGCCATTTCTTTTTCTTTTTTTTTGCAGTTTTATGATGAGAAAGAAGCCCGGAAATACGTTCGCAAGTGAGGGGAGCCCGAGTACTGCGCGGTGTCCGGGGGTCGGGAAGCGGCAAGTTGTCCCGGTTGCTGGCGTTACGCAGAAAGCTCGTGGAATTTGGGGGTGCGGGGAGGGAAGGACCCGGGTGGGTGCCTTTTCTGTCTCTGGTAACTCAACTTTGCCGATCTCTCTGGGCCTCGGTATCTCAGCGTTGAGGTAGGGGTGATCGCGCTTGCTTTTCCGTGGGTGGTTTTTAAAGTCGAGTGTGACAACTTGTCGTAAGCATGTGGTAAAAGAGGCGCTGGGCGGTGGGTACGGGCGAGGGGTCAGTCTTGGTCGGGGGAAGGAAGTAATTGGTATCCGTAGGATGCTTATCGTGGCGCCTTGTTTGCCAATAAATGTTCGCGACAGCCGTTGGTGTGTTATTGTCTGAATTTCATAGAGGGTGGTTTGTACGAACTACAGAGTTGTGGCCAGGTGGGGATGGCTCACGCCTGTAATCTCAGCAGTCCCAGCGCTTTGGGAGGCTGAGGTGGGAGGATCGCTTGAGCTTGAGAGTTCGAGACCAGCCTGGGCAACGTCGCGAGCCCCCGTCTCTCCCCAGAAATAAAAAAATTAGGCGGGCGTGGTGGCTCCCCTCGGCCTCTCCAGTAGCTGGGACCACAGGCGCGCGCCACCGCGCGTGGCGTAGTTTTTTAAATTTTTTGTAGCGACGGGGTCTCGCCGTGTTGCCCAACGTGGTCCAATCCCAGGGCTCAAGTGATCCTCCCGCCTTTGTCTCCTGAACTGTTGGGATTGCAGGCGTGAGCCACCGCACCTCGTCTTTAAAAAAAAAAAAAAAGAAAAAAAAAGAGATGGGGGCGGAGGCGGGCGCAGTGGCTCACGCCTGTAATCCCAACACTTTGGGAGGCCGAGGCGGGCGGATCACCTGAGGTCAGGAGTTCGAGACCAGCCTGGCCAACATGGCGAAACCCCAGCTCTACTAAAAACACTAAATTAGTCGGGCGCGATGGCGGACTTCTGTAATCCCAGCTAGTCGGGAGGCTGAGGCAGGAGAATTCGCTCGAACCCGGAACGGGGAGGTTGCAGTGAGCCGGCATCATGGCACTGCACTCCAGCCTGGGCGACAGAGAAAGACTTTGTCTCAAAAAAAAAAAAAAAGGTATTTTGTGGTTTTTCCATGCTTTTTCACTGAGAGACTAGTCCTATTTAAGTAAATGGCTATTGGCTGGGCGTGGGGTCTCATGCCAGTAATCCCAGCCCTTTGGGAGGCTGAGGCGGATGGTGACCTGAGGTAGGGAATTCCGAGACCAACCTGGCCAACGTGGTGAAATCCCATTTCTACTGAAAATACAAAAATTAGCCAGCCTATGGGAGGCTGAGGCAGGAGAATCTCTTGAACCTGAGAGGTAGAGGTTGCAGTGAGCTGCAATCGCACCACTGTACTCCAGCCTTGGCGACAGAGTGAGACCCTGACTCAGTCAATCAATAAATAGCTATTGGATACCGTTTCTTTTTTTACGGACAGGGTCTGTCTGTTGCCCAGGCAGGAGTACCATGGCATGATCCCTGCCGACTGCAGCCTCAAGCCATCCTCCCCAGTAGCCGGAACTAGAGGCACTTGCCACCACGCTGGCTGAAATAGCTTGATATTTTTGTGTGTGTGTGAGACAGGGTCTCATTCTGTCGCCCAGGCTGAAGTGCTGCAGTGGCTGCAACCTCGCCTGTAGTTGGGAACTACAGGCGCACCACTTCACGCCCGGCTAGTTGGTGTAATTTTTTTGTGTAGAGAGGGTTTTGCTGCGTTGCCCAAGGATCTGGTAAGTTGCTCACGGGATCCGTCTGCCTTGACCTGCCAAAGTACTGGGATTATAGGCGTGAGCCACCAGGCCCGGTCCTTACTGCTGACTTTTTATGTCGATTATATGTTGAAGTGGTACTTTGAACATATTGGGTTAAAGAAAATACATTATCGGCCGGGCGCGGTGGCTCAAGCCTGTAATCCCAGCACTTAGGGAGGCCGAGACGGGCGGATCACGAGGTCCGGAGATCGAGACCGTCCTGGATAACACGGTGAAACCCCGTCTCTACTAAAAAATGCAAAAAACTAGCCGGGCGAGGTGGCGGGCGCCTGTAGTCCCAGCTACTCGGGAGGCTGAGGCAGGAGAATGGCGTGAACCCGGGAGGCGGAGCTTGCAGTGAGCTGAGATCGGGCCACTGCACTCCAGCCTGGGTGACAGAGCGAGACTCCGTCTCAAAAAAAAAAAAAAAGAAAATACATTATCAAATGTATGGGGTTAAAAATATGACTCCAGTTTCTTTCACCAGTTTAAGTTTCTTTTTGACTGGCTATTGGGAGGCCATACGTGGCTTGTGTTGTGTTTCTCATGGACTGTGCTTCTGTAGGTTTTTGTGCATTATTGATCCTTCTAGATGAGAGAAACTATGGAGGATAATTCTTGCAGAAAATGTTTTCAACAAATGCTAGAGCAGCCCAGCCTAATAGAGTTGCAGATCCCAATGGTTGTTTATTATTAGGAAAGTGATTTGCTTTTTACATATCTGCTTGGCAGCTGGTACAGTGATAATTTGTTACCACAAAATAACATGGTCCTGAATTACATGGAATTTGGGGGTCACTTTTAAATAGTTGAATTTGTTGATCTCAACTTAGAAGGGGTCAGAAAAGAGTACCTTGGGATGATTGATCCTTTTTTTTTTTTAACTTGGCTTTTTTTTTTTATTTGGTCTGGGGGAGGTATTCACCCAGAACTCCTTTACCATGTCCACTTGTGTTTCTGCCTTCCCAGCTCACGGATGATTGATATCCAGACCAGGATGGCTGGGCGAGCACTGGAGCTTCTTTATCTGCCAGAGAATAAGCCCTGTTACCTGCTGGATATTGGGTGAGATTCTGGGGCCTGGTTCAGATTGTCTAAGGTGGTGAAGTACCTTTGCAAACTGACCGTGAGTCTATGATCGTGTCTTCCAGCTGTGGCACTGGGCTGAGTGGAAGTTATCTCTCAGATGAAGGGCACTATTGGGTGGGCCTGGATATCAGCCCTGCCATGCTGGGTAAGTATGTCCTGTCTGGCACCAGGGTGGATTACCCTGATGGGTGGGTGTGGAGAAGCCACAGGTATTGTCTCTTTCTCTGATTGCCTTTTCTCTAACGTAGATGAAGCCGTGGACCGAGAGATAGAGGGAGACCTACTCCTGGGGGATATGGGCCAGGGCATCCCATTCAAGCCGGGCACATTTGACGGTTGCATCAGGTGAGGGTCTTCACTTCCTGCTTTTATTTATTCAGAGACAGGGTCTCAGTCTGTCATTTAGGCTCTAGTGCAGTGTCTGTGATTACGGCTCACACTGCAGCCTCCACCTCCTGGGTTCAGGTGATCTGCCCACCTCAGCCTCCTGAGTAGCTGGGACTACAGGCCCATGCCACCATACGTAGCTAATTTTTTTTTTTTTCTGTTGAGACGGAGTCTTGCTCTGTCACCAGGCTGGAGTGCAGTGGTGTGATCTGGGCTCACTGCAACCTCTGCCTCCCAGGCTCAAGTGATTCTCCTGTCTCAGCCTCCCAAGTAGCTGGGATTACAGGAGCGTGCCACCACACCCAGCTAATTTTCGTATTTTTAATGGAGACAGGGTTTCACCATGTTGGCTGGGATGGTTTCAATCTCCTGACCTCGTGATCCACCCGCCTCGGCCTCTCAAAGTGCTGGGATTACAGGTGTGAGCCACCGTGATCAGCTTACTTTTTTTTTGTATTTGTTGTAGAGATGCCATGTTGCCCAGGTGATCCACCCACTTGGGCCTCCCAAAATGCTGGAAATTACAGGTGTGAGCCATCCCGGCCACTTCCTGCTTTTAGTCCTGCAGGCCAGTGCTTCCCAAACCTGGCTGTGCAGCAGTCACGCAGATATTTACAAATACACATCCCATGGGATTTTCAGATTTACAAGGTTAGAATAAGGCCTAAGAGTGTATTTTTTTGGATTCTAAAACTTTTCAGTCCGGCCAACACAGTGAAACCCAGTCTCTACTAAAAAGCCAGGCACGATGGTGGGCACCTGTAGTCCCAGCTAGCTACTCAGGAGGCTGAGACAGGAGAATTGCTTGAACCTGGGAGGCAGAGGTTGCAGTGAGTCAAGACCACACCATTGCACTTCCAGCCTGGGCGACAGAGCAAGACTTCATCTCAAAAGTAAAACTTGTCTACTATTGTGATTATTTTGCATTGCCGGGTTCAGGCACCACTGGTACGGATTCTATGTTGGCTTTGTGTGTCTGGTGGGGGAGGGGAGGTGGTCTTTTAGCCTCTAGCAGCCATTTAGCAGACATCTTGTGGGCCCCAACAGCCATCTTTATTTGCCAACAAATAACTCTGGTGGAGAGCGGCGGGGCTTGCTCTAATCTCTTCAGTGCTCCAGAGTCCTTTCTCTGTAATCCGGGTTGGATTAAACATCGGCATAGCACTTTGATAACAGATCTTAGAGCGTTAAAATTGATTACGTTTTCCTTAGGCTGCTGCAATCAGTTCTGTGTAGTTTTTGGTGCAGTGTGAGAGTGAAGGTGAGAAAATAGGGGAGACCTCCTTTGGTTACCCTAGGTTTAGTGGTGAGGATGTGAAGTGGGGAGCCAGGTGAGAGGTAAAAATTTGGATTAGAAGATTTTCCTTTTACATCTTGGAACAAGACCCAGAGGGGTTGGGGAATAATTTCAAGGGTAGCAGATGCTTTTTGGTAATGGTCTGGTGAGGTGTTCTAAGCTGTGAAAAGCCGAAGGCCAGCAGTATGGTCTGTATGTTTCGGAAGGGGGGTGGTCAGTTTTGTCTCTCTTGGGGGAGAGGTGAGGTGGTATAGCACACTTTTTTTTTTTGGAGATGGAGTCTCACTCTATTGCCCAGGCTGGAGTGCAGTGGCACGATCTCAGCTCACTGCAACCTCCGCCTCCCGGGTTCAAGCAATTCTCCTGCCTCAGCCTCCTGAGTAGCTGGGATTACAGGCGCTCACCACTATGCTCGGCTGATTTTGTATTTTCGTGGAGACGGGGTTTCATCATGTTGGCCAGGCTGGTACTGAACTCCTGACTTTGTGATCCCCCTGCCTCAGCCTCCCAAAGTGCTGGGATTACAGGTGTGAGCCACCGCTCACGGCCCAGACTTTCTTTTGTAAACGTTTGCTACATATAAGACATACAAGTTGCTGTGAAGTACGGGGATATGAAACAGTCTCTGTGTTTAATACTCTCCACGGTTTATTAGGTGCTTTAGGACTTGGACCAGGCAACTGAATATAAGGCCGTGAGTGGTGTGTGCCCTAGAGAGTTGTGGGCTGCCAGAGCACAGGAAAGCCTTGGGTGGAGGGGCTGCGCCTTGAAGGCTGGGAAGAATTTGGATAGTCAAGGAGAGGGTTTCCGAGTGAGGGAACAGTGGGCAGAGGCACTGACGCTAGTGGGAAAAGGGTCTGAGATGAGAGTGATGAATGAGAGATTCCACAGAAGATGGCGTTGTGTGTGGTTGGTTCCTAGAAGGCACTTAAGTATGTCCTAAGAAGTTTGGGCTTGATGGATGATGGGGAGTTGGCAGGTGACGGGATCAGATGTGTGTTTAAGGAAGGTGATTTTCAGATGGAAGAGGAGAGGGAGTTAGGTGGAAACATTTGAGCTGGTAGCGCTGAGCATTGGTGGGGGGACGTGAAAGTTGGGAGAGGCTGTGGGAGTGGAGGTAGGGCTCTGCATGTGTGTGTACAGCAGAGGGAGGGGAAGGGCAGGAAGGAAGACATAGTGACTGCTTGAGGGTTTTTTTAGTTTATTTTTTGAGATGGAGTCTTGCTCTGTTGCCCAGGCTGGAGTGCAGTGGTGCAATCTCAGCTTATTGCAAACTCCGCCTCCTGGGTTCAAGTGATTCTTCTGCCTCAGCCTCCTGAGTAGCTGGGATTACAGGCACATGCCACCACGCCGAGCTAATTTTTGTATTTTTAGTAGCAACCGGGTTTCACCGTATTGGTCTGGCTGGCCTCAAACTCCTGACTTCAGGTGATCCACCTGCCTCAGTCTCCCAAAATAGTGGGATTACAAGTGTGAGCCACCGTGCTCGGCCACTTGAGGTTTTAAATCTGGGGGTTGTGAAAACATTTAACAGGTAGAGTGGAAGGGAGTGATTTAAGAGGAAGGGTGATGGGGTGGCTGTGTGTGTGTGAATAGTCTAAAGCCTGTTTCCTTGGATTGGAGGAAGGGAACAAGGAGAGTGGTGTGTGGGCAGTCTTGACACGGAGGAATTCTCAAGTTGAGATGCAGATGGAAACAAGGTTGAGGAAAGGTTTCTGGGACTGACTGAGGGACATGAATGCTGTCCTTCTGTATGTCCTATTTTCCCAGTGTTGTAGAATCATGACCTGCAGTGGACCTGCACTTTTTTCTTTGTCTTTAAATTTTTAAACTTTAAAATACTTTTGAGTAGAGATGGGGTCTTGCTATGTTGTCCAGGCTGGTTTTGAACTCCTGGCCTCAGGCAATTTTGTCTTGGCCTCAGAAAATGCTGGGATTACAGGGCGTGAGCCACTGTACGTGGCCTGAACCTGCACTTTCTAAGAAGGGAAGCTGTGGGAGGAGGGGTTTCTCTTGGAGATCCAAGACGGATGATGTCGAGAAGCTTGAAGCGGTGAGGGGAGCAATGTGGATTGCTCCCTTGCCTGACTAGGTCCGTTCCTTTTTAGCATTTCTGCTGTGCAGTGGCTGTGTAATGCTAACAAGAAGTCTGAAAACCCTGCCAAGCGCCTGTACTGCTTTTTTGCTTCTCTTTTTTCTGTTCTCGTGAGTATAAGATCTTCTCCCCATCTGGGTTAGCTGCCTGTCCCTCCGTAGCCCTGCAGGTAGAGTGAGGAAATTGAGGTGTCCCATGATGGGAACGCTACTCATATGGGACCGCAGGACCTTACTGTGGTTGCTTCTGTCCAGGTTCTCAGCCTAAAGAAGTTCAAGCTCAGTGGACTGATATACGCTAATCAAACCCAGAAGTCACTGATGGCAAAATCGGAGACCAATTTAGTAACTTGTAATAGGGCCTACTTCTGTTGATTGGTATTCCTATGTCTATTACTCTGAGTTTTAATGAGAAGTTGGTTTGGGGATCAGAAGTTGGTTTGGGGGCATGGACTGAGCAGAGTGAGGACAAGAGCTGTCGTGTTGAGACCATCCAGAGGGGTACCTTCCAAAGTGCCCACATGCTTCTGACTCCTCACTTCTCCCTCCACCTGATTCTGATCCTTTTCCTCGGATGGGGAACAGGATAGTTATTTACCGCAGAGAGAGCCTCTATTAGCTTTATCTTGCCTTTTTAACTAATGATGTTAATTTCAGTTGTTCACTAGGATTAGATGATAGTCTGAGATTTTAGGTCCTAAAAATGAGTTCTTTTTAAATCTTACTTGTTTTTTGAGACAGACTTTTGCTCTGTTGCCTGGGATGGAGTGCAGTGGTATGATGGTAGCTCAGTGCGCCCTCGAAATCTTGGTCTCAGCTTCTCAAGTAGCTTGGGCTACAGGCACACACCACCATGCCAGGCTAATTTTTTACTTTCTTTTTTTTTAGAGATGGTGTCTAGCTATGTTGCCCAGGCTGGTGTTAAACTCCTGGCTTCAAGCAATCCTCCTGCATCAGCCTCCCAAAGTGATGGAATTATAGGTGTAAGCCACTGTGCCAGCTTAAAAATGAGTCCGTTTTGAAGGATCTGAGTGGTTTTTGCCTCCTTAGCCTGGTCCAGCCCACCCCTAGTTTTCCTGGGGTGGACTGCTCCTGCCGACGGCTGGCCGCTGGTCTTTCATGGAATGGACTCCTCCTGCTGATCTGGCCGCTGGTCTTTCATGGAGTGAACTCCTCCTGCCGATCTGGCCACTGGTCTTGCGTGGGGTGGACTGCCCCTGCCGATCTGGCCACTGGTCTTGTGTGGGGTGGACTGCCCCTGCCGATCTGGCCGCTGGTCTTTCATGGAGTGGACTCCTCCTGCCGATCTGGCCGCTGGTCTTTCATGGAGTGAACTCCTCCTGCCGATCTGGCCACTGGTCTTGCGTGGGGTGGACTGCCCCTGCCGATCTGGCCACTGGTCTTGCGTGGGGTGGACTGCCCCTGCCGTTCTGGCCGCTGGTCTTTCATGGAGTGGACTCCTCCTGCCGATCTGGCCGCTGGTCTTGTGTGGGGTGGACTGCCCCTGCCGCTCTGGCCGCTGGTCTTTCATGGAGTGGACTCCTCCTGCCGATCTGGCCGCTGGTCTTGCGTGGGGTGGACTGCCCCTGCCGATCTGGTCACTGGTCTTGTGTGTCATGAGAGTTTTCCTCCTGGCGTACTGGCTTAATTTTGTAGTTCCGAGGGCCTTTATGTTTCCTCTTCTCCCTGCTGGAAGGCTCTTCCCCTCTACGTTTAAACAGCCAGCTCCTCACTCCATTCAAATCTCTGCTCAAGTGTCCATCTGAAACAGACCTTTTGGAACCGAAAGTAAACTGAACCGAAAGGAAACTGTCACTTTGTCCAATTCCTCTTTTTGGAACAAAGGAAAAATTGCTACTGTGAATGAGTTGCCTCCCCTACTAAAATGTGAGCTCCAAAGTTCAGGTTGATCTCTTGTTCATGACTATCCCCAGCCCTAACAGAGGTGCCTCATCCATAATGGAAACTCAGGAAATACTCGGTGAATGAAGGAAGGGAGGGTGTCCAGGCCCTAAGCTGATGTGGTCATTTGTAAGACAGTGATGTTCCTGTTTCTTTCAGGTCCGGGGATCCCGAGCTGTCCTGCAGCTATACCCTGAGAACTCAGAGCAGGTGAGTCCCTTGGCTACTGGGTGTGCAGGGGAGCGGGGAGACTCAACAGGTAAGCTGTCCTGGGGAAGCGACAAAGAACCTTATGCAGATTGGCGGGAAAAGGAGAAAACATGCACCCTAGTGTGGCCCCTGATGGCACATTTGATGACCTGATATCCTAAGGGGGTGGCATTTGCGGAGGTGGGGTGGTATGTCTTCCCTTGGCAGATGACATGGTATTATAGATAAGATGATACGACTAATTTCCATAACCAAATAAGTGAATGCCATTTAGGAAGGGGGAGAGGGCACCGACAGTTGTCTGTTGTGTGATGTATAATTAAGGAATGGCGGAGCAGGATGTAGATGTTGAAAGATAAGTGAAGAGCTGTCCCTGACTAATAACATGAATGAGTCTGGCTTCCAATTGTGGCCATCTCCTTCCTAAACTTGAGTGGAGAGCTGGGTCCCTGTGCTGGAAAGTGAGAATGAGGGGAGTAGCTTTGTTCCGTAATTCTCCTGAGCGAGGTGTGGGCCATGCCTGCACTTTTCTCTACCTGGCTTACAGCGACCTTAAGTTCTCCCAGGCAGGATTCGTCCTGAGGCAGACTGGTTTCTGAAGGAGGGGAGGGAGGTAAAGCTGTCTGCTCCTCTCGCCTCCGCTGCATGACCCACTGCCTTTCTTTCTTCAGTTGGAGCTGATCACAACCCAGGCCACAAAGGCGGGCTTCTCCGGTGGCATGGTGGTGGACTACCCTAACAGTGCCAAAGCAAAGAAGTGAGCGCTGGGGGCTGGTGTGCTGCCTGGGCTGCAGGAGGGAGGGTAGTGGCATAGCCCTTTCAGGCCACTCAGTGGTACAGAGGAGTGTTGGGGTGTGGGTCACCAGGGTCCAGGCAGGCGGGGTGGGGAGACGGGCTGGTGAGAACTTGTCTCCCTATGGGGTTTCTCCACCAGTTCTCACGTTACACTTTCTCCTTTCAGATTCTACCTCTGCTTGTTTTCTGGGCCTTCGACCTTTATACCAGAGGTGAGGGACACTGGGTTTGCCAGTAGGCCTGTGTCTTGACTTCCAGGCCTGCAGAGCCTGCTGGGAGAACACTGGTGGGGAAGCAGGGCCCAGCCCCAGAGTGCAGAGCCTGGAGTGTTCATGTCCTTTGGAATCCGGAGGCAGAGACCTCTGCTCTTCAGGTCCCAGAAAGGCATGTCGGTTCCTTCTCGTGGGACTGGACCTTGTCCCTGTTGGAAGGGCTCAGGCCTGGGTGCCCAGGCTTCTGGAGTGGGGCAGATGGGTTGAGAACTCTTCAGGGTGACCTAAGTGCACTTTGGTTCCTGCAGGGGCTGAGTGAAAATCAGGATGAAGATGAACCCAGGGAGTCTGTGTTCACCAATGAGAGGTAAAGCAACTGCTGAACCCTGCCCCGGCTGCAGCGGGGGCTGCCACATTTGTTAGACGTGGACTTTCTGCCCTCACCCAAGCCTCTCAGGTCACATGCAGCAGGGACACCAAGGTGGTGGTAGAAACACCAGGCCCCGTTTGGACTGTGCCTGTTTGGGGCTAGGAGTTTGGGGTCCTAGATGTCTGCGGGCAGCCATGCAGCTTGGAGCTCCCTTTGTGAGCCCACACGTACCCCTTCCTCTTGCCACGCCTGGCAGGCTGTCTCCTTCCTTCCTGATGCTGCCCTCCACCTGC
Source organism: Macaca fascicularis (assembly GCF_037993035.2). Lineage (NCBI taxonomy): Eukaryota > Metazoa > Chordata > Mammalia > Primates > Cercopithecidae > Macaca > Macaca fascicularis. Next base: position 52,566,931 of record NC_088377.1, read on the forward strand.
ATCCGGGACCCTCTCCCTTGGGTGCCGTGGCTCCCCCTTCCCTCCTGCATGCTCGTCTTGACTCTCCTGGGTGACTCCGGTCAGCACACAGGCATGCTGCACAAGTTCTCCTTTTCTAGAAAAGTTCCTCCCTTAGTTAACCCCATAACAACTGCTAGCCGCCCCATTGATCTGCTTGCCTTCATAGCAGAACTCACACCTGCCTCTTTCTTTCTTTTTTTTTTTTTTTTCTTTCTTTTGAGGCGGAGTCTCGCTCTGTCGCCCAGGCTGGAGTGCAGTGGCGCAATCTCGGCTCACTGCAAGCTCCGCCTCCCGGGTTCCCGCCATTCTCCTGCCTCAGCCTCCCGAGTAGCTGGGACTACAGGCGCCGCCACCACGCCCGGCTAATTTTTTTGTATTTTTAGTGGAGACGGGGTTTCATTGTGTTAGCCAGGATGGTCTCGATCTCCTGACCTCGTGATCCGCCCGTCTCGGCCTCCCAAAGTGCTGGGATTACAGGCTTGAGCCACCGCGCCCGGCCAACACCTGCCTCTTTCTTCTTCCCTCCTGCCATTCTCTCATTCCACTTCTCAGGCTGACAATTCTGTCTTACCAAAAATCGTTCTTGTCGAGGCCACCACCAGTTTCCGTTGAGCCACGTCTGGTCACTTTTGACCTTTTTTCTTGTCCTGCCTGCTCAGTAGGGTCGGAGGCAGCAGCGCGCTCCCTCCTTGACACTTCCTTCACTTGGCCTTCCACCCATCGTCGTGGTTTCCTCAGCCTTCCTGGCTGCTCCTCAGTCCACTGCTGCTTCCTCCTCGAGTCCCGGGCCCAGCCTGGATTGGATCCCTTCTCTATCTGTGGTGTGTGTAAATGCCAGCCAGAAGTTCCTGACTCCTAAATGTGTATCTTCATTCTCTGCCATCTGGGGTTTCCCAATGCCTCCTCAGTGTCCATACCTGGACTTTACACGGGTATCTCAAACAGAACAGCTCTTGGTCTTCATCCCCTAAGCGTTCTTTTTTTTTTTTTTTTTTTCTTTTTTTTGAGACAGGGTCTTGCTCTCTTACCCAGGCTAGGGTGCAGTGGTGGAATCTTAGCTCACTGCAGCCTCAAACTCCTGGGCTCAAATGATCCTCCTGCCTCAGCCTCCCAAGTAGCTGAGACTATAAGTGCATGCCACCATGCCTGGTTAATTTTTAAAGTTTTTGGTAGAGATGGGGTCTTGCCGTGTTGTGCAGGCTGGTCTTGAACTCCTGGCCTCAAGCGAGCCCCCTGTCTCAGCCTCCCGAAGTTCTGGGATGACTGATGTGAGCCACCATGCCTGGCCATCCTCCATTTTTTTTTTTTTTTTGAGATGAGGTCTCAGTCTGTCATCCGGGCTGGAGTGCTGTGGCTCGATCTCAACTCACTGCAACCTTCGCCTCCCAGGTTCAAGCAATTCTTCTGCCTCAGCCTCCCGAGTAGCTGGGATTGCAGGCGCCCACCATTACGCCCAGCTAATTTTTTGTATTTTTGGTAGAGAGGGGGTTTCGCCATGTTGGCCAGGCTGGTCTTGAACTCCTGACCTCGTGATTTGCCTGCCTTGGCCTCCCAAAGTGCTGGGATTACAGGCGTGAACTACTGTGCCCAGCCTCATCCTCCATTCTTTGCCATTCTTGATCATTCCTGTCTCCCTACATTTCACATCCCGTCAGCCTGTCATTGAGCCCTGCTGTCCGTCCCTCAGTGTGTATCCCCGTGCTGGCCCTCCCTGCTTCCAGCAGTCTAATCCAGCAGAGCCTAATCCAGCACTACGCCTAGCCTGGATTGCTGAAACAGCTGCCTATCTTGTCTCCCTGCCTTTGCAGTCTTTGCTTCTTGCAGATTATTTTCTGCATAGCAGCAAGACTGGTCTTTTTCTCTTTTTCTAAAATGTAAGTTGTATCTTGACATTACTCTTTCAGTGTCTTCCTTGCAGTTCCGCTCCCAGCTCGGGTTGATTTTCCTTAACACCCTTCGCTGCTCTAAGTCATACATACCAGTTGACTTGGTTACTCTTTGTATCTCCAGCTAGAATGAAAACTTGCTGAGGACTGGTATTGTATCCCTGACGTTGACAATAGTGTCTTGTTAGTAAAAAGTGCTCAGTATTTTTCTGAATGAATAGTTGATGATAAGGTAGTGAAGAGGGAGGTTATTTCTGAGTTCCAGTTGACATGAGGGAAAGGTCTTAAGACCTTTAAGACATTTAAGAGGAAAAATGAGCCCCAAATGCACATGTGGGGAAGGCCCACAGCTGGACACAGCCAGGCATGTTCCTTGCGTCCACCATAGGTTTATGCTGCCTGACCCCTTGGGTCTTTGCTCATTTCCCTTAGCTTCCCTAGTTCATTCCCCATGGGCAGCTGGGGCCCTTCTGGATGACCTCTTCTCTCAGGGGTCCATCTTGTGCTCCCAGGGTGCACTCCCATCTCCTTCCTCACAGGGGAGGTACACATTGCCTCATCTACTCCATGCATCTTAGGATCCCTTTTGTCCTCACACTGGGGTCTTCAGACGACATGTCCTAAAAGTAAACACGGGTAAGCTGAATGACGTGAGCATCCATTCCTCAGCTATCTGAAAAGTGGGGGTAGTGCCACCCATCTTGGCAGTGTGTTCAGGGTGCCCAGCACATACCTTGCCATCCCTCGTTCTGTAGGCTCACATTTTCAGTTCCTCAGATGAGGTAGAGAGCAGGGAAGGGCTTCTGTTACTGTCACCTCAGTCTAATCACATTCGGGACACCTGTTTATTTTAAATAAATAGGTGAATTAAGAAGTCTTTTAAGCCTTTACCTAATCAGTCTCCAGGCTCCCTTTTTGGCCTGTTGCTTCTTTCCTCCTGGCCTCCTCCCTCCCACGCCTCTCGTGCCTCCTGCAGGGCTGGACCCCCACTTCTCTTGGGACCTGTGCTTTGGGGCACTCCCTGTCTTCACCTCCTCCCTTTAGCTCCCTTGATGACTTTCCCCCTTGCTGCTTCTCCCATGGCCCACCTGTTGGCCCCTCTTTGCCACTCTGCCCTTGCTTTGTACTCCTTGTAGAACCTTGAGATGATGACTTCTGTGTCCCCAGTCCTGCTCTGCAACTGCTCCTGCTTTGTGCTGGCCCATCAGGCTCAGGCACCCAAATGGCAGCTCCTTGGCTTGCCCTGTCTCTGGTTTCTACGGATGGTCACAGGGGTGTTCGGGGTTACCCCAGCCCTCTTTCCTTCTTCCTTCATGCCCCTCAGTCCTTCCTTTTCAGCCCCTCCTTTCCATCCCTGTCTTCCTGCCCCCGAGCTGTGGACCCTAAGCTCCTGCCGTGAACTATCCACTGTGCTCTTGAAGTTCAGGTGATGATGTGTCACTGCATTGGTAGAAAGCGGCCTGCTTACTGCTGCTTAGCTGCTTCCCAAAGAGGGAACAGACTGCTTGCTGGCGTTGAGATCTCCATGCCTGGCCCAGCCCTCTCCTCTCCCCACCCAACAACCTCTGTGGCCCGGGTGGATGTTATTGGGAAGGAGGGTGTCCAGAGTGGGGACTTGTGTTGTAGGGAAGGTGGAGCATTTGAGGGAAGGGGCATCTGAGGCCACCAGATTCAGAGGTAAGCTTGCCATGGATTCAAGTGGGGGCCAGCTGGGCAGCCCCATCCATCAGCCATCCATCAGCTCATTGCTGTGTCTCCACCACAGGGTCCCATTCAGGATGTCGCGGCGGGGAATGGTGAGGAAGAGCCGGGCATGGGTGCTGGAGAAGAAGGAGCGGCACAGGCGCCAGGGCAGGTGAGTGCCAGCCTGGGAGCTGGCAGGGTGGGTGGGGGGGGGGGTGGATGCCTGTTGCCACTAAGAGCTCCCCTGCATTTGAAGGGTCCAGGGCTGCTTTGATCTTTTTTTCTGAGACTATCCTATTGCTTTTTTGCACAGGGAAGTCAGACCTGACACCCAGTACACCGGCCGCAAGCGCAAGCCCCGCTTCTAAGTCACCACACAGTTCTGGACAGGCACTTGCCTCTGTACTTTTCTATATTGTTCAGCTGACAAAGTAGTATTTTAGAAAAGTTCTAAAGTTCTGAAAATGTTTTCTGCAGTTAAAAAAAAAAAAAAGTACTCTGGGCCGGGCGTGGTGGCTCACACCTGTAATCCCAGCACCTTGGGAGGCTGAGGCGGGAGGATCATTTGAGGCCAGGAGTTTAAGACGTGCCTGGGCAACATAATGAGACTTCGTTTCTGGGGGGGAGGGGGGAAGCTCTGAGCATCTTATTTTGTTTAAAAGCAAGAAATAAAAATTCCTTTTGTGGAGCTCTGGCATCTCCCAGCTCTGTGATTCTCACCAAACTCCGGTTCCTCCTGGTGGGCTACTGCTTAACTCCCCAGGCAGGAATCAGATTTAAAAAAACTTAACGTGCATGAAAGCATTCTTTCCATTTGCAAGGAACAGAGTCCTTTAATTTGGGGCTCATACATAACTATACCATAATCACAGCAAGCGAAGTTGGGAAGAGGGCCCGGATGAAATGTGTTTGTGGTGCCTGCTGGCCAGTCTCTGGCTTCCCTTCCTGTGAAGGCCTTGCCAGTCCAGTGGCCCCGGCCTGAACTGTGGCACTGAGCTGCTGCACGGTCAGCTGCCGACCAGCCCAGCGCTCAGATGTCTTGGGCCGATCTCTCGGCCGTCACTGGTGGTGGGAAAGGGCGGGTCCACTGCTCTGGGGCGGTGTGGGGTTGCCCGGCAGGCTGTGATAGGAGAGGAGGTGGAATGGTTTGCCTGAGCCTTGTGCATGTGGGAAGAGGCAAGATCTTGGGCATTGCACTACAGAGCTGGATCAGGTGTTCGGCAGCTTAAGACATTAGGCAGTTGGTGCAGGGGCCCGAGGGGCCGGGTGTCTGGGAGAGGGGTGAGGCTTGGGGCCTGAGGATCCAAGCCCTGCAGTGGGGTCTCCTGCAGGTGTCAGATTCCAGGCCTCGAGTGTGGCCTCTGGGCCTGTTACCAGGGAGTAAGGCCTGGATGTTTTCCACTGTATGGCGGGAGACAGGTCTGAGGAAGTTGAAGGTCCAGGGTGGGGTTGAGGCTGAGTTGGGATCCTCGCCTCTGAGCCTTTCCTCTTAGTGCCACATCTATTCATCCTCAAGTTCTAAGACTGCGACACTGCAGATGGCAAGAAGTCTAGAGCAGCCAGGCCAGGCACACAACCTGTGGTCCCAGCTCCGTGGGAGGCTGAGGTGGGAGGCCAGCTTGGGCAACAGCGAGGACCCTCCTAAGGTTTTCCCCCAGGAGACCTGGGGAAGAAACCTAGAACAGAGGCCTGGTACAGATACAAATGTTTATTCTACATAAAAATTTCACAAAATGGGCAGCTGGTTGTACCAAGACCTTTGGTGAAGGGGTTGGGGGGAATCGCTGTTCAAGAAGGCAACACGGACGGTCACAGTCACTGGGCAGGAGTAAAGCCGAGGGAGGGTGGGGCACACGGACACGGCCCCATCTCCTGCTGCATGCACTCGCATGCATCTCCCTGCCTGTCCACGAGGGAGGGGGTGCTGGGGCGGGGGCACATTTCCCATGAGAAGCCCCAAGGTGGTGAGGAGGACGAGGTAGCCCTCCCTGGCTGGCTGCCGAATACTGCATCCGGGACACCTGACACCCACGTGGCACGTCGATGGGGGATGGCAAGGGCAGGATGAGACTGCAGGCCTGAAATGACATCTGACTTCCCAGAGCGCAAGACAGCAGGGGCCACCATCCCAAACATGCAACGCTGGCTCGAGGGCCTGACAGCAGCCTGCTCTGCCTCCCTGGCTGCTGGGGTGGCTGGAGATGGGGCACCAACCAGCCCCTTCCAGAGGGACACCTGGGGTCAGGCCCAGCCCAAGGGGTTGCTCCTGGGGCTGGAGGAATGTCGGAAGGGAAGCTGAGGCCCAGGACCCGATGGACATTGCCCCTAGGCAGGGGAGGGAGCCTGGAGCCATGGCAGCCTGAGTCTCCCTGGCAGTGATCAGCGATTGAGGCTCAGAGCTGGGCTGTCCCTCACAGCCACCTCTCCCCTAACCTGAAAAGCAGCACCATGTGGCCAGCTAGTCCCCACCCCTCAGGGCTCTGCTTGTGGGGACAGCTGGAGAGGCCAGAGGACAGGGCAGGTCAGTTGGAGGCAAGGTTAGGGTCCCCAGGGAAGAGGAGAACCCGGTCCCACCGAGTTACTGAAGGCAAGGATGGCCTGTGTCACCCTGGCGGCCCTGCCTGGGTCTGCCCCTCGCTGCACACACTGCGTCCCGCCCCGCTGGCTGCCTCCCTCTGCCTCTTCCATACAGACGCACACAGAGATCATGCACACGACACGGGGCGGGGACGGAGGGCCCATGGCAGAGAAGGGAGCATGGGGGCCAGGAGGGAGGGTGCTCTGAGCCAGAGGCGGGGGTTGGGAGGGCAGCCCAGCCAAGTAGCAGCAGCCAGGGCCTCCTCAGAGTGGCCCACCCGGAGTGGAGTGGCAGTTTGGGTGGCTTCTAGGCGAAGATGCCCCCGACAGTGGAGGCGATGACGATGCCCAGGATCACACAGCAGATGATGATCATGATTTTCTTCTGTGTGGGGAGCGGGCAGGAGAGGCCTCAGACAGTGGTGGTGTCAGGTGGGGTGGGACTACGGCGAAGGCTGAGGGCTGGACAGTCGCCGGGGATCCAAGCAGGGGAAGGTGACGGCCTCGAGGGGGCTGTCATGGGGAGCTCCCGAGAGCAGGGAGAGAGGTGAGATGGGGAGGGATGTAGGATGGTTGGGAGTCCCTAATGGGTGCTGGGGCATGGGCTTGGGCAGGGCTGGGCTACTGACCCGGCGCGCCTTGCTCTGGTACTTGACGGCTTTCTTGGTGTCAGACACGGCCCTCTCCACGTAGTCTACTGCGTGTTCCACGTTGTACTCGATCCTGTCAATCATCTCCCCCTGTGGGGCGGGGGGCACCCGAGCTCCAGAGGGCCCCCTCCTCAGAGTTGGGTTGGGGCTCGGGGCAGGACTTCAGGAAAACACCCTGAGGCCAGAGAGAAAAAGGGGGCATGAGGAGGATGGGGTACAGCTTCTCATCTGGCCCAGGCACCCTGGGCGGGCTGTTAGAGGGCCAGGCAGGCTCCCCAAGGCAGCTCCCACGTCTCCCCGCAGAGCAGCAATCCTGGGGGTAGAGCTGGCCATGCAGTCTCAGCTGAGGGTTGGGGACCATGCAGAGAACAGTCAGAGAGGTGGCAGTGTCAGGCAGAGGAAGGTGGGAGCAGGAGTGGGTGTGCTAGAGTCTGGGCCTGCCCTGGCCATAGCTCCTGAGGTGGCCATGGGTGAGCCTCCCCACACCCACATCCTCAGGCATGACGGCTCCATCCAGCTCTGTCTGCTGTCTGGGGTCTTCAGTCTTTTAAGAACTGGAGGTCAGGAGTTTGAGACCATCCTGGCCAACATGGTGAAACCCTGACTCTACTAAAAATACAAAAATTAGCTAGGCATGATGGCACGCATCCATAGTTTCAGCTACTCGGGTGGCTGAGGCAGGAGAATCAGTTGAATCCGGGAGGCAGAGGTTGCAGTGAGCCGAAATCCCGCCACTGCACTCCAGCCTGGCGACAGAGCCAGACTCTCTCTCAAACAAAAACAAAAAACAAAACAAAACAAAAAAAACCCTGCCCAGCCCCACAGCCCTCTTGAGTCCTGTGATCTGATCCCATGATACCCCAGAGGCCAATCTGACCATGAAACTGCCCCACAAGACTCCTAGGGCGTGTCTCCCTCTCCAAGTCCATCGGTTGCCTTCACTGGCGTCCACGTCACTGTGGTCTGTTTCTCACCAGATGGCGGCAGCAGCAGCCTCCTGACGGCCTCCCTGCTTCCTAACCAAGGTCACGTCACTCCCATACTTAAAACATTCCAACCTGGCTGGGTGCTGTGGCTCACATCTATGATCCCAGCACTTTGGGAGGCTGAGGTGGGAGGATCACTTGAGCCCAGGAGTTCCGAGACCAGCCTGGGCAACACAGCAAGATCCCATCTTTTGCTAAAACAAAACAAAAAAAACAACCCAAATCCCCTCCAATCTAGAAGAGACTGCAAATTCCTCAGCACACTGCCTGCCAAGGCCCCGTCCACCTCGTCTCCAGCTTCATCTCAATTCCGACCACTCCTTGTGCCCCAGCACCATGGACCTCCTTTTTCTGTTCCTGAAATAAGTCTGGGTCTTGCTGGGCTTGGGACCTTAGTGTTGCTGGGGCCAGCTCTTCATCTTCCACTGTGAAGTCTTCACAGCTGGCTCCTTTTCACCGTTTTCTGGCATCAGTTCAAATGCCCCTTCCTGAGAGGCCTTCCTTGACCACTCACTCCAACAAAGGCAGCCGCCCCATCGTGGGCACAGTGTTACTCCGAGTGTAACTTTGGAACCATAGTGGCTGCGGCACCACCCTTGAGCTTGTCAGACAGGTATCTTCCCGGCCTTCCCTCACCTGCCAGACTCTGGGACAGGGACCTGGAAACTTATAAGTCCTCCAGGTGACTCATTCAAGTTTGAGCCCCACTGAAGAACCTTCCATTTGTTCTTTGGCAGCCCTTTTGCCCAAAAGCTATTCACTCCAGGAAGCAGGTCCCTCAGCTGTCCTGGTCACTGGGGAAATGCATGGCCCACAGTGGCCCCATGAGGAAACAGTAGGGGAATGAGAGATGACAGGGTGTAGGGGGTGGGGCCATGCAGGGCCTGGGGTCCTTGAAAGTCAAGCAGAGCCATGCAGAGGACAGGGACCTTCAGGTGGGCAGGGTCCTGGCGGCAGTTTCAACAGCGGGTGATTGGTTACCTGAGAACTTGGTCTCTCCCCGGCAGGGCAGCGTGTCGGGCAGAAAGGGTGAGGTTAGTGCAGCCCTGGGTGCTGGTGTGGGCTGGAGTGGAGGGCAGGGGGCCCAGCGCTCACCTGGCTCTCCACAAGCATGGCCATGTCCATGAACATGTCGTGCAGCTCACGGATGCTGTTCTCCAGCTTGATGATCTCGCTGTGCCGCGTCTCAATTTCGCTCAGAGCCTGCTTCGAGATGCTGGAGTCCATGATGATCTGGGGGTGGGAGCAGGGGGCTGGGACCCAGAGGCTTGCTGAGGGGCAGGGCAGAGGGCCGACGGGGAGGGCAGAGCTGCTCCGGAAGGGGACCCGAGGCTTCCTCCCCAGCCACAGCCCTGCCTGCCTTGCTACCTGGCTCTGCCACCTGCTAGCTGTTATGTAATTTCTCTGCGACCCAATCTCCTACCTGTAACCTGCGGCTAGTGACACTCTCCACCTGTGCTGGCCACAGAGCGAGTGCTCAGTGACAGTCCTTACCACCAGCGTTTTGCAGAGCCTAAGTTGACTGCCCCGTGGACCCAGGCCTGGAACCGCCTTTCTCCCATCCCTTCCCCCCACACTGAATGTGACTGCTCCCCCGCTCTCTCCTGGAACTCACAACCCCAAGCCTGCCTCGAACACCTATGTGCCACCTCCTTCAGGGAGCACCCCTGCCCGGCTTCACGTGAACACGGAGATGGCCAAATGTCCTCCAGAAGGGGAAAAGGGCCCACGGATAAGAGGAGAAGCCCCTGGCGGCCGGCGAAAGGAAGTGGGTCCAATTGGGAGGCATCAGGAGACAGGGGTCTTGAGTCCACCTTTGCCACAGACATTTATGTGACCTCAGCCTTGTGTTTTCCCCTCTCTGGGACTCCTCCTGCCTTAAAACCTGCCTTACAAGGGGTCTGTGTCCACATACTGTCCAGACCCTGCACTAGGGGTCATGAACGTGGGTAACATGGTGAGGGGATCATGGCAGGAGGGGTGGGGCCCACACTCACCCCAGATGCAAAGATGGCGGGGTTCCCACTCTCCAGCATGTCCTCCAGCTCCTCACTGGTCGTGGTCCTGCCGGCTGCAAGCGAGTGGGGTCACACTGAGCCCAGCCCTCTCCGGGGAGTTCAGCAGCAGCATCGGGCCCCGCCCCCTACAGTCCCAGGCCCGGGCTCCCCCCAGCCCCGAGATCAGCAGCAGCCTCAGGCCCCCGCCTCTCCAGCCCCTAACTCAGCGGCTGCCTCGGGCCCCGCCCCTCGGGCCTCTAACTAAGCAGCAGCCTCGGGCCCCGCCCCTCCACGCCTCGCCCACTCCAGGTACCGCCCCCAGCTCACTGAGGCAGCCCCAGGCCCCGCCCCCAGCTCACTGATCTCCAGCTGCCTCTGGATACGGCCCTTGCAGCGCTCGCGGTAGTCGGACTGCGTGGCGTTGTACTCCGACATGACCTCCACAAACTTTCTGGACAGCGTGGAGTGCTGGGGGCCCGAGATGCAGGTGCAGGGATCAGGCCCCGCGGGGACCGACCCAGAGTCTCAGGTGCCCGCCCACCCTAGACTCCCGACCGCACCTGTGTCTTCCGGATCCTCAGGTCAGCAGAGGAGCGGTTCAGGCCTTCCTCTTGCTCGATGGACTGCTCGATGCCTGGGGGCACAGGTGGGTGCTGAGTCAAAACCAGCCCCCTTTACCCCCGCCCCCGACCCGCACATCCTGCATCTGTTCACCTCCCCACATCTCCTAGGGTATGTGTGTGGCCTGTGGCTGGTGGGGTCAGTGCCAGGCACTGATGGAGGAGGGGCCTACAGAGGCCCTTCCAGCTGTGACGCTGTGTGGTGTGTGCACGTGTGTAAATGCACACCCACTCCAAGCTCTGAGTGTGTGTGAGGTCTGGCAGCTCCGGCCACTCTGTGCCTGGGTACCGCTCCCTTTCTGCTCAGAGAGGCTGTGTACGAGGGGCCGTGCCCACAGCGGGGAGAGCCAGGGGGCCCCTGCTGCAGGGCATGTGGCCCCGAGGCCTTGGCACTCACGGGGTGTACGTGTCCGTTCACCCAGCATACGGGGCTTCTGCATGAGACCAGGAAGTGCTGGCCACTTCTTTAACCCTCTTTAGCAGAGGTGAGGGGCAGTGCCCGTCCAGAGTGGAGCCCTCCCTCGACAAAGCCTCGGGCGGGTGTGTCCCCAGGCCCAACCCAGAGCCTGGCACCAACGGGCCTTGCCAAGTAGCTGTTGAGTGAATGGGCACATGACGCCACCCTCAGAAAGGAAAGCAAGATCCGGCGCACCCCCTCAGGGTGAGCAAAACCCCATGGGCTCCCCAGAGGAAGCAGGCCTAGAATGCCCCCCACCCACCCCCAGACAAGCCTGACTCACTCTTTAACTTGGAACGAACTTTGTTTGCTGTCTTCTTTATGTCGGACATGAGTTCTTCCAGCTCCTCCTTCGTCTCTGGGGAGGTAGAAAGGGTGGGGGCGGCCCCCTAGGCTCTGCCGGGGACTGATGTGCAGACTCAGCCTCCAGCACAGGGGGCCCAATGGGGGCTCTGGGTAGATCCCGGTTCTCCCCTGCTCCCCTGGCTAAGGCTCTGCCTGCCCCCTCCCTAATTCTGGGCCAGGGATGCACCAGCTGCAGCCTCACCCCCTCTTGTGCTGTCTTCGGAGGAGCCTCCCTTCCTCCTTTGCCGGCGCCCCCACCCCCTGGAGATAACAGATGGGTCTAAATTTAAGGCAGAAATAATTGTGGAGCAGCTGGCGATGCTGGAGTTGGCACCGGGAACAGTGACTTGATGCTTGCTGGAGTTGAAGTTGGGGGGGGGCGCGGTGCGGGCTCACCTGGTGTTACCTGGTGGCTCAGGAGGGTAGGCAGCCAGCCAGGGAGCTGACAGGGGGCCATCCTGCACTCCCTGAGTCGCAGGCTCAAACACTCTGGGTGGGGCAGACCTTGCCGTTCCCACAAAGCTGCGCCTCCCGGGGTGCTAAGTGCCCGGTGGGTGGAAGGGGGCAAGGGGTGGATGGCCTGGGTGGGCGCTGATGTGGGCCCTGAGGTCCAAAGAGGTGGGCATAGTCGGCCCTGGCCGTGGCAGGTAGCTGGGGCCCTGGTGAAATTGGAGGAGGGTGGTGGCATAGTGTTTTGTGACCCTTGTTCCAACTAGAACCATCTCCCTAAAGCTGGCAGAGGTCATGGGGGTGCCCAGCTTGCCCCCCTGCCTGAGAGGAGCTGGCTGGAAAAGTGGGGCATGACAGCTGCCTCCCCTGGGGGTGCTCCTGGCAACACCCCAGTCTCAGGACACCCCCAGGACTCCGCCCCAGGAGAAGCTGGGACTGAGCTCCGGCTGTCACCTTCCCACCCACCCCTCTGCTTGCCTCTGGGGCTGGGGTTTGTCCTAGAGGGGACAGGGAGGGGTATCGAGAGTGGCTATTAGGAAGGCCCCAGATGGGGTCACCTCCCAAGTGGAATGCGGTGGGGTGGAGCGGGGAAGTGGGGGTTCCGAGGCGCGGAGGAGGGCGCCTCATCCGTAGGAACAAAGGAAAAGTCGGTTACCAGCTGCTCTGACGTCTCAGCCTCTTTTGCTCAGACCCAAAATAGCCCAGGCCGGATGGCAGCCCCCAGAGGAGGCAGAGCCCGCCTTGCCCAGGAGAGCCCCCCACTCACTGCCATCTTTCCTCGAGACTTCTTAACTCTGTACCACCTGTGCCCTAGAACCCCCAACATGAGCCCCCTCCCCTTAGCAAGAGCCTGGGACTGCTCAGCTCACGGGTGGTGACTCAGAACCAGTCCCTATGACTGTGCATGACACCGCAGCAGGAGACGGTGCAGGAGGTGGCCTGCACGACCCAAGGTGTGGAGGAGACAGCTCTGCTGCCCCATGCCCACCCCACCTGCCAGCAGCGAGAGGCCCGCTCCCCTGCTCTTCAGAGCCCTCCGTCCCACCCCACAGTCAGCCACCTCCTGACCCTGAGCAGGAACAGCCCACACAGGGACACACGGTGACCCAGATACCTCTGGGCGCAGAGACATCCGTCTCATGCTGCCATCCAACAAATCTCTAGGGCGAGGAGCGCAGCATGGTGAGCCCTGGGCGTCCCTCTCTCCTCCTGCCCTTCCTGAGGCAGTCCACCCTGCTCCCACCTGACCCATTTTGCCTTCTGAGGGCGGGGCACTGGCTTAGTTGGTGTAGCATTGACCTGGGTTCATGCACAATTTGGGGCTGTGGAAAGATTTACTCTGGGTTCTTGAAGATGCCAGTGGGCTTGGGGGTGAGGGGTCCCAGACCGGGAGGCCGTGCTGGAGGCGAGAAAATCTGACCTCGGGCACCTGCGTGGCCAGGGCCTGCCTCCCTCAAACACCTGATGGCTGCATCCCTGGGACTCAGGGTGAGCCCCACTCCAGGGAAGGGCACCTATGCCATCAGCCTGGCACCTCTCAGTGTAGTAACCAACATCTCAACAGGAACGCGAGGACCGGGTTGGGGGAACCTGTCTGGGGCCGGAGCGCAAGCCTGACACACAGGCTCCCAGTGCGGAGGGAGAGGGCTGACTTCCTAGAGCCCTGAGAATGCCCGCCCCGGGGTGCCACGTGGCCAGGTGCCAGGGCTGCCAGCTCCTTCCGGAAGCTCTGCCTGCTTGGCCAGCTTGCCCTCCCACAGCGCTGACGCCTCAGAGCTGCCATCTGCTCCCCTGGGAGGCGAGGGGCGGGGCGGGGCTGGACTGAGAGGCCTTCCTATTGATCACAGACAGCTCCCTCCTTCCCTCCTTCCTTCCCTCGCTCCCAAAAGCCCAGGGCTGCAGCCAGCCCAGTTGCCTTAGAAAAAAGCCAGTTCGGCTGGGCGCAGTGGCTCATGCCTGTAATCCCAGCACTTTGGGAGGCCGAAGCAGGCAGATCACGAGGTCAGGAGATCAAGACCGTCTTGGCCAACATGGTGAAACCCCGTCTCTACTAAAAATACAAAAATTAGCTGGGTGTGGTGGTGGGCACCTGTAATCCCAGCTACTTGGGAGGCTGAGGCAGGGGAATTGCTTGAACCCAGGAGGCAGAGGTTGCAGTGAGCTGAGATCATGCCACTGCACTCCAGCCTGGTGACAGAATAAGACTCTGTCTCAAAAAAAAAAAAAAAAGCCAGTTTACCTGAGAAAGGTGGGGCCGATCACCTCTCCCATCACCCAGGTCTTCGGGGAGACGTGGTCTGGCCGGCTTGGGACACTGGGTTCTGACCCCCAATTCCAGGCTGGGGACAACTGCATTTCCTAAGGCTTCTCCTGATACTCTCCTGACCCTGGCCTGCCCAGGCACTCCTACACCCACCAGCCATGAAGGCTGTTGAGGTCCTGTGAGGCCTCCCTGGCAGCAGCCCCTCCCGGAGGCCTGTGGGGCCTGAAACCTGTCCCCCACCCCATATACTCACTCTCATCGGGGTTGGGGGAGGCCAGGATGGCACTGTGCTTCCGCTTCACCTCCTCCACGTTCTCTGCAATCTTGTCAATGAAGCCTCGAATCTCCTCCACCTGCGGACCAAAGCCGGGTGATCAGGAGGAGGAAATCGGGGGAGAACGCTTCTGGGGCCCAGGCATGGCCTAGAGTAGGGCTGCGGTCAGGGCTCAGGGGGAGGACGGGCCAGGCTCCGGGTGCTGGGGTGCAGTGGGGGTGCGTCCTTCCGACCCGGATGGGGAAGAGTGCGATCCCACATTTAGCTCCGCTCTGAGCTTCCATTTATCACCCACAAAACGGTTCCTTCGTTGGCACCCTGGAGCTGCTGAGCCAGGTGCAGGTGTGAAAGATCCCCGAACCTGGCTCAGAGGTAAGAGTGGCCCCCCAAGGTCTGCTAGTGTGCGGGAAGGGTGGGGTGTGCTGGCTCCCACCTGTTCAAAGAACTCATCCATGAAGCGGTCTCGGTCCACGGTGACAGTGACATCATCATCATCATCGCTGTCCTTGGCCTGTGTGGGGTTGTGCACACATGAACGGACGTATGTACAGGACCTACCTCTACACACACAGGTGCCCAGGGTGCAGCGCCAGGGCCCCACCCCTCCCCCTCTCCCTGGGGGCCTCTGGGCAGGGACAAGAACAGGCCTGGCTGTACCCTCCGCTCCCAGCCACAGTAAGATCTGGCAGACCTCTGGGGACCCGGCACAGAGACAGGGACCTTGCCTGGCACACTGGTGTCAAGGCCAAGTCTCAGCCTCCAGGCCAGGGACTTCCTCCCTTGCCTATCCGCCTGCCCCCTCCCTGCAGCTGGGGAGGCAAGCGAGCCTGGGGCCAGCCGCTCTGTCTGGGCCCTCTGGGTCCCCTAGGCCCCTGGGACAGCTGCCTGGAAAGCGTATTCTCTACTCTTTTGGCCCTGTGGTTTACACACACACACACACACACACACACACACACACATTTTTAGAGTTGAGGTCTTGCTGTGTCACCTAGGCTAGAGTGCAGTGGTGCAATCACAGCTCACTGCAGCCTTGAACACCTGGGCTCAAGCAATCCTCCCACCTCAGCCTCCCGAGTAGCTGGAATTATAGGTGTGTACAACCACGCCTGGCCCCAGTGGTTTTAATTCAGGTGGAGCCCAGAGGCCCCAAGCTCCCTTTTCAGAGTGGGCCCTGCAAGGGTAGACCTGCCCGCTCTGTCCCAGGCCTGGGCACCACTAAACCCCAGCCCCGACGAGGGATGGATCATATCTCTTAGGAATCTCCTGTCAGTCTTTTTTTTCTTTTTCTTTTCTTTTTTTTTTTTTTTGAGACAGAGTCTTGCTCTGTCGCCCAGGCTGGAGTGCAGTGGTGCCACCTCGGCTCACTGTGAGCTCCGTCTCCCAGGTTCATGCCATTCTCCTGCCTCAGCCTCCTGAGTAGCTGGGACTACAGGCACCCGCCACCACTCCTGGCTAATTTTTTGTATTTTTAGTAGAGAAGACATTTCACCGTGTTAGCAAGGATGGTCTTGATCTGCTGACCTCTTGATCTGCCTGCCTCAGCCTCCTAAAGTGCTGGGATTACAGGCGTGAGCCACCGCGCCCAGTTCCTGTCAGTCTTTTTTTAAAAACAGTTTTTTACATTTAATTTTTATTTTTGAAGAGACAGGGTCTCACTGTGTTGCTGGTCTTGAACTCCTGGCCTCAAGCAATCCTCCTGCTTTAGCCTTCCAAAGCACTGGGATTGTAGGTGTGAGCCACTGCACTTGGCCTCCCTGTCAGTCTTGACATTGGACCTTGGTCTGCCTCCTTCCAGTCCCAGACCTAGGCCCAGCAGGCACGGGAGGCAGTCATGTTGCCACTTGGCTCGGGTCCTGCCTTAGGCCTCAGCCACAGGTGCAGGCCCCACCCCACTGCCCCAGGAGCAGCTGTACAAAAGCCGCCCCCATCATGAGGTAGGGGTAATTATACTTCTGACTTCTCGGCATGCCGGGCACAATCATTACTGTCTACCTCACACCATGAGTCGGCCAGGGTCAGCCCACCCTGCTGGCAAAGCCAGGTCTCTCTCTGCAGCCAAGGCAAGGATATCCGGGATAGCCACCCTGGGGCAGGGACTGAGGTCTCTCAGCCTGGGGCTCAGGGCTTGTTCCCACCTCTTTTTTTTTTTTTTTTGATAGTCTTGCTCTGTCACCCAGGCTGGAGTGCAGTGTCACGATCTTGGCTCACTGCAACCTCCACCTCCTGGGTTCAAGCAATTCTTCTGCCTCAGCCTCCCGAGTAGCTAGGATTACAGGTGCCCGCCACCATGCCCAGCTAATTTTGTATTTTTAGTAGAGAACGGGGTTTCACTATGTTGGCCAGGCTGGTCTCAAACTCCTGACCTCAGGTGATTCACCCACCTTGGCCTCCCAAAGTGCTGGGATTACAGGCATGAGCCACCGCACCTGGTCTTGTTCCCACCTCATTTCTGAGTGCCTCATGGGAGCGGCCACTGCCTGGCTCAGCCCACCTCGGTGCTCTCTCGTCAGGATGGAGGCAGGCGGAGGTTGAGGGGCTGAGAGAGCTGAGGGGACTCATCAGGCTGGGCCTTGACCTCTCTGGCTCTGTTTACTCTTCTGTGAAATGGGGACAGTGACACCTGGCTGCATGGAGGGAGGGCTGAGAAAGAGTGGGGAAGCAGGGCATATATGTTTGTTTGATGAATTGATTGATTGATTGATTGAGACAGGGTCTCTCTCTGTCACCCAGGCTGCAGTGCAGTGGCATAAACATAACTCACTGCAGCTTCGACCTCCTGGGCTCAGGAGATCCTTTCACCTCAGCCTCCCAAGCTGCTGGGACTGCAGATGCAAGCCACCACACCCAGCTAAGTTTTTGATTTTTTTTATTTTTTTATTTTTGTAGAGACAGGGTCCAACTATGTTGCCCAGTCTGGTCTCGAACTCTTGGGCTCAAGTGGTCTTCCCACCTAGGCCTCCCAAAGTGCTGGGAGTACAGGTGTGAGCCACCGCGCCCGGCCTGGGCATGTTCTGTGAGGGGCTGTGCCCCTGGGGCTCACAGCTCCCATGACCTCATCAAAGTGGGGACTCATCGGGAGAGGGGGTAGTTAGGAGCTTTGATAGAGGCGGCTCAGAGGGGCCTCCTCTCTTTAAGATATCACACCACCTCCCTAGCAGCTAAAATAAATCCTCGTTCCCACTCCCCACCGAGTGCCTCAGCTGTCACCAGGTGGCACCCCCTCCCCTACAAAGCTCCCTACAGACACAGAAAATCCAGGAGCCGTTTTCACGCTTCTAGACCGTGACAGGCCTAGGAGTTGAGTCAGAGGAGCCCTCCCTAGGGAAACTGAGGCAGAGCGCTGCCAGGAGGAGCCCAGTTCCTCTTCCTGGGCAGGCTGCCAGGTTGGGAAGTGGCCCCAGGAGCTTCTGCCATCCAGCGTCCTGCCCTCTCAGCCCTGGTGCTCAGAGGATCAGGGTAGATGACAAACGGCGGATGGAGAATGATCCAGCTCCCTTCCCATGGCCAGAGACAAGCGGCACTACCAGCCCCACCGAACCCGTCCTGCACTCAGAGACCCCTGGCCCCTGTCTGGTGCCTCTCTTGACCTCAGCTTGCCCATCTGTGTAATGGGGGCAGATTGTCTCCAGGCATCCGGCCAGCTCTGACCTGCTATCTTCCCCAAAGGCTGAAGGCTGGACCAGGAAGCTTCTCTAACAGAAGGGCTGGCAAGGGAGATGCTCACATCCTCCTCTGGACCCTCCGTCTATGAGGGTGGGGTTGGGGAAAGGGAGACCAGGGCCAGGCTCTGAGGGGGGCACCCCGGTCAAGTCTACCCTGGAGGTGGCATAGAGATTAGTCCCAAAGCCAGTCGGAGGGTTGAGGGCCTGACCTCTGAGGCATGGTCAAACCAGCCGCAGCTTGGAGCAAAACTAGAGGGGATGGGCCAAGGGGGCCTTTCCTCCCCACATCCTCCTACTTCATTCTTGGGAATTTTCACCCCCAGCTCTGCTCTTTATCCCACTGCCCTCACCTGGGATCAGACCCCACTCCACCACACCTACAACCGGTTCCTGGCCCTACAATCCACCCTCTGCCCCCAGGTTTCCCCCAGGCACATCCCTCTGCCCGGGATGCTGATTCCATGAAGGTGACATTCCCCTCTTCCTCGATGCCACCTCCTTCCACAAGCCTCCCTGTCCCCCCAGATCAGTATCTCGCATCTCGTTCTTCCACACACCATTCACATTCCTATTGGAGCCATGAGTGACTCTCAGGCCCTAAGGGACCTGAAAAGTCCCCCTAGCTTCAGCTTCCAGCCTCAGCTTGCATACCTCCTGTGACGGTGAGCTCACTAGCTTCCCCAAACAGCTCTACCCATCTCAGGCAGCCCTAACTGTTAGAGTCCTTCTCTTTCCTGTGGTTTGGTTCCAGGCCATAAAGAACCTGTGGGTGCTCTCCCTGGGGTGCCCCTGCTATAGATCTGAAGGTGGCATCCACATCCTCCCTAGATTTTTCTTCTCAAGTATTCCTTCCCTTTCAGATCCTTTCCAGGGACCCCAAATTACAGCCCCTGCCCAAGACTTGTTCCACTGTGCCTCTGTCTCCTGTCGTACAGCACACAAACTGAATCTGCTGCTGACTATGGTCTGGGCGATGCTAAAGATCTGGCCCATCCCCTCCCTCTTTCTATATGATCTACCTCTATTAATACAGCCAGTGATCAGATAAGTGATCAGGTAGCGGTTCCTGTCAAGAAAAGCCCCAAGCCCTTCCCAACTACTGTCTGTGGAGTGGATTTGGGGTTCGAGTAAAGGACCTTTTTCCTGTTTCTTCATTTGTTCCGATGCTTATTTCAGTTTGTGGGATTCTGATGGCTCCTGACTCTGTTGCCCCCTGCATCCTCATCCACATCCAAGCCAGAGCCTGGTGGCAACATTCTAGAGATGTCCTCCAAATTAACTCTGGCATGTAATCGGTTCTCATTGGACATGGAATAAACTGATAAGGACGTGGGATGGCAGAGCCCTATTGCCATCCTCACCTCCTCTGTTTCCCAGCCCAGACACGCTCTTGACCAAAATGTAACTAGGTGATGTGGCTATCCTGGCATGCCGTCTTCCTGGTGTCTTGGGCTGGCCAGGGTGACCACTGTATACATAAAGCGGCCAGGCATGATGGCTCACACGTAATCTCAGCAGTTTGGGAGGCTGAGATGGAAGGATTACTTGAGTCCAGGAGTTTGAGACCAGCCAGGGCAACATAGCGAGACCCCATCTCTACCAAAAAATACAAAAAGTAGCTGGGCGTGGTGCCATGCATCTGTAATCACAACTACTCAGGAGGCTGAGGTGGGAGGACTGCTTGAGCCCTGGAGGTCGAGGTTGCAGTGAGCTATGATTGTGCCATTGCACTCCAGCCTAGGTGACAGAGCAAGACCCTGTCTTTAAAAAAAAAAAAGCGGACACCCAGATTTCTGTGGAATAATTAGGGCCCAGCTCCCTTGGGGATCTACCAATGCGTTCTGAGCATCAGTTACAGCTCTGGAGAGGGGGCTGGATTGGAGTTGGGGACTTGGAACCCTCCGCTGTGCAGGTGGCAGCTGGAACTGTGGGGCACAAACGCAAAGGCCCAAGTGTCTTACAGACGGATGTGCCCAGATATCATACGGGCACCTTGCCTGCCTCCTGGCCAAGACCAGGCTCCACCTGTTTTGCCAGAGTCGCCTCCTCTGAACTGCCTAGCACAGAACCCCAAGGTGCTCCAGGGCCCCCAAGCCGGGAACCTAGGACATCTGCCATCTTCCTCCTCTTCTCCCATCCAACCAACATCCAATTTGTCCTGGCACTTTTTTTTTTCTTATTTTTTCTTATTTTTTTTGACACAGAATCTCTCTCTGTTGCCCAGGCTGCAATGCAGTAGCGCAGTCTCGGCTTACTGCAACCTCCGCCTCCCAGGTTCAAGCAATTCTCCTGCCTCAGCCTCCCAAGTAGCTGGGATTACAGGCGCCCGCACCACACCCACTTAGTTTTTGTATTTTTAGTAGAGATGGGGTTTCACTATGTTGGCCAGGCTGGTCTTGAATTCCTAACCTCAGGTGATCCGCCTCCCTTGGCCTCCCAAAGTGCTAGGATTACAGGCATGAGCCACCGCGCCCAGCCCTTTTTTTTTTTTTTGAGACAGGATCTCGCTTTGTTGTCCACACTGGAGTGTAGTGGAAAGATCATAGCTCACTGCAACCTTGATCTCCCAGGCTCAAGCAATCCTCCAGCCTCAGCCTCCAGAGTAGCTGGGACTACAGGTGTCTGCCACCACACCTGGCTAATTTTAAATTTTTGTAGAGATGGTTGTCTCACTATGTTGCTCAGGCTGGTCTCGAACTCCTGAGCTCAAGCCGTCTTCCCGCCTCAGCCACCCAAGTAGTTGGTACTACAGGTGTGAGCCCCCAAGCCCAGCTAACATCCTAGTGTTTTTTTGTTCTGCATTCAGCAGTTCTCAAAGCTGGGTGAGCACCAGAATCCTTTGGGGGGATTTAAGAAAAAGAAAAAACAAAAACAAACAAACAAAAAACAGCTTCCAGGGATCTATCCCAAAGAGACTGAATCAAAATGTATAGGGGTAGCCGGTTGCAGTGGCTCACGCCTGTAATCCCAGCACTCTGGAAGGCCAAGGTGGGTGGATCACCTGAGGTCAGGAGTTCAAGACCAGACTGGTTAACATGGCAAAACCCCATCTCTACTAAAAATACAAAAATTAGCCGGGTGTGGTGGTGCATGCCTGTAATCCCAGTTACTCAGAAGGGTGAGGCAGGAGAATCACTTGAACCTGGGAGGTGGAGGTTGCAGTGAGCCGAAATCGTGCCACTGCACTCCAGCTTAGGCAACAGAGCGAGACTCTGTCTCAACAACAACAACAGAAAAATTGGCCAGGTGCAGTGGCTTACACCTGTAATCCCAGCACTTTGGGAGGCCAAGGCGGGCAGATCAGGAGGTCAAGAGATCAAGGCCATCCTGGCCAACATGGCGAAACCCCGTCTCTACTAAAAATACAAAAATTAGCCGGGCATGGTGGCGCACACTTGTAGTCTCAGCTACTCAGGAGGCTGAGGCAGGAGAATCACTTGAACCTGGGAGGTGGAGGCTGCAGTGAGCTGAGATCGCACTACTGCACTCCAGCCTGCCAACAGTGTGAGACTCTGTCTCAAACAAACAAAAAAACAGCAACAAAAAAATCACCACCTCCAACCAGAAAGGCTGGGATGGAGTGCTTCCTTACCTCCCTACCATGGAGACTGCTAGGAAGACCAGAACTTGCTGGAACCACGGGGAGCTGGATGCCCCTGAGCTTCCCCTGGCAGAGGCGGGGCAGCCCTGGTGGTCTCTCCTAGCAGAGACTCCAGGATTCCAGGACACCCTCCTGGATGCAACAGTCTGACTCCTCCAAGAGGCGCAGAGGCCAGGCAGCCTCCAGGCCTATCCCAGGGGAGCCATCAGGGGCGAGGTTGATTCATCACTGCTGAGCACGGTGGCTGTTGTCTGCCTCAAGCGCTATTTTTTTCCCTTCTTCTTTTAAATGACTAATCAAAGTCAATATCACTAGTGCAGAGAGGCCCGGAGCTGAGTCAGGGGTGTGCGAGAGGCCAAGCTGGGTCTCCAGGAAAGACGGCTGTGCAATCTGAGTCTCCTCACCCCGTCCCCAGCCTCCAGGTCTGTGTACACCAGCTCCCCGCCCTGCAGAGTCTGCCCCTTCACAGGGCCCCAGAGCGGCTCAGGGAGGCAGCTTCAGGCCATGGAAGGGGCCAGGCTCTGCCCCCACAGGCTGCGTGGCCTCAGATAAACACCTGGCCCTTTCTAGACCTGTTTTCTGACCTGTAAGATAGGAGGTTGAACTACATGGTCCCAGGAAGCCATTCCATCTGCACCCCAGATGAAAGTGTACCCAAATGCATCGTTCATGCTGGGAAACCCCCGGGAGGTAATGGAGGAAGGACTGGGGGAGCCTTGTCTGACTCCTGTTCTTACACCCTCATGCCTGCCACTCTGCAAGGCAGGTAACACTGGCTCCATTCTGCAGATGAGGAAGTGAGCAGAGGGAGATTAAGGATGAACCTGCCCGGTGTTGCCTCCCAACCGCCAGACTCTTCCCAGCAACGAGAGAGAGAAAGGGAACTGGTGGGCAAAGCAGGAGGGCCCTGGGCCTCCCCATCCAGGCCTGCCTGGTGAATTGGGCCCTCATGGGCTGCTCCAGTGAGTTGGACCCCAGTCTAGACCTCAAGGCAACTCAGGGGGCCCCAGACACCAGCTGTCAGGACCACCTGCTATTCTCTCCTGGTTGGGCATTCCAACCTCTCTGCCTTCACTAAGCTGTCCCCTCCTTTGGATCACCATCTCTCCTCCTGTTCAAATCCAGCTCCTGCTCCTGGGCTATCCCAGGGTCTCTTCTTCCAGGAAGCCTTCCAGGATTGTACTGCTCCAACTCTCCCTCCTTGCTACGTCCTCAGCCTCCTGCAACAGGTCCCATGTGTCTGTCCCACATGACCTGGTACATAGACAAACACCGTTCTGGGCCCAGGGAGGGACAGGTCAGCTCTGCAAAGTCCCCAGGAAGAAAATCAGGGAGTCTCTGAGTTGAGGGGAGGAGGCAGCTACAGCCCAAGTAGGGCTCCCTGGGGATGCCCTAACCCAAAAGTCTCTCCCTGGCTGTGTGATCCTGGCCCTGTCTTCGGTCTCTCTTTGCCACCTGTAACCTGCAAATGACCTTTCTGATCTCTGAGGGCCTGCAACAGCATTGAGGCCTCCTGGCTAGTCCCCAGTGACCCCCTTCACTCCCCATCTGCAGAGGGAGAGGTAGGAGCTGGAGAAGGCTGGAGAAGGCTGGAGAAGGCTGGAGGGCTGGGCCGGGCCTGCAGAGTGAGGAAACGCGCCAGCTCCTTCCCCAAGTGTGACTTTTATAAATAAGCTCCCTTCGCCTCCTTCCAAATGTGGTGGCGTTGGGTGGGGGAGAAGGAGAAAGAAGAGGGAGGAGGAGGAGGAAGAGGGAGGGAGGGAGGGCTGGGAGCAGTGCATAGCGCTGTCCCCAGCACCATCTCTGTTCAGCCCAGCCCAGCCGGCCCCAGTGCAGCCCAGTCTAGCCCAGTCCAGCCCAGTCCAGCTCAGCCAGTGCTGGCCTCTTCCTTCCTGGGGATTCTGGGCTGAACATTCTGACTCCTGGGGTTTCAGGTCTCCTACAAATGCGGAGCTGGAGTCAGGAGACCTGTGGTCCCGCCTCTTCCCTGGAGAAACTAAATTCTAGGCTTTCCCATCCCCACTTCACAGATGGGAACCGAACCCCAGGTCCAGAGGGAAAGCAGCCCTGTGGGAATGGCGGCCCCACCAAGACTGACTGTCTCATCCCACCCCGTGTGGGCTCCTGCCAGCCGTCCTCCTGTCTGCTAGAAAGCCCTCCCTGGGCAGGGCCACCCAGCAATGGGTACAGCCTCCCCGGGCTCTGAATGCCTTCTGTGAGGAGGGTGGGGGCGTCTGGAGCGGAAGCCTCAGACCATTCAAACCAAAGCCTGGCTTCACCATCTAATCAGAGGGCGAGGAGATAGTAACAGAGACAGACATCAGAGCAAAAAGATCTGGGTTCAAACGCTTCACAACCCCAGCTCCACTGGCTGTCCCCCAGTGCCAGCCAGGCCTGAGTCTATCTTCAGGGATGAGGCAAAGCCCTTTTCTACCACCCCTCCCTCTAGCAGGCAAGCTGCGTCTCCTTTGTGCCTCAGTTTCCCCTTCAGCTAGGGGGATGAAGGCTGACATGCCAGAGGCTGTTATCCTATGTAAGGGCCCATGGTTCCCCTGACCACTTGGTTCCCACACATACCCTCGCGTAACCTACCAGGCGCCCAAACATCAGCAAATTACACCACACAGTCATCCATCACCAGGAAAACACTCATTCTGACTCAACGGAGCTCAGGAAACTTGAGGGCAACCACAGGGGCCGCGGGGGAAGTGCTTAGAGTCCATATGCGACTTGAGGGACCATCTTCTTCCTTTGAAACCTCATGGGGTTTACCCCAGTGGCCGGGCGCTGGGCCAGGAATAGCAGGTCTGGAGGCAAAGTGTAGGCTGTGGTACCAGAGCAAGTCAGGGAGATGAAAGCAGGAGAGCCCAGGTCCCGGTTCCAGGATGCCCAGGAGGCAACCATGACATAATGGGGCAGACAGGCTCCAACTCAGGGAGCCTCTGGGTAGAGGAGACAAGCCGTGGGGTCAAACACCCAAAGGACACTTGACATTTTCCACAGGAGGGGACCTCAGGGTTCTAGTTCCTAGCTGAGGGCGCAGGGTTGGGGAGGGGTTGGGGAGGCTCCTGGGGATCAGCAGGCAGGGCTGCCACCCAGGTGGCCAGCCAGGGGACCAGATGACCAGATGAGACTCAATCTAGTCTTGAGCCTTGATCCCCCCCGCCCCACGGGACACACCCAGGAAGGCTTCATTTCCGTCACTGTCCTCCACTCCCGGTCACCATTCTCCTGGGCTCCTCATTCCTAAGGGCAGAGGCCAGGGGAAGGGGACCCACGCAGGCTGCCGGGGTCTCTGGGCTGGGAGAGGGTGGGCTCTGACTCAGAACATTTGTGCATCCTCCTACTTCCCTCAAACCCCGCCCCAGGAGCCACACCCCAGGGGTTTCTGAGATACAGGTGGAAAAATAGATTCAAGTCTCAAGGAACCCTGAAGGGTCTGAAACGCCAGCCAGGGCTGCCCGGAAGCCCGAAGGTGGACAGGTGGACCGGTGGCGGGTGTGACCGCCCCCCATCCCCAGACCTGGGGCGGGCAGTGGATCCCTACCGCGACCTAGCGGAGGGGGAGCCACAGGTGATGGGAGCCACAGGTGACCAGGGTGGCATGAGGAGGCCGCCCCCACCCGACGGCCAGGTTTCCGCAGCGCGCCCCGCAGCGGGGGCCCCGCTCAGGGGACCGGCCCTGGCCCACCGCTGTCCCCTCATCTGTCTACACCAAGGGGGTTCCCACCGCTGTCCCCTCGTCTGTCTACACCGAGAGGGGACGAGAGGTCAGAGATGAGGGATAGTGGGGGGGCCAGAGACAGGGCCTGCTCTGCGGGAGGGGGAAAAGGTCCCGCCACCGAAACCCCATCATAACCTCTGAACCCCCCAAATCAAGGGGGCCCCGAAAAGTTTATCCAGGACTCCGGACTCCAGCCGACCGTCCACTTGTCAGCGCGGCCGAGCTCACGCGAGCCCGTGACCCCGAGTGGGTCCGAGGGGCGGAACCCGGAGGGGGGTCAGGGTCCCCGGCTCGCCCCGCTCCCTCCAGCCGCGGCTGGGGGGGCAGAAGTGGCCGCCCCCCTGGCCGCGGGAGCCGGGCTGGGAGTATTCGGCGCGTTGGCGCGGGCGGCGGGCGGCCCCGCGCGGGGGCCGGACTCACCGTGCGGAGCTCCTGGGTTCGGTCCTTCATGCTCCCGGGAGTGGCAGCGGCGCCGGCTGCAGCCGTGTGAGCCCCGCATGCGCGACGGCCGCCCCGCGGCTGCGCAGCACCAGCCCGGCCCCGCCCCGGCCCCCGGGACCCCGGCTCCGCCCCACCCCGCCCGAGCCCCGCCCATACCCCGCCCCGACCCCGCCCCACCCCACAAGAGCAGCCCCGTGGGGGTCGAAGCCCTGGGGTCTCCTCCTGGACGTTCCGCACGGGTGATCGCTCCCGGGCATGGGTCCCCAGAGACCCTGCTGCCTCCTCTGCCCCAGCTCCGTCTCATTTTTTATTATTTTTTGAGACAGGGTCTCGCTCTGTCGCCCAGGCTGGAGTGCAGTGGTGCAACCATAGTTCACTGCAGCCTTGAGCTCCTGGGCAGTCCTCCCGCCTCAGCCTCCTGGGTGGTTGGGACTACAGTTGCTCGCCACTACTCCTGAATAATTTTCAAATATTTTGTAGAGACAGAGTCTTGCTGTATTACCCAGGCTGGTCTCGAACTTCTGGCCTCAAGTGATCCTCCCTCCTCTCAAAGCTCTGAGATTATAGGCGTGAGCCACCGTGCCCGGCTTCCAGCCTCTTCCCTACTTAGCTGCTCAACATTCCTGTCCCAGAATCTGGTCCTCATCCCCAGATCCCTTCACTTCCCCAGAATTTGCTGGAGGTTGTAACTCCCTCCTTCATTTCATTCCCTTGGGACCTCCTGCACTCCCTTCTGTTCCCCAGCCAAAAACCTCCCGGAGAGTTCCAGCCTGGGAGCCTCCACCCTTCCCCCTTGCTCCCATCATCCAGTTGGGACTCAGGCACTGGCTCCTTCTTTCTCTAGGATTTCTCAGTTTGCAGCTCTGATGCTGTGTGACCCACCCAACTTTTTCCTGCAGGATGCAGGAACTCCTCTATTTTATTTATTTATTTATTTATTTATTTATTTATTTATTTATGAGATGGAGTTCTGCTCTTGTTGCCCAGGCTGGAGTGCAGTGGCGCAATCTCGGCTCACTGCAACCTCCACCTCCTGAGTTCAAGTGATTCTCCTGCTTCAGCCTCCCAAGTAGCTGGGATTACAGGTGCCTGCCACCACGCCTGGCTAATTTTTTGTATTTTTAGTAGAGATGGGGTTTCGCCATGTTGGGTAGGCTGGTCTCGAACTCCTGACATTGTGATCCGCCTGCCTCGGCCTTCCAAAGTGCTGGGATTACAGGCGTGAGCCACCACACCCAGACTAATTTTTTTTTTTTTTTGAGATGGAGTCTCTCTCTATTGCCCAGGCTGGAGTGCAGTGGCACGATCTTGGCTCACTGCAACCTCCGCCTCCCGGGTTCAAGCAATTCCTCTGCCTCAGCCTCCTGAGTAGCTGAGATTACAGGCACCCGCCACCACACCTGACTAATTTTTTTGTATTTTTGGTAGAGACGGGATTTCACCATGTTGGCCAGGCTGGTTTCAACCTCCTGACCTCGATCTGCCCGCCTCAGCCTCCCAGAGTGCTGGGATTACAGGTGTGAGCCACTGTACCCAGTCAGGAACTCCTCTATCTTTGGGAAAGAGATGTGAATTTTAGCCCCCTCTCCTTCTCCTTTCCCTGCATCCCCAGTCCTGAGCTCTGGCTCTAGGCCTGAGGTTCTATTTTCTCTTTTTTCCTTTTTGTAGAGACGGGTTCTCCTCGTGTTGCCCAGGCTGGTCTCGAAGTCCTGGCCTCAAGCGGTCCTCCTGGCTTGGCCTTCCAAAGCACTGGGATTGTGCTTGGCCAAGGTAGGTTCTATTTTCTGTCTAGAAGCCTGGGGCCTGGCTTCCTCTAGGACTCATGGGAAAACCTGTGGAGGAGTGGGAGTGGGGGGGGCCAGTCAACAGCAGATGTTCTTTTGAAGGTCCCTGCCAGCATCTTGTTGCAACAGTGGTCTCGCACACACCCCCATAAGCCCGCTGTGCCCTCTACCACCCCCAGCTGTCACTTCTGTGGCCCACACCCTCTTGACCCTAAGCCAAGCACACCCCTTCCCTTACCCAGGACTGCCAAAGCATTGGAGCTCTGGAGCCAATCCAGCCCCCTGCTGCCCAGTGTGTCTGGGCCTGGCACCTCTCCCAGACTATGGGCACAGGTTAGCTGGCTGCCAGGCAAGCTAGGGACACTGTTCCAGCTTTCCTTTCTTCCCTGGAAAATCTGGCCCAAGACGGTCTGATGTGGCCTGGCAGGGGGGACAGCCACACCCCCTTCCAGTTGTCCCGGCTTCAACTTTGGGTGCCCCACAGAATGGGCATTGATGGGGTCCCATTTGACATAGGAAAAGCAAGGATGTAAGTGCTAGAGGAACTTGCCCAGAGATGACAAGTGACAGAGGAGGCTGCCTGACTCCTGGTCTAGCCTGCAGGGTGAGTCAGTGGGGTGGGTCACACGTATGTCCCCGGAGCCCAGTGTCTGGCCCCATGGGGAGAGGGCAGGAGAGGGAGGCTCAGCTCCTGCCCTCTGAGAGCCCTGGTGTCACACCAAGCATCACTCATTGAGATGCATATTAAATAGTAGCATGAAAAATGAATAAAGAAATAAATGTGGCCAGGCACAGTGGCTCATGCCCATAATCCAGCAGTTCAGGAGGCCAAGGATGGAGGATTGCTTGAGGCCAGGAGTTTAAGACCAGCCTGGGCAACATAGCGAGACTTTATCTCTAAAAAAAAAAAAAAAAAGAACCTGTGCCTTTCACTTCACTCTCTTTTGTTTGTTTGTTTGTTTGTTTGTTTTTGAGGCTGAGTCTCATTCTCTCGCCCAGGCTGCAGTGCAGTGGTGCAATCTAGGCCCACTGCAACCTCCACTTCCCATGTTCAACTTATTTTCCTGCCTCAGCTTCTTGAGCAGCTGGGATTACAGGCACCCGCCACTACTCCCGGCTAATTTTTGTATTTGTAGTAGAGATGGAGCTTCACCATGTTGGTCAGGCTGGTCTTGAACTCCTGACCTCAAATGATCCACCTGCCTCGGCCTCCCAAAGTGCTGGGATTAAGGTGTGAGCCCCTGTGCCCGGCTTTTTTTTTATTTTTATTTTTGAGATGGGGTCTCACTGTGTTGTCCAGGCTGGAGTCCATGGCACAATCTCAGCTCGCTGCAACCTCCACCTCCCAGGTTCAAGCGAACCTCCCTCCTCAGCCTCCTGAGTAGCTGGGACTACAGGCATGAGCCACCACTCCTGGCTAATCTCTGTATTTTGGTAGAGATGGGGTTTCGTCATATTGCCCAGGCTGGTCTCGAACTCCTGGACTCAAGCGATCTACCCGCTTCCCAATGTGCTGGAATTACAGGCATGAGACACTGCACCTGGCCTTGCCCTTCACTTTAAACTCTGCTTTTCTGCTAAGTATTTTCCTCATTTAATCATTCATTCATTCATCAAACATTAAGTGGGAAACCGTGCTCTGGGGCCACTGTTCTGCACTCAAGACGTTCCCACTGCAGTTGGGGAGACAGACATGGTTTTAGCAGGTTAGGGAACCAGAGTGGCTTCCCAGAGGTGGTGACATTCGAACAGGTTCTTGCAGTGGGATTGCAGCAGGGAGTGGACAAAGGAACGACGCTGGGGCAGGGGTGGGGGTGGGGAGCTCTCAAAATGGAGCACTCTACTGGGAGCCCCTCAGGAGCCTGCTGTGGCACTCTGGTGGGAATGGGTAGACATAGGTGGGGGATGAGCCCAAGGAGGGAGGAGGCCTTGGATGCTAAACTATTGTGCAGACAAGGGAAGCCCATTGAGGGCCAGATTATCATTCCTTTATTTATTTATTTAGAGACTGAGTTTCACTCTTGTCGCCCAGGCTGGAGTAAAATGGCAAAATCTTGGGCCACGGCAACTTCTACCTCCCGGGTTCAAGCAATTCTCCTGCCTCAGCCTCCCAGATAGCTGGGATTACAGGCATGAGCCACCACATCTGGCTAATTTTTTTTGTATTTTTAGTAGAGATGGGGTTTCTCTATGTTGGCCAGGCTGGTCTCGAACTCCTAACCTCAGGTGATCCACCCACCTCAGCCTCCCAAAGTGCTGGGATTATAGGCATGAGCTACCATGCCCAGCCTTCATTCCTTTATTTAAAAAGTATTTATTAGGCTGAGTGTGGTGGTGGCTCAGTAATCCCAGCACTTTGGGAGGTGCTGGGTAATCCCAGCACTTTGGGAGGCTGAGGCAGGAGGATTGCTTGAGGTTGGAAGTTCAAGATCAACCTGGGCAACACAGGGAGACCCCCGTCTCTAGAGAAAAATCTTTTTCTGAAAATTAGCTGAGCATGGTGGTGCACACCTCTACTCTCAGCTACTTAGGAGGCTGAGGTGGGAGGATTGCTTGAGCCCAGGAGTTTGAGCCTTCAGTGAGCCACGATTGTGCTGCTCTACACCAGCCTGAACAAGAGAGTGAGGCCCTGTCCAAAAATATATAAAAATAAAAAGTATTTATTGAGCATCTATCATGTGCCCACTATTCTAGATGTTGGGAATATGGCAGAAAACAAGATGGACAAGCCCTTGCCGCCATGGAGTCTGTGGTCTAGTAAAGATGCCAAACACACAAATAAATAACATATATAATGGTGATGATACGCTACAAGGAAGATCAAGGAAAGACAGAGTAGGAACTACTTACTGGGTTTGAGGGAGGAATTCCAGTTTTGGTACAGTTCAAGTTTTTTCTTCTTCTTTTTTTTTAAGACAGGGTCTTGCTGTGTTGCCCAGTCTGGAGTGCAGTGGCATGATCATGGCTCACTGCAGCCTGGAACTCCTGGGGTCAAGTGATCCTCTTGCCTCAGCCTCCCAAGTAGCTGGGATTACAGGTGTACCCTACCACACCTGGTTAATTTTTGTATTTTTTGCAGAGATGGGGTCTTGATATGTTCCCAGGTTGGTCTTGAATGCCTGCACTTAAGTGATCCACCTGCCTCAGCA